>NC_088388.1:1810000-2413333 GCF_037993035.2 Macaca fascicularis
GCAGGGGAGGCTGCAGACAGAGGAATGGAGGCTCCTTGGTTTTGGGGGCTCGGAGTAGAAGCACCTAGGGGGTCCCTCAAGAGGCCCCCAAATGCTGCCCCATGGTGAGAAACCAAGAGAGGCCCTGCAGGAACCCCCAGGTTACAAAGCGCTGCCACTGTGAGAAGCCAACCCTGCCGGCTGGGGCTGGGCTTTCTGCCTCACCAAGCCTTTTCCCACCCAGAGGACCCAGAGAGGGGCAGCTGTCCCCCCCCGGGGGCACAGCACCTCCTCCCTCCCTGTGTGATGGGGTGGGGCCCACAGTCTCCTTTCTCGCAACCTCCCCGGGCTGACCCCGGGTTCCACTTGGCCATGAGGGCTTCGGTATGTAAAGCCCATGGGAGGCAGAGCCTCCCGCCCCCACCAGTTTCCGGCTCTCTGTGTCGCCCCCAACACTGGGCTGGTGCCATGGAGGGAGGCTCCGCCTCCCCCGCATCAACTCGCCAGAGAGCTCCGTCTTCCCAGGGTTGTGAGGGAAGCCAGCTCTGCAGGCCAATGTCCAAGTCCAGGCGTCGCCTCCTCCAGGGAGCCTTCCAGACCCGATCTGTGCGGCAGAGGCCCAGAAGGACCTAGGCGTGGGGATCCTAGCGGGAGGCAGAGGACCCCGCACATGCAGAGAGGGTCCGAGTGCTTCCTCCTGAGTGGGGGTCACCCATCTGGCTCCAGCCGCACAGAGCTACTCCCTCTAAGCTCTCCGGCTCTCTGCCTTCCTGCATTAGCTCTTGCCCACACCTGGCCGGCAAACCCCAGCTCGTCTTTCAGACCCAAGTTCAAGGCCTCCTCCTGCTCCGGGCGGCTCATCACCTGGCCTCCCCAGGCAGAGAGGTGAGAGTTCTGATCGCTGGGGCGTCTCCCTCGCCCCCTGGCCCAGGACTACAAGGAAAGGGGTTGACTCCCTCCCTCCCCTCCACGCCCAGCAGGGTGCAGACAACTGGGAAGGTGCTGGAGGCCCAGGGGTCAGGCTGAGCCAGCACCAGGCACTGGGGGGCAGGTTCCCATCTCTACACCCCAGCCCCAGGCGGATGGCGTGTGCCCCTCCCGCTGCCCCACCTGTCACCCACGTGCTGGCCCCGGGCTGTCTCTGCTCCTGGCTCCCCTCCCAGCTTCGTCCCCAGCTGCCTCTCCAGGGAGGGGTGACAGCTGGCCCGTGCTACACCCTCGGGCCCCTCCCTGGACTGCCCCCTCCCTGGGGCGGGACCCCTGCGTGTGGTACAACCAAGGGGCCTGCTGATGGGGGCTCATGTGAGCCGTGCCCCAGAGCTGTGGGTGTGGGTGCTGCCAGCTGCCACTGCCTTTGCCCTGGCTTCCCAGATAGACCCAGACCCACACTCCGAAGCTGTGTTGTGAATGCTGTGGTGGGTGCCTGGTGGGGTTGGGGTTGCTGTCCCACGACCCTCTGGAAGCCTCAGCCATGAAGGGCCCCTGTGGGCACCTTTTCCCGGCACACTGTGCTGTGTTTCCCATTCTTGGGCTCTGCAGTGACTTGAGGGGGCAAGTCTATGACCACAGGGGAGGCTGGGCTCACGAGGGGACCAGAGACCTCAGCGCTGTGCAGGGAGCCCTGAGCCACCCTGGTTGGAGGCCCAGCCCTACTCTCCAGGCCTCCTGCCAGCTCCCTGTGGTGTCCAGGGGACCTGTGGTCCAGCCCGGAGGAGGAGTTCCCCCTCCTCTCGACATCTGCCTGCAGCCCCTGCTCTTCACCAGAACCTCCTCACTCCCCAGGACCCCAGAGAGGACCCTCTCCAGCCAACCACTGGGCTCAGAACAGCCGGGTGAGGCGGCCACAGGAGCTGCCTGCAGGGGGCAGAGTCGGGACGGGGACCGAGCCGGACACTCATTCTGGAAGTGTCTGCAGGGGGACGTTGGAGGTGGGCAGCTGGGAGTGCCGAGCTGCGGACGAACATTGTCAGGCCCTCAGTGGGGACTGGGAGGTAGAAGTGGGGGGGGTCTGTGGAGGAAGGAGAAGAAGGGCCAGCGTCCGGAGTCGGGGGGTGGTCGGCAGTGGATGAGGACGGCAGGAACAGACCCGAGCTTGGGGAGTCCCACTCAGAACAAGGCACCGTCAGGGTTCTGTGCATTCTGGTGATCCTGGCTGGCAGCCAAGCCCCGAAGCGGAGCCTGGGACTGTGAGGGTGTGGGGGTGTGCCGGGGTGGGAGGTGGATGGAGCCCCCCCCTCCACTGCCTGGCCCCTTGGGCTGAACCTTGGGCTTCGGAGCCAGAACAGACACAGGAAATCGCCTAATTGCATTTGCGCAGGAACACCAAATCCCTCGCAGCTGCACGGGGCCGAGCCAGGGCCACGGGTGGGGTCGGCCATTTGAGAGTCCTGACAGCTCTGCTGTGCATGCCAAGGGGCCTGAGCCGTTGGCCGGGGGGCGCCTTTCCCAGGCCAGAGGCCCCCACCCCACCCCAGGAGAGCTGCCCCCCTTTCAGTTCCCAGAACAGAGCCCAGCTGTGGAATAGTGAGGGGGTGAGGTCATGGGGAGGGGGCCCACATGACTCACATCCTGGGGTAGGGGAAAGGGAGGAGACGGGGAAGGGGCCCAGAGGCCTCCACGTCCTCAGTCTGCTGGGTCAGAGGCCAGGGGCTGGCGGGGCTTCTCCCCAGCCTTGGGTTTTAGGGGAGACACCAGGAGATGCTTACTCTGCACCCCCACTCTGTCCTCCAGGCCCCTAGCCAGGGAGAGCTCAGTCGGGGTGATCTTTGAGGGGCCCCAACTCGGCAGGGGTGATGTTCCCAGAGTACACACCTGGGCCTCGTGCCAGGACCGCACTGCCGTTGTCAGGGCAATGGCAAGGCAAACAGTCAATGTTTGCCTCACTAAACAGCCTCACGAAAGTGAGGCTGTGGCACCCGGAAGGGATCCCTGGAGGGGGACGTGGTCGCCTTGTTCCCAAGCCTGTTTGCACACACACGTGACTGTCAAGGGTTCCCGTGTGTGAGCACGAGCGTACTTGTATGTGCCTATGGGGTGCGGGCGTGTGTGCCTGTGTGGCTGGAGTGTGGGCTCGTGGAGAACGTGTGTGAGTTGGGTGTGCACCTGCGTGTGCCCCGGGCCTGGGGAGCCCGAGCACGGCTGCGCTCCATGTGTAGGACATGAGCTGTGAGCAGAGCCAGGGCCTTTGTGGGGCCGTTGGGGCCCGGACTCATTGCCCATAGGGGTGCACCCGAGGAAACGTGTGCACACGAGTATCTGGGGTCTCTGCACCAGTGTGGGCTTTTAAGCTCTCCTCTCCCCTACGGCTTGGTGGAGGGGGTCTGTGGAGCTGGAGTGAGGGCCCTGGACCCATCGGAAGCCCAGGTCCAAGGAGGAGCTGGGGCTCCATCTCATGCCCCAGGCCCAGGGGCACACACCCCAGCTGAACCCTTGCTCACATGGAGGGGCTGGGACATGGGAACACGGAGAGCAACATGGCCAGGCTTCCCCTCCATGGAACCCCTCCACCTCCTCAACACTGCCCCAGTTCTGCACCACCCTCCGTTTGGAGGGGCTGGGGCGTGAGTGAGCATGAGGGCCCCTGCGCCCCAGGCTCTGCCTCCCCAGGTGGAACGAGGCCCAGCAGCCCCCAGCCATGCGGAGGCCGGCAGAAGCGGGAAGCTGGGCCTCATCTGCCCGGATGATGGGAGCCAGGTGTGGGGAATTAAGTGGCTTCCTCGGGGGCCGGGAGTTGAAGGCATTTCTGAGGAGCAGGACAGGCAGGCGGATTCGGGGGCGTAGGGGGCGGGGTGCACAGGCGGCTGGGTTTGCGTGGCTGGAGTCCCCTGTGGCTTCGGTGGGGGGAGTGGGCCTTGAACTCGGGCCTGTGGAAGGGCCTGGCTTTTGTCTGAGAGGCTTAGGGGAGACCTAGGAGAGATTAGATCATGTGCTGGCAGGGCTGTCTGGCCAGGGGACTGGGGCCTGGTGGGGATCAGGCTGCAGGGTCAGGCAGCGGACACTGGCCGGGAAGAACTGAGACCCCAGCGGCAAGACCCCAGCCCTGCTCCCCGTTCTGGCCTGGGCGCCCTCCCTGGGTCTGGGATAATAAGCCCTGTAGGAGTGTAGAGACCCTGGACCCCCGACTCAGGCTCTAGGAGGGCGATGGGAGGCAGGGCCACGACAGCTGAGGCCGAGGTGTCTGCAGGACCCGGACTGCCTGAGAGGTGCCGGGCCGGGGCTCTGATAACCGGGTCCAGGCCAGCCTGTGTCTACCTCTGTCCCCCAGTGGGGCATGTGGGACCCCGAGAAGCCATGGTTTCAGTCTCTGAGAGCAGAAGCACTCCCTTACCTCAGTTTCACCATTTTTGAAATGGCTCAAATGACCGGGCGAGGTGGCCCATCCCTGTAATCCCAACACTTTGGGAGGCCGAGGTGGGCGGATCACCAGAGGTCGGGAGTTCGGGACCAGCCTAACCAACATGGAGAAACCCGGTCTCTACTAAAAAATACAAAATTAGCCGGGTGTGGTGGTGCACGCCTGTAATCCCAGCTGCTCAGGAGGCTGAGGCAGGAGAATTGCTTGAACCCGGGACGCGGAGGTTGCCGTGAGCCGAGATCGTGCCATTGCACTCCAGCCTGGGCAACAAGAGCGAAACGCTGAAACAAACAAACAAAAGAAACAGCTCAGAGAGACTCTGCAGAGGGCTCTGAAATAAGGATGGGGTGGGGTTGGGTGAGCCGACCCTGTAAGGTGCCCCCAGCTATGGGGTTAGGCCCAGGCAGGAGCCCACCGGTCTGCTGGGCTTCTGTTAGCAGGGCTGGTGGTGGGACAGGAGGTGTCCTGCCTGGACATGTGCGGGGCCTCCTTTCCTCAGCCTTGGACCTCATGTGGGGCCCCCTTTCCCCAATACACCCTGCGTTTGGGGTGCAGGAGGGAGCACCCGCAGGTAGGGTGGAGGTGCCACCTGGCGACGCACTGTGGCCAGTCTCCCTGGACTCCAGTATCTTCTTCCTGGGCCCTCCAGGGTCACCTGGGTCTAGGTCCTGCCTCTACCTAGGGAGGGAGGTGGGCTGGGAGAGGGGGACAGAGGAGCTTTTGTCATGTCCTTGAGTTTCTTCAGGCTTGAATGGGCCTTGGAGTCCCACCTTCATCCCCACAGGGCACAGGGGTGCCCAGATCCTCACAAGGCCCCGGGACCCTCGCCTGGGTCAGACGGCACCTCATGACCACGTGAGCAGCCTCTATTTAAAGATGGACAAGGTGAGGCCTGAGGGCCAGCCTGGGACTGCCCTCGTGGACCAGGGCTGCCCACACTGTGTGGCCCAGCAAGGCCCTGCATAGACAGGAGGAGTGGGTGCAAAACCGCGCCGGTCTCGGCTGTGGCGTGACTGTCCCTCTGTGTCCCCCACCAGGCCCACTGCTCAGCGGAGCGTGGAAGACGAGGAGGAGGCCACCCGCGACCCATGCCGGCAGGAGAGAGACCGGCAGCTTCAGGCCCAGGATGTGGACGGAGGCAGCCATGTCCCCGAGCGGCCGGAGCACGAGATGCTGTGAGCAACCCCCACCGCATGCCCAGCCTCTGACCCCTGTCCGTGCACCCTGGGGCCTGAGCTGAGGGGGAGGTCAAGGGCCTGGGCTTGGGGGTCCCAGTGCAGCACGAGAACAAGGAAGAGCCCCCAGAAGCAAGCACGGGAGGGGGCGAGTACTCCTGGGGTGAGGGGGGCTGCAGCCCTGGGTGAGGGTCTGCTAATGCCTGGCTGCCTCCTGGACGTTGACCCAGGCTCTGTGCTCGTGAGCTGGGCCTTGCTTGTACTGCCTCTGACCCCAGCCACGCAGCCAGCCCCTGGGCCCCCAACCAGACTCCCCCGCCAATGACTCACAGAGCCACGTCCAACTTGGCGGCCAGGCTGGCTTGCTTCCTCCTTGGGCCCAGGAGGCCTCCGCGGCTGGGCTGGGCTGTTTTTCCAATAATGCTCCCCTTCCTCCTGGCCTCTTTTGTTCCATTTTCTCCGAGTCAGCAGCCTTGGGTAGAGTGGGGTTCAGCGGTCACCACGGTCAGGCCCTCGGCCACCCCCGCCAAGAGCCCTAGCTCTCCAGGAGCTCACCCTGCCACATAGGCGCTTAGGAGGAGCCTGGGGATCAGGGCAGCCCTTGGGGAGCCCCAGGATGATAGGGGAGGCATAGCCCTGCCCTAGGGAGCCCCAGACTGACGGGGGGGGGCCCAGCCCTGCCCTAGGGAGTCCCAGAGTGATGGGGGAGGCCCAGCCCTGCCCTCAGGGAGCCCTACACTGATGAAAGAGGCGCAGCCTTACCCTCAGGGAACCCCAAACTGATGGGAGAGGCATAGTCCTGCCCTCAGGTAGCCCCAGACTGATGGAGGAGGCACAACCCTGCCAAGCCTCAAGGAGTCCTGAACTGATGGAGGAAGCACAGTTGTCAGGCTGCCCCAGACTGATGGGGGAGGCACAGCCCTACCCTCAGGGATTCTCTAACCACAGGAGACACAGCCCAGAGCCAGCTCTGTGGCAGACAGGGTCTCCCACACTTGGAGCCCAGGGCCTGAGCAGGTGCCATGAGGTGAGTGTGGGCCCCGAGCAGAGGAGGCAGCAGCCGCCCAGTCCTAAGCTCCCCCCTGCTACCCTCAGCCTCAGCCTGAAGCCCTCGGAGGCCCCTGAACTGGATGAGGACGAGGGCTTTGGCGACTGGTCCCAGAGGCCAGAGCAGCGGCAGGAGCATGAGGGGGTCCAGGGCGCCTCGGACAGCAGAGAACCCCCCCGGTGCAGGAGTCCTGAGGGGGAGCAAGAGGACAAGTGAGTGAGGGCCCCGAGGGTGGGCAGTGGGCAGAGCGGGGCTCCCGCCAGGCCTCGAGGGTGGGCGCTGGGCAGAGCAGGGCACAGCAGGCTCCCTTCAGGCCCTCAGCCTGTGCCTGAGCAGCCACCCCATCCTCCCCTTTCCAAGCCGCCCCTGAAATGCCCCCATGGCCAGGAAAGGGGGAGAAAGGAGGGGAGGGAGGAAGAGGGCGAGACAGCATGGTGGCCGGCAAAGGGCCGCGAGGAAACCTCATTCTGGGGCTCTCCAGGGCCCCTGGGCCCCATCCAGGCAGCTGCGGGGCCAAGCCGAGTGCTGCCACATCAGCACACAGCTGCGGCCGCTTCCGTAATGGAGGCTGAGAGCCGCCGCCGCCCCTTCCTCCCTCGGGGCTGGCTGATCTCCATTCCCACGGAGGGGAGCAGGTATTTCCAGATGTGCATGCCGGAGAGTGGGGTGGGAGGACACACTTTCCAGATGTGTGGATGTGTGTGCCGGCCTCAACCCCAGTGGGCCCAACGGGGGCTGCGTGCAAGCCCCACCTCACTACCCCTGCCCAGCCTGCTCGGGGTCCTTGCTGCTCTCAGATACTTGCGGCCACGATGGGGCCGGCCCCACCTGCTCTGCGGGGCCCGGGCCATCTAGGACCCCAGCCCTGCTCAGGACCCCCTTGCCTTGAGTGGGACCAGAGCCCGTGGCTGGGCTGACAGTTCTCCCTGGTCGGGGTCCTTCCTGCCCCCTCTGAAGTCCTAAACCAGCCTGGAGCTCTCGGGACCAGTGTTGCTGAGCGACGCTGCCTTGTCCTCCTATAACCAGGGCACCGGTCGTGGTCTGGCACAGTGCTCGCTGCCCCCTCCCCAGGCCTCAGTCTCCCCCTACATGCTTGGGAGTCAGCAGCCCTGCATTTCTGAGCCGGGGCAGCGCCCTTCTCCCTGGCCTCGGGCCTAGGCGGGCCAGGCTGCTCCCAACAGCAGGGGGCGCTTTGACTCTTCCGTGAAACCCAGCTCGAGAAGCCGCCCTACCCCCTGCACCTGCCAGGCTGCACAGACTGGCTGCTGAACGGGCCCTCTGTGTGGCTGCTGCTGGCTCAGACCCCTGCCCACCTTGGGCGGGTGGGTCTGGGTCTTGGCTGGCACGCACACCCAGGGGCCTGAAATCATGGAAAATTCGAGAATTTCCCATCTTCTCCTCCAGGTTCAGTCCTGCTCAAATGCAGAGCCGCTGGAAGCTGCCAGCTGGCTGGCCTCCCCTCCCCCGCAGCCGGCAGCCCCTTGGCCCTGCTACTCAGTGGCCTGGCCCCTGCCCCTGCCTAGCCCTCCAAATGACCCAGCCTCCAGTCCCCCACACACCCCAGGGCCCCCACAGGGAGCCGAGCAGGAGTGGTGGTCCCGGCAGCCTGGCCCCCCGGGCACCTCACCAGACCAACTGGGTGGGCGGGCAGCTGCCAAGCTGAGGCCCAGCCAGGAAGCTGGGGTTGAACCCAGCCTCAGTGCCTGGGGGCCCCTCCGTCTGTAGAGCCCCGCCTGGGGGAGGACTGGGCAGTTCCCCAAGGGCCTCAGGCCCTGACACAGGGACCCAAGCAGAATGCGCCGGCTCTGAGGCCGCTGGACCTTCTTTCCCAATGGGCTTGGGTCTCAGATCCCTTGGCACTCAATTAGCCTGACTACCTGCATTTTACAGATGGGGAAACTGAGGCTTGGAAAAAGGAAGGGGTCAACCAAGCAATCCAATGGCCCTAGAACGGCTTTGCCTCCCTTTCCACCCACAGGCCCGGCCTGCATGCTGGTGAAAAGGAGGACGGTGATGAAGTCCACCTGGAGGAGTTGAGTCTGAGCAAGGAGGAGCCAGAGCCAGAGGACACTGTCCAGGACAACCTGGGGGCCGCAGGGGCTGAGGAGGAGCAGGAGGAGGTGATGGCTCCACCTCAGAGGGTCTGACTGCACCCCCACCCCAGGGATGAGCCTGCCTTTGCTGTCTGCACCACTCTGTGGGCCCTGTGGGTCTAGCCCAAAGTGGGTCAGCACCCCACACCCCTAGACCTTGCAGCCCCTTCTGGGCCCACATTCTCAGAGAGGGTGAGGCTCGGTGATCCTCTTGCAAGATCCGGAGACATTTCCCCAGATTCCTCAGTCCCTCCCCACCAGCTCTAGAACGGGAGCATGTCAGGGCCACAGAGAACCTGGGGCTCAGGGAGGAACAGCATTTGTTCCCACAGGTGCTGGGCAGGGCAGGAGGGATACCAGCAGAGGGTCACCTGGGATGTCTGTTTTGTCTTGTTTCTTTTCTAGCACCAGAAATGTCAGCAGCCCAGGACACCCAGCCCCTTGATCTTGGAGGGGACCATTGAACACAGCTCACCTCCTCTGAGCCCCACCACCAAAGTAGGTCAAGCTGCAAAGCCTGCCATCTTCTCCCCTCTCCCGGACTCATACCCAAAAGGCCAGTCCCACATGCCAGCCACAGGAAGACCAGGCCCAGGCCCGGCTTTTGTCTGCTATCCCCCGCATTTCCTGATGCTCAGCAAAGCCCCGTGATATAAGGGTTGGGGGTTGGATTGGTGGATGGAGTAGTTGTGGGGATGGAGGGTGGGCTTTACCTCAGCTGCTGCAGGCCTGTGTTTCTCTCCACCCTCTGCAGCTCATCGACAGGACCGAGTCCCTAAACCGCTCCATAGAGAAGAGGTCTGTCTGTCTGTCTATCTGCTTTCTGGGCTCAGATCTTAGGTTTCCCCAAGAGGGGGTTGAAGGGAGTCACAGGGTGGAGATCTGGAGACCGAGGGGCGCTCTGGGGGAGGCTTGGGCAGGTTGGGAGAAGCCTTGTGGGAGACATGGGGCCTGACACATCTTCTACCCTCCAGTAACAGTGTGAAGAAGTCCCAACCAGACTTGCCCATCTCCAAGATTGACCAGCGGCTGGAACAATACACCCAGGCCATCGAGGTATGATCTGGCTCCTGTCTGCTGCCAGGTCCCTCCTCCATCCTGGCACCATTCCTTCATTCAACCAACGCCCTTCCATCCAATCAATGCCCCCTTATTCAACCAACACCCTATCCAACCAATGCTTCTCCATCCAGTCAGTGCCCCACGACCCAATCAGTGCCCCTCCGTCTAATCAATGTCCCTCCATGTAACCAATGCCCCTCCGTTCAATCAATGCTATTCCATCCAACCAAAAATCTCCCATCCTATCAATGCTCCTGCATCCAGTTAATGTTCCTTTATACAACCAATATGCCTGCAACCAATACTCCTCCAATTATTCAGTGTTTCTCTATTCAATCAATGCCCCCATCAGAACAATACTGCACCATCCAATCAATGCCCTTTCGTGCTATCAGTGCTCTTCTCTCCAGCCAATACTCCTCCAGTCAATCAACCAGTACTCCTTAATCCAATCAATGACCCTCCATCCAATCAAGATTCCTGCATCCATCCAATACTACTACACCCAATCAATGCCCCTCCCATCCAATCAATTCTTCTCCATCCATCAATGCTTCTCCATCTGACCAATACCCTCCATCCAACCAATACTTGTCTATCCAATTAATGGCTCACCATGTAACCGATGCCAATCCCACATGCCAGCCCCTCCATTCAATCAGTATCTCTCCATCCAGTCATTGCTCCTTCATTCAACCAATACTCCTCCATCCAATCAATGTCCCTTCATCCAACCAATATTCCTTCATCCAACCAATATTCCTTCATCCACCAACTCCTTTCAATACAACTAATACACCTTCATCCAGTCAGTACCCCTATTCGTTCAGTGCTCCTCCATTCAATCAATTCCCCTCCATCCAACCAATGTTCCTCCAGCCAACCAAAACAACTTCATCCAATCAATGCCCCTCCATCCAATAATGCCTTGCATCCAATCAATGGCCTTCTATCCTATCAATTTCCCTCTAACCAACCAAAATAGTTTCACCCAATCAATGCCTCTGCTTCCAATCAATGCCCTTCTATTCAACCAGTACTTCTTTATTTAATCAGGACATCTCCATCTAACCAGTATCCTTCCATCGAACCAATACTCCTCTCCTAAATCAGTGCTCCTTCATCCACCCAGGGCCCCTCCATCCACCCAGTACTCACTTATCCAACAAACACTCCTTTATCTTGCCAGTATTCCTCCATCCAGTCAGTGCTCTTCTGTGCAACGAATGCCCCTCCATCCACACATTACTCCTTCACCCAATCAATGCCCTTCTATTCAACCGGTACTTCCGATTTCAACTAATTCCCCTTCAACCAACCAATACTCCTCCATCCAACCAGTACTCCTCCATGCAATCAATGTTCCTCTACCCAACCAACATCCTTCTATCAAACCAATATTCCTCCATCCAATTAATCCCTCTCCATCCAACAAGTACCCCTCCATCCTATCAATGCTCCTGTATCCTACCAATATTCCTCCATCCAACCAGTACTTCCCCATCCAATCAATACTCCTTCATTCATTCAGTGCTCCTCCATCCAGTCAATACCTTTCCATTGTACCGGTGCCCCTCCATCCAACCGATACTCCTTCATCCAATCAATGTCGTGGCATGCGATCAATGCCCCTTCATTGAACCAATATGGCTCTGTCCAACCAATACTACTCCATTCAATCAATGCCCCTCCATCTAACAAATACTCCCTCATATAATCAGTACCCCTCCATCCAATCAATATTCCTTCATCTATCAACACCTTTTTGTACAACCAATACTCCTCCATCTAATCAATGCTCCTCCATCCAACCAATACTCTGCAATTTAACCACTGTGCTTCCATCCATTCAATGTCCCTCCATCCATTCCATGGTCCCCCAGCCCTACCCCATGAGCAGCATGGAGGCAGACCCACATCTGTCCTGTGCGCCATCATCTCCCTGATGCTCTTCAGGACCGGGAGATGTCTCACAATTGCATTGAATGTAGGAAGGCACATGTTTTCAGTGATTCCCCACTCTAGGGCTGCATTGGGAAAGCACTCCCAGGGAAAATACGAACACAAAGCAAGGGGTTGCCCAGTGTGACCCTCTGATGTGACCACGGTGGCTGTTCACTAAGGTAATCCTGATGCTTTGCCTCCTCTGCAGACCGCTGGCCGGACCCCCAAGCTAGCCCGCCAGGCCTCCATAGAGCTGCCCAGCATGGCCGTGGCCAGTACCAAGAGTCGGTGGGAGACGGGTGAGGTACAGGCTCAGTCTGCCACCAAGACTCCGTCCTGCAAGGTAAGGTCCCCTCCAGGGGCAAGGCTAGGCTGCAGAGCCAGCACCTGGGAGTTTAGCAGCAGGCCAGTTTTCTTTGTTAAGGCAAGCGTGGGACTGTCCAGCGTGAATGTGGGTAGACAGAACACTGAGGCACTGCAGTAGGGTTGGGTTCACCCTTGCTGGTGTAGAAGGCTGTGTTGTTTGAGTGGAGGTGGATGGCACCTTTATCCCTTTCCCTGCCACTTCCACTGGGATCACACAGTAGGCAGGTCCCAGGCCCCCTGACCAGGTAAGGCAAGGCAAGAGAGAAGGGCCCAGGGCTTCTACTCCCCGAGATCCAGGGGTCTGCACTTGTGACATATCCTTCTGCTGCCCCCAGGATATTGTGGCTGGAGACATGAGCAAGAAAAGCCTCTGGGAGCAGAAGGGAGGCTCCAAGACCTCATCAACAATTAAGGTAGAGCCTTAATGTGGTTGGTGCAGGAAGGGTGGGTGCAGCAGGGGAGGGCAAAGAGGGACTGTCCTCTGTGCATCTGTGAGGGCTTCCCACAGGCAGAGGCATCATCTTTCTGCTGCTCTCACCTTCACTCTTGGTCTCCTTCCCCAACAGAGCACCCCATCTGGGAAGAGGTATAAGTTTGTGGCCACCGGGCATGGGAAGTATGAGAAGGTGCTTGTGGAGGGGGGCCCGGCGCCCTAGGCCTCCTGTCTCGGTGAGTCCCCGGCAACCGGCAACCCGTAGAGTGGGACGAGGTGCACGCACGTGCACTGTGCTGGGAACTTGGCAGCCTGGAGGGGGCCTGGAGCCCTGTTGCATGCTGCAAGGGTGGACCCCGAGTTGGCCAGAACCCAGACCATCTCAGTCTCCCAGCCCTGCACAGATGCTGCCTCCCTCGTCTGACACCAGATTCAAACTCTCTGTTCACTTCACTGGAGACAGCCCGGCTCAGCCACTGCTCCACTAGGGAAGCTCAAGGCTCCCATCTGGGACTCCCCAAAAGCCCCAGCAGGGCTCATGAGGGAAGTGAGGGGCAGCCTGGCCACCACAGGGCTAGCATTGAAGAAAGCAGGTGGCATGGAGCCCAGGTTCCCTGACCATCTGTATGCTGGTGGTCCATAGAGGGGCAGGAACTTAGGTCCTACTCCCTGTCCCAGCCGAGAGTCATTCAGAGGTCCTGATGCCCTCCCCATCCCATGCTGCAGACAGAGCAGTGCCACTCCTGCCATGGTTAGACACACATTTATTAGTGACCTGGACCCCAGGCTCCATTTCCAGCACCCATCACACCCCAGGGTGGGGCAACTGTCCTCCTACCATCTTCCCTGCCAAACCCTGACTCTCAAGCAGCTGTGGCAGAGGCTTTTTCTGGCACCTCTGTGTCCCTCTCCTGTGGTTGGTGACCCCTGCCAGAGCCTGGCTGACTGCCAACTGGGCGCCTTCACTCTCCCTGCCGGGGTCACAGCCCCTTCTCGGTCCCACTTGGCCAGGCTGTTCCCACAGGGTTGGGACTGAGGGCTCCCTCCTCATCCAGCGGTCAGAGCCTGGGCGTGGCCAATGCTGAGACCCTCGCTGTCCCACCAGTGAACCCCTCGAGTTCTGCCCCCTCAGGCTGTCAGCCCCGGTAGGGGACGCAGAGGGGGGCAGTGAGAGGGGTCACGCTGGGCCCTCCTCTACCCCCTGATAAGCCCCTCCCTGCCTGCCCCTGAGCACTTGTATTGGTGCCAAGTCTCACGCTGGCTGAGGCTCCCCCTGCACCCTAGTCCCAGGGTCTGGCTCTGCCATCAGGAAGAGCACGCAGCAAAACTGCTGACTGCTCCTGAGGCCGATGGCCAAGCCAGCCTGACTGCACCCATGCCTCAGCAAGCAGAGATCTGCCCCCAAACCTTTGACAGCAAAAGGGAGGAACAACGCGAGGCCCAGGCCCCTGAGCAGCCTGGCCTAGGTCAATAGGTGCGGTCCTCCGCCATTTTCCCTAAAGTTTTCATCCCAAGGCCCCCATCCCACATCCCAACGCAGACCCCTCCTCTGTTCCCCTCACACCACTGCAGCCCGGGGGCTCCAGCTCGTCCTCTCTGCCCTTTCCACCTGATCACCTTCCTGACACCCAGACGTCCCTCGGCACCCCGTGTGCCCTTCCCAGGCTGCCCTGCACCCCATGCCCCTTGGGCCCTGGTGCATCTTCATGCAGTAACTATGGGCCCCCAGCTAGAACCTCAGCCCCCTCTTCTGTCCACCTCATGGTTCTGGGCCCTGGGGGCCGTTCCGGCCACTTCACTAGAGCCTCCAGCCAGTCGCTGTGCGGTTGAAGTTCTTGGGCTGAGGGTTCAGCTCCAGGATGGAGCAGACTGTGGGAGGGGGCCGGGTGGCCTCCTGCAGCTTCCGGGCGTTGAAACGAGGCCGGTACAGGAAGGGCAGGCGGGTGAGGCCGGCTGGGGTGCGCTCCCCACCGCTGGGCCCCGTCAGGCGCCCTCGGGCCTCCACCACCGACATGCGGTACAGCACAGCATCCCACATCCTGGAGGCCCGGGAGGCGGGGACCCGGGGCACGGCAGGGGTGGGCGCCTCCTGCTCTGTGGGGGCGGGCATCTCCGGCTCCAGGCTCTGCCGCGGCCCTGGGCACGTAGGCTCCGGGGCCTCCTCCAGCAGCTGCTTCTTGAGCCGCGTCCAGCCACTGAGCCGGGGCTTGGGTGCAACTTTGGGGACAGGGCATGGGTGAGGGCCTGATGGTGGGGTAGGGGATGAGGCCCAGGCGGGGCTGGACACTCGCTCGGCCTCAGCGGCAGGGCCAGCCATGGGGGGCTCCTCCAGTTGCTCTCTGCCAGGGCCCACGGGGGTCAGGTTGTGCGGTGAGGACTCCAGCGAGTGGCAGGTCGGGGCTATGGGCACCACGACCCTGGCACTAGCCTCTCTGGGCACCGAGGCATGGAAGCTGGGTGGCGGCCGTGGTACAGGGGGCTCCTCAGGCCGGGGACTGGCAGCCTGGGCTGTGGTGGGCAGTGGGCGGATGTGAGCCACTGGGACCAGGGGCTGGGCCCTGGGGAGACGTGGGGTGGCATCTCCGTCCTGGCTGTTGGATCCCCCTTCTGGGGCTGTCCTGGGGGGCTCAGGGATCCCGTCGTGTGGGGATGGTGCCAGCTGGATGTGCACCTGGGTGATGTGGGTGCCCCCAGCCACAGGGGCTGAGACAGGGACGAAGCCACTGGGGGGCCGGGCAGGTTCTGGGGCCGGGGCTACAACCTGGGGCCCCGTGGCCTTGTGGGCAGCTAGAATCCTGCGCTGGGTGAGGCCGACAGACAACGTGAACTTCTGCAGGGGTGATGCCATGTGGTAGATGACGGGGGTGTGCGGGGAGCGGGGTAGGGCAGCCACTGTGCGGGGAGCCTCAGTGGGGCGTGGGGCTTCAGGAAGGCGTGGGGCTTCGGCGGGGTGCGGGCCCTCAGCAGCGTGCGGGGCTGTGACCTCCTGGTCGTGGCTGGCCTCACTCACGGGGGACAGGGAGGTGCGGAAGGCCCCGGGTGGGGCGAGGTGCGCGCCCCCCATCATCTTCTTCCGGGCTGCCTTCCTCAGGAGCTTCTGCAGACGCAGGTTGTCCTTTCCTGGCTTGGGCAGCACGGGCGGTGGGGGTCCAGGGGCTCCCTGGAGGCTCGGACCACTCACCTCGGGTGCCATCGACGCGGCTGAGATGAGCATGGCTGTGTCCTAGGGTGGGAGGGACAGTAGTCAGGCCAGCCCTCCTCCCCACCGAGGTGGGAGGCCTGTGCCTCCTGTGATCCAGGGAGGACCTGGGGCCAGGGCTGTGGGGGCCTGAGTATTCGGCTTCCTAAACACCCAGAACCTGCCGGGGCCGTCCTGAGCTCGACTGTGCCTTGGGGACTTTGGGGTGGCCCGACCATCACCCTTGTGTAGAAATGAGGTCACAGAGACCGAGTCCCTCCAGGGATGGGGCTAGAACCTGCCTCCAGGTCTCTGTCCTCCATGCCACCCCAGCACAAAGCAGGCCCCAAGTACACAGCCTGGGTCAGGCCACAGTGCCGTGTGGGCTGGGGTGGGAGACGTGGGTGAGCTCCAAGTGACAGGCATGCCCCTGGCCAGCTGCTGGCTGGGCCCACGGCTGGAAGAGCGGCTGCCCACAGACACGTGAGGGGCGCCCCGTTGTCGCCGGCCCGACCACAGGCGCGTCCGCTGCGAGCCAGCGGTGAGGGGTGGCGGCCAAGAGGCTCGGGAAAGCTGAGGCTGCATCATCAGAGGTAGATCGGCAGGAAGGTGGGAGCAGTTTTCGCTGAGCTATGCTAAATGGGATATTCCCGCAGACCTCCTGTCTGGGGTGGTCCGGCCAAGCCGCCCACCCTGGTTTCTGGGCACCACGTGTTTGCAAGGACATTGACAAATGGCATCTGGGCTGAGCCAGAGGCTGTCTGGTTTGGGGAAGGAGGAGTCCTGGGGGCTGCTACTGGTGGGGGCTGGCTCTGCCAAGGCAAGAACAGAGCTGCTGGAGGGGTGGGGGCGGAAGGAGCCTGCCCAGGACCTACTCTCAGCCGCCGGTCTCCTCTGGATGACAGGACGGCAGGAACCACGAGAACCCCGGTTCTAGCTCCCGGGGTGGGCAGGCTGCATTCCCTCCACCTGGAGTCAGGTCTCCAGCCAGAGGTCCTGACCCAGGGCACAAGTGCTCACACTGGGAAGCAGGCCTCTGAGGCAGGACATCTTCTCCCGTGGTGGAGTCGGAGTGTGGGCAGGGCAGGGAGGCCAGCAACGAGCAGGCTCTGTGGGCTTGCAGGAGGCAGGTCTGTGGCCCCTCCCTGGACCCTAGCCTAATGCCCCCTGCACCCCATGCCTATGTTCCAGCTTCCTGGGTCTGCAGGTCCAGACGGGCGACACCCTCCATGTACCCAGGGGAGATCCCAGCCAGACACCTGCACCCCCGCCCTGGCTAAGAAGTTGCTTCCTGTTGCCAGCATGACCTACCCTCGCCTCTTTGACGCCCCCCGCTGCCACCTCCTTTTGCTCCTGGACCCTTTAGCCTCTCTGCCCTTCCTCTCTCTGACCCCAACCACCCCCCGCCAGCTCTGCTTCTCACTACCTGGGGGAGGAAAGAAACTCCTGATCGTTGGCCAGAGGAACTTACCCCTGGAGAGGCCAAGTACCTTCTAGGAAGTTAGGAGGTTGAGGCACAGCCCTGTGCAGAGAGGGCGGGTCACCCCCCAGATCCAAGGGGAAACTGCAGGTCAAGGGCTGGTAACGGCCACGCAGGAAGCTTGATGCTGCATCCCCCCCGCACTCTGCTTGCCACCCCCCACCCCGCCATTTTATATAATAAAGCTCCCTGTGTATTCTCGTGTGCTGGCTGTCTTGTACTCACTAAGGGGGCAGGGCTGGCCAGGATGGAAAGATTGGGCCAGTGGCCAGCCCATTCCCACACTGCACAGCATTCTGTGGCCTCTGGGTCCAGGCAGTCTGACCTGTCTCATGGCCTTTGCAGTGTAAGCCTCCAGGACGTAAGCTCTCTGGTGGCCTAAGTCAGAGCACACACAATGGGTGGGGTCCAGGCTTCCTTTTCCAGAATGTCCGTGATATCCCTACCCCCACCATGACTAGCCCAATATAAACTTCTGTGCCCTGACTGTGCACTCACTGAGGGCAAGATTCACCTCGGAGCCTCCCCCAACACCACCCAGGAGGTGCTCAGTGAAGGTTTGGTAAACAGTCAAATGGGTGGATGGGTGGGTGGATGGATGGATGGGTGGGTGGGTGGATGGATGGGTGGGTGGGTGGATGAATGGATAGATGAATAGACGAATGGGTGGATGCGTGGAGAGATAGGTGGGTGAATGGATGGGTAGGTGGGTGAGTGGATGCATGGCTGGGTGGGCGAGTGGAGGGATGGGTGAGTGGATGAATAGGGGATGGATGAATGGATAGAGGGATGTATGGATGGGTGAATGGGTAAGCAGGTGGGTGGATGGATGGATTGATGGATGAATCAGTGGGTGAATAGGTGAGTGAATGGATGGGTGGGTGGGAGGATGGCTGGCTGACTGGCTGGCTGGATAGATGGATGGATGGGTTAGTGAATGGATAGGAGGATGGATGAATGGAGGGATGTCTGAGTGGATGGGTAGATGAGTGGATGGATGGATGAATGGAAGGATGTCTGAGTGGATGGGTAGATGAGTGGATGGATGGATGAAAGGATGGCTGGATGAATGGACAGAGTGAGGGAGGGAGGGATGGAGGGAGGGATGAGTGATGGATGGGTAGGTGGCTGGGTGGATGGATGGATGGAAGGAAGGAGGGATAAATGAAGGGATAGGTATGTGGTTGGATGGATGGATAGGTGGATGCATTGGAGGGATTGATGAATGAAGGGATGGATGCATGGATGGGTAGATGGATGGACGGATGGATGAAGGGATGGATGAGTGGATGGACGGATGGATGGATAGGTGGATGGATGATGGAGGGATGGATGTGTGGGTGGGTAGATGAATGGATGGATGAAAGGATGGATGGATAGATAGGTGAGTGAGTGAGTGAATGGATACGTGGATGGATGAATGGAGGGATGGATGAGTAGATGGGTAGATGGGTGGGTGGATGGATGGGTGAAGAGATGGATGCCTGGAAGGACAGAGGGAGGGAAGGATGGATGGAAGAAGGGATGAATGAGTGGATGGGTAGGTGGGTGGGTGGATGGATGGATGAGTGGATGTATGGATGGATGGCTGGAGGGAAGGAGGGATGGATGAAGGGTGGGTGGATGAAGGGATGGAGGGAGGGATGGATGGAGGGATAGATGGATGCATGAATGGGTAGATGGATGGATGAAGAGATGGATGGATCGATGGATGGATGGATGGATCGATGGATGGATAGATAGATAGATAGATAGATAGATGGGTGGATGAATGGATGGATAGACTAATGATGGATGGACAGATGGCGGGAGGGATGGAAGAAATGGAGGGATAAATGAGTGGATGGGTAGGTGATGTATGGGTGGATGAAGGGATGGACAGACAGAGGGATGGATGATGGAAGAGGAGGGAGGAAGGAAGGAAAGGAAGTAGTGAAAGTGAGAGTGAATGCATGGGAATGAATAGATGGGTGGACGAATGCACAACTGTGAAACAGCAGACAGCCTGGGGACATCCTCCCTCCTGTCCCTCCTCTCCCAGCTCCTGCACTGGGGCCTGACACTCAGCCCTGCAGCCCTCAGTGTCTGGGAAACCCCTTTGAGGAGCAGGCCCCCCAAACTCTGATGTTCTGGACTTCACTTTGCCATTCCCTTGGCTCCTCACAGCCACTATTTTCTGAAGGTTTCATGTCAAACCCTGCTTGTCTCATGAATACACACAGTTCAGAAAAGCAAAACCTCGACAGAGCCACCACCCACACAAGGGAGATGATGTGTCCCCATCCTTTCTCAGATGCCCCAGCCACTGAGAGAGCATCCAGGCCACCCTGCCCAGCTGGGGAACCACCCGGTGACAGCACTCCCTTCCTTTCCCACCCGATCTGGATGGGACGGTGACCAAGGGCAGCCGGCAGAGGCAGGCCCAAAGGCCGCAGCTGGGCACTCAGCACTGGGGTGCAGAGTGGACAGCACCAGGGGCAGGGGGTAGTTGGGATCAGCAGTGCTGAGGAGGCAGCCACTGCCCCCGCCGGCCCCCGACCAGCCCTGGCCTCTTGTCAGATCCTCCGCACCCCTCAGCTCAGCCTCGAGGACAAGGACCCAGGGCCTGTCCCTCTGAGCTCTGCCTAGCCTCAGCCCTGCTGTGTTTCTGGTGCAGCCTCCCCTCCATGGTTACAGCAACCCCATGCCTCTGCTTCTGGAAACCTGGAGGTCAGGCCATGCCCAGTGCAGACGTCAGGAGGCTCAAAAGGGCTGCAGCCTACGAGGCCCCTGGCCAGGGATGGCAGACGAAGCCCTTAACCTCTGTCCTGTCTGCCAGAGCAGCCACCTGACATCCTGTGACCCTTGCTACAGGCCCCTAGGCCAGCCCCACACAGAAGACGGCCATCATCTCTGCAGAATGAATCAATTAATCTGCACAATCAGAAGCACTAGGCATGTGGGGAGGCAGCTACCTTGGGCTAGAGCAGCTCAGTCCCCAAGTGCTGTGTCAGCTGCTCCTGTCCTGGGCCTGGCAGTGTCTGAGCCCACAACTGGGCCAAGTGGCCTCAGGCTGAAACCAGTTTGGGCACTCAGGTCAGCTCAGGGCATGAGGAGAGGCTCAGGACCCTCTTGGTCTCCACAACTCCCAACCATGCGTACTGGGTGCTGGGACCTAGATTGAGGGACCCCGGCCACCATCTGGGGGTCACCCAGGCAGAGCTGAAGCCAAGACACTCGGGAGGTCATCCTCCCTCCCACAGCCTGCTCCCCACTCCCTGGGCTTGGCTCAGCTTTCACCAGTTTCAGAACCTTCCCCATCCCCCAACAACTGCCCTAGAGCCAAGGCCCCATGGTCCGTCCCATGGTCCGTCCTCAGACTCTTCCTGCATGGAAATGCGTCCCCAACCCAGGCTGGGCCTCCCTTGTGCCGTGCCCCCACCCAGGTCTATAGTGGCCCCTGCCCTGCCTCCTCTCTCGGACCACCCTGGTCAGGCCAGATGGCAGCAGGGCGCAGGTTACCTGGTGCAGACCCTCGAGGCCGCTGGTGCCTGCTCTGTGCAGTCCCTGCTACGCCTCAGGCCCAGCGCCCTAAGCGGGAGGTCGCCGATACCCAAAATAAAACCTGCCCTGTGCTTCTGACCTCAGCCGGCTGGGCGGAGAGTGCCTGCCAAAACCCGAGGAGCTGGGCGGGCAGCACCCTCCCCTGCTGGCCACCCGGGGCCAGTGCAGGGCCATGGCATGCCCACCTTCAGATGCGCCCCTCAGGACCCCTGGCTTGGGCGAGGACTTGGGTGGGCACAGGCTTCCCAGGCCTGCGGACTGAGCCATGTGTAACCACAATGGTGGGCTCAGGGCTCCGTTAGGGGAGCCGGCAGGGCCAGCCTGGAAAAGGAGGTTGGCCCCACCATGGGAGAGGACAGGGTGGGCCCGCCGACCTGCAGGAAGCCGCTCAGGTGCCTCTGAGGGAGCAGCTCTGCAGATGTCCCCAGTGGGCAAAAAGTTGGTCATGGACGTCCAGGGGCCAGGGTTGTACATGGCCCCCAAAGCCCTGCCCATCGCGGACATGGACGGGGAGGGGAAGGTGTGGAGTGTAGAGGAAGCCACGGACCCAAAGCAGGACAGGGACGTTCCCAGCAACTCCAGCTTCAAGAGCCTTCCCAGTGCCCGGCACTCAGGGGGAGGCAGGCAGGGGACAGGCCCCGTCCTTTGAAATGGCAGCCTGGGGCCAGCCCGCCTTGTCGTGTGACCTTAGGCACACCCTGCCTGTCCTGGGCTCTGCGGCCTCATTCTTCCATGGAGGGCTGGAATGAGGTGCTAACCAAAGCCTTCCAGAAGGCCCCCGGCCCGGCCCCATGGCACTGTGAGCCCCTGCGCGTTGACCTGATGTCCCTGACTCTAAGCCTGGGGAGGACAGGGACCTCGTCTGTGCCTCTCGGGACTCACCCCTGTCCTGGGCGCTGGCCAAGAAGGAACCAACCTGTGCCTAAACCGGAGAGTTCCACAGACACCACCGCCCACGCTCAGCCTGTGGGGTCTGAGGGGAGTAAGGGGGCCGGTCAGGGTGCCCGACTGCTCTCCCCCACCTGTTGCCTCAGTTTCCCTGATCCAAGAGGCAGGGCCATCCAAGCTGGTGGCCTCACTGGCCAGCATAGGGGTCATCAGAGGCCAGGAAGGGTGTCTGCTAGTCGGACGGTGCCACCTGGAGTCCTGAGGAAAGAAAACCAATCTCCACAAGCCACCATGAGCCTGTGGGAGACGCTGGCACAGATGGTAACAGCCACTGCGAGTGCCCAGGGTCCCGGGGCCCCGGGGTGAGAGAGGGCCTAGAGGGAGGACCCAGACCCTCACCCAGCAAACTCCAGATATAGCTCCCTCCGATGGCACCAGCCCCAGGCGAGGTATGGCAGACTCGGACTGCAGCCAGCCTGGCCATGTCCCTCGCCCGCTTATTGTGTGGGCCCCAGTGGCGTCCACCTGGGGAAGCACAGCTGACCTCTAAGGGGGTCTCAGATGGGATGGGGGCCTGGCCTCAGTTTCATGGGGGGTCTCCCAGGCCTCAGGCTGCTTCCTCCCCTAGGCGAGACAGCAAAGGGCCTGGGGCATTGGGCTGGGTAGCGGGAGGGAACCCTGGCTGTGCAGACCCTTTTCCTGGACAAAGGTTTACTCCCACAGAACATCTCAGAAAGAAGGGGCAAGGAGATGGGAAACTTGGCAGCCCGGCTCTGGTGACCCCCACATCAATTTGGCCCAAAGAGAGCCTCGGCTTTGTGCCCCAGGGCCACCCAACACCTTCCTCCTCCCCTCCTCGGCCCATCCAGAATGTACCCGCTGCTGGAAGTAAAAATAGCAGCTGACACCTCCTGGAGGCGGAGGGAGGACCTTGCCTCCTTCTCCAAGCACGTCCTCTGCATCCTGGCCTCCTTCATCCTCCTCCTCTGGCTATTCCTATACTTGGTAAGGGGCCTGCACGGGCACAGCCCCCCCACCCCCCCGCTGACTCCACACACACCCCGGCCACCCAGCCACTGGCCAATGGGCTGCTGGGAAGATCAAATGTCACTATAACACGAGGGTGTGAGCCGGGCGCCAGTGCCTGCAGCCGGTCCTGTCCACAGGGAGCTCCAGCCCTTCTCACACTCAACCCGCAGGTGGGTATGGGCAGGAACGGCCACCCAGGGCTGGGGCCGATGGGGCCTCCTGCGTGCGGGTGGACAGCCCCTTGTTCCAGGGACACTCTGGGGTCCTGGGGCACCGAGGTCCCAGGCCCGTGTGGTGCCGAGCATCTCAACTTGAAGCATGGTGGCTCCAAGCCCCCAGGTGGCTGCTCCAGGGTCCGGAGAGTGTGGGATGCGGACACAGTGGTGTGATGGTCTCTGCATCGGGAGGACACGGAAGAAGGCAGAGTGTGGGAGGCCGGGAGGGGAGAAGTCGGGGCTTAGGGACGCCCAGTGCTAGGGAGTGGCCTGAAGGCAGGAGGCAGAGAGGCGCGGGGTGTGAGTGGCAGGGAAGAGGCCATGCAGGGGCGCTGCCAGGGCTTAGGTTGCCGGCTTGCAGCTGCCATGCAGACATTTGCCCGGGCCCATCCTGGCCTTGCCATGCTGCCCTTGCACCTGGGCCTCCAACACCGCCATTTTGTAGAGACAAAAACAAGGATAGGAGGGCAGGGGCTCATGTATGGTCAGCCCAGGATTGCGTCAGGGCAGGGACATCTAAAGCCCTCAAAGTCTTGGGGGCCAGTGTCTGGAGGTGCAGGACAGAAGTGAACAGGGGCTGGACTGGGGCAGGACGGGGCATGAATGAGGAGCTGGGCTCCACGGCGTCCCCCTGGCTGGAGGCTGGAGGAGCTGGTGCTCCTAAGAGCCCCCACCCACCCTCCCTGCCCTGGACACGGTCCCCCTGACTTGTGCCGTCTGATCAGGCCTTGGGCGCCCCTCCTGAAGTCCATGGCGAACATGGGGCAAGGCATAGGTTGTTTGGCTGGACAGCAGGTCTGGGGGCATGGTCAGGACCACAGCAAGCAAGGGGCAGTGGTTCCTGCCTCCCCGCCCCACCCTGGCCCCGTCACCTCCGAAGGAGGGAAGGGTGACGTGTGTGCCTAAGGAACCTGACCGCATAGGTTATTTTCACGCAGCCCCTCTGAGGCAGGCACTAACTGGACACCTGCTTTGCTTCTCAGCTGTTGAAATGCCGTCCCTTGCCCCCAGCACACCCCTGCCACCAGCCCCTTCCCCAAAGAGGGGCGATGACACAGGCCATACTGCGGGGAACAGAACAGCCTTGTGTTGCTTCCAGGCGCTCAGCAGAAAACCAGATGCCTCAGTCTCCCCACTTCAAGAGTGGGCCTTTCCCACCTCACGTCGGTGGGCCTTGAGGTCACCCTGCCTGGGGGTGTCGGGGCACCCATGTGACTCTGGCCTGGGGGCACAGGAGGGAAATATGAGGAGCTGGGGAGGGCCTGGGTGCCCGAGGGTGAGGGGGCCGCTGCGGGCCAAGGAGGGCTGGGCTGTCACACCTGCCTCACCCACGTCTTGGGTTTCTGGGCAGAAATGTCTTGCCTATTTCTGGACACCTCAGCTGCCACTGGCTCCTTATAAATAACCCACCCCAGGCGAGGGCCACGCCGCCCCCATCTTGTGGCAGTCGACAGGTGTCAGCTCGGCCAGGGTCGGGGTGGGCACAGCAGGGCGGGGCCGGGCTCCGCTCCCTCCTTTCACTGACCCTCCTCCATACAGAGGGTGGCCCTAGAGGAGGCTGTGGGGTTTGGGGCCTGAAGCAGCGAGGAGGACAGCACGAGGGGTCGGTGGGCAGCCCAGGACTGGGTCACGCCGGGGGCCTGGGCAACACTGGCTGGTGGGGTTGAGGACGGAGGAGAGCCTGGCCCAGCCGTGGCAGTTACAAGAGGCTTCACTTGAGGGGCAGCAGAGTTCAGGAAGAGGTTCTGGGATAGGGAAAAGCGGCCCCCGTTGCCTGGAAGACAGCTATCTGTTGGATAATTTTGCATGGAGCTTAAGTTGCTCTGGGAAAATTAACATTCTTGACAAAGGGTTTGGAAAACGGTTCCCACCTCAGCAATGCAACGTAGATGCATTTTTAGCTGATGAACGTGTGTTTTTCTTATACAGCCCTCCCAGGGGGGACCGTAACTATTGTCTTCGAGTGATCTGTACTGTGTTGTAATGAACTTTGTTTTCTAAAACCCTGGCCAACATGCCGGTGCAGCTGCTCAGAGCCTCCCCAGGCCTGGCCGCCCGGTGTGCATCGTGGCCAGCTCACAGAGAGATGGTCCCCAGCATGCTGGCCTGGAGCCACCACCGCACATGGACAGGGCAGCCAGTCCCAGGCATGGAGGGACAGATCCAGAGCACCCCCGGGGCTGGGGAAAGCGGCCACTGGGAGGGAAATGGGGGGGCTTCTCAGTGGGCTCCTGCAGTCCAAGTATGCCTTGCACAGAGCCCGGCTGGGGGGGTGCACGGGAAGCAGCCCAGACCCAACCCAATGTGCTCCGGAGCTCAGCCTCAGTGTCTTCAGGAGACAGGGGTGACAAGACGGAGCAGCTTCCCTACTCTGTGATCTTGGAGGAGGGGTCCTCAGAGGGATGTGGTGGGCACACCAGGGACTCCGAGCACCCCATAGGAAAACGGGCACAGAAGGGAGCTTTGGGCTCAAACAGGGAGGAGGGGTTCTCATGGGGAACGGTAGGCTGAGCAGATTACCCATCTTGGGGAGCCAGCCTTGGTCATCCAGGGGCTCGCAGGGAGACCCCGCCTACACCCACTGGGCAGAGAATACCCAGAGACAGGTTTCAGCTCCATCAGCAGGACTTTTCCAGTGTCCAGAGCGGGCTGGACGGCACACGCCCTGCATTCTGGATGACCCTCCTCAGGGGACGCTGCGGAGAGGATGTCTGCCCTGGGTGGGGGTGGATGCCACGACCTTCCAACATCCCGTCCAACTCCAAGATTCCAAGCTCCAGGCTGGAGCCAAGGCAGGAAGAGGGGACAGAGTCCGGGGCGCCAAGGGCTGGGAGGGGCCAGGAGCCCTGGAGGAAGGGGGGGCCCAAAGAGGTGGACTCGTCCAAGGCCAGAGCTGGCCCCCAAACCCTGCACGCAGTCTCCCCACAGCACTGCTCCAAGAGTCCATCCCCCACCCTACGCTCAGGCAGCTCCGAACTCTCTTTCCATCCTCTCTCTTTCTCTCTCTCTGTCTCTCTCTGTCTCTCAATCTCTCTCTGCAGAAACCACCCACCTCCACCATGTCTGACGAGGAAGTGTGAGTACCTAGCTGGTGGCTACCCCCCGCCCGGCTCGGGACCCGGGCCCCTTGGCTTCTGTGGGCCTGGAGCACGCCCTAACTTGCACAAGTCCAAGCAGAGCCCAGCCTCACCACCTCTCTCTTTCTTTCTCTCTCTTTCCCTGCCCCACAGTGAACAGGTGGAGGGTAAGTATAACCCATTTTCCTTCTACTTCCTGCTCTAGAACGAAGGGTCACACCTGGGCAGGGGGCTGGACTGTGCATACCACATGTCCCCTTAGCAGCCCTACATCGGCTACATGCCATGGGTGCCTTCTGAGTGACCCCCAGAAAACAGCTGTCCGACTGGGGGCCTCGAGGGTCTTTTCCCCGACGGGTGGCCACACAGTCCTGAGGGGCCTGCGGGTCAGGCTCTGCCCTGTCTCTCTGCCTCTCTCATGCCCACTGTGGGACGTGGGCATCCAGGACCCCCGAGCCCACCAAAAGCCACCATCATCACCAGAGCCTCTGCCTTCCTCAGCACCTCCTCTGGGCTCGAGGACCCCCAATTCCACACCCTTGGCCAGGGGGAGTCACTGGCCTGTCTAGGGCCAGGACACACTGGCCTCTCCTCCTCTTCCTCCTCCCTTCACGGGCGGCCCCTTCTAACGTGGTTCCCCTCTTTTGTTCTGTCCCAATGCAGAGCAGTACGAAGAAGAAGGTAATTCCGGCAACCGCTGGAAGCCCCCCAGCCCCTCCTTAGAACTTAACCCCCTCCCCGTGTGGCACTCACAGAACCCCCTCCCCAGGCTGCTCCAGGCCGCCTTGAGCTTATCAATCAACCATCCATCTCTCTTATCATTAGTCATTAACAATCACCATTCATCATTAATTAATGATGAATGAGGCTGTCACTTAATTAATGATGAATGAGCCAGTAAATCATCACTAACCCCTGTCTCTTTAATTGATTAATATGCACTCATGATCCTTCATTTATCCTTCACCCTCCGTGTGCCGTGGTGCGTGGGGTTCGCTGGGGCTGGTCATGAGGGCCTCACTCTCGTTAACACCAGGTGCCCCACCGTGCCCAGTGCTGCTGTCTTTCAGCCTCTCTCTCTGTCTGCCCTCCCGGCATCTCAGAGTCTCTCCATCTCTCTCCAGTTCCTTTCCACATCTCTCTTGGCACCCTGGGCTCTCTGTGTGCCTGTTTATCTCTCAGCTTCTCTCTGTCTCTGTATCTTTCAGCCTCTTGGTCTCTGTCTCTCCCTGCCTCTCTCTCTCAGTCTCTGTCTCTCTTGGCCTCTCTGTCCCCATTTCTCCACCTCCATCTCCACCTGTCTCCCTGTGTCTCCATCCCGCTGTACCACCCACTACCCTGTGCTGTAACCCTGGGTGGAGCCTGGAGCCCCCTCCCTGTGCTGGCCAGGTGTGGTCTGTGGGCGTCTCCATCGTGCCCGGGCAGGCGTGGGCGGGCGTGGGCGCACCTGGGAACCGTGCGGGGCGGCAGTTCTCAGGCCGACGACGCTGCCCTGGAATCCCTGGCACCCGCTCAACTGGGGAGCGCGTTCACGAAACCTTAACAGACAGGGCTGTCCTGTGAGGAGTCCTAAGTGCTATGTTTTGAAAATATTTTGAAAACACTTGGCTACCCTAACAACGTCAGCAAAACATTTCTTTTTCTCCCGAAAAGGTGGAAAGACTCATTTCTGGGAGGGAACTGTGGCCCTGGGGAGCCACCTTTTCTCTTGGGGCAGCCACGGGGTAGGCTGGGAGGCCACGGAAGGCCACAGAAGGGTCTTCATGCGACATGTCTCCAAAGACCCCTTGGTGCCAGCCTTGTTTCCGGGCGCACTCAGAGCCGGGGCTTCCCACAGGCCCTGTGGGTTTTGTCCCCGTCCTCACTTGCGTCACCTGCAAAGCGGGACTTAGCAAGGGCCTCTGTGCACAAATGCCTCCAGGCATGGGAATACCCGGCCCCCGGGAGGGTAGGAGGGACCTCAGAACCCCTCTCAGGGACCGGGCCCAGCCCAACTGACAGTGACCAGCTCTGCTGGTGGGAGTCTGTGCTCCCCAGGCTGGCCAGAGATGCAGGACTGACCCCCATCTTTTACCCCAGCCAAGCGAGCCCCAGGCCCTCTTCTCCCGGCCAGCCGGCCTCCTGTCCTTGCGGCCTGAGTACACTCTAATCACTGTCTCTGTTCCCTCTCTCCCCCAACCCCGCCTTCTTCTGCTCCTGGCTTCTCCGGCTCTCAGAGGAAGCCCAGGAGGAAGGTAAGTGGGGTCCAAGGCCCCGGCCCCCATGCCCACTCCCCAGCCTTCCTGCCCCACCCGACATTGACCTCCACCCTGCCTCTAAGGATTGCCGTGTGCCCCTGTCTAACCCTCTCCTCTCTCCCCCTGCCACCTGCAACCCCTGGCTCTCCTCAGCTGCAGAAGTCCATGAGGAAGGTATGAGGACACAGGACTTCTGGTCCCCATGTGGGGCCCGGGGCCTGGCTGGAGCCCACGTGGGGGTGGGGGAGAGGGTGGGGAAGCCACGAGGTACCAGCCAGCCAAGGGGCCTCCACATGTGGCCCTAATGTAACCCACTAACCATGGCCAATGCTTGACCAGAGAGGGCGTGGGGTTTCGAGGGTGGGCCCCCTTCCCCATAGCCTCCCAGGCAGCAGGGCCAGGGACTCCCCAGGCTGGGCTGCTGGTCAGCAGGGCGTCCCCAAGCATGGGGCAGAGGGGACACATAGGCCCACCCTAGTCCTCCACCCCAGGGTGAGCAGCCAAGAGCCCGTGGTAGCGTTGAGCCCTGGGCCTGGCCAGGACCCCCCGCCACATCTTGGGACACCAGAGTGAGGGGAGAGAAAGCAGCTGCGGGCAGAACCCTGCAGCCTGGCACAGTCAGCTCCCTCGTGCGCGTGCCCTCGCCAGCCCCCCAAGCCTTCTGCCTGTGAGACCCTTGAGGTGCACCCAGGCTGGGGGCAGATGGGAGGGCTGGGGTTCTATGCCCAGATCAGCAGGCAGAGCCATCATTGGTGCCCAGGGCTGCCAGCACCCTAGGAGGGTGGAAAGAATCCCATCAGGGAAAGAAAGTGGGCCTCCAGCTGTTGGGATGGCAGGAATGGGGGTCCTGGGGATGCCTTCCATGGCCCGTCTGTGGCTCTGCCTCCCAGGGCTACCAGCACTGCCTTTGTGGGCCCCTGGGGCTGCCTGGCCAGGCTACAACCTTGCCCATGGGCCTTGGTGCTCCGGCCAGAGGCACAGACACCCTTCCAGGGGCACCCCAGGACAGACGGGATAGGGGCAAACAAAGGAAGGCCCAGCCCCAGTACCGAGTCTTCTCTACCAAGGGCTAGAGCCACAGCTCACCTCAGTTTCCCCACCTGGGGTGCTCCCAGATGCTGACAGCAGGGTTTGGGGACATGGGACTGGGGTGGTGGCCGTGCCTGGGCTAACTCTGACCGTGTCTTGCTCGATCCCCGCACGCGCCCCACCCTCGGCCTCGAGTGGCGACGGGCCGCTTTTCCATTAACCTCGGACCCTTCTCCTTTGACCTCTGACCCGCGGTTTTGCCTCTTGTTCCGTGGCCTCCTTAGCCCATGAAGTTCATGAACCAGGTACGTGCATGACTTCAATGCCACATGGGCACATGTGGCCATGTGGGGGGTGCAGGAACCAAGAAGGAACAAGAGGGGCCGCGTAACCCCGCACAGCCTGGCCTGCTCGCCCCACCGCCTCAGCCCTGCCAACCCCCCCTTTCTCTGCGCTGCCATCGCTCACACTGGTTCTCTCTCCCTCCCGCCCTCTCTGCCCACCACGATGCTGCTTCTGCAGAGGAAGTTCAAGAAGGTACACTGGTGCTCCCCAGCCTCCAGGCCAGAGCCCCGTCCTCCCTTCTGTCCTCTCTCACTTCCTCCCTCTTGCCCACCGCTTGTGACATTTGCCACCAACAACGTAACCGGTTCTGGCCTCTGGGCTGGGGACAGAGTGAGGACCCCGGCTTAGGAAGCGCTGGTGTCAGCGGGGTGCAGGTTTCCCTGGGTCTCCCAGGCAGAGAGCATTGATTCCATAGCCTGGGGACAGCGAGGCTCTTCCCGGGCTGCCCACAGGAAGGTGGGAGGTGGGGGTGGCCAGCCTTGAGGCCGAGGCAGAGCAGGCCTTGGGAGGACTGTGCTGGGGTCCACTGGGACCCTCTGGATCCGCCAGGGTGGGGTGGGAAGAGCGCGGGAGAGGCCTCCACCCTGCTCCAGTTAGCAAGCCAGAAGTGGGAAGGTAGGGAGGGGTGAGGTGGAAGGGAGGGTGGAGGGGCAAGTGGAGTGAAGCAGAAAGGCAGGCTGAGGCCCAAGGTGGGGACGCTGGGGACCCGGAACAGCCGGGGGCCATGCGTGCAAAGGCGCAGCCAGGTCACAGCATCCCACCCATTGCCTGGGCCCGAGCCAGACACACCCGGAGTGAGGAGGCCCCCTGGGTGGGCCTGGCCTTCCTGGCAGTGGGACTGGCCGTACCCCTGGGCGGAGGTCAGAGAGCTGCACGTTCAAGTCAGGGGCCCCAGCTGGGGAGCGTTTCTCAGCTCCCCCCACTCACGGGCCGTGGAGCTGAGGGGCTCCTCCCTGCTGGGCCTGAGCTGTTGCATGACTCGAGCCTCAGAGAGGCCCCTGGACAAGAAGGGACACGCTAGGAGGGGGATGGGACTCCAGCCGTGCAGGGAGGGGTCCAGGAGATGGCCTATGGGGGTGACAGGGTCGCTGGGTCCCTCTGGAACCAGCACTGAGGCCAGTGGACGGACAGACAGACAGACAGCAGGGGAGGGTGGAGCAGGAGCAGAGGAGGCAGGGCCGCGGAACAGCTTTGCTGCTTGGCCGTGTGGTCGCTCCCCACAAGCACTCAGCCTCCCACCCAACCTCACCCTCCCCCCTGGCTGGCCTTCCCACCCGGGGGGGCTCCTCAGCCACGCACTGCGTCCAGCAAAATCCCTAAGTCAGGGAGGCCGGGGCCAGCAGCCCATTCATCATCCTCACCACGCCGTTCCTTCAGGGCCCTTGGCCAGGCTGTGGCACTCAGGATGCCCCACCGCTCACTCCCGGTGCACACGTCCCCCAAGGCATCTGGAAGGGGTGACCTCAGGCCCACTTGCAAAATCAAGAGTGCTGGCGGGCTCTCTGGTGGGGGCTCCCAGGCAACCGAAGTATCTGCCAGCAAGGAGGACTCAAGGACCAGTGCACCCCGGGCCAGGCACTGGCAAGGCAGGACCCCCACCCCTGGGCCCAGGACTGCTGGCCTTAGCCAAGTGCAGGGGACAGCTCTGGGCCAGACTCGGAGGGCCGAGGGCATTGCGTGTCAATGGCCTTGCTGCTACCTAAGGCCCAGAGCAGGGACTGAAGGAACAGGACAGGCGGGTGCCACTACGCCAGCAGCAGACCCCCCTCCTGGGCCCCAGCCAGGCCAGGCCAGCCAGGTCCACCCCAGGTCCAGGAGCTGAGCGTATCCTAAAAGAAGCCGCCCGTTACTAGGGTGGCCAGGTCAGGCCAGGCAGGCCCCAGAGAAGCCAGGGAGAGGTAGCAGGGGGGTCCCAGAGGGGCCCAGTCTCAGGACAGCAGCCATGTGGCAGTCAGACGGCAGGTCCCAGGGAGGTCAGGGGTGAGCACGCCTGGGCTCCTGGCCTGTGGATGGGGGCTGCGGTGGACATTCTGGGCTCAGGCAGGGGCTCCTGGGGCTGAGACCAGCAAGGAGTTAGACATCACGTTGCCGGCGGAGGCTCCTGAGGCCTGAGGGCTGTAGTCATTCCATGGCCTGCTGGGTTCCACCCAGCAACACTGCCTTTACAGGCAGGGCTCAGGCTCCAGGAAGCACCAAGCGAAGGGGCTGCACCCACCCCGGCTGCAATGCCCTCTTGGTGGGGAGGGTCTCAGATTCCAAGGTTGGCCCTGCCAGACCCAAGAGGACAGACCAGGGGGACAGATGAGACCCAGTGCTCTTAGCCCCCCACGTTGCCCCTTGACACTTGTAGGGCCCCATAGGCGCACCCTGGGGAAGAGAGGGTCTGAGTGAGAGGGGTGGGCCCCTTGCCCGCCACAGGCCCCTTGCCCGCCGCTCCCGCAGCTGCGCTGGCTTTTCTCTTGCATGTGTGCTTGTGCCTTTTGCCACCTGGAAGACACCGCAGAGGAGGACGCGGAAGGTAAGGGCCCGTCCCCGCCGCTGGAGGTGCAGGACCCTGGCTGTAGCCGACGCGAGGGAAAGAGGACAGGCTGGGGTCTCTCGCTGCCCTGCCTTCCTCTCCCTCTGTCCTTTTTCTCTTCCCCTGGCACGGGGGCCTCAGAGGGCTAGGCCTTGCTGCTCTGCACCGTGCTGCTGGGGTCGGGCTGCCAGGGCCTCGCAGGTGCCACTGCTCCAAGCTTCTGCCACACAGTGGAGGGGGAGTAAGCGGGACCAGCCAGCAGTGCCAGAGCCCGGGCAGAGCGCCCCCCTCCCCTTTCTCCCGAGCCCCTTTCCTCCCCATCTTCTTTCTGGGCCCCTGTCCTCTTTCCTCCGTCTCCTCCCTTCCCAGCCTTCAAGGATGCTGCCTGTCTCGCTCCTATTTCTTCCCTACCTCTTCCTCACCCTTCCTGCCGGCCCCAGGCCCTGAGTTCTTCCCCTCTGACCCTGCCAGGGGCTTTTGCAGGCCTAGAGCAGAAACAGGACCCTCTTGTTTCTGGGGGTTGGGGGTACACCCAGCTGAAAAGGACGGCAGCTTTCAGTGAGGGGGACCCCAGGGCCCCAGGCGACCCAGTCTCACCCGGGCTGTCTCTCTCCCTCTCCCCATGCTGGTGTCCCTCTCCCCACACTGGTGTCCCTCTTCCCACGCTGGTGCTGTGCGGACCAGAGGAGAAACCAAGACCCAAGTGAGTGTGGGGTGGGGGCGGCCAAGTGAGTGTGGGGTCCCGGCAGGCCCAGCGCCGAGCGTGTTCTGGGGAGGGGGCGGCCAAGTGAGTGTGGGGTCCCGGCAGGCCCGAGCTGAGCGTGTTCTGGGGAGGGGGTGGCCAAGTGAGTGTGGGGTCCCGGCAGGCCCCGCACCGGGCGTGTTCTGGGGAGGGGGCGGCCAAGTGAGTGTGGGGTCCCAGCAGGCCCGAGCTGAGCGTGTTCTGGGGAGGGGGCGGCCAAGTGAGTGTGGGGTCCTGGCAGGCCCCGCACCGGGCGTGTTCTGGGGAGGGGGCGGCCAAGTGAGTGTGGGGTCCTGGCAGGCCCCGCACCGGGCGTGTTCTGGGGAGGGGGCGGCCAAGTGAGTGTGGCGCCCAGTGAGTGTGCTCCATGGTGGGGGTGGAGGAGCGGGCCAGGGCCAGATGCCTGGAGCCTGCATTCGGAGGGATGCTCGGAGCACAGGGTGGGAGGGATGAGGGTCACCTGGGAGATGGGCTTGGAGGCCCGGCAGGGTGTGATGTTGCGCGGGGTCATTCGGCACAGACGAAGAGGGGGCTTCCTGCAGGGGGAGGCTACTGACGCAGAAGAAGGGAGGAGAGGTGGGAGGGAGAGAGTCGAAGAAGGAAGGCAGGGTGCCGGGTGCAGGGAGTCGGGCCACCACGACACCTCATGGCCTTCGGGAGGCCACATCATGCCCCGCCATTACTGCGAGGACTCCCAGAGCCCTAGATGTGAACATCGACAAGAAAGTGAGTCCAGAAGTGGGGAAAGGTGGGAGACCCACCCCAGAAACCCACCTCAGAATGACACCTTGACCGTGTCCGAAATAGCTCACCGTGCAGGGGCCCCTGTCCCCCTTTGGGGCAGAATTCGGAGCATCTTGTCCCCATGGCACCTGCTTGTGAGCACTTCATGGGTTTGTTTTTTTACTGCAGCTCTTCTGACTTTTCCGCTTTTGATCAGTGCTCACCAGCCGCAGCACTCGCTACGTGATTCACCCTTTTATCTCTCGGGTGCTGTTGCCTGCGTTCTGCCCTGTGCGAGGTGGAATCTCATAGTGTCTTAACTCACTGTTGGTTCCCACTTGGGGAGCATTGCAGATCCTCAGAAGAGTGAGAACATCGGAAGGGTACAGCCGGCATATTCCCATCCTTTGCACTGTATTTTTCAGTGATTTTAAGTACAGTAATGCCAGATCACGAGATATTTTCTCATTTTAGAAAAATTGTTTGTGTTTTCATTATGAAAATAAAACACCTCATGAAAGAAAATTTGGAAAATATATAAAAGTCAAATGAAGAAAAAAACGTCATCTATAACTCTCCCACCCAGCCAGCCAGACTGTGGAAAAGAGCAGAAAGAACTAAAAAGCCTTATTTCTTCCTTTTTTCCATGCATAGCGCTTGGAAAAAAAGATTTAAAGTCGGCCCTGTTTTTCAAACATCATGCCGTCTCTGCAGCCTTGAATTCTGCTTTTTTAAAATTTAGCACTATTCATAAGTATTTTTCCATGTTTTTACACAGTCTCCTTAAATATTTTGAATGGCCACATAATATTCCATCAATTGGACAAACCGTAATTTTCCTAACCATTCCCCTATTGCAGGCTTTCCCCAATATTTTACTATCATAAATAACGCCGGTTGGAAAGCGTTTTCTGTCTTTAGGGTTATTTCCGTAGGCCACATTCCCAGAACTGGAATTACTGGGTCAAAGAGTATGAATGTTCTTAAGGCTTTGACATCCACTGCCAAATTGCTTTCCACAAGGGCCTGGCCAACGCCGTCTCCTACGTGGGATGTGAGCGGGTCTGTGTCCCACACCCTCCTCACCCAGGGACAGGAACGTGCTTTTACATTGCAGCCTCTGATGGATGAGAAACGGCACCTCATGGCTGCTTGGCTTTGCGCCCTAACAGTCACTCGGGGCCAACATTTCCCTGACTTTGGGATGGGTCGTCTTTTCTCTGAGAACTCATAGCCATGACCATTGCTCATTTGTCTCCTGGTGGAAGAATCTCTGTGTTTTCTTAGTCATCAGTTTGCATAAGGATATAAGTCTTCTCTGTATTTGCTGAAAATATTTTTTTAGTCTTTTTTTTTTTTTTTGCCTTTCCATTTTCCGTTTTTTTTTTTTTTTTTTCACATACATAAGTTTTTCATTTGCGTGGCGTCATCTGGCCTTCTTTCCCTTAGAGGCACCTTCTGGTGCTTCTGAGCTTAGGAAACCTTTTCCTGCTCCAGTTTTTGATTGATATTTAGCTCCACTTTCTTCTATGGTTTGTTGGAAAAAAAATGGTTGTTGTTTTAACTCTTTGCTGCATCTGGAATGTATTGGTGAGAGGAGGGGACTGCACACCCAGCCGGAGAGGGGCCTCGCTTCCCCTCCAGATTGCTTTCTTCCCAGCCCCCCTCCTCCTTCCTTTGGGCTGCCAGAGAGAAAGATGAAAGAGGGGCTGGGGAAAGGCACAGGCTCGCAGTGGCCGTTCCTGCCCAGGGAGACCACCGCCACCCACAGTGGCTGTAGCTTCTCACCCGACCTGGCTGCGTCTGTTTATCTGTTTGAGAAGGAAACGGAGGTGCCCTCCTGGTAGCTGGGGTGCAGTGACACTGGCAACGGCCGGAAGCCGAAAGGCAGATGGCAGCGCTGAAAGCTAAAGCATTCTTGAGGGTCTCAAGCCACTCTCAGGACGGTGGGCTACAAACCCCGTAAGAATAAAGCTGGGGCAAACGTGCCGCTGGGCGGGGCATCCTCAGCTAGGGGCCAGAGCAGGAGGGCACCAGGGTCAGCAGGGGCCAGCGGGGAAAGCGCCAGGCTGACCCTCTGGGGTGGGTTCCCGGGTCTCTGCTCATGGGCCTCTCTGTCTCCTCTTCAGACTCACTGCTCCTAAGATTCCAGAAGGGGAGAAAGTGGACTTCGATGTAAGTTTACAGGACTCCGGTCAACACGGCCACGATTTCCCCACACCCCAGCTTTTGGGCTCCAAGCCAGGCCTCAGATGGTCACTTCCTCCCAAGCAGCCAGAGCTGGGGCCTCCTGGGTCCGGACAATTCTACCATAACTTATTCCTGGACCAGAGGAAATCCCTCTAAAACTAAACTTCTCTCTTCCCTTCTCCTCTATCTATCCTTCTATCCATCCATCCACCCACCCACATAAGCTCTACCCATTCACCTATCCATCCACCCACTCACCCACACACCCACTCATCCACCCAACCATTTATCCATCCATCCATCCACTCACCCACCCACCCACCCATCCACCCAACCATCCATCCATCCATCCATTCATACCACTCATTCATCTACTCATCCATCCATTGATCCATGTATCATCCACTCACTCATGCAACCATCCACTCATCCACCCTCCCACCCACCCACCCATTCACCCATTCATCCTCCCATCCACCCGCCCATCTATCCACCCACCCAGCCACTCACCCACCATCCACACATCCTCTACCATTAATCCACATATCCATCCCTCTGCCCATCTGCCTATCCATCCATTCATCCATCCACCCAGTCATCTGTCTCCATCCTCTCTCACTCATCCACCCATCCATCAGTTCATCTGTTCACATGCCTCTCTATTTATCCAACAATTTCTCTCACTCAGCAGTCTTCTCTCTGCCAGGCCCATGCAGGGCATCTCTGAGGATGATGACAGAGCCAAGTCAGGGCCAGTTCATCCTAAGGATGCTGAGGAGCTTACGGCTGGGCACCATCCCTGCTCTGTGGCTCAGAAATCAGGCCACCCTTGGCCTCTATGAGGATAGCAGCCGTGGCAATGTGGAGAAGGGGAAACATTCCTTGCCACTTGCCATTTTCATGGTGGCCAAGGGATTCAGGGCTTATCTGCTGGGGCAAGGGAAGGGACCTCTTGCTGCAAGGCAGGCCAGGCAGGGCAGCGGTTGGAGAGAGGGGTGGGGCTGACGCCCACTGCCCCTGCCCACAGGACATCCAGAAGAAGCGTCAGAACAAAGATCTAATGGAGCTCCAGGCCCTCATCGACAGCCACTTTGAAGCCCGGAAGAAGGAGGAGGAGGAGCTGGTCGCCCTCAAGGAGAGAATTGTGAGTGGGGCAGTTCAGGTTGCAGCAGGGGCTGGTGGACACCCTCGGAGGACCTGGGGACAGGGCTAAGCAGACGCACTTCTCCGGCCGCAGGAGAAGCGCCGTGCGGAGAGAGCGGAGCAGCAGAGGATTCGTGCAGAGAAGGAGAGGGAGCGCCAGAACAGACTGGCGGTGAGGAGGGCATCATCCCTACCGCTGTCTCACCAGCGAATGAACCCCAGGCCCAGAGAAATGCAGGGGACTGAGGCCTTCCTCCTCCTGGGGTTCCCATTGTCATTGGCCAATGATCAGAGCCACTGGCTAAGTCCCCCACGCCCTGCAGAACCCCTTGCAAGACAACAAATCCTGGCCAAGACCTGGAGCTTCCTTCCAGATAGTTCTAAGCCCAGGGTGGGTCCTTCCAGAGAGTTCTAAGCCCAGGGTGGATTCTTCCAGAAAGTTCTAAGCCCAGGGTGGGTCCTTCCAGAGAGTTCTAAGCCCAGGGTGGGTCCCTAAAGCCTGCCCAGAAAGCACAGCCCTCTCTCCATCCCTGAGCGTGTTGGGGATGGGGTCTCCACAGGAGGAAAAGGCCAGAAGAGAGGAGGAGGATGCCAAGAGGAGGGCAGAGGACGACCTGAAGAAGAAGAAAGCTCTGTCTTCCATGGGAGCCAACTACAGCAGCTACCTGGCCAAGGCGAGTGCCGCTGCTGGGAGCATGGTGGCAGCCTTCAGCCTTCACTGCGCCCTCCTGAAACCAGGCCCCTCTCTTTGGACTTGTCCCCTCCAGGCTGACCAGAAGAGAGGCAAGAAGCAGACGGCCCGCGAAATGAAGAAGAAGATTCTTGCTGAGAGACGCAAGCCGCTCAACATCGACCACCTCAGTGAAGACAAACTGAGGTGAGGGGTGGCTGCTGCGGGGCTGCCGACTGCTCCCCGAGCCGCCGAGGACTGTGCTCCTCAGTGGCTGGAGGAGGACTCCAGGGCCCCGGCCCCGCCTTTGGGGCTTATTCAACAAAGCCTCACCCCTTCCTCTGCCCCAGGGACAAAGCTAAGGAGCTCTGGGAGACCCTGCACCAGCTGGAGACCGACAAGTTCGAGTTTGGGGAGAAGTTGAAACGCCAGAAATATGATGTGAGTCCTGGCACCTCCGGCCCTGAGGCCCTAGCAGCTTTCACCCACCAGCCACAGCAGCCACTCCCTGCGTCCCGAGCAAACTCTGGACCTGCCCATCACAGGGCCCTGGGCCCTGAGAGGCCCACACAGGCTGTCGCCACTGACCCCTGGCTGAGGCTGCTCTCCTGATGGGGACTGTGGCCAGAGCCCGTCCTCCTGGCTGGCCACGCAGCACCCTGAGCAATGAAGCTGACCCCTGTGGGCGGCCCTGGTCACCCCTGCCATGAGGACTGTCATGGCAGAGCAGCCATGGCTGAGTGGACTCAGGGTTCATTTTCTGAACCTCTTTAAGCTTAAACAAAGTCCCCATCATCACCGAGCTCAGCCCTGGGGCACTGAGGCTGTCCGGTGTGGGGCGTCCTTTCCACAGAGCCTCCTCCGCAAACCCAGGCTCTGGCTTCCACCAGGGCCCCAGACATCTGCTTCCTCAGGGCAGGCAGAGAGGGGTGACACGCTGCACCCTGCGGCTGGAAAAGGGGGCCTGAGACTGTGCCGCTCGGGGACGGAGCAGAGCCCCCATCCCTTGCAGGCGTTATCGCTGCAGGCAAAGCTGGGGCTGGGGAAGGCAGCCTGCCTGGGTGGCCTCAGGGACTGGGGTGCAGTGTGGGAGCTAGGATGGAGGCCGAGCTGCTTCCCACCCTCCCAAACACCCGTGTGGGCTCCAGGGGCGAGGGGCGCAGCCGTGGATGACCTGTGTGCTTGGGGCAAATGCAGACACTCCAGCATCACCATCAAGGACACGATGTCCACCCTCCAGCACCGCCAGAGGCCCCAGGGGAGAGCAGCTTGCCCACGGGGCCTGTGCTCCACTCGGGTGCAGGGGTGCGGGACGACCCGTCCAAGCCAGCCAGGCAAATCCGAGCACCTTCTCAGGGGCTCTGCGCACACCACCTGTTCCACCCGAGCTTCCGCGAGCTCCCCTCCCACAGAAGCAGGATGATTACACTCCCTCCCAGAGCTGTCCCCAGGGGGTCTAGGCATGGGGGACAGCCCTGACTTCACCCTCGGGGCTCTCCCAGAGGGGCTGGCCCTGAGATGGGCTTCACTGCACAGGACCCAGGCTGTGTTCCCAGAGCTGAGTCAGGGACCCACACTGGCTCTGGATAGATGCGGCCACAGCGGGTCCCTAGGGACTGCAGAGCCTGGAGGGCCATCACCAGGCCAAGCTAGCCCACAGCTTTGATGCTTCAGCTGCCCATCCAGTCTTGTAACCATCTTGGTCTTTCTAGATCATGAATGTCCGGGCCAGAGTGCAGATGCTGGCCAAGTTGTAAGTAGCCGGGTCCGCCCTGGGCCAGGCCCGTGGGTGTGCGCTGCACGGTGAGGTGAACCTCTCGCATGGCAAAAACCTGGGTCGCTCAGGATGTCGGTGGCAGGGGGCCTGGAGCCTTCCTCCTGCCCCCGCTCTCCCCTCGTGCCTGCAGCTGGGGGCTTCCCAGTGGCCGCTGCCCTGTTGGCAAGCGAGAAAGGGCCCCCACCTTCCCGGGAGCTCCGCCTCAAGCCAGCAGCGGCCACGGAGTGCCCCCGGGTGCAGGCAGGAGGGCAGGAGCGGCTGGCCCAGGAGCTCAGAGCTCAGCAGTTGAAGGGAGCTGGAGCTGGGAAGGAGGGGTCTGCAGGCCTCACCTGCACCCTCCCCACCCCCTCATCCATGCTCCGTGCCCCCTGCCCCACATCCTGCCGCAGGCTGAAGGTAAGTGGCCAGCTACGGGCTGCTGTGTGTGGCAGTCCAGGCCAGTACAGGTTGGCGAGAGTAAGTCCAGGCACGAGCCCGAGGGCCAAGGGACAGTGTCCCCCTGCACAAGGAGCCAGGAGACAGTAAGGGAGCCGAGGAGCCCTCGTGGGGGCCCAGCAGCCCTGGGTCGCTCAGCCCAGCCCACCCTGCGGTGGAGACGGGCCTTCCACCCATTACACGCAGGCCTGGCTCTTGGGTCGTCGCAGTGAGTCACTCATGTTGTTCACAGATCACCACGCTCAGAAGCCGCATCGACCAGGCCCAGAAGCAGTGAGTAGCCCTGTTGTCCTCACTCCGCGCTGGGCACAGGGGCCCTCCCGGTTGGCCGCTGTCGCCAGTCCCTAACAAGGGCCGGTGGTGGCTGGCCTGGGCGGGCAGTAACGAGACTAACCCGGTCAGGCCACCCAGGCCAGCATGCACAGGCCTGTGGCCAGGGACCCGGAGCCTCCTCCCTCTCCTGCATGCAGGGGAGCCCTGGGGGATGGCAGAGTCAGGAGGAGGGAACCCAATGGGGCTTGCTTGTCACACCCTCGCCCCGAGTCTGGCACTGGCTGCAGGGAGAGGGCAGCTAGGGGACCCTAGAAGGGGCTGCTTCGGTGGCCTTTGGTGTAGCCAACCTGGGCCCCGGGGTATCTGCCAGTGTCCCACCCTCCAAGAGGACCTAGGACAGGAAGTTAAGCAGCCAGGGCTTCGTCACCAGCCCCTCTGTGACGCTGGGCAAAATCATGGACTCCTCAGGATGGTGACGCCTCGTCCATAAAATCGTGTCCCGGGGGGCTGTGGGATCCCTTGGCACAGCCACTTGACCACCCGCACAGGGCTGCACCCAGGGTGCCCTCGGCAACGCCACACCGGGGATCCTGTCACCGAGCCCAGCTGCGCAGCCAGTTCCGTTTCTCCAAGGATCGCGGTGTTTGGGGGCTACTTGGAGTTTCAATGTTTTCTGGGAATTCTTCTCCCTCCTCCTGTAGCCCTGGCTTCCCTGTGGCGCCCGGGGCAGGCTCCTCCCTGGTGCACGCGACCTCACCGTCTCCCTGTTGTGCCATCAGGGGTCGTTGCAGGCCCCTCTGAGGGCGGGCAGTCGACGTGGTGTGCATGTGCCTGCGTGTGTGCACGTGTGCATGTGCTGAGGGTGCTCAGGAACGTGTGTGAGGGCACGGCCTTTGCCAGCCAGGCGTCCTGCTGAGCAGCCGCGTCTGAAAGGGGCTGGCCTCGCGGGCCGGAGCACACCTGTCCTCCTCCTGCCTCCATCCCTCACCCGAACCCAGCTCCTCCTGGCTCTCGGCCACGTGAAGGCCTCAGACAAACGGGGCAGGTTCCTGGGACCGCCACCCCTCAGAGGCCACTGTCTGGAGGGCCAAGGACTCTTTCGAGCCCAAGTGAAAGGATTATCATTATCTGCCAAGACAGTCTTCCCAAGCTCGGGGTCTGTCTGCAGTGGTACCTCAGGCAAGGAAGGAAGGACAAAGGGAGGGTGCCCTGGGCTCACGTGCCAGCTCCCTAACCACACTAATGACCTAGGCCCGCCAGGCACAGGTGAGTGGGCACTGCCTGGACTGAAGCTGGGTGTGCACCGAGAGCTTGGGCCGGGCCTGTGCCCGGAGAGCAGCGTGGGGTCAGGCTGAGCGTCCACCCAGAGTGGAGGACCAGGAGGGGCACGGACAGCGGTCCTGACCCTCAAGGATCGCTTGCTTCCCATTTGCAGCAGCAAGAAGGCTGGGACCCCAGCCAAGGGCAAAGTCGGCGGGCGCTGGAAGTAGAGAGGACAGAAAGGCCCCTCGAGGCAGAGACCCTCCGCCCTCGTGCCCACCAGGGCCGCCCGTGGGACTCCACATCCTCCGGCCCCCACAGTCCTGTCAGGGGCTCCCTGACAATCCTGGGGGTGAAGAGGCCATCCCAGGGCACCCCCCGCATCTCTGTCCTTGCTGCCTCTATCCCCTGGGGCCTGTGAATAAAGCCGCAGACCCCCTTCCACAGTGTGTACTTGCTTCTGCATGGGGGGCCCTGGGGGACACGGGGGGGATGTGGGTAGGGGCTAGCCAAGGGCACAGCATCCTGGCCATCCGCGGGGCCAGCTCAGGAGGGCAATGGCCAGCACGTACCACCTGTTACTATGGCCAGGGTGGTGCCTGGATGCCCATCAGATGCTGCCCATGGCTTTTCCCTCTAAAACGCGGGCCCCATCCCCGCCCGAGCCTGTAGGACCCTCCGCTCTCCACTTCCTTGGGGTCTTTCTGCAGCAGGGATCTGCAGGCCACACCCCAGCCCCAGACCCCGTCCCTCTGTGCCAGTCAATCCACTGGGGACACAGGAACTTTGCCTCAGGAGGGGGTGAGGGAGGAGGGCAGAGCTGCAAGGAAGACTTTGCCACCCCCCAGAAAGGTGGAGGCAGGCGGGAGCGGCTCCCGCGTGAGGGGCACCCCAGGCCCTGGTGGGGGCAGTGCAGGAGAGCACACTCGCAGCTCACAGCAGGCGGGGAAGACACAGACGGCCTTCTCCAGAACGCAGGACGGCAGAGCGCATGCGGGTCGTAAATCTGAAAATCCTGACCAGAGAGAATTATGGAAAATATAAATCACAGAAATTGGATCAAGACGCAGAGACTTGTACAGCAAAATATTCACAGAGGAAGGTTTGGAGTCCAGAACGGGCCCCAGAAAGACTCGGGGGCGGGCGGCCACATCTGGGAGTTCTGCTGCTGGGGAAGGGGGCCAAGGAGGGAGGGAAGGGGGAGCAGCACAGCACGGCCTCCTCAGCCTGGGATGGGGATGGGGACGAGGCCAGGACCTGGAGGACAAAACAGAACCTCCAGATACCATTACACGTGTGCAGACCCCGCAACACACACACACACCACCCCCCCAACACACACATCACCCCCCACAACACACACACACACACATCACCCTCCACAACACACACACACCACCCCCCACAACACACACATCACCCTCCACAACACACACACACACACATCACCCCCAACACACACACACATCACCCTCCACAACACACACACACACATCACCCCCCCAACACACACATCACCCCCCACAACACACACACACACACATCACCCTCCACAACACACACACACACCACCCCCCACAACACACATACACACATCACCCTCCCAACACACACATCACCCCCCACAACACACACACACACACCACCCTCCACAACACACACACACACACACATCACCCCCCACAAAAGACACACACATCACCCCCCACAACACACACACACCACCCCCCACAACACACATACATCACCCCCAACACACACACACATCACCCCCACAACACACACACACATCACCCCCCACAACACAATCACCCCCACAACACACACACACATCACCCCCAACACACACACACACAAACACCCCAACACACACACAAAAAAAATCACTCCCCCACAATACACACACACATCACCTCCCTTACACAAACACCTCCCCACAACACACACACACATCACCCCCCACAACACACACACACACAGAAACATCACCCCCCACAACACACACACACAAACATCAACTTCCACAACACACACACACATACACAAAAACATCACCCCCCCCACAACACACCACACAGAAATATCACCCCCGCCCACAACACACACACACAGAAACATTCCAGGTGTGTGACCCCACACACAACACACACAGACACACACACAGCAACATCATCCCAGGTGTGTGACCCCACAACACACACCAATGTGCACCGTCAGCCTGCACCCGCACAGCAGGCCTGCACGCGGGAGTCTCAGCCACACCGTGCCTGACGAGGCGTGTTCACTGGGTAATGCAAAGGTGGGAACCGGGGTACCCCCAGGTGAAATCTGCTGGTTGGATGTCGCCAGTCTTGCTGTGCTGCCTGGTTCTGAAAGGCCCCCAAGGAGCACCAAATGAACAGGAGGCAAGCAGCTATGCTGGGGACAGAGGTGGTCACCACCCATGGGCAGTGGCTCCGTCCCCCACGTGTTCCACAATTGGGACTGGGAGTGCGGTGGGAGCCCGTGGCAGCATCACAAGGGAAAAGGAGTCCGTGATCCCAGTGCGCAACGCAGCTCATGCTCACCGCAGAGCACAGGGTGAGGTGTCTGGGACTGGAACGAAATGACTTGGCTTGGTGGAACAGACAGGGACAGAAGCAGAGCCTCCAAACCAGAGGACGCGTGGGAGACAGTGACCAAAGCTGGCCACGGACACAAGAATGCCCCAGCCAACTGTCTGCCCTCTGCAGCCAAGTCAGAACCCAACTAAGTGGAAGGCGGCCCTTTCAGCAAGGGTGAGGAAGTAAAAACACACCTGAATCGCGCAGGGATCAGGGAGGACGTGGTCAGAGAGAGTGGGCGAGGCTGGAATTGAAGGAGAATGGGAGAACCCAGAGCAAAGCCCTGGGTGCAGCTAAAACAAGACAGAGGGACACGGGGGGCCTGGATGCTTACATCAGAAAGGGGGAAGACTAAAAAACAAAGAAAACAAAGTATGGATTACCCTCGAACAAAAAAATAGAGAGGGGAAAGTATTAATAAGTATGCATCTAATTTATGAAATTAGGAGATGAACAAAACACTAAAACCAAGGGAAAGAGAAGAATGGAAATAATTAAGAAATGTAAGAGGTTAACAGAATGAAAAATAAAAATTGATGAAGATCAACCAAATTAAACATCGCTGCTGTGTGGGCCGGGTGCAGTGGCTCACGCCTGCAATCCCAGCACTTTGGGAGGCCGAGGACGGCAGATCACTTGAGCCCAGGAGTTCCAGATCAGCCTGGGCAACATGGTGAAAACCTGTCTCTACAAAAAATAAAAACAAATTAGCCAGGTGCGGTGGTGGGTGCCTGTAATCCCAGCTCCTTGGGAAGCTGAGGTGAGAGCATCGCTTGAACCCAGGAGGCGGAGGTTGCGGTGAGCCGTGATCTCGCCGCTGCACTCCAGCCTGGGTGACAGAGTGAGACTCTGGCTCGAAAATAAATAAATAATTTTAAAATTGTTTCTGTGAAAAAACTAATAAATAGTCTAACATCTGGCAACAAAATTAGCAGAAAGAGGAAGAGACACAAATAAGCCACGTCGACGAAAAGAGGAACGCCATGACAAAGGCTGCAGAGATGACATTGTGGTGAAAGAATTCCATAAACAACTTTATGACAATTTAAAAACTGAGGAAAACAGCCCACTCCCAGGAGAAATATAACATGGAATGGACTCCAAGTGAAGTTCAAACCCTGCATAGACTAATTCATTTTAAAGACATTGGATCTTGCATTCCGAATCAGGGATGCAAAGACAAAAAAAGACATTGAACCAGTAGTTAAATCTCCTACCAAGCAAAAAACAGTATGAATTTTTTAAATTACATTATGACCAAGGGGGTCCTTTATTATTATTTTTTTAGTTTTACCTTTTTAAAGAGATGAAGTCTCACTTCGTCACCCAGGCCAGAGTGCAGTGGTGAGATCCTGGCTCACTGCAGCCTCAAACTCCTGGGCTCAAGCGATTTCCCACACCTCACCCTCTCACATAGCTGGGACCACAGCTACGTACCAGCACACCTGGTTTTTTTTTTTTAGAGATGGGGTCTCACTATGTTGCCCAGGCTGGTCTCAAACTCCTGGCCTCAAGTGATCCTCCCAGCTCGGCCTCCCAAAGTGCTGGGATTATAGGTGAGAACCACCATTCCCGGCCTTGAGAGTTCTTTTAATGTGATAATAGTTTTACATCAGAAAACTGAATGACGTAGTGATTCATGTTTACAACACATAAAGAATGTAAAGACTAAAAAATAATTTGGATAAAATATACCATCACTCATAGACAGACATTCTGGTCAACTAAGAACAGAAGACAGGTCCGGGCACAGTGGCTCACGCCTGTAATCCCAGCATGTTGGGAGGCCGAGGCAGGCGAATCACTTGAGGTCACGAGTTCATGACCAGCCTGGCCAACGTGGTGAAATCCCATCTCTACCAAAAAATACAAAAAAATTAGCCAGGCATAGTGGCGGGTGCCTGTGATCCCAGCTACTCGGGAAGCTGAAGTAGGAGAATCAACTGAACCTGGGAGGTGGAGGCTACAGTGAGCTGAGATCGCGCCACTTATTATTTTATTTTATTTTTTGATACAGAGTCTCACTCTGTCACCCAGACTGGGGTGAAGTGGCACAATCTCGGCTCACTGCAACCTCTGTTCCCCAGGTTCAAGCGATTCTCCTGCCTCAGCCTCCTTAGTAGCTGGGATTACAAGCTCCTGCCAGCACACCTGGCTAATCTTTGTATTTTTTGTAGAGACAGGGTTTCACCACATCAGCCGGGTTGGTCTTGAACTCCTGACCTCAGGTGATCCACCCTCTTCGGCCTCCCAAAGTGCTGGGATTACAGGCGTGAGCCACCACACCCAGCTAGGAATATATGTTCAACAAGATATAAAAACCACAAACCAAAGAATAAAGAGATTGGTAAATTCAACAAGAAAAAACTAAGGTCTTTAATAAGTGAACTTCTCTTCATCAAAAGACACCATAAACCAAGCCAAAAAAAACCAAGCCATCTCTTGGGAGGTGTTTGTAACACGTATCACTGATCAAGGATTAGTTTTCACTATCTAAAAAGAAGGTAGGACACCATTAGAAAAAAGGCAAGCAATTGAATAGAAAAATGGGCGAGAGGTGGTAACAGGTAGCTGGCAGAGAAGCGAAGCTGAATTGTCAGCACACGCATGAAAGGGGAAACTAAATTAAAACTGCAAAGTGGATGAACAAAATATAAACATCAGTCTGGAGAAGGAAAAGTTCATTTTTGCAGAACACCAGCTCAATGGAGGTGAAACGACAGCATTAAGAATGCACTGTTTTGCAACCACTGATGGGATCACTGATTGAGACAAGGATTATCACTGGATAATCCATGCCCAAGTCAAACGTGAAAGTTAACGGGGGCCAGTATGTTCAGTTTCAAAGAACCACCTGACTGATTACTTATAAAGTTAAAAGGGTGTCTTGAAAATAGAGAACAACAGCCAGGCATGGTGGCTCACTCCTGTAATCCCAACACTTTGGAAGGCCAAGGTGGGTGGATCATGTGGGCAGGAATTTGAGACCAGCCTGGCCAACATGGTGAAACCCTGTCTCTACTAAAACTACAAAACTTAGCTGGACATGGTGGTGGGCGCCTGTAATCCCAGCTACTTGGGAAGCTGTGGCAGGAGAATCCCTTGAACCTGGGAGGCAGAGGTTGCAGTGAGCCAAAATCGCACCACTGCACTCCAGCCCGGGCAACAGAGCGAGACTCCGTCTCAAAACAAAAAACACCACAATGGCACCCAATGACATCTCGGCCACCGTACAGGGTGCATCCCTCAGTCCGGCATTTGCACTGCTGGGTACAGATTGCTGTTGGTCACTGCAAAGAATCAGAAAACCTCCACACATTCACCAAGAAGAGAATAGACAGGTACACTGTGGTGTATTCATAGATGGGTTCTACACGATTAAAACTGACCTGCGGCTGTGAGCCACCAATGGCGAGTCCCGGACACAGCAACCACACTGGGGTGGCGGTGAAACAGTTGCAAAAGGAAAACTCATGCTACTTACATGACATTTAAACAATATTTTTATATTTTAAAATATCACATGCACCTGGATATAGAGAATACACACTTATGATGAAAGGTCCCGGCCAGCAGAGGGGATTCCATCGCAAAGGAGCTGCACAGAGCACTCAACTCAGATGAAGTCATCATGTTGTATTTCTCCTTCTCCTTCTCCTTCTCCTTCTCCTTCTTCTCCTTCTCCTCCTTCTCCTTCTCCTCCTTCTTTTTTTAGATAGGGTCTCACTGTGTTGCCCAGGCTGGAGTGCAGTCACTCACACCCTCACGGCTGACTGCAGCCTCAACCTCCCAGGCTCAGGTGATCCTCCCATTTCAGCCTCCTGACTAGCTGGAACTACAGGTACACACCACCATGCCTGGCTAACTTTTTTGTTTTCGTTTTTGTTTTTGAGACGGAGTCTCGTTCTGTCGCCAGGCTGGAGTGCAGCGGCAATCTCGGCTCACTGCAACCTCTGACTCCTGGGTTCAAGCGATTCTCCTGCCTCAGTCTCCCGAGTAGCTGGGATTACAGGCGCCCGCCACCACACCCGGCTAATTTTTTATTTTTAGTAGAGACGGGGTTTCACTGTGTTGGCCAGGATGGTCTCGATCTCCTGACCTCGTGATCCACCCGCCTTGGCCTCCCAAAGTGCTGGGATTACAGGCGTGAGCCACCGTGCCCGGTCCCAACTTCTGTATTTTTTGTAGAGACTCACTGTGTTGCCCAGGCTAGTATCAAACTCCTGGACTCAAGCCTCCCAAAGTGCTGGGATTACAGGCTTGAGCCACTGTGCCCGGCCATGTTGTTTTTCTTAAGCTAAGTGGGGGCTGGGTAGATGGGGGCTCTTCCTAACTTTATTTACGCCTCCTGGCATAGTTTAAATAGTTCCTGATTGTTAACTATAGGGGGAAAGGCATTTGCTGAAAGTCAATTCTTGTCTCTGAAAGCAAAACAACACGAAAGCTCAAGAAACTATAGAAAACTATAAATAAGCACTTCCTTTATCTCCCCTTGCTGTTGGAACACGAAGGCGTTCCAGTCCAAGACAGGAACCCAAGAAGGATGCCTGCTTTTACCATTACTGTTCGACCCTGGTCTGGAAACGAAGGACAATGCCAGCGATGTGAGGCGGAAATGAGACGTATAACTTCTGGAAAGGAGGAGCCAAAACAGCACATTCCTAGGAGCCCCCAGAGAGTCGGCGGAAGAGTTTTCAGAAAGAATGAGAGAATTCAGGAACGCGGCCAGATGCAAAATACATATTTTAAATCCGTTTTTAAAATTATTTTCCAACCACCACCAGCTAGAAGATAAGGTAGAATTTGAACACTTTTTACTCTAAAAAAACCCGAACAAGAGTATAAAGTACTTAGCGATGGTCCTCTTGAAAAGTGTTTGGAGTCTGTAGCAAGAAAATGACAAACCTGAATGACAAATGTAAGAAAAAACTTTTGCAAAAAAAGAAAAAAAATGGGTAGGGAGTTTGACTCTTACAAAAAATCATTTCTTTCCAAATCAATGTGTAGGCTTATCAGATTTTCAACCAACATTCTAGTGAGTTTATTTGGGGGTGGGGGTGGGCGGGGGTGGGGAGATACTTGGCAAAAAGAAGCTGAAATTCATACAGGAGAAACACGGAGGAACGGCCAAGAACATTTGGAACATCAGAGCAGATTTCAGAAGTGAAGGTGATGTAGCAGATTCATATTTAGAGCTCCCTGCGGACCAGCAGTCGGACAAAGCGTCTTTGGCCCAGGCCCCGTAACTCTCACAGCAGGCTGAGGAGGTAGATGCTCTTATCCTTGGAGTCTTCCCAGAGAGCAAACCGAAGCTCAGAGGGGGTTGAACAAAATCCCGAAGGTCACACAGCTACAAGGCAGTGCAGTCAACTCTGAGACTGTGACTCCTGACCTCACGACCACATCTTCTGTAGGTTGTAACACTGATCCTCATTCCACAATACCTATCCCGCAATATTACGTGTGCACGGGAACCTCGGGGTGGCAGGGTCGAGGAAGGCTGGGGGGATATTTCATAAAAGAGGTCAAGAAAATTAGGTATGCACTGGGTTAGTGTGATTTGCTCTCCACATCAAATGCCAAAATACAGTCCAGGTGAATTACAGAGGCCATGACATGTGGAAAAAAAAAAAAAAAAGGTTAAAAATAAAGCCAGAGGCCGGGCACGGTGGCTCACGCCTGTTATCCAAGCACTTTGGGAGGCCGAGGCGGTTGGATCACCTGAGGTTAGGAGTTCGAGACGTGCCTGGCCAACATGGCAAAACCCTGTCTCTACTAAAAATATAAAAAAATAACCTGGGCATGCTGGCGGGCGTCTGTAATCCCAATTACCGGGGAGGCTGAGGCAGGAGAATCGCTTGAACCCCGGAGGCGGAGGTTTCAGTGAGCCAAGATCACGCCACTGCACTCCAGCCTGGACAACAGAGCGAGACTCCATCTTGAATACATAAATACATAAGCTAGAGAGATGCGTGGTGCACACTCATCTGCTTTCACGCTGGGGAACAATGTTTCGGGCTTTAGAACAGTGGAAACACGATGGAAAAAAGGGGCAGCTCAGCCCATTTCACTACTTCACCATGTCAAGTTTCTGTCTACCCAAACATGTCCACCAACATTAAAAGGCAGATTTCCACTCCTGGCTGAGATGGGGTAGCAGGGACTGGATTTATCTTCCTGCCTGAAACAACCAAACAGCAACACAGAACAGACAAAATACACAAGACAATGAAACAACCAAACAGCAACACAGAACTGACAAAACACACAACACAATGAAACAACCAACACAGAACAGACAAAACACACAACACAATGGCTCTCAAGACCCCACACGTGGGCGGTGCACAAATGTGCTTCCCGCGCTGGGAACTGGCCTTGGGGGCCTCTCGCTGCCTGTGCAGTTTCTGGTGGGTTTCCAAGCTTCAGTGCAGGAAGTGGGAGTTGAGATGGAGGCCACAGAGTCCCTGAGCGGATGAGGCAGAGCTGGGGGTCTCCAGGCAGCTGAAGTTCATGACGCTCACAGAGCTGCCCAGAGAGAGAAGCTGAGACTGGAGAGTCCCCTGGAGTATTAGGGACGGAGCCATCAGCACATGCCAGGGGAAAGGTCCCAAGGCAGGAAAGCACTATCAGAAAGGACTAGAGAGACCAGTGCTGGGCAGTGCCGGGCGCTCGCATGGATCTAGGAATTGTGTCTGCTCCCACCAGCCACAGCAGAAAACCCTATCACGCACAGCGGTGGGGTGCTCAGAAACAGCTTGCCCCCATGGTGGGGAAGAGTTAGCCCACACTATTCCAGACCTCCCTTACAAATGGTAAAAGTAATACTTGAAAGGATCAAACTGCTTGCAGATAAACAGCTACATTCCAGAACAAAGCTCAGGAATATTTGTGGAAATATAAAAGGATCCAGCTCCCACCCGAGTTAAAGTTTACAATGTCTGCATTCCGATAAAAAATTATCAAAAAGACACAGAAGCAGGAAAGGGTGACCCATAAAAACGAGGAAATATCAGTCACTCAAAGTCAACTGCGGGACGCTAAAGCTCACCACTAATACCCTACGGCCGCCCCTAAAACAACAACACAAAGAGTTACTGCGAAAACGCCAACGAACAAGATGACGTGATGAATCAAACTTCTCACGAACGCAATGGGAGGCAGAAAAAAGAGTAAAGGGGAGAAAAGAACAGATGCGACAAATAGAAAGCAAGTAACAAGGTGACGGACTCTAACTTAACCATACCAGTAAGCACGTTAAATATCAATGGGCTCAACTCCCCAATTAAGAAGCAGAGGGGCCATGCATGGTGGCTCACGCCTGTAATTCCAGTAGTTTTAGAGGCTGGTAGAGGAGGATCCCCTGAGTCCAGGAGTTTAAGACCAGCCTGGGCAACAGAGGGAGAATGCATCTCTCCAAAAAAAAAAATTTAGCTGGGCATGGTGGCTTGTGCCTGTAGTCACAGCTACTTGTGAGGCTGAAGCAGGAGGATCCCTTGAGCCCTGGAGGTCGAAGCTGCCATGAGCTGTGATTGCACCAACACACTCGAGCCTGGGCAACAGTGAGACCCTGTCCGCACACCCCCAACAAGAGGTTGTCTAATTGATAAAATAGCAAAGCCCAACTATGTACTGCCAATAAGAAATATGGTTTAACTGGCCAGGTATGGTGGCTCACACCTGTAATCCCAGCACTTTGGGAGCCCGCAGTGGTAGGATTGCTTGAGCCCAGGAGGACAAGAACACCCTGGGCAACATTTCTACCAGGATTTGGTAGAAACCCCATCTCTACAAAAAATACAAAAATTAGTGAGGCGTGGTGGCACACACCTATAATCCCAGCTACTAAGGAGGCTGAGGCACAAGAATCGTTTGAACCCAGAAGGCAGAGGTTGCAGTGAGCTGAGATCGCGCCGCTGCACTCCAGCCTGGGCGACAGAGCAAGACTCGGTCTCAAAAAGAAAAACAAAAGAAGAAAAGTCTCAAATCAATGACCTCGCTCTCAGCTTAAGGAAAATAGAAAAAGAAAAGCAAATTCAATCCAAAGTGGGCAGAAGAAAGGAAATGGTAAACATCAAGTGGAAGCTGATAAAACAGAAAACAATAAATAATAGAACAAAATTGAGAAAACCAAAACTTGGTTCTTTAAGAATATCAATAATCCTGATAAGAATATCAATAAACCTTTCACCAACTTGATGGGGGAGGGCCCAGGGAAAGGAGGAGAAGGACAGAAATTACCAATATCAGGAACAAGAGAGGTGGCGTGAGTACAGATTCTGCAGACATTCAAAGAACAAAGAGGCCGGGCACAGTGGCTCACGCCTGTAACCCCAGCACTTTGGGAGGCCGAGGTGGGTGATCACCTGAGATCAGGAGTTGGAGACTAGCCTGCCCAACATAGTGAGACCTCATCTGTAATAAAAATACAAAAATTAGCCAGGGGTGGTGGTGGGCGCCTGTAATCCCAGCTACTCAGGAGGCTGAGGCAGGAGAACCACTTGAACCCAGGAGGCAGAGGCTGCAGTGAGCCAAGATTGCACCACTGCACTCCAGCCTGGGTGACAAGAGCGAAACTCCGTCTAAAAAAATAAAAATAAAAATAAAAAAAAGAAGAAAATATTGGTGAACAGCTTTATGCCAATTAATTTGACAAGTTAGATGAAACAGATAACGTCTCTTGAAAAACTGAAAATGCCAAAGCTCACACAAGAAGAAACAACTGACCTAAATAACTCTCTCTTAAAAACTGAGAGAGCAGCAAAAATCCTCCCACAAAGAAAATTCAAGCCCCACATGGCTGCCTGATGTGTGAATGAGTCTTTACTCAATTAAACTCTGTTGAATTATCTAAGGCTTCTCTTTATTTTTATTTATTTATTTATTTATTTTGAGACAGGGTCTCCCACTGTGGCCCAGGCGGGGGTGCAGGGGCACGATCTCGGCTCACTGTAGCCCCCGCCTCCCGGGTTCAAGTGATTCTCCCACCTCAGCCTCCCGAGTAGCTGGGATTACAGGCATGTGCCACTACGCATGGCTTATTTTTGTTTGTTTATTTATTTATTTGTTTAGAGATGGAGTCTCGCTCTGTTGCCCAGGCTGGAGTAAAGGGGTGTTCTCTCTGCTCACTACAACCTCCGCCTCCGCGGCTGAAGTGATTCTCCTGCCTCAGCCTACCGAGCAGCTGGGATTACAGATGCCTGCCACCATGCCTGGCTAATTTTTGTATTTTTAGTAGAGACAGAATTTCACCATGTTGGCCAGGCTGGTTTTGAACTCCTGAGCTCAGGCGATCCTCCCGCCTCAGCCTCCCAAAGTGCTGAGATTACAGGCGTGAGCCACTGTGCCCGGCCAAGTTTTCTCTTTAAACGGATGGCATCAGAAGTGGATCTGGCGTAGAGCTCCCAGAGGCCCCCAGGAGCTCTGACTGACCAAAGGAGGACCCACAGGGCCCACTGTGCCCTCTGCTCTCTCAGAGCAGCCGGGGTTCGTGGGAAGTTCTCTCTTGGATTCCAAAGCTTCATGGATGTGTGTTTTGAGCTATCCGAGTTTGCTTGAGCAAATTTTTTATCTAAACTGGGTTCAGAAGTCGTGACAGAAACTGGACTGGGTCCAGGATGGAATCTGATTTGATCATCCACTGGCTTGGATCCAGTAAGAGGCCCTTGCATGTCTGACTGGGCCAGGCAGAAACTAGCTGTAAATGGCAGGACTGCAGCAGGTACGCACTCCAGCCTGGACACTCAAAAGGATTTTCGTGTTCTACTCTCTTGGTTTCTTTTTCGTGCACACTAAGGTAGGGAAAAATCTTTGCTAAGTTAATCGAGGGGATCTAAGAGCCAAAGCCAAGGTTTAATGTAAAATGGGATCCTTCGTCTCGGAGAAACCGAGTACCTTCTGGCTTGTACGTCCATCCGTGTTAGGTCCCGGACGCAGCAAATGTTTACAGAAATGGTGGCATCTTACTAACGGTGAATGGAAATTATGGTGGGATGTTCCAGGTGAACACCGCTGCACTTTAAGAAGTGCACCTAACCACAAGGCCTCCTAATGAGTCCCATCGGGGATGCTGATTGATATGAAGAAGCTTCTAACATGATTTCAATATATTTATTCCCTATTTTAAAAGTGTCTGCACAAAAGGCAAATAAGTCCTGGCAAGGTGGCCCACGCCTGTAATTCCAGCACTTTGAGAGGCCAAGGTGGGAAGATCGCTGGAGCCCAGGCATTTGAGACCAGCCTGGGCAACACAGTGAGGCACCCGCCCCCTCCAGCCCCTGCCCCGTCGCCCTGCCATCTCTACAGAAAAAAAAAAAACAAAAATTAGCCGGGCACGGTAGCACTCACCTGTAGTCCCAGCTGCTTAGGAGGCTGAAGCAGGAGGCAGAGGCTGTGTCAGAGGTGTGTGAACCTGAGCGACACCATCTTGAACAGGAGCTGGGAACAATGAGGCTGAGACCTAGTGGGCTGCATTCCCAGATGGTCAGGCATTCTCAGTCACTGGATGAGACAGGAGGTCGGCACAAGATACGGGTCATAAAAACCTTGCTGATAAAACAGGTTGCAGTAAAGAAGCCGGCTAAAATCTACCAAAACCAAGATGGTGACCAGAGTGACCTCTGGTCGTCCTCACTGCTACACTCCCAGCAGTGCCATGACAGTTTACCAACGCCATGGCAATGTCAGGAAGTTACCCTATATGGCCTAAAAGGGGGGGCATGAGTAATCCACCCCTTGTTTGGCATATCATCAAGAAATAACCATAAAAATGGGCAACCAGCTGCTCTCGGGGCTGCTTGGTCCATGGAGTAGCCATTCTTTATACCTTTACTTTCTTAATAAACTTGTATTTGCTTTGCGCTGTGGACTCACCCTGAATTCTTTCTTGCACAGGATCCAAGAAGCCTCTCTTGGGGTCTGGATCAGGACCTTCTCCTGTGACAACTGCAGTGAGCTGTGATGGCACCACTGCACTCCAGCCTGGGTCTGGATCAGGACCTTCTCCTGTGACAATCGCAGTGAGCTGTGATGGCACCACTGCACTCCAGCCTGGGTCTGGATCAGGACCTTCTCCTGTGACAATCGCAGTGAGCTGTGATGGCACCACTGCACTCCAGCCTGGGTCTGGATCAGGACCTTCTCCTGTGACAATCGCAGTGAGCTGTGATGGCACCACTGCACTCCAGCCTGGGTCTGGATCAGGACCTTCTCCTGTAACAATCGCAGTGAGCTGTGATGGCACCACTGCACTCCAGCCTGGGTGACAGAGCAACACCCTGCCAAATAAGATAAAGACAAAATAAGATAATAAATGTAAATTAATTAATTAAGACAAATAAAAAGCTTAAGTGACCAGTTGACAAGAAAAAAATGAATCTTCTGGGCTCTTGGCCTGGTTACTATCCCGGACAGAACGCTATCCTAGATGAAGGATTTCTAAAAGGTCTCTCAGATCCAGCAGGCTTACTTCAGATCCATCCACGCTGAGCCCAGGCAGAGGGAAGGCTTTCTCCGCCCTATTCCTTAATGGGCCCCACCCTGTACTCCGTAATTTTAGCTAAGAAACAGTAGTTACAGTTAGAAGGACCACCTATCCATAGGTTGGTGTGAAAGTAATTGTGGTTTTTGCAATTACTTTTCAACCAGCCTAATAACTCAAATGCACCTTTCTGACATTCAACTACTATCTTGAAACCATTTTGTGAAAGAAATTTACATCTCCACAAGACATTTCCATTTGCAATGTCTGGGAGGGACGTACCTTGGTTTTAAATTTACATAACAAGTCACGTTTGTTTAACGTGCTTTTCCTGGCCATCTTGTCTTAACTGGGCCTTGCTTTTTTCTTGATTTGAGCAAATGATGGTACAGTATTTAAGCTGAAAGTCTCAGCTCTGTACTTTTCAGATACACATTTTCTGCCTTGTTTCACCTAAGAGTTATATTTTTTGAAGGCAAATTGTTCCCTAGCTAACAATTGCTTAGTATGATAAAACAGGTAATCAGAAGATTGATTGTCTAAAGGGGGAAAAGAAAAACTACCTGAAAGCTGGCAAATGAAAATTCTTTGTGAAATCTGTAAGATCTGTTTCTATCTGTGTCTGTTATGACTATATGTCTCTCTGCATTACATGTATCTGATAATATTTAGGAAATAAAGCTGAAACCGCCTTTGCACTCTCTCTTTGAGATGGTGAAAGACATCCAACTTAATTGACTCCATCTTGCCTCTTTTTTTTTTGAGATGGAGTTTTGCTCTTGTCGTCCAGGATGATGTGTAATGGCACAAACTTGGCTCACCACAACCTCCACCTCCTGGGCTCAAGGGGGAGGCAGTTCCTGCCTCAGCCTCCCAAGTAGCTGGGATTACAGGCATGTGCCACCATGCCTGGCTAATTTTGTATTTTTTTTACAATTTTGTTTTGTTTTGTTTTGTTTTTTTACAAAAAGTACAGGCGAGGTTTCACCACATTGGCCAGGCTGGTCTTGAACTCCTGACCTTGTGATCTACCCACCTCGGCCTCCCAAAGTGCTGGGATTTCAGGTGTGAGATTCATGAGCTCAGATTTAAATACTTTGGCATCTTATTTTATATGTATAGAAAATCTAAATGTAGGCTGGGTGCAGTGGCTTATGCCTGTAATCTCAGCACTTTGGGAGGCCGAGGGGGATGGATTACCTGAGGTCAGGAGTTCCAGACCAGCCTGGCCAACATGGTGAAACCCCGGCTCTACTAAAAACTACAAGAATTAGCCAGGCATGGTGGCCTGCACCTGTAATCCCAGCAACTTGGGAGGCTGAGGCAGGAGAATCGCTTGAACCCAGGAGGCAGAGGTTGCGGTGAGCTGAGATCGCACCACTGCACTCCAGCTTGGGTGACAGAGTGAAACTGTCTCAAAAAAAAAAAAAGTAATCCCTGCACTTTGGGAGGCCAAAGCAGGCAGATTACCTGAGGTCAGGGGTTCGAGACGAGCCTGGGCAAAACATAGTGAAACCCCGTCTCTACCAAAAATACAAAAATTACACCTGCACCCCGGCGTGGTGGCACGTGCCTGTAATCCCAGCTACTCGGGAGGCTGAGGCAGAAGAATCACTTGAACCCAGGAGGCAGAGGTAGAAGTGAGCTGAGATCAGGTCACTGCACTCCAGCCTGAGTGACAGAACGAGATGCCATCTTAAACAACAAACAAAACTAAATGTATTAGATCTGTAAACAAATATTTGAAGAAACATCTTTCTAAAAAAATTATGAAGTGGTTCTCCTCTACAAATACTGATATAAAATAGTTCACAATTATTTCTTAGGGTTTTCACTGGGATTTGGGTTACTAAGTGTAGTTAACATTTGCAATTAAGACTACGATAGAGATAAGAAAAACAATGCTGTATACAGAAAATATAAAAAATCAAGATATGCTTTTGGTGAGAGAAGGTATAAAGGCATGAAAAATGTGTGTTTAAAAATCATTTTTTCTAGTTTGAAGCTACTTAAAGCTCATTTCAAACTGAGAGAATAGGCCGGGCGTGGTGGCTCATGCCTGTAATCCCAGCACTTTGGGAGGCCGAGGCAGGTTGGATCACCTGAGGTCAGGAGCTCGAGACCAGCCTGGCCAACATGGGGAAACCCCGTCTCTACTGAAAATACAAAAATTAGCCAGGTGTGGTAGTGTTTGCCTGTTTTCTCAGCTACTCGGGAGACTGAGGCAGGAGAATTGCTTGAATCAGGGAGGCAGACGTTGCGGTGAGCCAGGATTGTGCCATTGCACTCCAGCCTGGGTGACAGAGTAAGACTCTGTCTCAAAAAAAAAAAAAAATCAAAGGAATAAAAAGATGGAGGTAAAACAAAAATATAGAAAGTTAAGAAGAAAAATTTTAAAATTATATGTAAGATTCTAAAAGGCTTAGGAAAACCTTGTTTAGTCACGAGATGAGTGAGATTGGATGGACTTTTTTTTTTTTGGAAACCAAGTCTTGCTCTGTTGCCCGGACTGGAGTGCAAAGACACATCTCAGCTCACGGCAACCTCCGCCTCCCGGGCTCAAGCAATTCTCCTGCCTCAGCATCCCGAGTGCCTGGGATGACAGGCACCCGCCACCATGCCCAGCTAATTTTTTGTATTTTTAGTAGAGACAGGGTTTCACCATGTTGGCCAGGCTGGTCTCGAACTCTTGACCTCATGATCCACCCGCCTCGGCCTCCCAAAGCACTGGGATTACAGGCGTGAGCCACCACCCCCGGCCAGATTGATTTGTTTATAAGGTTTTATGAAAATTAGTTTTAGTATTGATAAATATACTAGTCTAAAAGTAAAATTTGCTTCTCTCTTCTGAACAAGAATTTTTATGTGTATTAGTAAGAGATAGTAATAATGATTGTTAATCTTTTGAATAAACTGCGAGAGACAGAGAGAGAGAAAAGAGATTCTGTCTCATGCTGTCTTTCTCAGTGTAAAAAACTGAATCCCTTCTCTAACAAAGAATACAGGTTTTTGCTTTTTAAAATCTTAGAAATATCACTTTGGCTAAAAGAATGACAATTCTACAGTCACCTGTAAACCTGTTTTGCTTGAGTGTTTTAGATCTTTGACATTTTTGACAGGCTTCCCAAAATCACATTTAAATTGTAAAATCAGGTATCTTTTCAACTTCAAACTAATTTTGGGATGCTACTAAGGGCCCCTATAGTATCCAAAAAAGAGAGTGACAGAAGTATTTGATAAACTAAATTACATGGGAAGCACTGCCAAATAAGAAATGATGTTTAACCTTATTTGAGATATTGTTTATGAATACATCATTAATATGTGCTCCAAAATTGTATGGGATTCCTAAAATTCTGATACATCTTGGCACATGCTGTCACTCATAATTACAGTTATGTTAAGTTATTGTTGGCCAGAGAAATAACCAAAATTCCTTGTCAATTCTGTCTTTAACCATGGCCATTTTAAGTCATTTCCATAGTTAATTGCTTTTTTCTGACGTTTCTGAAACCTCTTCACAAGCATGCACAATCCTACAATACTAAGTCTTCTAGGAGGTTCTTGAAAGGATAGAAAGGACCCTGGTAAAAAAACAAAAACAAACAAACAAACAAACAAAAAAAGAAATGACCCTGGTAAGCCCTCTCGAATAGGCTTCTGATAACTTTAGTGTAATATAATTTGGACTGGGTAAAAATTCCTGGAACTCTAACAAAAACATTGACTGGTTTATAAAATGGCTAACCTGGACATATAAAACATTGACTGGTTTATAAAATGGCTAACCATGGACAAAAATTAATTGAATACCAAGAAAATACTTTGCCAGCTTTTCATGCTAAATCAGCCAGTACCCAATTTGAATAAAATCCATAGTCCAAGTCAAATTACCTACGATAACCCTTCTAATAGGCAGCGCTATACACCTGAATTGGAGAAACAAAATTGGTATTTAAGAAGATATAAGTCCAGTGTCAAGCATGGACACACGGACAGCCCAGATGGTCACCTGGTTCTTCCTGTGTCCTTAAATCTTCTATTATTAAATGCTCTGCACGCCATGACTCATCATGGAAGAGACAAAATAATCCAAATTTTATATATATTATATATATTTTTTGTATATACATATTATATATACATCAGATAGACATGTGTTTGGCATGGTGACTGTTGTAAGTTGTTAAAATGGTTTACGACCAATGTTTAGTTTGCCAACCCCATAATCCTGGGAGGACAATCAAAACTTCAATTATACTTCTGCTACTTGATGGGCCATTTAAACATTACTGGAGGGATTTCCTTCCATTGTCATTTTCAATGCCTGTTTTCTGATTATATAGAAGCTTTCCCAGGCAAGAGCACTGATGTTATAGCAGTAGCTAAAAGAGTATTAGAAAATTGTTTTTCTCGTGGGACGTTCCTTGAGAAATCTCCAGTGACAGAGGTACTTGTTCCACTGCTCAAGTGGAAAAACTGTTAAATAAGTTGTTGCAGATACAATAATATTAAAAGCAAGCGAACTGAATGAAGTGGGCTGCCTTGGTCAAGGGTGTTGCAGGTAGATGGGCCATCGGGTCCATTTCCAGTGGAAAACATAGGTTGGCACCTTATGAAATAGTCCCTGGAAGGCCTATATAGAACCTCATGTATCTTCCACTCCTCATCTCCGATATGACTAAAGGCTCCAAGGCCTTAATGCATTATGCCTGAGTATATTTTACCAGGTACAGAAAGCTTTCCATGGTACACTGAGGACTCTACTAAGCCCTTCACCATCTAAAACTCAGACATTTGGTTTTCTGAGAGTAGCACAGAAAGACTGTCCTTGCCACCCACACTGCAGTGAAACTTCAGGACTTTGAACCCTGGGTTCATTATCTCACAGCTCAAGAGGGCACCGCCAGACTCTAGGAACTGCAGCCCCCTCGGAGATTTTAAGGTCAAGCTAATCAGGGAAGTCTCTCCGCAGAAGCAGACGGCATCCCAGACGTGAACAGCTTTTCCCCAAGAACCTATCTTGGGACCGTTATGCCTCTGAACAACAAAACCAAAAAGGGATCTCTTATGTGTGCTCATGGGGTATATTTTTATTTGTGGAGGGTTTTGCAGCCAATCCTACACGTGGCCAACCTTTTGCCTTGACAGTTGGAAGATGAAGGGTCAATGTAGGTGGAAAAAAAAAATTTTTTTTTTGAGACAGAGCCTCTCTGTTGCCCAAACTAGAGTGCGGTGGTGTGATCTCAGCTCACAGCAACCTCTGCCTCCCGGACTGAAGCAATTTTCTTGCCTCAGCCTCCCGAGTAGCCGGGATTATAGGCACCCACCATCATGCCCAGCTCATTTTTGTACTTTTAGTAGAGACAGGGTTTCACCATGTTGGCCAGGCTGGTCTCGAACTCCTGACCTCAAGTGTCCACCTTGGCCTCCCAAAGTGCTGGGATTCCAGGTGTGAGCTCCTGTGCCCAGCCTGGGTGAAAAATGTGAATGGTGCCTTTGTTGCTTTACAATCAGTCACAAACATCGGTCCATTCCTCTACACCACAGCTTAAAGAGAACTCTGGCAAGAGCTTCACTCTTCTAGATGGGTATCATTTCTGAGGCCTCTTTTTCCACAGTTTGGAGTAAACGAGGCAAAGATTTAAAATGTATCCCTCTGCCGGGCGCGGTGGCTCACGCCTGTAATCCCAGCACTTTGGGAGGCCGAGGCGGGCATATCACGAGGTCAAGAGATCAAGACCATCCTGGCTAACATGGCAAAACCCTATCTCTACTAAAAATATAAAAAATAAACTGGGTGTGATGGTGGGCGCCTGTAATCCCAACTACTCGGGAGGCTGAGGCAGGAGAATCACTTGAATGCAGGGGGTGGAGGTTGCAGTGAGCTGAGATCACGCCACTGCACTCCAGCCGACGAAGCGAGACTCCGTCTCATAAAAAATAAAAATAAATAAAAAGTATCCCTCGTAATTGGCTCTAGAACAGATTCTACTCCAAAGGCTATGGTTACACAACAGTCCTTAAATTCTCTTGCTAAAGGTGTGTGAGATGACAGACTTGCTCTGGATTCCTTACTAGCTAAACAGAGGAGTATCTGTACCATTGCTGACGCTTCGTGTTGCACATGGAGGAATGTATCGGGTATTAGAAAGGTTCGGTCATAGGGGATTAACAAACAGGCTGCTTGTTTGAAATGAGTAGACTCTTTATCTAGCTCACTCTCTGATCTGTTTGATTTTCGTTGGTTTGGTTCACGGGACCCCACCTAAGGAGCATGCTCCAAATTCTTGGTATTAAATATGATCTTCCAAATAGTCATAATACTCATCTCCCTGGTGCTCTGCATTCTCTCAGAAGTTTTACATGTTTGCACGCAGCCATCTGTAGGATGTTAAATGGTGTCTCTTTGACGGAGCAACAAGAACTCAAAGAAACACACGGCCATGAGGACATCGTAACCCACGAATGACATGCTGTGACCAGGAGCCCGAAGTGGCGGTGACTGAGGGGGGTGCTAAGGCCCTAAGTCTTGGCTACACTTTCCACTAAATGAGAACCTGACCAAAGGCAGGGAATTTTTACACAACATTATAAGAGGCCATTGTTTTGAACTGAGCTCCTGCAAGAGGCCCCAACAGATCAGACCAAACGCAGATGGAGTCACGCAAGCTAAATGTGACACCATCAAACTGAAGCTTTAGGGAAGCGGATAGGTCCTAAGGCAGACCAGGGTTTGTTTTTCTGAGCACATGAAATTCCAGCACAAGGAGGTTCCTCTCTATTCCTTACAAAAAATAGAACCCTAGGTCCTCGTTCCCACTTACGAAACCCATTGTTCTGCTATTTCCCAGCGGGACTTGGGACCAAATACGTACATTTACGATGGCGACAGGGACGTCAACGTCTAAAGGGGGAAATCGTTAAATTAATCTTGGCGTAAAGCTGCCTCCTGACATAGTTTATGTTCCGCCTTCTCCATCCGCCATGAACTGAAACCTAACTGGAGATGTAAACAGACTGAAACCTGCCCTTGTGTCACTCACCGGGTTTCCGCTCATCAAGGGTGCCGGCCGTTCCAACCGTGTTCAGACAAGGCAAGCGTCGAGCTGCAGCCCCTCCGATGGTTTCTGGGCTTTGCTTCCATTTTCTGTACCTCCTTTCCTTTTCCTGTCCACCAATCTTCAGCCATGCAGCAGTACCGGAGCCTCTCGGAACCTATTTGGGTCTGGGGGCTGCCCAATTAGCGAGTGGTTCTTTGCTTCATTAAACTCTGTTAAGTTTAATTTGTCCAAGGTTTTTCTTTTAACGGTACAGAAAAGCATTTGAAAAATCCAACATCGGTTCCTGATTTTTTTAAAAAACACCACTCAGTAAATTAGGAATAGAGGGGACTTTCCCAACCTAATACAGGATATCTATGAAAACCCCACAACCAATGGTGGAAGACTGAACATCTTCTCACCAAGAACAGAAAGGAGGCTGGGATGTCTGCCTTCATCACCTCCATCCAACATTGACCTGCAGGTTCCTGCTTGTGCAATTAGGCCCCTAAAAAGAAATAAAAGCCATACAGACGAGAAAGGAAAAAGAAAACAATCTTATCTACAGATAATGTGACCATCTAACCCGATGGAATAAAAAACAAAAAAAAAAGCTACAAGAATTACTAAGTGAGATTAATAGGGTTAATAGAATAACAAGACTGATATACAAAGTCCATTGTGTTTCTATAAAATGGTAATCAACTATCAGATATTGACATTAGAAAATACCACTTCCTAACTGTATAAAAATAGACAATACGCAGAGGTCCATCTGACAAAAGATGTGAAAGACCTCCAAATTGAAAGAGTAAAACATTCTCGAAAGAAGTTGAAGAAGACCTGAATAAATAGGGACATCCAAGGTTTGTGGATTAGTAAGTTCAATACTGTTAAGATGTCAACTCTCCCTACATTTGTATAAATTAACAGGTCCATTCTAAAATCCATATGGAGGCCGGGCGCGGTGGCTCAAGCCTGTAATCCCAGCACTTTGGGAGACCGAGGCGGGTGGATCACGAGGCGGGGAGATTGAGACCATCCTGGCTAACACGGTGAAACCCCGTCTCTATTAAGAAATACAAAAAACTAGCCGGGCGAGGTGGCGGGCGCCTGTAGTCCCAGCTACTCGGGAGGCTGAGGCAGGAGAATGGCGTGAACCTGGGAGGCGGAGCTTGCAGTGAGCTGAGATCCGGCCACTGCACTCCAGCCTGGGTGACAGAGCGAGACTCCGTCTCAAAAAAAAATAAAAAAATAAAATCCATATGGAAAAGCAGAGGAGGTAGAAGAGCTCAAACAATCTGGAAAAAGAACACAACTGAAGAGCTAACATTCTAAGAATTCATATTAAGACCAGAGTAATCAAAACTGAATGATACTGGTGTAAAAATACTCAAATAGATCCAAAAGAAAATGGTCCAGAAATAAGCTTACACATACATACTGATGACTTTTTTTCAGGCAGGGTCTCGCTCTGTTGCCCAGGCTGGAGTGCAGTGGTGCAATCTCTGCTCACTGCAGCCTCAAATTCCCAGGCTCTAGGGATCCTCCCACCTCAGCCTCCCAAGTAGCTGGGACCACAGGCACCCACCACCACGCGCAGTTCAGACTTTTGACAAAGGTACAAAGGCAACTTGGTGCCCACTTGTAGCTTCTTCAAGAAAGCATGCTGCAACAATTTCATATTCAGGAACAACTGGATCTCCACATGCAAAAAGAAAAGAAGAATTTGCATTCATACCTCACACTGTACACAAACACGGACTCAAAAAGGATCATGGGTCTCAATGCAAAGCTGGAACCATAAAAACACAGGAGAAAATGTTTATGACTCTGGATAAGGCAAAGATTTCTCAGACATGATACCAAAAGCACAATTCCTAAAAGAACAAATTGACAAACTGAAATTCATCAAAAATGTTTAAAATTTGCTCTTCAGATGGTTAACGGTGAGAAGACAAGCCACCAACTAGGAGAAAAATCTTTGCAAATCTATTTCATCAAGGACCAATTCAGAATATATATAAAGAACGCTCATGGGGGCTCACACCTGTAATCCCAACACTCTGGGAGGCTCAGGCAGGTGGATCACTTGAGGTTAGGAGTTTGAGACCAGCTGGACCAACATGGTGAAACTCCATCTCCACTAAAAATACAAAAATTAGCCAGGTGTGGTGGCAAATGCCTGTAATCCCAACTACTACTCGGGAGTCTGAGGCAGGAGAATTGCTTGAACCCGGGAGGCAGATGTTGCAGTGAGCCAAGATGGTGCCACTGCACTCCAGCCTGGGCAACGAGAGCAAAACTAAAAAAAAAAAAAGAAAGAAGAAAGAAAGAACTCTCAGACTTAACAATAGGAAAACAAATAACCCAATTTTACAGCAACAGGCAAAAGATCTGCACAGATGCTTCCCCCAACAAGATATATCAGTGGCGAAGTAGCACGTGCAAAGCTGCACAGCGCCGTTGGTCCTTGGAGACACACAAGCCAAAATCACAGACCGCACCCTACACGTCTAAGAAGGGCCAAAGTCAGCGAGATGAACCACTCCAACTGCAACATGAAATGAGAGCTAGGCCGTTTCTGAACAAGTTTCACACACACTTCCCACGGCACCTAGTCATTTTATTTCTAGGTCTCTCCCCAAGAGCAAAGGAAATGTATGTCCTTCTGAAAACCAGAGTGTGAATGCAAATGGCCACATTACTTTCCATCGTTCAAAACTGGAAACCACCCTGATGTCCACCAAGAGATGAACAGATGAGCGGGGTGGGGTGTACCCATGCTGTGGCAATAAAAATGAGTGTTTACAACAGACACAGCAGCAAGCATGGATCTCAGAATAGTTACGCTACGTGACAGAAGTCAGACAAGGAGTGCATGCGTGCTGCAGGATGTCATTTATGTAACTCTCTAAAAAAGCACAAACACTTGGGTGCAGGGCTCACGCCTGTAATCTCAGCCTTGGGTGCAGGGCTTATGCTTATAATCCCAGCACTCTGGGAGGTGGAGGCAGGAGGGTCACTTGAGCCCAAGAGTTTGAAGCTAGCCTGGGCAACATAGCAATACCTCGTCTCTACAAAAAAAATAAAAAACTTAGCCAGGTGTGGTGGTGTGCACCTGCGGTCCCAGCTACTCGGGGAGCTGAGGCAGGAGGATCCGTCGAGCCCAGGAGGTTGAGGCTGCAAGGAGCTCTCATTGTACCACTGCACTTCCACACTCCAGCCTGGGAAACAGAGACCCTGTCTCAAACACACACACACACACACACACACACACACACACTCTCCCACACTCCCACACTCCAGCCTGGGAAACAGAGACTCTATCTCAAACACACACACACACACACACACACTCTCTCCCACACTCCGGCCTGGGAAACAGAGACCCTGTCTCTCTCACTCTCTCACACACACTCACACACACACACTCCCACACTCCCACACTCCAGCCTGGGAAACAGAGACTCTATCTCAAACACACACACACACACACACTCACACACACACACACTCTCCCACACTCCCACACTCCAGCCTGGGAAACAGAGACTCTATCTCAAACACACACACACACACATATACACACACACACACACACACACCCCAGCCTGGGAAACAGAGACCCTGTCTCAAACACACACACACACACACACACATTCACACAAGCAGAAACCAACCAGGACACCGGTTGCTCGGGACTGGGAGGTCCAGGGTGGGAAGGAGAGTCACACAGGGCACCGGGACAATTTTGGGGCAATGGGTGCGTTTGTCTCCTGATGGGGTTGGCTTCATGGCTCTCTCTGTAGATTAAGACCGATGGAATCGTACAGTTTAAACATGGCAATGACTACATGTCAATGACACTCCCAACGAAGGTGTTTTTAAAGAGTAAAAGGCAAATGACAAAACTGGGAATATACTTGGAATCAAGTATGACAAAGAAGGAGTAATGTCATTCATACATTAAAGGCACTTGGAAAAACACGTAAGGAAAACATTCCCACCCTAACTAGTTTGCTCAGGCTGCCGTAACAAAGCACCAAGTCCAGGGAGCTTAAATGACAGACATTTGTGCTCTCACAGTCCTGGAGGCTGGAGTCTCAGATCAAGGTAGAGCTGGCTCCTCTTGAGGCCTCTCTCCTGGGCTTGCAGATACCACCATCTCCCTGTGTCCCCAACGGGGCTATCCCTCTGTGCATGTCTGTGTCCTCATCTCCTCTTCTTATAAGGACACCAGTCCTGTTGGATTAAGACCCACCCATATGACCCCATTTAATTTAATTATGTCTTTAAAGACTCCATCTGCAAAAACAGTCAAATCCTGAAGCACTGGGGACTAAGGCTTCAACATACGTGATAGATATATATGTGTGTGTATATATATATACACACATACATATATATATTTTGAGATGGATTTTGCTCTGTCGCCCAGGCTGGAGTGCAGTGGCACGATCTTGGCTCACTACATTATATCCTCTACCTCCCAGGTTCAAGTGATTCTCCTGCCTCAGCCTCCCTCGTAGCTGGGACTACAGATGCCCGCCACCACGCCTGGCTAATTTTTGTATTTTTAGTAGAGACAGGGTTTCACCCTGTTGGCCAGGCTGATCAACCCCTGACCTCAGGTGATCCGTCTGCCTCGGCCTCTTGAAGTGCTGGGATTATAGGTATGAGCCACAGGGACTGGCCTCAAGGTAAGAATTTTAAGGGGGACACAATTCAGCCTGTAGAAAAAATGAGCAACAGACAGAAGCAGCCAAGCCCTGGGATCCGAAATATGAGCAAACGACATGCACACGCCACTACACCTGGCTCACTTGTCTATTTTTTGTAGAGACGGGGTCTCACCATGTTGCCCAGACTGGACTTAAACTCCTGGGCTCAATGATCCACGCGCCTCGGCCTCCCAAGGTGTCGGGATTACAGGTGTGAGCCACCGTGCCAGGCCGAGGCTGCGGTTTTCAATGAGGTGGTGAACGAGGCCTCCCTGGGAAGAGGGCGTGGCAAGTGTCGGGGTCAGGAGGAGAGGGTCAGCATACGCCCAGGCCCTGAGGCCTGGGAATCCCAAGCACTACAGGGGCACAAAAAAGCCATGTGGACCCTCAGAGACCCCCGACCACACCATGTGAGGGGTTGACTACCTCTGTCACCCCTCTTCGTGGCAACCGAGAGCAGGGTTCCTAGGAGGGCAAGAATGGTGGGGGAACTGGGATTAAGAAGGGGCTCCTAGAATGGGGGCACTGTTGAGCCCTAGGCCACCAGGAGCAGGTGCTGGGCAGGGGCTCTGCTGCTGCAGCAAAGGGCCAGGTTGCCTGGGATGGTGGGAGGGAGCCGGGGAGGGGGGAGGGAGGGGGAAGGAGCAGGAGGGGTCCATGGGGAGACAAGAAGTCTCTAATGGTAGCTGATTGTGAAGGGCTTCGTGAGGGAAGCACCAGCACACCCCCACCTGCTGTCCTGGTCCTGCCCAAACGCAGGCCTCCCACATGGGTGGGGGGCCTTCTCTTCTGGTTGGGGGAAATGCCAGGTGGCCACGTGTGTGGCTGGTGATCGCAGGCTGGCGCCGTAAGGAGCTTTGAGGCTGCAAGGAGCTCTCGCTGTGTCACTGCACTTCCATACTCCAGCCTGGGAAACAGAGTGAGACCCTGTCTCAAAACACACACACACACACACACACACACACACACACACAGCAGAAACAGGCTGGGCGCGGTGGCTCACGCCTGTAATCCCAGCACTTTGGGAGGCCGAGGCGGGCGGATCACAAGGTCAGGAGATCGAGACCATCCTGGCTAACACAGTGAAAACCCGTCTCTATTAAAAACACAAAAAAATTAGCCGGGCGTGGTGGCGGGCACCTGTAGTCCCAGCTACTCAGGAGGCTGAGGCAGGAGAACGGCGTGAACCCAGGAGGCAGAGCTTACAGTGAGCCAAGATCGCGCCACTGCACTCCAGCCTGGGCAACAAGAACGAAACTGCGTCTCAAAACAAAACCAAACAAAAACAAAAACAAAAAAAACCAAGGGGGTTGCCATTCTTCCTAACCTTTGAAAACCTGCATTTGAACATGGTGGCTCATCGGTTTGCGCTTATACTGATTTCACTACAAGTGTTTGCACTTTTTTTGTGCGTTTATTGGCTGGACGAATGAATGAGTCTATGAATGAATGAATGGGTGTATGTGTGAACAGCCCCTCCCCCACCCTCTGTATGAATGAATGAATGAATGTGAACGACCCCTCCCCCACCCTCTGCATGAATGAATGAATGAGCGTATGTGAACGACCCCTCCCCCACCCTCTGCATGAATGAATGAATGAGTGTATGTGTGAACGGCCCCTCCCCCACCTTCTGACCGGATTCTCATCTGCAGGCTGAAGGTGCTTTCCCAGCTGAACTTGTCCGTCCATTCCCTTAAAATCCTTCAGGGCCCCTCACTGTAAAAATGCCCCATCTTCCCCAGCCTGACTCACAAAGCTCAGCCTAGGGGCTGCCCTTGCAGCGGGGCTCCCGGCTCAGGTCTAGCAGGTGGACACAGAAGACCGTGTCCCGACACACCTATGAGAACGGTCCAGACCCAGAACACTGACAACATCAAACGCGGGTGACGTGGAGGAGCAGGAAGCGCCACCACTGCAGTGGGAACGCCAAACGGTGTGGCCACTTTGGAAAGCCGCAGGGCAGTTTCTTACAAAACCAAACGTCCTCCTACCATACAACCAGCAATGGCCCTCCTGGGTGTTTCTGCAAATGAATTGAAAACTTGTGTCCACCCTAAAACCTGCACACACGTGTTTACAAAGGCTTTATTCATCACTGCCGAGACTTGGGAGTAAACAAGAAGTCCTTCCACAGGCAAATGGATAAATCGAGGTACATCCAGACAATGGAACAGTATCCGGCCCGAAAAGAATGCACTATGAAACCACGAAAAGACCCAGAGGAGCTCTAGCTGCATCTCACTCACAGAAAGAAGCCAATCTCAAAAGGCTACGTGCTGTATGACTCCAACGACACCACAGCCTGGAAAGGGCAAAGCCAAGGCAGCAGTGGAAAGACCCAGGGCTGCCAGGGGCTGGGGGAGAAAGGAACGCACAGGCGGGGCAGAGGCGGCTTTTCAGGCAGTGACGCTTCTGTCTGACACCATAATGGTGGCTAAAAGACATTTTGCAAGGATGAACCCTGGGGTAAACTCTGGACTTAATAGTAACGTTATCAATATTGGTTTATCAATTGGAACAGATCACACCACATGATGCAAGATGTTAATAACGGAGGGGGACTCAGGGAGAGGGGTCTGTGGGAACTCTGTATACTCCCTGAACAATTTTTCTGTAAGCCCAAAGTTGCTCTAAAAGATAAGGTCTACTTAAAAAGGACCAATTATTGGGCCAGGTGCAGTGGCTCATGCCTGTAATCCCAGCACTTTGGGAGGCCGAGGCGGGCGGATCACCTGAGGTCAGGAGTTTGAGAACAGCCTGGCCAACATGGTGAAACCCCATCCTTACTAAAAATACAAAATTAATTGGGCTTGGGGGCCCGCACCTGTAATCCCACCTACTCGGGAGGCCGAGGCAGAGGAATTGCTTGAACTTGGGATGTGGAGGCTGCAGTGAGCCGAGACTGTGCCATTGCACTCCAGCCTGGGCAACACAGTGACTCTGTCTCAAAAAATAAAAAATAAAAAAATAAAATAAAATAAAATAAAATAAAATAAGGGCCGGGCATGGTGGCTCACGCCTATAATCCCAGCACTTTGGGAGGCCGGAGCAGGCGGATCATGAGGTCAGGAGATCAAGACCATCCTGGCCAACATGGTGAAACTCTGTCTCTACTAAAAATACAAAAATTAGCTGGGTGTGGTGGTGCATGCCTGTAATCCCAGCTACTCAGGAGGCTGAGGCAGGAGAATCGCTTGAACCCGGGAGGCAAAGGTTGCAGTGAGCTGAGATTACACCACTGCACTCCAGCCTGGCCACGGAGCGAGACTCCATCTCAAATAAATAAATAAATAAATAATGACAATTTATTAGTTGTTCAGATAAACATCGGAACTTCAGATTTAACTGGGCCTGTATTTATCTGGCAGCCTCAACCTCGTGCAGACCACTGATCTCAGGAGGGGCAGGCAGAGCGAAAGTCACCCTGGCATTTGTGTTCAACGGCAGGTGGGAAGGAGGAAGAGGAGGTCCCCACTGGCTCCCCAGGCATCTCAGAGAACCCCCATACCTAGCATGCCTTCCAGAGGATCCCATTAGCAGATTATCAGAGAAGCAGGGTTGGAAGGAGTGGTGAAAGGATGGAAGGAGTGGAGTGGTGCTCCATTGAGACCCTATCCCTGCCCCTCCCTGAGGAAGGACCTCAGCTCCCAGCTCGACTCCTGCCCTCCAGGAGCCCCAGTGATCTGAGCAGCACCCACCCCCGACACACAGCTTGGCCTCCTATCACTCTTCTCTCCACATCAGCCACCCACAACTTTGAACCCAATTTCCAGCAGCCACATATCTCTAAGCACACTGCACAACGTGACTGCCGAAAAACGCAGCATTGCATGAAAATAAAAGGAAGCCTGAGGACCCCCGGCCCCAGGACCCCCCTTCTCCAGCTCCATTCCTGTCCCTTCTCCCCTGCGGTCTGCTCCTTGGGCCTGGCCAAGGGCACCTGCTGCTGTGCAAAGGCCTGTCTGGTCACCAGCCTCCTGGGACCCTACCACTGGCAGCCTGGAGCTTCTCCACCCCACGCAGGCCTGGACAACAGTGGGGACAGCTGCCACCACCTTCCCTGCCCACTCTGTCCCACTTCTCACTCCATCCTGCTTCAATGCCTTCATGCTAGATAGACCCCCTGGAGTCATTTCCACTCAAACCTACCCATCAGCCCTACCTGGCTCAGGCCCTCGGAGGGGCACAGAGCCCTCTCCTCCTCCTGAATTTCCATCAACCCCAGTGCCCTCCCGCAGCCCTGTCCTCACCTGCAGGTCTGGGCCCTCTGCCCCCAGCAGCAGCCAGGACCCATGGCCCCGCTTCTCGGGGTCCCCCGACACCCCTGCCTCTTGCACTTAGGGTGCTGTTGGGTGCGGGAACAAGCCAGGCCTGGGGGTGGGGGGACACGGGCAGCTAAACACATTGAGAAGTGGCCTGAGAAAGAGATCAAGTGGCCTGAATCCAGCCACCAGGCAGAGGAAACCACGGGAGGAGGGAGAGGCCTGGGGACAGGGGAGGGAGGCTGCCGCCCTACCCCGAAAGGTCCCAGCAGCCCTCCTGGCCAGCGCCACCCAAGGAGAGGAGTGAGGACTGGGCCCTGGACGGGGGTCCCTGTAGAGAGGGCCTTGCCAGAGGCTGGAGGGGGCTGGCCAGAAGGGTGGAGAGGGGGTGGGCAAATGGCAAGGCCTGGAGAGACCCGTGGCCCTCTTGGAGGAGGCGTGCTGGGAGCACCGGAGATGGAGAGTGTGGCCGGTGTGGGGGTTGCCAACCGGGCTCGCCAGAAGGGCGAGGGGAGGGGCCCTGGGGTTCCGGACGCGGGTGGGGGGGAAACAGCCAGGAGAGAGGGGCTTCAGACCCCAGACCCGGGGACCCGCCCTCCCCGGCGCTACAGCCCCAGGTCTCCACTTCCAGTCCCCCGCAGCTGCAAGGGCAGCGGTGCGGGCCAGGCTGTGGCCTGGAGCTGCCAAAGGGCAGGGGCACCGGTGTGGGGGGCGTGCAGGCCCGGGTTCTGGGAGGCAGCGCAGACAGGCCCGAAAGAGTGCGACGGCGGCGAGAGGCCTCTGGGGCTGGGGAGGGTGCGGGCGTGGGCGGGGCGCGAGCAGCAGGGGCTCGGGCCCCGGCTTCAGGCTGTGGGGGCGGAAGTGCGGGGCGGGACTGCTGCGGTCCTGCGTCCTGTGGAGCCTGCGGCGCGGGGAGTGGGGGTCGGGCGGGGTGGAACGTGGGGTGCGGGACAGGCGGGGGGAGGAGAGGTGGAAGAAGACGGCGCGCGGCGGGGCGGGGCGGGCGCGGGGCTGGGGACGGCGCGGACAGGCGGCGCGGGCGCGGGCGTGTGCGGGGCGGGCGGCGCGGCCTCCGGAAGCGAGGGGGCGCTGTGCCAGGCGGCGGCCCTGCGGGGTGGGCGTGTTGCTCCTTCCGCCTCGCGGGCCCCGGAAGCGTGCGCGGCCGCCATGGCGCGGAATGTGGTGTGAGTAGGGGTCGTCGCCCCCCCCCGCGGGGCGCCCCTTAGTGTCACAAGCAGACGGACCCCACAGGGCGCGCGGACTCCGGGGAGTGGGGTGGACGTCCCTGGGTCCCCTCCTGGCCCGGGAGAGGCGGGGTCCTCCGGGACCCCCATGGTGGCTTGGGGCACGTGAGGCGGGTGGCGGAAGTCGCCCCCCGCCAGGTTTAGGGCAACCCCGGGGGGCGGGTGTGGCCGGGGTGGCGACAGAGGGTACGAGCCAAACCCGCGGAGGCCACGGTGTCCCCGCGGGGGCACTGGGAGGGCGGCCCGGGGGTGGTCCCGCTGCCAGGGCCGAGGGCGTTGTCTGGAGACGTTTCTGGTCGTCACGGGACGGGCCACGGTGGCTGCTGGGTCCAGGCGGGGTGACACGGGCGGCCCCCACCGCAGCTCGGGCGCGGCCTGAGGCAAAGGAGCTGGGAGTCCAGATTGGGTTTGAGTGGGAAAGGGCAGCTGACCACAGCCCTCGGCTTTGGGGCAGGCAGGGCCGGAGTCCCGGTTCTGCGCAGCCCAGAACCCCCACGCCCACTCTGCATCTTCTCTGGATTCCCAGGGGCCATCAGGGCGCTGTCCTGCCCCACTTCGCCTTCCCCAAATTGAAGCAGGAAACCCTGCATATTTCTTGGTGAACGAGTGACACAGGCGTAATCAGTAGATGTGGGCTCCCGGGTGGGTTTTGGAGAACAGTAATCAGTATTTCTGGAGAGAGACCGTCAAGAGGCCAGGGCGTGGCTTTGGAGACCCCTGCACATAGCTGGGGGGAGAGGGGAGGGTGGCAGGTGGGACCCTCAGTGGACGAGGCTTCCTTCAGCAGACATCTGGGACCGGTGCTGCACGTGACCCTGACCTTGGGGAGCACCCAGCACCAAGGAAGAAAGGGTCTTAGGCCTACACTGCCCTGAGCCTCACGTGAATTCCACGCTGGCCCTTCGCCTGTCCCTGGAGAATGAGGAGGAAGTGAGGGTCAGAGGACCCGGGTGGGGTGTTCCTGAAAGGCCAAGGGCGGTGGGCCCCTGGAAACATCAGGTGTGGCTGCCCTGGAGGCAGCGGGGCCCGCACGCCCCGCAGTGCACACACTCCTGTTGCTGGGGAGCCTTTGCAGGGAGTGCTGACTGGACTTGCTGTGGACTGGATGCAGCTGGGGAGGGGGTGCTGACAGGGTGGGATCCTGGGTGAGTCACTCGTGGGGCCGTGGGGAGGTAGGCTGGTGGCAGTGAGCCAGGTTTTTGTGTTTTGAGGAAGAAGTTAGGTCAGAGTTCTACTTGAGATAGGTTACGGTGGAGGTGCTTGTGAAATACCATGGGGAGTGCTTGGGGTGCTCCCTGGGGAGAGTGGGATTGAGGGAACTGAGGGCTGGTGGGCCCATAAGGGTTCGAGTCCTGCAGAGAGGCCTTAGAGCCCTGTCCTGCGGCCCTGGGTGTGGACAGTGCAGCTTGTTCCAGATCTGCGGGCTCCATGTGCAGACAGCCCGTGCTGCCTCCTGGAGAGGCTCTGCCTGTGAGAACAAGGACAGTGAATAGTCCTGGCCCAACCCCTGCCAGCCTCTCACCTCAAGCCCGCACATGGCCCTTCAGACCCTTAGCAAAGTGTGCCCTTCAGGCCCCAAGCCTGGAGACTCGACAATTAATGGCCTGGGAGCTGTTGTACCCTCTTTTCTACTGTTTCCTGGGAGTCCCCAAACTTTGTCTCCCCTCCTGCAATCCCATAGCTGGTCACCAGAGGGAATGTGTGAACCCCTTGGGTAGCCATGGCTAGCCTGAACCTGTGGGTAAAACAAGGCCCCTCCACACCCAGAGCCCACCCTTCCTTCTCGGCCTCTCATTGGCGCCCACCCCTGAAGGCTGCACTCCGAGGCTTGGAAGGGCCAAGGCCATGCCCAAGAGGAGGCTCTGCTGGGGTTGGGGGAGTGAAGACTCAGCCCCACTGGCCCAGCCACCAGGCTGCCATGTGTCAGTGTGGTCATCAGGAGGCCTGGGGTGGACATTATTAGTGATTTGACTTTGCTACAGGCGCCTTGCCTCTGAGAGCTCCCGGCAGCTCCTGGCCCCTGCCAGGCCCCCAGGCCCAGAGGCTCAGCCCTGCCCATCACTCTTGGCCCTTCAGGAACACCCCACCCAAGGCCTCTGACCCTCACTTCCTCCTTATCTTCCCTAGACAGGCAGAGACCAGTGTGAAATTCATGTGAGGCTTGGGGCAGCGTTAGCCTTATGGAGCCTCTAACTTGCTGCTGGGTGCTCCCCAAGGTCAGCGCTGTGTGCAGTGCCTCAGATAGGTCACCAGAGACTCCTGAAGAGCCCCTGTGCTCCCCCTCCACCAAGACCTGCACCTGGGCTCTCAGACCCCACATCCCCTGAGACCCTGCAGACCTGAGTTTCTCCTGTGTCCCTCCTCCCGGCTCTGAGGCCCAAATAGAGCCAGGATGTGTGGGCAGTGGCAGGGGATGGAACGGGGGTGGGGGGCAGTAGGAAGGCGCCGCCTGTCCACCCAGCTGGACATGGGAGAATGCACAAAACCAACTGACTAGAGATTCTGCACGATTGTCACATGGCCCGCCAGCCCAGGCTGAGTGCCGGTCTAGTTTTCGGTGGCCACTTGGCACTTCTCCAGCTGCCTCCGCTGGCTTCTAGCGGGGTGGTAGGGTACGGCGGTCAGCTCGTATTTAGTGTACCAAATCAGAGTCTGCCCCCGCTGGCTTCTAGTGGGGTGGTGGGGTGTGGCAGTCAGCTCGTATTTAGTGTACCGAACCAGAGTCTGCTGGCAGCACCATCTTCCAGGAGCCTGAGCCTGGTTTGCCTGCATTCTCCATCCCGAGGAGCTAGGCCCTGCTGCCACCAGGAGAGTGCAGAGCTGGCCTTTCTGTCCCATGGCGTGTGGTCCTCTCCAGCTCCACTTCACCTGAGCAACAGGAGAGTGGGCCGGCTGCGGAGAGTCTGCTCTCCCAGGGATATCAGTGCCCCGACGCACGTCTATGAGCGTTGCCACCAGCTTATTGGGGGAACGCTCTCTGCGGGGTTCTGATTTTTGTTCTTTGGCCCTTTCTAAAGTCTGACCTTGGGGGTCAACAGCCCGTGCTCCCTGAGTCAATGCTAGGGACTGGCTGTCCTCCTTGGCAGGCCCATGTAAGAAAGGGGCTGTGGGGACCTCTGTGTCCTTGGGTGGTGACCTGTTGATAGCTACCCCGTTTCCTGCCCACCCCTGTTGTGAGTGGACACCTGGGGGTCTGCAGGGTTAGCTACCCCCTTTCCTGCCAGCCCTGTTAGTGGACACTCGGAGGTCTGCAGGGTTGGCATGTCGGACTGCCGTGGCTAAGTGTGTGATGTGGACCCAATCTCTTCTGTACAGGTACCCCCTGTACCAGTTGGGTGGCCCACAGCTTCGGGTGTTCCGAACCAACTTCTTCATTCAGCTGGTGCGGCCCGGTGTGGCCCAACCCGAGGACACCGTGCAGTTCCGGATCCCCATGGAGTGAGTCCGGGAGGATTCCGGCTGGGGTGGGGGAGTGCCCTTGGGGGGATCCCCATGGAGTGAACCCAGAAGGAGTCTGGCTGGGTTGGGAGAGCGCCCTCGGGGGGCCTGGGTCCTGAGTTAAACAACTCGGCTCACGTGCTAACTCTTCCTGCTGGGAAGGCACCTCAGGCAGCCCTGGCCGGCAAGTGTTGATGGAGTGCCGGTAGGTGGGGAGCCCAGCAGGCATGCTGCACGCTGCCTGCCCGCTGGGGAGGGCTTCACTGGAAGCCTTAAAATTTGGACCTCTGTGCTCACGTCTTCTGTTGAGTTCTCGCAACTTCTTTCTAGGAGAGGCGCCGGGAGGCTGGGTTGGGAGCAGGCCTTGATGTGCAGAGCCGCTCAGAAGAGCCTCCTTGACCTCCAGAGAAATGCACAGTCCCTGAGAACAAAACTGGGGTGCCGCTCTGCAGTGTTTAAGGTCACAGGTCCCCAGCTCGGGGCTGGCGCGAGCCAGGCGAGACAGCAGTGTGAGCTCGCCTGGGGGCAGAGGTCAGGACTGTACCACCTGCAGAGGCTCAGAAGCTGAGTTGACAGTGACCGTGAGGTTCTACAGTAGAGGGAACATGCAGTTAACGCACCGAATCCCAGGCGGGCCTTTCCAGAAGGCACTTCCTAGAACCGTAGAGCACCGTCAGCCGCAGAGCAGGCCTAACCCTGGTGCTGCCGACGGGCCCCAGGGCAGACGAGGTGGGGCACCTGCCAGCCAGGAGTGTGCGGAGACTGTCACCTCGCACAGGCACTTGCCCGGAGTAGGGAGCCATGTGGGGCTGTGGAGCAGGCCAGGGGTTGGTTGGGCAGTGTTCCCACTCCCTGGGGTCTGTGCCACTGCCACCCCATGCTGGTGTGTCCAGAGTAGAGAGCCTTGTGACCAGTAGCACTAGTGTTGCTGGGGCTGCCTGACCCCGCTGGTGCCGGGCACCAGCACCCAGCCTTCCTCCCTGCCCCCTGTGGGCCTTGGTCTGTCGGCCTCTCACCCTTGTTTGTCTGGGACAATATTTTTGGCCTAGCCTGGTTAAGATGCCCTTTTCTCTCTCCTTCGCCTCCAGAATGACAAGGGTAGACCTCAGGAATTACCTCGAGAGCATCTATAACGTGCCCGTGGCTGCCGTGCGGACACGGGTGCAGTATGGTGAGTACCCACAGGAGGGTCTCCTGTTGGTGTTGTGCCCATCTGTACCACACGCCCACCTCGCCGAGCCACAGCCTCAGCCACTGCTTGGGGGTCTTGGTCTGACTTGGTTCATGGAAACTGAGGCACAGGGTGACTTGTCAGGGTCACACGGTGCTTACGTGCCAGAGCAGGGATTGGAATTCAACTGGGCTGGCCTGGGGTCCACTCTGAGCCCTGACTCCGAGGTGGGACTGCAGTGGCTGAGGCTGGGCAGCAAAGCGCTCTCTATTCCATAAGCCCCTGTTGTGTGTTCTGGTTGGTGCTGTTTCTGCTCCTTTGTTGAGAGCCTGCTGGCCTCTGTTCGGAGATGGGACGAGCCTGCGAGCCTGCTGTGCCGGCTCATTTGATTTCCGTGCCCATTTCCCTGAGAAATTGCCTTTTTGAGTTTTTAAAAACATCTTTGCATTTTTAAGAGAGCAGAGATTCGTTTTAGTGGCATTGGCCTCTAAGGATGTAAGTTTTTAAAGTTCTGATTTTGTTTTTTCGCTCCCTTCCGGAAGGCTCTAACAAGAGAAGAGATCACAGAAACGTGAGGATCAAGAAGCCGGACTACAAGGTCGCCTACGTGCAGCTGGTGCGTGTGAGCTGGCCAGCCCCGGCGGGGCCTCCGAGGGGCTCCTTGCAACTGTGTCCTTGGGGATGTTTGTGCCAGAGACGCTGCGCTGGGGCCCAGGGAGCCCCCATGAGGCCGGATCTCAGGGCCGCAGTGCAGAGGCAGGCTCCACATAAGGTCGCGCTCCGTCACGGCCTTGGGGTGTCAGTGGTGGCGCTGGGAGCACGTGAGCGCTGGGGCGCATGGGACACGTCTCAGCGTCCAGCCATTTTGTGATTTTGAAGTTTGAATTCTCTCTGGGCAAAAGCGGCCATCACAGGCCTAGTGGGTTTCAGCTCCAGCACACACTAGGTGCTGAGCATGGGAGGCCCCGGCCTCTGGAGAGCCTGTCCTTGGCCAGGTTTCAGACTCGGAGGCAGAGTCTGAGGCCCCTGAGGGCAAAGGTCTTTGGTGCCCCGGCAGGTCTGGCTGGCCGGGGTCTTGGCCGAGGCCCGTGCTTTGCGTTGCAGGGTAGCAGTCCCACAGAGTTGTGAGGGCTCAACAGGCTGGTTCTGAGCAGGTGCTTTCTTATGTGTCCTGGAGGGGCTCTGGGGAAGAAGGACCCTCACCCCACATTGCCTGGGCCTTAGTTTCTGAAACCCAGACTTGTCAGGAGTGAGACCCACAGTTTCAAAGCCTTTCTTCGGGCTCTTTGTTTTGAGTCCCAGGCAAACCCAGAGGCACTTTCTCTCCGGGCCAAGATGTCTACAGACCGCTCCAGCCGCCTCCTGGGCCTCCCCGCTCTGCCCCTTGGGGCTGGCCTTACTGGGTGGGGATGGGGCTGTCTTCCGGTGTAAACGGTCCCTGGAGGCTGAGCCAGTGGCCCCTGCCACTAGATGGCAGTAACACTATTGTGAAAACCGCCTCCTGGGCCAGCCGGCTTACTTTGGGGCTAAGGAGGCAGTTTGTTCAAAAGGCCAAGTTAACATGGCAGCTTTTCTGAAAAACAGTCACATTTGTTGTTCTAAACAGGGGCCCCCGGAATAACTTGGCCTAATATTTGCTGTGCATGAAATCAGCCAATCCAGGTGGGGAGAGCAGCCGTTGGCCTCATAAAGGCCTCTGTGTGCTCAGTGTCAATTGGGCCCATCTGTCTTTGTCATGGCATGTGGGTGGACATCCCGTGTGCCGGCACCGCCACGGGCACTTCAGAGGCAGCTACGGTTACAAGTGGCATTCGAGTCATCCGAACCCTTGCGTTTTTCCTCTGGGCCCCACCTCCCATGAAAACTGAACCCAGCAGCGCCGGGATCCGGTGTCTGCAGCTGCTGCCCGTGTGTCGTTCTCCCTCTGTGAAGTCCAGGCAGCCAGAGACAGGGCAGGGCAACTGGGAGCCTGGAGGGTCCCTGTTGGGCATGGTTCCTCCGGTTCCAGAATTAAAATTTGTAACGGGTCCTCACCCCCTTCCTGAACTCCGGCAGATCTTTGCACAGCCTAGAAATGGGCCACAGCCGTTGGTCCCTGTCCCCCGCAAAGGGGACTCTCAAGGCCCTTTCCTGTCTCGTGTCTGCTGAGACCTTGCTCAGCGTGTCCCCCTGGGCCCTGCGCCAGGGCTTAGAATCACTGCTAATTGCAAAGCCCAGGGAGGGAGCATTAGAAAGATAAATTTATCCACTTTATTTGGAGTTGGCCGCTGTGGAAAGACCCTGTCCCACATGGTGGGAGTCCCACATTTTTTTCTCCTTCAACCTGATAAGCATCTCCTTGGCCCAAAGTCCTGGGAGCTGTAACCAGCGCCTCAGTGACCCACACAACAAAAAGACCATTGACCGCCCGCTGCCCCGAGGCCTGTGTGGACGCTGAGCAGCACAGGAATGAAGGGCGCAGGACATGAGAGGCAACTCCAGAACAAGCCGCTGCTGCCAGCTGGGCTGAGCTCCGGGCTCGGGGCTCGGGGCTGCATGCGGGTAGCAGCCCCCAGGGCGCCCTGGGATTCCTGAAGGCAGGGCTGCCGTGTTTACTTGTCATTAGGACATTTTTCTCTTCCTGTTGTTTACTCCGATCAACTGTCTCTGTCCTTTCTGGAAGGATCAAGGGCTTTTTTTTTTTTAGGTACAAGGTGAACGCTTCTAGAAAGGGGAACCCCCTGGGAAACCATGCTTGGCATCCACAAACGGTGTTTGTCTTCTGTAAGAAACAGATTTTCTCTCACCAGCTTCCCCCATTTCTTCCCGAAACTATGACAAATGGCCATGTTTGTGTTTTAAACTGTCATTTCTGACTGCCTCAGAAAACTAGCAGAGTCACCTCCATATAGTAAAGGTAAACCTCCCATTCAGGGCAATCAGCCTCACATGTAAACCATTGTCCCTCGGTATTTTAAAAGACGCAAAGTTTAGAGCTGTGTAAGCCAATCCTCCTGCAGGTTGGCTGTAGCGCACGCAGTGCCACCTTCCCCACCAGCCCCTGCCAGGGATTGGGGTGCATCCACCTCCCTCGCAGGGTGGAATCTGGGCCTGTTTCCGATCATACTTGGCTGCTTGCCCACATCCAAATTTATTTACACAACAAGGGTCTGCAAGAGCCAAATGTACTTGACTGATTTTCCTCACTAAAGGTTTCCAGATTCGGGTGCCATCCTCACTCCTCCTCCACCTGTCTGGAAACAGAAGGGAGGCTGGCCGCCCCGACATGTGCTGACCCGCTCCTCCCCCTTCTCTTCCCTCTCCTCTGATCTGCTCTTTCTTTCTGCTCTTGCCCCTTATCTTTGGAGCTACTTAGTAATCAGCAAGTTAAAATGGCTCCTCATATTTGCTCAGGTCCCCAAAGAGCAGTATCCCCTCCTTCTCGTGAACCCGAGCCACATGCCGTGGCCTGGGCTGGGGCTTGGCCAACACAGACATATTCTGAACTCTCAGCAAAAGATGTAAGACCAGTTAATTGGCAGAGCCGGTCCTGATTTATCAGCTGCTGCACGTGCATGTTTCTTCGTACGTGATGTTCATTTTAATTGCCAGGCTCTGGGCTGGGAGGAGGGGGAGCTTTAATGTGAGTACAGCCTGAGGCATTTTGGATGGATAGGTTCGCGTGGTACCAGACGTGATTTGTGTCATGTTTTTCCATGCCTTGTCCCTGCCCCCCCAGTCCAGCCAGGTGGCCCTGTGCTAGTAAATGGGTGCACCCAGGGTGGGGGCAGACACCAGGCCCTAAAGAGACAATGGTGGGGAAAGCAGCCCTGTCCTGGAGCTGTGGCCTCGGCTGCGGCATGATACTGGAGGCCATGGCTGTAGGGCTGCTTACATTCCAGGCAGGGACGCTGCCTCAGGAGGCCCAGGGAGGTGCCTCTGAGCAGTTGAATCCGGCGCTGGCAGAAGGGGGCTGCCAGAAAGCATGAGGCTCCCCATGGACCCCTCTGCTGAGGAGTCTTTGCAGCTCTGGCTGGAGCCTTTGTTCTCCCCCTTAGGCCCACGGACAGACCTTCACGTTCCCAGATCTGTTTCCCGAGAAAGACCAGAGCCCCGAAGGCAGCACTGCCGACGGACTCCGCGACGTGCTCACGGAGGAGAGGCGGCAGAGGCAGAGCAGTGACCCTCGGCGGGGCGGCGTCCCCAACTGGTTCGGGCTGTGACGGGGCGGCCATCAGGGATGTGCCCCAGGTGGGCACTGTGGCAGAGCAGCCCTGACACCTAAATAAAGGTCCTGCTGCAGAAGAAAGAGCAGGAAACTCTGTTTCCTTCTTCTCTTGGGTCTCTGGGTGCCAGACACGCAGCAGCCACCCCCCAACTCTGAGCGCCACGTGGCCTGGCTCTGCTTTCCAGGGTCTGGGCAGTGGGCGCGGCCGGGGTCGGGTCTCTGAGTTGACAAGGAACTGAGGGTGGGCAGACTGGAGACAAGGTGGCCCCATGCTGGGGAGGCGGGTTGGCCAGAGAGAGGGCCACACACAGCCTCGGAGCTGCATGCCCGGTGGGGAATGAGACACGCAGATGAAATGACCCAGAAGATAGTTCTGAGCGCTGACATTCAAAGCCTGAGCCCGGAGGCGTCGGGAGGAGCGGAGGGGTCCGCAAGAGCACGGCACGGCCTGGCCTGGACAGAAGTTCTGGGGAGGGGCTGCCAGGTCAGCAGCCCTCAGGGGGCCTGGGGAGGGAACTCTGGCCCGCCTGTGGGTTTCAGTTTGGCACAGTTGGCAGCAAGGACCCAAGAAGGGCCAGGAAGGGATCCAAGGGCAGCAGCATCTCAGGAAAGCCATAGCGGAGAGGTGCCATCGGGAATGGGCCCAGGGCTGGGCCTAGGGGACAGGGAGGACGCAGCTTGGAAAGGTGACTAGGGCAGGGGGCAAGGTGTGGGCAGCAACCGCTGCAAAACAGTTCTGTGGGCTTTGAGAGAGGAGAGGGTGGGCTTGAGGGTCCTGTTGGAGGTGCCCGGTGGCCTCGCAGTATCTGGGTGGATGCCTGGGTCTAGACCCTCGTTCTGTCGGCCCAGGGCAGGTCAGGACGCGCAGCTGCTGCCTCTGATTCTTGTCTAAAGGGTTCTGTATGGAAGCCTGTGGCCCTGCCAGAGGCGCTGTGCTGCCCCTCCTAGCCTGGCCTGGCCTGTGGGAGCAAGGGGGTTGCCCGGCCACCATTTACGGGGCCTGAACCTGGCAGACTGGCCTGGGTTCCTGTTCCAGCAAAGCTGGACAGGCCGGCCGGGGCAGCCTCCAGGGGGCCCTGAGCTGGATACAGAATTGATTTTTAGTTTTAATGATGTATTATTCAGGACCTTCCAAGGAGCCCGGATGGTTTCCAGCCCCTCTTCCCAGAACCCCTGCATCTGGTGAGGCCCGTGGCCTCCAGAGCCCCTTCTGGCCCCGTCTCCGTGCGGCAGCTGGTGCGTTCTCAGAAAGTTCCAGAGGCCTGGGGGGCCCTCTGTTTTTCTTAACCTGCCCTTGGTTCCAGTGCTTCCCCAGAAAACCCAACATGGAGGCCAGAGCAAGGCCCCTCCCTGCTGTGTGGAGGCAGCTCCGGCTTGGGAATCAAAGCCAGGGCCCACGTGTACGTTGGGAACCGTCTAACCTGACCAGGACGGAGCTGCACTCGGGCATCTGGGGGAAAGCCCACGGCACGGCTTTGTTGCACAAAGTTGGGTTTGCCGTGTGAGCCTCCCCATCCGAATGCTCGGGAGGACACAGGTATCACGTGGCCTCAGGACCAACCCCGATCCGCAGCGTGGGCCTGTTGTGGTCTGAGTGAGGGTCCTGGCCTTTGCTTCTGCGTGGGCAGCCTACAAGGGTCTTGCAAGAGGAGATGGCGTGGCAGCTGGCTCAGCCTCCCCTCCCCCAGCCCAGAGTGCAGGCAGGATGAGATGCAGCGGGGGAAGCGTTCAGCTAGGGGGTGAAGGCCCGGGCAAGCTCACCCTTCAGTGTTGATTTAAAGGGATGGGGAAGGTCAGGAAGTGGAGCCGGAGAAATGGAGTCAACTGTATTTTCCTTAGAGAAATAATTCATGGGGCCTAGAGCTCTGAGGACCCTAACTCACGGCAGGGGAAGAAGAATCCCATCTTTCATCCACGGCATGTCCAGCCCCGCACACAGGGGCCAGGCTGTTAGCAGCCCTGCTGGCGGCCAGCGCACCAGGCACACTCCATCACGGCCGCCACCCCCAGACGCAGCCCTGACTCTGGCTCCAGCCGCCTGGGCCTCCAGACCCTCCTCCCGCCCCATCTCACCCTGGCCTGTGCTGTCCTGTTGCAGCCCCCATGTCTCCCACAGGCCTCCCTGCCAGGAAGGAGAAAGGGGCTGGGGAGCTACTGCACAGCACGCTGGGGGCTCCCCCACTCCCCAGTTGCCACTGGGCATCCTTCTGCATGGCAGCCCACTGACCCTGGAAAGGGGCTGGCTGAGGGCAGAGCCTTAGGGGAGATCATAGCCTTAAGGGCCTGCCAAGTGCCTGGCCTGGGCCCAGTCCTAGGGAGTGCCTAGATGGAGGCAAGACCAAAACGCGGGGATGAGCGCAGGGGTGAGACTGAGCGCATTTCTCGAAGAATGGAGGATAGGGACGGGCATGTGGCTGTCCAGTGTGAGAAACTGGGCTGCCGGTCCTCGGCTGGGGCGGGTAATTCACGCGAGACCCCACTTTCTGGGTCATTACTTGACCAGTGGTTTCTGGTCTGAGCCAGGTGTCTGAACTGAAGCCCCCAGGTCTCCGTCCCAGCCACGTGTGCGTGACCCAGCCATGTCGCTGGATAGTCTCCCCGAAGCATCCACACCCACCTCACATGCCTGCTGCCGAGGAGCGCGGAACAGGCTGGGGTGGGCAGGCGGCCCCACTAGGGGTCTGGAAGGCTCAGCCTCTCTCCCAGAGGCCTGCATGCCGCACCCGTGGAGCTGAGCTTGGGATAGCCAACCAGGGCCGTACGGGGAGGGCCCACGGGAAGGGCCCCGGGTGGGGTGGGATGCTCAGGGCTGCAGCCGGGAGTCTGCTCCCACCACCCCAGGCACACTGAGAGCCCAGAGAAGGGACTGGCTGGACGTGCCAGCTCCCATGACCCGCTCCTGCCTGGAGGCTCGGGGAGGGAGGGACCAGCACCTGGGCAGGTCTGTCTTTTCCCCAGTACAAGGGCCCCACTGTAGTGGCTCATGTGCTAACACAGGCTCTTTCATGCATGGGGACCGGAGAGGGTCTCACAGGGCCCCTCTGGCCTGGGCGTCAGCCTCACCACCCCCACACCTGGGCGAGACCCCCGTCCAACCCAAACAGGCTCTTCCTGCAGAAGGAACTCGCCCGGAAAGATTAATCTCCCAAGGCTGACAAGACCACTCCCACCTGTGTCTGGACATCCTCAGCGTGGCAGGAGTGGGAGAGGAACCCTGACCCCAGGGATGGCAGGCGGGCCTGCGGCCTTGCCTCAGTCGCCCCAACATGACAGCCCTACTCCTTGTGGACATCTCCAACTGGGAGCAGGGTCGGGGGCAGCCAGAGACAAAGGCAACAGGATGAGGGAGAGCCGGCAGCACTGCCGCGTGTCCCCATTGATGTTCCTTTATTGCCATGCCGGAGTGATGCAAGGTCCAGGCAATGCCCCACTGCGTGCATGGGAAGGGGTGGAGGGGCCCTCAGGACCGCACCAGGCTGTGCTCAGAGCTGGATGGCCCCGCTTGTCTGTGCTGACGAGTTATAGCCACGATGGGCCCAGCTCTCCAGCCCACAGGAGCCCATGCCCTGGCAGCTCCAGGTAAGCCAAGCTGCCGGAATGGAGCAGAAAGCCCCTGGCCACCCTCCCTCCTGTGGGCATCTGGTTCTCTTCGGGAGCTGGCGGTGTTCCTGGGGCGGCTTGATAGTGTCCTGTCTTGAAACGGCATCACTTCTGTACCTGGTGGCAGATGGGCAGCCGGGCGCTGGGGCAGGAGCAGGCTCTTCCTGGCCCTGGCTCCCCGGGCTCCTCCTCTGCCCCGTCCTGCCCCCTCCCACCTCCTTGGGCCCCCCTGCCTCAAGCTAGCCAACACACGCCTCTGCAGTCTAGAGCCTGAAGTCACGTTCCTGGTCATCCATCTGCATTGGGGTTCCCAACTTAACAGCCTCCAGCAGGAACTGAAGGCCAGGGACACAGCGGTTCCTCCTGGTCCACTCCAGGGCTTAAAGTGAGGACAGGCTGGAGCAGGCCAGCCCCTTGAAGGTAGCTGTAGTGGCTGCCATCTCGGGGCTGCCCTCCCACCTCCCACCTTTCATGCAACCGTCAGTCGTATTAGCTAAGTGAATGAGTGAGTGAGTGACCGCCCGATTGAGGAAGTCAGCTTGGCCAGGTGGGAAAGCCGGGCTGTCATCCTCTTCCTTGGGGTTTGATGGGTGCTCCTGGCCAGGGTCTGGCTGAGTGGGCAGGTGGCATGAGCCAAGCACCGCCCGGCATCCCTGCCTGCCCATGGTGGGTCCCCCAGAGCAGGAGGCCTGTGGCTACAGTGATCTGAGAGAGCACTGGCCTTGGGATGCTCTTTTCAATTTTTGAAGAACAGCGTTAGTGAGATGAAGTTCACGTACCCTGCAGTCCACCCACTCAGTGGCTTCTAGTATGTTCCCAGAGTTGTGTAGCCTACTAGAACATCGTCATCACTCAGAAAGCAGCATGCGCCCCTTAGCTGGAACTCCCAGCTCCCTGCTCCCCTCTGCCCCTGGCTATGACTGGTCTGGTTTGGATTGGCCTGTTCTGGATGTTTCATGAGTGAACCACCCAGGGTCTGTGTGGCTTTTCGTGTCTGGCTTATTTCACTTGGTGTGGCATCTTCAGGGCGCACCCACGTCCCAGCCTGCACCAGGATCTCCTTCCCTCTGAGGCTGAGTCGTGCTGCACTGTGTGAACGGTCCTTGTGTTCATCCGCTGTCCATCAGCAGACACGTGGCGGCTTCAGCCTTTTGGCTCTCGTGAGCGAAGCTGTGGCGCACACGCGTGTGCACACTTTGACGTGGATGTCAGCTTGCCATTCCTCTTGGAGGGTTGGGGCACTTTCTCGCCCGTGGCGTGCATGTGAGGCTGCTGTAGCCTCACCGAGGAAGTGACTGTCCCAGGCTCTAAAGGTGCCTGAGGATGGCTGAGGGATGGGGCCGGCTCCACAGACGTCCCTACTGTGGAGCTCCAGATGGGGTGCTCATGAAGGCGACGTCTTCCTGGGCTGCTTCTCACAAGGGGCGCAGGTGGGCTCCCGAGTGGCCTGGAAGCTGGGGAGAGGCGTAGATGCGGATGGCGTGTTTGCTCTTGGGCTGGACCCCAGGGGGTTCCTGCAGGGCCCTGGGAGCTTGGCCTGGGCTGGGGCTCGGGTTGGGGCTCAGGAGTTGGACCGAGGGGCCCAGCCCCAGGGCTCTGGCCACCTGTGCTTGCTCCCTTCCCTGTCATTCTCTCTCATCTTAGCGTCTCCTCCCCAGGTGCTGCACCCTCAGTCCCCTCCTCTCTATCTCCAGCACCACTCACAGCTCCACACCCCCGGAATTCCCTGCGTTGTTGCCTCTGTGTCTTGGGGCCCTGGGAGCAAGCACAATGTCTGCAGTGCCCTGTACATGGCAGCCGGGGCCTGGGCTGCGCTGCACGTGGATGCCCGTCTCATCTCCATAGCCCGCTAAGAGTTCTTTCAAGGCCAAGAATTCTTCTCTTTGACCATATTTCCACCCCTCCGCCTGCCCTAGGACACTCTCCATAGTGGATGCTGCTCTTTGCCATGGCACGCTGGGAGGACAGGACTGTTGGGGTCCCCGTGTTCTGGCCTCTCCTGATCCTCCAGACACTGCTGCTTCCTGGGTCTGGGTGTCTGAGGGGATGTCCCTCAAGGTTCCCACCCAGCTCAGCCTGACAGGAGCCGCACCCTGCGAGGCCTCAGACCACACCATGCTGGGTGGGGACACGCAGGCCCTGAGTGACCTGTTCGGCGTCTGTGTTCACCACCCCACCCCGTCTGAGATCATCCCCAGCACCAGTCCCCCCAAATCGATTCATTATTTCTTTGTAACTAGGGCTTTTTCTAGTCAAAATAGTCAGCTTTTCTTGTTTCTCCAACATCTGGCTTTGATTGGCCCTGGCCTCCGTGGACGCTGGGGCCCTGATGCTGTGTCCAATGGGGAGGGCCAGCCGGGCCTGCATTCTCCGTGCACAAGGCCAGCTCTGCGAGAGGGTGGGAGACCCCCCACCCATCCTCCCCCTACACATCCGCACTCCTTGCCTTGGCCTGAGCCCAGCTCTGCAAAGCTGAGACCCTAGGGGACTCGCCCCATGGTTAGAGTGACCCCTGCTCTGGAGCCCTCATGGAGGGAGGCTGGGGGCGCTGGCCTTCAGAGACGTCCCTCAGGCCCCGGACAGAGCCGCTACCCCATCCTCCTTCACTGAGAGACGTGAGACAGAAGATTCCAGAAATCCTATGGCCCTTCTACATGGAATTTACCGAAGCTCAGACGTGCAGGGTCCCCAGCCTGTCCCTGGAGGGTGCAGCCCTGGGGCCTGCAGCAAACACTTCCCGCAGAGACAGGGATCCACAAGTCCGGGGCCTGTCACCCCCGGGAAGTTGGGGGCTGGGAAGGGATGGGCCCATCGGATCCGACGACAACGCCCCTTCCTGGTTCTCCACTCCTTCCCACCCAACATCCGCATGGCAGGAGTGCTCCACGCAGCGCCAGGGACTCAAAGCCCACCTTTACACGGTCCTCTGAGCTCCCCTGAGGGCACCCACTCCAGTGGGTGGAGAGGCCAGGCAATGAGTGAGCAGCTTCCCCTCCAGATTGGGGAGCCCATGGCCCTGCTCCCGCAGAACCCCCTCAGCCGGGCCAGCCCCAGTCACGTGATGCTGCTCGTCTCCTTCCCACAGGTTCACTGGGAGAGCTTCGTGTCCCTGTGTCCCGTATTCTCAGCGCGGTTACTCAGCCCTCGGTGTGATGACAGTGTCATGGATTTTAGCGATGATCACATAAGGAAGGGTGTCCTTGTCTGACAGTATGAGACGACACCGGTATTTGGATAATTATGGAAGTGCTCAAATATCCCAGGATAGAAGCCTGGACGAATCCCTGAGGTTGGTGGATTGGCATGTGCCTCCCCCTGTACCTTCCTTGCCAACGGGCACCCCTGAGCAGCTTCCTGGGGTGTGCCTGGGGTGCCCCGGGCCACCCACATGGCCGTCCCTCCTCTGGCAGTGGTGACATTGTGCACATCTGTGGTCTCTGCTTTGGCCTGGGCCCACTGAAGGGAAGGAGCAGGGAAGTAGCCACAGGGCAGCCTGAGCCCGTGACCGGGCCCAGTTAGCAGCAGGCTCGGCTGGCAGAACTGACCAGTCACAGATGCCGAGTGAGGCCCACTCGAGGCCAGGACACTGTCGTGCTCCCAGCGTGTGGGTGCTGGGCAGGGTCCCGGCCTGCAGGAGTTTGCCACAGACGGCACGAGGAATGAGCCGGGCCCAGGATGGAGCACGGGAGACCACCAGGAGCGGCTTGGGCCCGGTGTCTGGGGTTGACAGCAGGACCCTGGGTAGAGCTTTGGGGTTGGGAGAAGATGCTTAGTGGGACCAACCCTTCAACTCACTCCCTCTCAGCTTCTCAGCCTGGAGCCAGGGCCGCCCAGGCAGGCCCCAGCTTTCACAGCTGCGGGCAGCCCCCCCGCCCCCCGGCCTGGGGGAGGTGTTCCCAGCAGCCTGCGCGGCCCGGGGCAGGGGTGAAGCAGCCTGTTAAACAAAACGAGGTGCTCCGGCTAGTACCTTAGCTTTACGAAGTGTTTGGAATTCCGACGGCCCGCAGCTGGGCGCGCCCATTCTCCCGGGGACTTTACCGGCGGCCAGGGCCTTAAATAATTCTTACAAAAACCATGTCAGCCCCAAACTGTGTGATATCTGATTTGTAGCACTCATAAAACCCCATGCCTGCTGCCAGAGAGGGGGAGGGCCGAGCCCAGCCTCACACATCTCATTTCCCGCCTGTGCGTGCATGGCCTGAGTGAGGGGTGCCCTGGGGGAAGGGTGGCCCCAAAGAACTGGACCCCTGCAGTTCCCCCTGGGGCTCCCGCCTTGCCCTGTGGCCCCTGCCTCCCCATCAGCGGGACGGCATGGGTCCCCCCATCGCCACATTGGAGACACAGCCTGTTGCGCCCCCACTTTGTTAACTACGGGAGGAGAGCCGGCCTTGGAAGTCAGGGTGTCCCCCGTGGCAGGGACAGCAGCAGCGGCCTCCTCAGGGCCAGCGGAGGGCACAGCTTCTGCCAGCAGGACAGTATGGACGGCACACCCGCCGGACTCTGTGGGCCAAGTGTTGGGGCTTGGAGACCCCACGGGGAGAGGGCCCTGGCCCACCTAGGATGGAGCTCAGGAGGAGACCCCCAGGCAGAGTGGGGGACCGACCTTGTGAAGCGCAGGCTGCTCCCATGCCCTGAGTCAGAGCTGAGGCCATGTCTCATCCTCTTTCAGTGTTCCGAGCAGACCCCCGGTGCCCAAAGGTGGCAGCCAGCACTGCTCGGCCACTCCCTCCCCCATCACGGGCCAGGAAGTGCCCAGATGACCCCTGGGCAGCTGGGCCTGACCGTGGGCATGGAGGCATTGAGGAGGAGCTAGGCTCGTCCCACCTGGAATGCCACTGAGGACATCCTGGTGACCCCGGGCGGGAGCAGGAGCCCTCAGCCTCAGGGCTGCCGGTCAGGGGGCCTGGATAAGCCCTGCTTTGGTTGTGGGCACACTGGGGAGGGGGCGGCCCATTGATTGGTGGCTCCTCGGTAGGGGATGGTCATTAAAGCCCTAGATCAAAGGGCTCTGGAAACACACGCTCATTAGGAAGGCCAGCGAGCCGCAGGCCAGGGGCGTAGACAGGGGTCTGCTGTTCATTCCCCACCGCCGGGGTCAGAAATCCCAGGTCCCCACCCCCACCCGAGCCACAGGCTGGAGCCACAGAACGCCCATGGGCCTGGGCCATGGTGGGCGAGATTCTCGGGTGGTCCCCAAGGCCCCCACCATTCTGGCTTTCAGTGGCCATCCTGCAGTTAGTGAGAAGACCGATGGCTGGCCACTGGGACCTGGGACTCGAGGGCCCTGCCCACGGGTGTAGGAGGGTCACATGGGCTGCCCAGGGGCTGGGGCACGGCACTCCCCCCCAGCTGGCTCCTAGTGGCTGGCAGACAATGGCCACCACCTGGACCGGGAGCACAGGAGGCTGGGGCCTAGGAGCAGGCCTAGTAGCAGCTTCTGGGAGGGAGGCCTGGCTGCAGGTATGCGGCCTGGGTGAGGGGCCAGGAGTCCGGGTTTCCACTTGGAGCTGCCGCCTTGCAACCCTGAGGCCCTTGGCTGCCACCTTGTCTTGCTTTGTCTAAAATGTGGAGATGAGGCCAGACGCAGTGGCTCATGCCTATAATTCCAGCACTCTGGGAGGCCGAGGCGGCTGGATCACTTGAGTCCAAGAGTTCGAAACCAGCCTGGCCAACGTGGAGAAACCCCATCTCTACTAAAAACACAAAAATTAGCCAGGTGTGGTGGCGGGTGCCTGTAATCCCAGCTACTCGGGAGGCTGAGGTAGGAGAATCACTTGAACCTAGAAGGTAGAGGTTGCAGTGAGCTGAGATTACACCACTGCACTCCACCCTGGGTGACAGAGCAAGACTCGGTCTCAGTAAATAAATAATAATAAAATAAAATGTGGAGATGATAACACTTGCCCAGGAGACACGGGCCTGCAGAAGAAGCCCGCCTCACATCGCGCTGCGCACCCTGGGGTCCCCGCCGCCGATACCCAGCCCCTCCTCCCCCGGTGCCTGCTGGCGCATGGCAAGCCCGTCACCTCCCTGCCAGCTGGGGCTCTGTCCCTCACTGTCTGTCCCTCACGCGGCCACGGTGTGGCAGAGCATGCCAGGCAAGGGCACCGGAGGCTCAGGCCTCATGGCATGGGCCGTTTTTCGGAGATGGCATTGCCACTGCTGGCCTGGGATGGGACCTCCCTCTGTGCTGCCCCTAGACAGCCAGCCACGCACCAACTGGAGTCAGCTCAGCTCCTCTGCAGCCCCCACCCTGGTCAGGACCTAGCTTTGCCCCCCAGGGGTGTCTCACTCCCTTAAGGAGCATTCCAGGTCCTAGTGTTCCTCAGCACTGTGTCCCCGACCCCCACGGCTGCCTCCTGCCGCCAGGCTGGTCCCCAGTGAGGAGGTACTGGGGGGCTTCGGGGCTGCTGGGTCGTGTGTCCTGGTCACCCTCTGTCGGGGTGCCTGACCCTCCTCCCCAGAGGGCTGACTGGGGCTCCTCTGTGGTTTTGGGGCCCTGCCCAGGCACCCTGCCTGGCTTCAGGAGGTCAACTGCCTCGGGGCTCTGTGCTGCTGCTGCTGTTTTTCTTTCTGTTTAACAAAATAAACCCCACCAGCCGGCAATGGACTCTGCTCCTAACACTCATCCCTCCTCACCCTCAGAGGCCCTGCTGCTGGGCCCAGAGGTCTTCAGAACCTGGGATCGTGGACCCTCCCCTCCCAACAGCTCTGCAGGGAAGCCCGTGGGGTGCTCATGGCTTGAGTGAACGGTTGGCTCCCGTCCTGCTGGAGGAGGGGGCGCCTGCCAGGCCCAGGCCTCAGCTCTGAAGTCTGGGAAAGGCCCTCTGGCATCCTGCTAGGGTGCAGACCTGGCTGAGAACACTGTGGGGCAAACAAGCTCAGAACATCAGCCCCTGAGGGTTCCCCAGAACCCAGAGTCCCAGAGCTGGACAGCCGGCTGGAGGATCCCCTAGGTCCTGGGCGACCCCACGCCTGCCCACGGGATGAGGCAGCTTACGCTCTAGAAGGTGCCTCCCAAAATAAAACCCAGGCTCGGGGCCCTGAAGGGGGCCTGTGGGGCTTAGGACCAGCTGCTCTTCCCATCTCAGCCATGTCCTCCCCACCAGAACATCCCCTGCTCGCCTGGGCCCCTGGGCCTCACCCCAGCTAAATCCACCCGGGCCCCTCAGCTGGTACATAACAGGGAAGCTGTGTGTTCCGAGCCTCCCTCGGGGCTCAGGGAGGACGTGCCCACTTGTGCAGGGTGAGGGGCCAGCAGCTGCCTGGGGAGCGTGATGAAGGCCTCCAGGAATGCCCTTTATCTGAGGGTATCTGGTTGCCCGCCGGGATGCCGGGAAGCCGGAGTTCCAGCCCTCCCCTGACTCCTGCGAAAACAGAAATAGCTCAGGGAGATGGGACACAGTTGTCCACATCAGTCAAGAGGACCCAGCCAGCACGGCCGTTTCTGAACTCTTCTGACCTCAGGCTTTTCCAAGAGTCGCCGCCCTGAGGCCCCTCAGCCCCCAGCCAGGGAAGCTGCTAGGCCCTCTGGACCCCCCAGGAAGGGGCTGAGAAGGGGCCGCACTGATCATGCCGAGACCATTTCTGCCACCCCCAAGTTGTTGAGGTCCGAGCCTCTCCCGGCAGCATGGGGTGGGGGCACACGGGAAGCAGCTTCTGCAGGGGCTGCCTTCTCCCCAGGCTTCCTCACATTTGCCAGGGGTCCCCCGCCGCAGGCTCAGCTGCAGGCAGCAGACAGGGCCCTGGGTTGGCTGGGGGACCCTGGGGCGTGGAGGGGCTGTGAGGGGCTGCGGGTGTAGGAAGAGAAGCGCTCCTTGTCAGGGTTCAGGGACACAGCAGAAACCCAGGGCGCTTCTCACAGTGGGCAACCTGGATCTGAGACGGCTGGGGGGCCCCCGAGGACAGACAGGGTGGCCGGGTGGGGTGCTGTGGCGATGCAGGGTGGACCTCGTGAGCAGCGGGCTGGGCCTCACACGCTGGACCTCGTGCCTATCCATCAGGCTCATGGAACATTGTCGAAAAGGCCTGGGGGCCGGGGGCCGGGGCGTGGGTGTCCTGAGGAGGTGCGGTCTGTGGTGGACACGTAGGATTCTTGGTCTGCTTGAGGTGTGACCCCTCCCAGTCATGCCTGGTGTCATCACCATGGCAACACACCAGGGCAACACCGGGAGAAGCAGGAAACACAGGACAACAGACCCGTCTGGCTCCCCATGTCCCCTGGAGGGGGCAGGACGGTTGGGGAGAAGCCCTCTCGGAGGCCTCAAGCCAGCCCTGCCCCGCCCGCCGGGCTCGGACCACGCAAAGCACGTGTGGGGGGCAATAGGGGGTTTGGGCAGACGTGGCCAGGTCCCCAGGCCCGGGTTCAGGGTCACCCAGGATCTTGGGATCTGGGGAGAAAGCAGTTTGGCCTCTCCCACACCCACATTCTGGGAGCTTCCAGGCGATTAGCGCCCTGGGCAAGCGTCCAGCCCCTTTAGGAGGCCTCTGTCTCCTTCCGCTACAAAGGAGCCCCCTGCCTCTCAGGACGTGGGGGTCTCAGGCTCATTTAGGAGTGCTGGGCTCGGCCACCAGGTCCCGGTCTCCAGGGACGCCGGCCTCAGCCTGCCTGGTGGGGGCAGCAGAGCAGTGCGGTCGGTCGGTCGGACGCCTCCCTCTCCCCGCTTGGGGGGCCTCCTGCCCCCAGCCCAGCCGGTTTGCTCCACATGGCGCCTTCCCACCACCCCCTCCCCCGGAATGCAGTCCCAGAACACAGGTCTGGAGCACACCCAGCCCCCGGGCAGCCCCACCCTCCTTCCGGGCAGCCTGCCCTCCCGGCCCTGGGCAGGGGGGGCTCGGGGCGTTGTCTGATGTCTGAGGTGGAGGCCGTCTTCAGGGTGGGGACTGTTGGGAACAGCTTAGAGAAGTTATGTCTGTCACCCACAGAGAAATCGAGTCAAGAGCCGGGTGTGTGGCGGCTCTGTTCTCCTCTCCCTAAGGCCAGGACCCGGCGGGTCTGGCAGCTCAGAGTCCGAGACCCCCACACCCAGGCTTGACCTCAGGAACTGTGTGTGCAGGACGCCCCCACCACCCAACCCAGGGCAGTGCCGCCGGTCAGAAAGGCCAGGGGCGGTGGTGGCCATGTTGTCCTTCCCCAGCTTAGCTGTCCACAGCCTGAGCCCTCCGTGAGGCCTAAATTCGGGTCTGAGTGAGAGGGCCAGGGGCCTCAGGCGTCATGGAAACCCGAGCCTTGGCAGCCGCGGCACCCACTCCAAGTTCCAGGGAGCGGGGTGCACGCGGGAGAGCGGCAGGAAGTGCTTCCCAAAGGCCCGGGTGTGCCCGAACCCTGCAGGCTGCACTAGAACGGCCCCTCCTGCCGGACCCCTCACCCCAGCCCTGCAGCTCCATCCCTGCAGGGCCTCTTTCAGTCACCCCCTCCCAGCCCCGGGTGGGAGGGAGGGAGCGCGAGCCTGAGCCTCCCCCAGCGAGGCCGCCAGGCCCCTGCTTTCCCGGCCTGGCGTCTGCTTTCTGTGTTAGAGGGATCGAGTTCGCCCCTCCTCGAGGGGCTGGGTCTTATCTCTGGGAAAGAGATTACAGAGTTTCTGACATTAAATTTTCATGCTGAACTTTTCAGCATGTAGTCTGAAAAGTGTTTTTTTCAAATAACACCTGGAGAGGAGGGACGCGGGAGGAAGTCAAGCCTGCTCGCCATAAAACTTTGAACTTGGGGGTGGAGGGACACCCTGTCAGGCGCCCCCTCCCCGCCCCGCCACAAACGTCTCCCACCCTCCCCCAGCATGAGTTATTGATTCCGGCCGTGAGAGCCTCCTCCAGCCCCCACCCCCTCCCCGGGTCTGCTCCAGCCCAGCCCCCTGCAGCTGCCCTTGGCCTGGCAGTGGGCGCCATGCCGCTGCGTCCCCTCCACCCACCCGCCCGTGGTCCACTCAGCCCAGGCCCTGCTCTCCCCATTTTTTCTTTGTTCTGTGCGGGGCTCTGGAAAGCCCTGCACGTGTTTGCTGGAGCCCCGCAGGCCAGCCGTGGAATCTCCGGCCGTCTGCGGGCCACAGACTCCGAAGGGCCTGCTCTTTGTGTCCTTTGGTACTTGAAGGGGCTCTCTTGGAAAATCCAGCCTTGAGCTTGTCTTTTGGGTCATTTTGGGGATTTGCAAACATGGAGGCATGAAAGGCCACCTTGCTGACCCTGTCCCCCCTTGTTACGTCGCGGCCAGGGTGCTGCGGCACCCGATGGAGCCCAGGAGTCCTGGCAGGCAGAGGGAGCTAAGGGTGGCAGGGGTGGGGCAGCCAGCCGGGCTCCCCCAGGGCCTTCCTCCAAGTGCCTCAGCCTCCTGAGCGTCCCGATCCAGGCCAGGTCCTGGTGACTTTGCTCCTCTGCACCCTCACATCTGCCACTTGTCCCTGTCCTCCCCGGGCCCTGGCTTGGCCACAGCCCTGCTTCCTGTCCAGCCTTTCCATCTGTCTCTCCCCAGTGCTGTGGCCACTCCAGCCCATACTTCTCGCCGTTCAGGAGCCAGCCCCTGCAAGGCCGCCTTAGCCCAAGCCGCCAGCCCGATGCCAGCCCTTCCACCCAGCGCCCCTCCACCTTCCAGCCACATAGGGGCCCCCAGTGTGCCCCTGGAACTCCTCTCTCTTCCACACCATCCACCTCCTGACACTGCCTGGGCTCTGGTCCGGCCCGCAAGAACACAGTACCACTTTCCGGCCACCCCAGGCCCTGGCTCGGCTGCCCTTCGCCCTCCGGCGTCCTGCTCTGCAGCTGGGGCCTCTCCGGCCCTGCCCTCCACCGCCTCACAACACACTTTCCTTGGGGGATATTGCACTGCATCCGCCCACCACCCCCGTGCTCTCCGGGGCCCGCTGCACAAGGGATGCTCACGAACTGGGTGAGGGGACAGAGGAGCCGGGACAGAATGCCCCCGGGGCCCAGCCCTCTGCCTTGCACCAGCCACCCAGCCTGCCTCGGGCCCAAGTCCACTCCCAATTCCTTCCTCTCACCTGGGATCCCCAACAGACCCCACACCCAGCCTGGCCATCCCAACTCTGTGGCTCCCGGACATTGCCGGGTCCCTCCTTGGCCCGTGACCCTTAGCGAGTGACACGTCAGGACAGAGAGGGCAGCTGAGGGCACAATCCCGGATCTTCCTGCTGCTCACCGGCCCTCCACTTTCAGGGAAGACCCTCGGGGTCTGCCTCTGGGTTCCTCCCCACCTCCTCAAGGCCCCTTCTCTGCAGTCTTGGACCAAGGCTGGCAGGCACGTGGGGCCACCCCAGGTGAGCGCTCTTGTCCTCCTTCCCGGTGAGAACTAGGGGCAGAGGAAAGGGGAACAGAGCGGGGACCGCACTCAGGTCAGAGGGTCAGGTCCATCCACTTTCCTTCTTCCCCTGCTCAGGGTCTTGGAGGAGGTAGGGGAGGTAACAGCCACCTGGGCAGGGCACCGGATGAGGGAGGATGCTAACCTCCAGTGGCAGGGCAGTGAGTGTCCGGGGCGTGCCCGTCCCCGGATGCCCTGGAAATGGGAGATGGGCCGGCCGTGCCCCAGGCTGGGCAGTGAGTGAAGGCCCCATGCTCCTTCCTGTCCCCCGGGCCTGGCTTGGCCTGTGGGGCTTGGCGGGTCAGCACTTTCTGCAGACTCCACACACAGCATGCTCAGCTGGCTAGCTAGTGCCGGACCCGCTGTAGGGAGAGGCAGCCAGGGCTCCAGGGCCGCCCCGCACCCCACCTCGTGCCGGGCACCGCCATGTTCCCCTCCTACACGCTGCGCCACGCGGCTGGCCCGCCCTCCCTCCCCTCCTTTGAGACTGCTTTCCCCGTCCCTCGGGTCTCTCACCTCTCCCTGCCCTTTATTCTCCCCTCACAGCCCTCCCAGACACCCAGCAAGGAGCAAAATGGCCAGGGCAGCACCCCCTGTTTCCGGAGAACTGCAGCAAGGGGTGGACGACCTGGGGGACCAGGGACCCCAGACCCGCCTGGAGCCCTGGGGGTGGCCACAGCCCCGGGAGGGCTGGATCCGGAGGACTGGCCAGCAGGATCGCTCAGGATGGAAGTCTTCTACTCAAGTAAGACCTTGGCATCCTTGGTGTCGGCTCCCCGGTCCCCCTACGCTGCCTTGTGGGAAGATTCTCATGTGCCAGCTGCAGACCCAAAGTCCAGGCCAGATGGGGCTTTGAGGGGCACAGAGGGAACCCCCGGTCATACAGTGAAGAGAGCAGCAATGCACGGCCACTCAGTACTGCAACATGGTGGGCTCCAGGGCAGACGCCAGGAGCCCAGGCCCCGGGATGGGGCCACTGCCTTGGCTTGGCTACACGGCAGCCCCGCCCGGCTCTAAAAGCAAGACCTTCAGGGCCTCCAGGTGAACTCTGACCATCCCTGGATACAATGTTTCCTCCAGCCCTTCCCATGGCAGGATACCTTGCTCCCCACCTGGCCCACCTGTCCTTCCACCTCCCACACCTCCCCCGGCCACCATCTCCATGGCCCAGAGCTCCTCCCAGCCTGGTCTCACCTTCTGACCAGCTTGCTGCAGTTTGAGATGGGACCAGGAAGGAAAGAGAAGGTTCTGGGAGGAGGAGGAGGCTGCCAAGTGGCTGGGGCCAGGGCCAGCCTGGCAGGCGGGAGACTGGGAGAATGGAGACGGGTGGGGAACCAGGTAGACATGTAGAGAAATAGAATGAGTTTTGGGAGAGGGCAGAGACCAGGAGACAGAGAGCGGCCTGGAGGAAAGGGCCTGACCCTGAGGGAGGAAGGGAGGGCTTGGGGGAAACAGTGCACCCCGGAGGCCCAGGAGGGGTGATCCTGATGGAGAGAGGGGGCCGCCCTCGGGAAGAGGCATGCGGGGAGAGGAAAGGAGAGCTGCACTTGCAGAGGGGGCTGTGGGGAGAGGGGCTCTGCCATCCCTTCAGCCGAATGGGTGTCATCTTCCTGAACATAGAACAGAACCAGGATGCCATGTTCTAATGCCCGTGTGTCCCCTGGCCAGGAGTTTGGGCAGGGCTGGGCTCTGAGCAGGCAGGACTGCCCTCCTGAAGCAGGCGCGGAAGGAGCATTTGGGGATGTAAAAGACTCGTGTCCGCACCCTGCAGCTGGTGGGGTGGGAGGGCGAGCTGCCTGCAAGGTGGTGGGGGGCAGTCTGGGGCGGCTCTTGAGGACACACAGCTACTTCTCAAGGCCAGGGCTCTGGGCACTGGGGTCCAGGAGAGAGTTTTGCTCTGCCCATGGCCAGGAGGTAGGTGCCCAGATGCTACTCTGTGGTGGAGTGAGGGGACCTTATCCCCCGAGGGTCCAGAGGATGCCCAGCCCTGCCAATGGGCCTTGAATAACTCCATCAGAAGAGGTCTGGAGCCCCAGGGCCATTCCCTGATTCCTATCATTTTCCCAGGACGTCCTCCCTCACCAGGTCGGCTCCCAGCTCCCCTTGGAGTGAGGAGGGCCGGACCTCACTGAGTCCATTGCAGACCCCAGCTGTCTGGGCCAATGGCTCCCCGTCTCCTCTCTGGGCTTGGTCCTCTTGTGTGAGGGGTCACGGCCCAGGCACCTATCTCCTCTGGGTTGAGGCTGGAGGGCATCTGAGGGAAGCTCTCACGACTGCAAAGCCTTGCTGTTGATCTCAAGTGCCCAGGTGGAGGTGGCAGGAGGAGGGTGGAGGAACCGAGACCGGATCCGTAGCGGGCGATTCTGTTGAGCCTTCAATTCCCTGGACGGATTATTTGCTTAAGTCAGAACTCCCAGCCAGATGGGGTTGGGGCTGGGAGATCAGGGTGTCCTTTCCTGGACAGGTCTGCTTATCCCAAGGACCAATTAGCAGCAGCAGAGCCTCGGCAGGGGCTTGCTCGTCCTGGGAGCAGGGGCGAGCTTGTCTGCTCGGAGGGGCGCCCTCCTGGGCTCCGGGACCTTGGGCAGGGGCCGGCTCTGTTCTCCATCTCCGAAAGCCAAGGTGGGAGGCAGCGTCTGGAATTAGATGGGGTTGAGGATGCTTCCTGATTGGGAGGGGTTTGCTCCTCCCTGGGACCACAGCAGGACTCTTGGAGCACCAGGATCCCAGCCGGGGCCAGTGGGGAGGGATGGCCATTTCTAAATGAGGCTCCGGGTACTTGGTGGCCCACGGAGCGGGGCTCTGGGATTGCCTCCTGCGAGCGGCCATTGAAGCGGGAGGCATCACCCCCACCGGTGTCCTCAGCTGGTCCCTCCTGGAGTCCTCAGAGCCCTCGGTGGGCTCTCACCTGTCCCTCCATGGCCAGGGCTGGACAAGTGACTCTTCAGGAGCTATGCTGTTCCACCCCCAGAGCTCCAGCCTGGACGCCTTGGAACTGACCTGTCCTGAGCTGGACAGCCAAGACGTGGTGGTGGCGGCTGTGCTGGGCTCCAGCTCATGGTGGCCTCCAGGTGGGCACTGGGGCCTTAGGGGACAGGGTTGCTTTTCATGGTTCGGCTGAGGGGATGGCAGAGCTGTCCTGTATTCCGCCGCCTCTGCCCATGGATGCGGCCGCATGTGGGTCTCCATCTTTGTCCCATCCTTGACCATCTCACTAAGACTCAGGGAGCCACAGTGGCCGCTCCCCCACTAGCTGGCTGGGAAAAGGCCCACAGTGCTGAGCACACACCAGGGCGGCCGGGGATTGATCACTGCCTGAATGTCCCCAGACGGATGCCCGTGTGCCCTTGGGCAGCCTTCCCCTCGGACAGGCTGTCCAGGCTGGGAAACCCTAAGCCAGAGGGATTAAGAAGAAAGGACAGAGTTGACTGTCCCCTTGGCGAATTTGTGCTTCATTTAGGGTATATTTGCTCGGTGGTCAAAACACAGAGGTGATGGTGCTAAGGGTCCAGACACGTCCCATCTGCCTGGCCAGCCTCCTACAGATCCCCAGCCCCGTCCAGCCCTGCCCGCCGCGCCCCGGGCCTGCCTCTCCCCTCACAGCCATCCTGCACATTCCGGTGTCCCAGTGGCGATGGGGGGTGGGGTGGGGGAAGGGTCCCCAATACACCAGGGGGTGCACGGACCCTCAGTATGGGTGCTGAGGCAGCTCTCTGTGGAAATGCAGGATTGGGTCAGGACCCCAGAGCCATGCAGGGCCCTCTGCCCCCAGCCAGGACTCTGAGTCCCTCTTGCCAGCCTCTGCTGCTCCGTGAGAGGTAGGAGCTACCAGCCTGGGGTCCAGGCCAGGCACACTCAGGATGCCTGCCTGGGGTCTGAGCATGTCCTCCCCATGGGGTCTGAGCAAATCCTATCCATGGGGTCTGAGCACGTCCTCCCCATGCTGAGACCAAGTGTCCCTCTTGCAGGTCGAGGATGTTGCTAGGATGCAGCTTGAAGGCACCCCAGCCTCCCCGGAGCTCCCCCTCTTCATAGCCTGGGGTGTGGCTGGATGGTCTGGGGTCCTGGGTGCCTTGAGATGCTGGCCCCAGAGTCTACTCAGCGTTGTCATCAGCTGGAGGCTCCCCGGGGCCTGTGCCGGAGGTGGAGAGCAGGGAGAAGCAGCAGGGTTCTCCCCAAGGTGGGGTTGCTGGGAAGCACCATCCCACCTGTCAGACTGGCCCGGACTGTAGACACCCCAGGTGACCTTCTGGAAGGACAGAGGGACCCCAGCTGATGAGAAAGGACCAGAGTCTGACCTCTCACCCCTCCTAAGCTCTGAACTCCCTTTGACTTGCCTGACCTCCAAGTCCTTCTGGGGCCGAACCCTCTGCAGATGCCCCTCCTGGGCCCTGGGGTGGGCCCGGCTCAGCTCTCGGTTGTGGCTGAAGGCCCCGGGGCTTCAGTGATGGCTGGAAGAGGGGGTGGGGCTCTCCAGGCCTGGGGATTGGCAGTTTTTTCCTCCCCTCTTCTCAAACTTTCAGACTGGACCACTTAAGAATAATGAGGTCCAGGTGGTCCCACGTGAGCCTGGATCCTCACTGGCTGCGGGGACGAGTCTCCCCTGCCTGTCCCACCTCCCGTCGGGAGCAGCTAATGACAGCCAGAGGCTGGAAGGTGAAGCTCCCCTCGGCTGTCAGGCGGGCTGCAGGGCAGGGGCTGGGCAGGCCAAGGGCGCCACTCTCTTGCCCAGGCCAGGGCACGCGATCACTACACCACCCCCCTCGTGGCCGTCTGTCCAGCCAGGGCCCTGCTGCAGGTGCTCCCCGTGGGACCACAGGGAGAACAGTCAAGACTTCTGCCTCCTTGCTTGAGCAGGGCTGCCTCCCCATCTCGTCTACTGGCAAGGAGGCTGGCAAGTCGGCTGGGCACCTTCAGGGAGCTTCAGTTTGGGAGAGGGAGGAGTTCCGAGGTGGACGGTGGCGATGGCTGCGTGGCAGTGAGAAAGCACTGAGTGCCACTGATGTGTGCGCCCAGTGGCTCAGTGGCTAAAATGGCTGAATGGCTCAAATGTCTCAGTGGCTCAATGGCTAAAATGGCTCAATGGTTGAAGGGGCTAGTTTTGTTACGTATTTTCACCATGATAAAACAAAACACGTCCAAGGTGCTATAGGGAGGCAGGAGCCCCCAGAGCACCCGTCTGCCATCTCCCATCCACCAGGCAACATCCTTCCACTGGCTCTCTGGGAGGGGTTCAAGGCCTGCAGCCTCCCTGTGGTCCTCATCTGCCTCCAGGAGATTCGCTCCCTCTCTCCTGCCCCAAAGCCCTCGAGGCAGCCCTGCCCTTGGTCCCTGCAGAGCAAGCGGCTTAGCTTTGGCCCAGGGCAGCTGTGGCCTCCAGGGGCAAGATGTGGGGACTCACAGTGTTCGAAGGCCACCCGCCCCGAGTACGTGAGCTCCAGTGCCTCTGAGGCACAGAGCAGGCAGCACGTGTGGACAGCAGTGGGAGACACAGCGCAGCCACCAGGGCAGCCCCCAGGGCAGCCCCCAGGCAGACGGCGGGCCTGGAGAGGGCGGGAAAGCACAAGAAAGGGTCTCCTTTGGAGACGGAGAGGTCAGTCAGGCAGGAGAGGGGTCACGGTGCTTGAGGTGCAGAGAGAGGATGATGGAATGGAAAATGGAGGGTGACTTGTCGGGGACAGGCGCAGGGCCGCAGCTCAGGCAGGCCCACTGGCTACGTGGTTTTGGGTTCCATCCTGGCAGGCAGGGGAGAGAATTCTGAATTCTTTAATGAAAAGGATAGTTGAGGACAGGAAAAAAGAAAAGAAGGCCGGGTGCGGTGACTCACGCTTGTAATTCCAGCATTTTGGGAGGCCGAGGCGGGCAGATCACCTGAGGTCAGGAGTTCAAGACCAGTCTGACCAATATGGTGAAACCCTGTCTCTGCAAAAAATGCAAAATTAGCTGAGCGTGGTGGTGCATGCCTCTAATCCCAGCTACTCAGGAGACTGAGGCAGGAGAACCGCTTGAACCTGGGAGGCAGAGGTTGCAGTGAGCCGAAATCGTGCCGTTGCACTCCAGCCTGGGCAACAAGAGTGAAACTCAAAAGAAAGAAAAGAGTAGTTGAAAATGGGTGCCAGACAGCCGCATGTCAGGGCCCCGAGGAGGAAGGGGTCAGAGTGGAGGGAGAAAGAGCAGGCTGGCCAGGCTGTGGGAGACCGCCAGCGGATGTTGCCTGGCAGGTGGAGGAACAAAGGCAGGGCCTGGTGAGGATGGCCTGAGGGCTAATTGCACAGCTCACCGCTCACCCATGCGGGAAGGCTGTGGCCTCAGGGCCCCGCCTGGCCTCCAGATCTTCACATCCAGCGATAAGGGCTGGTTGCGTAATCATGGACGTATTGAGACGTGCACAGGCGAGGAGAGCTGGCCGTCCCAGGAGAGGGGAGGCCTGGGGCCCGCCATCCGGTCTTGCCTCATCACTCCCCACCAGGTGGAGAAGGCCCGGTTATCAGCAGCGAGCCTGCCGGCTGTTTCTAGTTCTCTGGAGCCTGGAGATCTTCACTCCTGGACCCAGAGCGACAGCCGTGGGAGAAGGCGTCATAGCCACCACTGTGTGCACCTGGCCAGGCTGCCCTCGGGCTCTATCCATCTGTCCTCTCCTGCGTCAGAGCCACCACCTGACAATCAGCCCCACTGTAGCCCCTTCCGGGAGGGCACAGAGCCCTGGGCAGCACCCCTCCCTCCCGGTTTGTGGTACGTGCAGGACATGTCTGTGCAGCCCGGGGGTTCTGTGGCACTGGCTCGGCCCTATGCTGGTGCCCTGATGGGTAGGAATCTGGGCCGATACCTTGGTGCCCACATTCCAAGCCAGGTGGCCACAGCATGGCCCAATGGGCATCCTCAGCAGAGCCAGTGGCAGGGGGGCTCAAGTGACTGCTGCTGGGGGTCCCATCTGATTCTCTCCAGGGCCAGAGATCCAGGGAGGGCGTGGAGCGGGGCTGTGGTGGGGGCTGTGGGTGGCCTCCCCTCGCCGCTTTCCCATGACGCCTCTGTAATCGGGGCTCTTACCCCTGGGTCCCAGTACCTCACAGCTGCCTGGACGCAGCCCCGCCCTTGCATGGGCCTGTGGGGAGGCCGCAGCAGTCCTTTCCCATGGCTGGGAGGGGGCCGCGGGTGGGGGGCAAGGAATTTGAGGAGGAAACAGCAGTGGCCTGAGAATTTAGAAAATGCATCCAACTGCTTGGACTCTTGGGAAGAAGCTGGCAGGAGGATTAGGAGAAGTGGGGGATGATTGCACGGTCCTGGGTGGGCCGTGACTGATGGGGCAGCCGGGGTCTGCAGCATGAGGAGGGGAGCCTTGTCTGTGCCGAGAAAGCAGCTGTCCCCATCCCTCAGCCTGTGTCCCGCTGGCCTCGGCTGCCAACCGGAGACCTCTGACCCCCGGCCGGAGCGGGAAGCCAGATTCTGGCCCTAGATCCCCCCGACCTTGCCTGGTGACAGAGACATGGGCCCCTGTGCTGGGCCTCTCATCCTCATCTGTAAAATGGGGTTTGGGAATGTGTGTTGAGTGGGTGGGGGACCTCGGAAGTCGCCGGTTGCTCCTAGAATCCATGGGCCACCTCTTGCATCTCAGACCAGCTCCACCTCCTCTGCCCGCTACCCACCTCTGGGGGTCCTGAGTCTCTCCATCCAGTGAAGGAGAGGGCTGAGAGCAGGGGTGTACGTGCCACGAGGGTGTCCACCTGGGAGGAACAGCGTGGCCGTGGGAGCCCTCTGGAGCACAACTGCCCTGCCTCGGGGCTGGAGCTGTTAGGTCTGCATGGTCCCTGGGCCGAGCCTCCCGACCACTGCGCAGGCCCCCGGGCCGAGCCTCCCGACCGCTGCGCAGGCCCCCGGGCCGAGCCTCCCGACCGCTGCGCAGGCCCCCGGGCCGAGCCTCCCGACCGCTGCGCAGGCCCCCGGGCCGAGCCTCCCGACCGCTGCGCAGGCCCCCGGGCCGAGCCTCCCGACTGATCTTGGAGGTAGTTACACAGCTCATCACGGGCATGGGCCTGGGTAAGATCAGCAGCTGCTCGGAGCGGCCGGGGGGCTCGAGGCGCCTCCTCTGTTCCCCACACAGCCCCTCAGTCATGCCCTGGCCACCGGTGGACAGCTTTGCTCCACTTGGCCGGACTGGCCCCTTCTGGCCTTAACTCTTTAATTCTCCTGTGCTTTTCTACCTCTGTCCTGGGGTCCCTGGGCCTAAAGAGATGGCCACCCCTCCCCATGGACCTAGGAGAGCCCCCAGGGCTCCACTGGTGATAGGTAAATGGAGTCGTATCCTGCAGCCCTGTCCCCATCCCAGTGCCCGGTGGAGGCATAATGGGATAATGCGATTACAGCTGCTCCCACCAGGCCCGGGATGGTCTGCAGCAGAAGCAGAAAATCACTCCGGCCATGCTCCAGTGGGGACAGGAAGGCTCACCCAGCCCCTGTCGCCCTGGGAAGCTGGGCACTGTGGGTGCAGCTGTTCCAGTGGGCAGGGCTGCTGGGCCCCCGGGGGCAGACTGTGAGTTGGATTTCAACCAAGAAAGCAGGTCTTGGTGGGGCCAGCAGAGGGGGTGTGGAGTGGCCCCACGGATGGCGTTGCCTCGACCCTTGGCTCCTGGCGTTTGCTCAGCTAACTTTGCAGACGAGACGCTGTGTGCAGAGACACAGGCGATAAGGATGGGGTCGTTGGCTTCTGAGCACCGCCCCCCCTGACCCGTGGCCTTCACTGGCCTCATCCCTGCGCCCCCACCAGCCTGGGCCCTGCTCCCTCCATGCCATTGTCTCCTTCTGGAACTTTCTGAGCAGTGCCTGTGAAAGGCGGCCATGCCTTGCTTTTCCACCATTTAAGAGCTTTCTGCACCCACCGAGGAGAGGGGCAGGCGTGCCTGTTTGGTGGCCCTGGGGCTCCCGCAGCTGCCTCTACCCCTCAGCCTCCTCCGTGGGGTGTAGAAGAGTTCTCTGCGAAGGTCCTCAGCCCAGGCAGCCCTCGAAGTGCTGGGCCTTCAGGCACAGGGGAGGGCGGCTCAGGGACCAGCGGCAGATGTTGGTGCCTGCCCCTGCAGTGGGGTGCCCCGTGCTGAGACAGCATGCACAGGGGACACTCCGGGCCTCGGTCCACCCTCCCTGTGGCAAATGAGGTGCTCTGCGGGGCTTCTAAACTCTTCACCCTGGCCTTCCCACGGGTCCCTCTGGACAAGGGATGACCGGGCTGCAGGGGAAGCCGATTCCCAGCCCGTAGCAGAGCAGCTGTAAATGTGGGAAATGCCAGCTACATGCGTCTGCCCCACTACGCTTAACTCAGCACAAGGAGCTTCCTGGGCCTTTGATGTCCCAGGACCTACGGACTTTAGTGCTTTGTGGGCTGGGAGACGGGAAGCCGGAGCTCTGGGGCCGAGTCGCAGCCCCTTTCCCTCTGCAGTGCATCCTTGCTCTGAGGGTGGCAGAGGCAGGTCCAGGCCTTGGGGACCTAGGGCCAGGGCCCCCAAGGGGAAGGGAAGGGACCCATGGGGAGGCCAGGGTGAAGAGTTTAGAAGCCCCGCAGAGCACCTCATTTGCCACATGGACAGTGGACCGAGGCCCGGAGTGTCCCCCGTGCGCACTGTCTCAGCACGGGGCACCCCGCTGCAGGGGCAGGCACTGACATCTGCCGCCGGTCTCTGAGCTGCCCTCTCCCGTGCCTGAAGGGGCGGAGGACCTGTGCAGAGAACTCTTCTGATATCCTGCCCACGGGGAACTGACGATGGGACCCCCAGGAGAGGGAATGGGGGGATGTCCCCGCACCTTCAGGCGGTCGGTGCTGGTGAGGTCTGGCACCCAATAGTAAGCAAAGGAGGGGCTGTTTCCAGGAAGCCCCAGGGGCATTCCAGGGTCAGGGGAAGGGGCCAAGGGGGTCTGGCGAAAGCATGAGGCAAGATTTGGAAACCAGGCTCCAGGGCAGGGTCAGGGCCAGGGTCAGGGGCGGCCCTCGGATGGCTCTGCTGTCGTCCATTCAGAGTCTCCTGTCCAGTTCCTGGGCTGGGGGTGGGGGTCGCACAGAGGACCACGGGCAGCCAGGCAGGAGCAAGGGTCACCAGGCACGTGGCAGGGGACGGGCCTCCCGGAAATCATCCAGGCCAGGGACCTTGGAGCCGGCTTTCCCCCAGCCCCAGGGACCCAGCCTGGAGGGTCTGGGGGATCAGGGGACTGAGGACCCTTCACACAGGCCGGGTGGGGCAGGGGCTCGGGCTGGCCCTGCTGAGCTTGGGTGGCTGGAGTCCTCCAGGGGGACTCCCTGGAGGCAAGGGCGCGGAGAGAGCTGGGGCAGGCCAAGGCAGACAGCAGCCCACCGCAGGCAGGGGTCTGACAGGGGCAGTGGCGTGAGGGCTGGCCTGGGGCGCGGCGTGCGCACGGGAGCGTGTGTCTGCTGGACTCCAGCGAGGTGCTGTAGCCAGCTAGCCAAGATAAGCTGTCCCTGCGGGTGTCTGACCGGCGGGGCCCTGGCTCGGGGGGAGGTGGCGGCACCCCACCGGGGACACAGTGAGGCCCGGAACAGAGCCCAGAGCCCGGCTGCCGCGCCCTGACCACGATGGCCGGTGCCTCCCCAGGCTGCACCTCCGGGCCCTGCCCCCACCAGGGCCCTGCCCCCACCAGGGGCTGTGCAGGGTCTGGGAAGGGTACAGCTGTTTGCCTCCCCACATTCCAGACACCGGGTCAAGCAGAGTGGGAGGGCTGTTTTTCTTTACAAATGTCATCTGAAAACAAACACTTACTGGCTCTGCCCGGCTGCCCCGACCCCTGGGAGAGTGGGGGCAGGGACCAGGCCTGGCCACCCCCGTCCAGGTGGCTGGAGACTCTTCCAGGCCAGAGTGGCCTCTGACCCTCCTTTGCTGCCCGTGCCAGTCAGGCCAATGTCTTCCCTGGCCAGAAGGCTCTGGCCTCACCCCATTTGCCACCCAGAACTGGGCAAGGACCCGCCTGGCCCGGCCAGTGGCCCCTGAAGCCGTCTTTCTCCCACGGGCCGTCCCTGGCTCAACCCTGTGCCCAGGGCAGGGTCAGGCCCAGTGGGTCTCTCTGTGGAGGGAAGGGCTGCCTGGGATATCTGGGGGCAGTGAGGGGGCGTCCCAGCCGCAACCCTTCCCTGGGCCTCATGTGGGCACCACCCCTCCCTTACACGCTGGGCTCTGGGAGCGGGTGGGGCCCTCCTCCGCCGGAGCTGTGAGGTTTTTCTTCCAGAGGGCTCGCACAGGGGTTCCCGCCCACAGCCTCGGCTTGGAACCTGAGGGCTCTGAGGCTTCCTGGGGGGTTGTGCGGCCTTGCACTGTGGGTCCTCCCAGATGGGCAGCCCTCTGCGGAGGCAATGTGGCACTTTGTCCTCTTGGAGCAAAAAGCAGCCCCTGCACCGTCCCTCCCAGGGTCCATCCCAGGACCCCAGGGACCACCCGGGGGTCCAAGGGTGGTAGGGACTGCCCTCCTGACGAAGCTTCTTTGCACTCCTGCTCACTGTGCTTTGCCCCCAGGTGCACCAAGGGATCCTGCAGGAAGCCTGTGGGCTGGGACTGGGGGATGTGTCTGGGGAAGCAGTGTCTAGACCCTGGCCTGCCTGAGGGCTGGGAGCTTGGACCACAGGCCTCAGGAGTCAGGAGAGGGCCACCACTCTCCCTTCCCCTCGCCACGGTGGTCCCAGGCAGGAGGGAGCAGGCAAAGCAGCAAAGCAGGCACGGGCTTTGTGGCACACACTGGCCCTGGGTCTTTGGCTGGGCTAGGGTCACCTGAAGCTGGTGCCTGTGGGCGCCATTTTCTGGATGCTCCCCTGGTTTCTCAGTGCTGTGGGGAGGGGGAATGCCCCATGCTTCCTGCCCTGTCTTCGCCTGCCCCCACCCCAAGCTCCACTGGGCGGGGAGGAGAGGGGCACCTCCGTGGGACTCAGCTATCCCCCGAACTCCCACAGGAGCTCCAGGCCCAGAGTCCCCAGGAGGGAGCAGCCGGCAGCACCGTTTCCGCTGTGGAGATGGGGCGTCCTGGCTTGAGTTCACTCCTTTCCAGGTGGAGCTGATGCCTTGAGACCAAGGCCAGGCCCCCCAGGCCCCAGGGCTCTGAGGCACTTTCTTGGGTCGGTGTGCTGGATGGAAGTAGGGCTGTATTTCCTAAGTCCTTCCAGGCAGACCTGGCCTCTGGAGGTGAGAATTTGCTGGGGCCTGTCCTGGGTGAAAGAGGAAAACCAGCCTTGAGGATCATCTCACAGTCCCCTCTGTCCCTCAGGACGCGTGGAACGTGGTGGAGCCACAGAGTAGGGGAACGGGGACCTCCTCAGGTGCATGGGGGTTGGGAGGTGGGTGCAAGACCCCCCGTCTCACTGAGAAGGGACTTAGAGAGTTAGATGGTGTTTCTGAGTCAGGACGGCAGGCTCAGCTGACCTCGTCCCAGAGGTGCCCAGCGAGGGCCAGGACACGGCATCCCCGCGGGGCACACGGCAGGACGCGGCATCCCCGCGGGGCACACGGCAGTTCATCCTCAGAGACACTGTGTGTGGGAGGGAGGAGAAGCCCACACCTCTCTGAGGCAAACTTCAGGGCCGCCAGGGGCCCCTGAGCACCCCACCCACCTTCCCCCGGCGCCCAGGCGGGGCGGTGCTCTCTGCTCTCCTTTGAGCTCTGCAGTATCCTGGGACTTTGAACCCTCTGTCCTGCTCGCTCTGTCTGTGCTGGGGAGTGGGCAGGAGTGGACAGACAGAGATCTGACCTTCTCCAAGAGTCCCAGCCATGGGAGCCTTCACCTTCTAGAAAGTTCCTCCTGTTTCTCTGTGCCTACCACGAGGCTCATCCTCACACCTGAGGACTGTCTCCCTGCTGGTAGGCTCACCGCGTGGAGGAAAGGGGGCCTCTGGTCGCCTTCCCCACAAGCACAGACACACAGTGTCACGGGGCAGTTGAGACTATGTTACCGAGCCCAGCGGGCAGCCTGGGAGCATATCCTGGTGTGTCACCTTCCTGGCTGCAGGAGCTCAGGGACAGCTGTAATCACCCTGTGCCTCAGTTTCCTCATCTGTAGAATGGGACCCGTTTGCATGAGGCACCGGGGCAGAGCCTGGAACCCGCGAACCCGAGAGCAGTCGCCATCAGGCAAATGTGCACTTGAGCAGGGACGTCTCCCCTAGTCCGGCCCTGCAGTTCTGGTGGTCAGAGCACACCTGTCTCCTGGCAGCTGGAGGCCACAGTGCCCCCGAGTTTGGGACATGCCCTTCTCTGCATATCCGTGCCACTTCCTCAAGGCTATCGGCCAGCCCCTCCCGCCCAAGGCACCCCATGGCACCTCCTGGGAGATCTTCAGACCCAGGGCAGGTGGGGACTGGGTCTGCCCTTCCTTGGGTGCTCCATATCTGTTATGGGCACGGACTGTGAGCTGGTGCCAAGAAGGACAGTGGCATCAGGCCAGGCCAAACTGCCACACACAGCTGGCAGCAGGGCCATTGATCGCAGACGATCAGGCTTCAGGCTGTCTGACACGGGCTCTCTGCTCCTCCTTGGACAATTGTAGCATTCAAGTGTTAAATCGATTTTTAAAAATAAATTTTTCTACTTTTTTTTTTTTGAGACAGGGTGTCACTCTCTTGCCCAGGCTGGAGTGCAGTGGTGCGATCATGGCTTGCTACAGCCTCAACGCCCTGGGCTCGCACGATCCTCTCGCCTCAGCCTCCCACAGAACTGGGGATGCAGGTGCCTGCCGCTGCGCCTGACTGGTTTTTGGTAGAGATGGGGTCTCACTGTGTTGCTCAGGCTGGTCTCCAACTCCTGGACTCAAGCTGTCTGCCCACCTTGGCCTCCCAAAATACTGAGATTACAGGTGTGAGCCGCCTCACCTGGCCCCAAATAAAACAATTTAAAAAGGAAAAAAGTGTATGTGTGGCGGGAAGAGGAGGGCGAGGCCCGGAAAGGAGCTGAAGGAAACAGACCCACGCAGAACAGCTGGCACCCACGCCCGCCTCGACGCTCCCATCCCTTCACCTCGGAGCCAAGCAGGCGCTGGGGGGCGCGGGGAGCTTCTGGCCTTTCTGGTGAAGTGACTCTTTTCTGGAACTTTCCAAACATCCTCCCCCACCCGCAACGCCTCCCACCGCCTTTCCTTCCTTCTTTCTCACTCCCTTCCTTATTCCTTATTGTTCGTCACAGACAAAGTCCCTGGGTAGGAGTGTGGGCAGCTGCCATTTGGGACCCATGGGGGCCTCCCGCCATTGGGCAGCCCCTCTCCCTGGCTTGTGGGGAGGCTGAGGTGAGCCCGGGTCTGCCTCTCCCACCGCATAGGAGTGCAGGATCCTGGTCAGTGACAGGCACCCACCGGGAAGGTGGCAGGCCGACGGTCGTTTGCAAAAGGATGGGGACATTCGGGCACAGCACAGGGGCATTTACTCAGTCGACAGCACCCTGACTGGCAAGATTGCAGAGCTTCCCTTCCTTGCTGAGACACCCGTGAAACACACAGCGGGCTGCTCAAGGGGGTGCAGGAGGCAGGAGTGGGGACAGCTCAGAGGTGGGTGTGGCACAGGGTTCATGGCATAAGAGGGGTGGCCTCGGGAGCTGGGGCGGGGGCAGCCTGGAGCCAGCAGCCCTGAAGCCACGTATATCCACAGCATGTTGGCAGTGACAGCTCTGACGGGTGGCAGGGGAGCAGGCTCTGAGCTTGTCTGACCTGTGAGCATGCAGTGGCCTGGTGGCCTCGGCCCTCCTTGCCAGCCTCTTTCTAAGGCCAAGCCTGTGCTCTCCAGCCAGAGAAGTCATGTTGGGCTGGGCTGGGCAGACCTGGGCAGGGCAGGGCAGGGCAGGGCTGGGCTGGGCAGGGCAGGGCTGGGCTGAGCTGGGCAGAACTGGGCAGGGCAGGGCAGGGCTGGGCTTAGCTGGGCAGAGCTGGGCAGGGCTGGGCAGGGCTGGGCAGGGCAGGGCTGTACTGGGCAGGGCTGGGCAGAGTTGGACTGAGCAGGGCAGGGCAGAGCTGGGCATGTCTGGGCAGGGCTCGACTGGGCAGGGCAGGGTTGGACTGGGCAGGGCAGGGCAGGGCTGGGCAGGGCTGGGCAGAGCAAGGCTAGGCTGGGCAGGGCTGTGCTGGGCAGGGCTGGGTGGAGTGGGCGATGGTGTCCATCTTGCTTAGTGGCTTCCTCCCACAGGAAGTCTGGGTAGCTTTTTCTGAGCACCCCTCAATGCCGGGGGCCTAGGCTGGGCAGGTGGAGGTGGGGGTCCATTTCTAGGCTCTAGACCCAAGGCCTTCCTGCTGCTCAGAGGTTCCTAGGCTCAGCAGAGAGTGCGGGGGCAGAAGGTCTGAAATTCCATGTCCTTGGGATCCCATCTGCCTGTCCTTCCCGCCCAGCCCAGCCCGGTCTATCTGCTCCCCAGCCTCCTATGCCCCCCATTGGTGTGCACGAGTGACATGAGTGTCCTGCACACCCTCGGTCCTGTTGTCTGTCTCCCCCATCGCCCGCCACCCACGTTGTCCCCACTGTCTTAGGCTGGCAACCCCTTCGGGCAGGGGCTGTGTCTGCCCAAGTCACAGAACACTTGAAATTCAGTCTTAAGTTGTTGGGTGATGGAGTCCCAGATGTGGGAGGCTCAGCCAGACCCTCTTGGGCTGCCCACCCGGAGAGCGACTAGGGCTGAGAGCCTCGCCTGGGGCCGCCGTACAGCTGCCGCCTCCCGCCTCCCACCTCCCGCAAAGGCCTGGGAGTGGGGCCCAAGGCAGCTGCAGCCCCACAGCCTGGCCTTGACCCTGGGCTGCCCCACAGCCCCCCTGCTGGCTCCATGCCCACTGGGAAAACAAGCTCCTTATCTCCAATGCTTCCTGTGAACTGCAAACAGCCACGTGTCCCTTGGGAGCCTCTCTTGGTGAACGTGCCCTCTGTCCCACGACCCAGGGTGAGGCTGTTCACCCTCGGGCAGGGGGCCGCCGGGACTGGAGGCTCTAGGCCTGGGATGAGGGGAGGGGACCCGCGGCAGGGCAGAGCCAGGCTGCAGCTCTGACCCATGGAGACCACGGCATGGGGAGGGTGAGGGAGAGGAGGGGACAGGATGGTTTGGGTCCAAGGCCTGGTTGCACAGGAGGGCTGGGGATGGGGGAGGGGAGCACAGGCCAGAAAGGCTGGGGCCGTGGGAGCTAGCTAAGAAGAGGGTTCCGGGTGGGAGCAGCAGGCAGGGACCCTCCTGGCGGCCCCAGGGGCTCCCTCCCTCCCAGACCCCTTTCTCCTTCCTGGGGCCTAGAGCTTCCTCCACGTCCTTTTCCCCGCCCCCGCCTTTCCCCTCTCTCTCACCCCGCTCAAACATGCTGTGACCTTTCCAGGGCCCCTGGACATCACTCACTGGGTGACAGAGGTTGACAGGCATGGAGCTAAGGAATGGGAGGCAGGGCGGGGGCAGCCAAGCCTCTCCAGCAGCTCCCTTCCCGCTTGCCCCACAGACGGGCCTCCCTGGACGGTCCCGGGTCAGCACACATGCTCCCAGGCACTTCCTTCCCCCAGGAGACAGTCCCCGGCGCCCGGGGGGCCCGGATCCTCCTGCTCAGGCCGACACATCCCACCTGGGCCTCAGAAACCTCTTTGGAAAGGGACAGTCACCTCAGAGTGGCAAGCACTTAAGAGACCCCACCAGGCCGATGTGCCATGGTGGCAGGCAGGGTGTGTCTGGAGAGAAGGGGGACGTGTCCCCAGCTGGGCCTGGGGGTGGCTCTGTGGGAAAGTGCCATCTGGTCCCAGCCCCGGGTCTCCAACCTTCAGACTCCTCGGGGTCTCTGTGGCCTGGCAGAGGTTGGTGGCCCCTCAGTGGAGGTGAGGCCCCTCCTGGGTCACCACTGCACACTGGCCTGCTGGGAAGCTGGGGTTCTGGGCCACTGCCTGCCCTGGACGTGGAGGGGGGCATCAGGCCAGACCCCAGAGGGGCTCGCAGGGCTCCGGGAGGCCCTGGAAACCCCAGGATGCCCCCAAGCCCTCAGAAGGGTTGTCCCTACTTGGAGAGGCCCACACAGCCAGGTGGGCAGAAACAGCCATCACGGTGGCCCTTCCCTGTCCGCCCTCTTGCCAGTGGCCCACGGTGCAGTCCAGGCAGCACCAGACGGAGCTCAGGGCAGGGAGGTGAGGCCTGTACTGGCTTCACAGAGGTCTGGGAGGGGCTAGCCCCTGTGCAGACAGACCCCTGAAGCACCTCCAGAGCTGCTGGCCCACCTGAGGTCCTTCCCAGAGGCCATTCTGGGCCCCCTGACCCCATGTACCTGTGCCACAGGGCTGTGAGCGCCCCAGCCCCAGGACCTCCAAGTTTCTCGCTAGAGGGACGAGGAGGAGGAGGGCAGGCCTGCAGGCTCCACACTCTGGTTGGGGACGCCCAAAGGGGGCAGCCACCATGCCGGGAAGTTGGGGTGGGCAGAGGAGCAGCGGTGCCAGGACCCCCAGGCTGTGCCACCACCCCAGACCCTGAACAGTGGGCTAGTGTGTGGGCCTGGGGAGTGAGGGCCCAGGCCGGGCTGGGTCTCGCTCCATAAACCCTGGCTGGCCGGAGGTACAGACATCACAGTGTTGACACAGGGGTGATGTCACTACCGGCCAATGGGGAGCCCCTCGGGGGCCCTGCATGTGCCTCTCTGTGCTCCCAGGGCCGCCGCCATGCACGCTACATGCTCTAAATGCCGCCTGCGTAATAAACCGGTTTTTCTAAATGTCCTTTGGGGCCCTGCTTCCCCCCGGGCCCCATCTCCTACTCATCCCACCCCACCCTTGGGCCCAGCCTATGAGCCAAGTGGGAGTGGGGAGTGGCAGAGAGCCCTGGGCCTGCCCGCTCCCACAGGCATGTGGGCCCTAGAGCCTTCACCTCGCCAGCCTCTCTTCCATCTGCCACAACCCCAGCTGCCACCATGGCTCTCCACAGTCACCCCTGGGCCGTCTCTTCCTCCTGTTGGGAGAATGTACCTCCTGGGAGAGCCTGAGGCCCCCTCTCTGCTCCTTGCTCCCCTATCTGTCTCCCCTGCCCTGCCCTGCCCATGGGTCCGTGTGCTCAGAGCTGGCTACATATCCTGTGGCTGCCTATGATACGCGGCTCCCCCAGGCAGGGCTGGGCCCTGGGCACCTCTTTCCCCCAGGGCTGACCCCTCTCTCTGTTGGAGGTCAGCCGGTTCTGAGGCCTCCAAGCCACCTTTCTACTCCTCGATTCCATGGCCTGGTCTCCACTCCCCCCGGGCTTCGGGGTACATGCTGCTCTGCGGCCTCCGCGCACGCCAGCCTTCATGCACCCTGCTCCTGCGGCCTCAGAGCCTTGGCATCTCCCCCGACTTCCAGCCAGGCAGTCAGGTTTCTGCAATGTGGGGCCCATGGTCAGTGTCCCCTACAGCCCTGCCAACCCTTCTCCCCGGGGGTCCGCCCTGCATCCCCTTCCCAGGAGCTTGCTGTGCACCCACTGCTGGGCCTCCCAGCCTAGGGGCTTGGCACGTGCCTGTTAGCAGAGGCACCGGGCAGGAGGAGGAGGAGGAGCCTTCAGCGCCTGGCGCCCGTGTGTGTTTACTGGTCCGGCCCCAGCCCCGCGCCGCTCCCCGCGGACCCGGCCTCCCGCCTGTGTCCAGCCAGGTGTTGGGTGATGGAGCAGGGCTCCCTAAGGACAAGGAGCACAGTGTCTGCTTTCTTTGCAAGCACAGTGCTGACAAGGAACAGAATACCCACAGCGACTGCTTCCAGGAAACGGCTGCAGGGCGGGCGGGAGCCTCCGCCTCGCAGCCCCTTCCCAGCAAGCCGGCCTGCAGGTGGTCTTCCAGGAAGGGGCCCCCGCTGGCTTCCCTCAGCCCTGGAAAGGGGCCAATGGTGTCACCAGGAGCAGGCTGGGGAGCGGGGCAGAGCGGGGAGAAGGAGAAAGGAGAGGCGCGGAGGAGGGAAGGAGGGATGGGGCGCAGGCCTGGGCTACGCCTAGTGTGGTTACTGCAGCCTCAGGGGAGAGCAAGGCTGACCACAGCTCCTTCTTGAACCTTCCAGTCCCCCTTTTGGGAAGTCACAAGATCTCCACTCAGGTCTTTGGCTCTCTGGGGCTTGTCAGGCATCTCACATGCACACACACACGGGCACACCCGCCTGAAAACACGAGCAAGCTGGGCCGCTATGGGACGCCATTCCCTGAGACCCAGCTGGGGTCCGGTTGAGGGGCTGACCTTCTGGCCCCCATGTTGGGAGGGCCGAGGAGGGCCCCCGCCCGGACCCACTGCGCCCTTAGCTCTGAGTGCTCAGATCCCACACCATGTCTAGAGAGAAGGAAATCATTTATCTTCCCCGGAGCTCAGGGTCGGGGAGAGGGGGCTGCCCTCCTTGGGGCCCCAACTGTTTTCTTTGAGACTTCCCAGGGTGCATCATAGTCAGACCCCAAACATCGCTTCATCCCTGTTTAAAGAACTTTACTTCCTTCGTAGGGTTGGGATTTTCTGTCTTCATTCAATGGTATACCAAGTGCCCTGCCTCCATCCCAGCCCCAGCTGCTCCTAATCCCTGCCTCAAAACGTGCTCCTGGGTCACAGAATTCATGCCAAGACACGAACCCACACAAAGGCACAAGACACACACAGCCAGGCTCAGGGGTCCACCCTCCAGGGAACACCACCCCACTACGGGGCCACGATCACACACACGCCCCGCGGAGCATCTCCGAGCCGGACAGGACCCACACCGTCCGCAGCCCGGACGGGCAGGTTAACTGGTCAGCATGCAGAGACCTGCCAAGTGGAGACCCCACTCCCAGGCACAGACGCACAGCTGTGGATGTACACACTTGGTGACAAGATAGCTGAGGTCCCGTGCCCCGGGAGTGCATGGCTGCACAGGCCATCCGGCGGCCCTCAGAGCCACAGGGATTCGCCTGGAGATGTGTGCACCGAGGGCCCAGCGTGGCCACAGCAGCAGCACACGCCTCGAGTCCTCTTCTCTAACTGGGTGACTTGATCTTCACTCAACCTAAACGTGCCACAGAAACTTGGGTGGGTGGAGGGTCCAGGTGTGAAGACCCCAGCGCCTGACGGGGTCAGGGACGTGGCCAGAAGCCTGGGCACCCTCGGGGTCTCCCCGAATGGTGGAAGTTCCTCCCTCCCCAGATTGCCCAGCACCTTCGCAGGCAGCCACAACCCCCACCCCGGCCCCGCCACCCCCATGTTGGGGTTCGGGAGTGAAATTCCAGCCCCTGTTTGCTTCTCCACACTGAAGTCAGTGCAGGGGCATTTTGAAAGTGCCTTTGGGTGTCGGGGCGCCCAGAGCCTGTCTAACAACCCTCTCTAAGCCCCTTTTCTAAAAAGCAGGAAATCGGGTTGGGCCAAAGATAAACACACATTCCAACCTGGCAGGTCGTTCAGAGCTAGGGGCTTGGGCGGGCTCCCAGCCCCCGCCCCGGGGCGCGGCAGGAGGCTCCGAGGCTGACCACCTGCTGCAGGGGCCCCCAGGCCTGTGGCTCCCCGCCTGCCTGCCTCACTCTGAGGTTCAGCCCCCAGAATGCTGCCCTCACTACTTCCCTGTCTCAGGGCCGGTGGCCCAGATCCCCTCTGGCACTCAGGGGCTGCCATGGGGACACCACCCCGGGAACTGCCCTAGGAAGCCCGTTCTGCTGCAGGGAGCAGAGGAACATGGGCTGCCCAGAGGTAGGCACTGCGCCTGTGTACATGTTCTGCTCTCAGGGGGAAGCCAGCGTGGACACAGCCGTGGGCAGTGCTGGGAGATGGCGGGGGCCACCAGGAGGCTTGTGTCCCTTCCCCATCGGGTGTGAGAAGGAGAAGCCCTGTCCCCATACAGCTCCCAGGTGGAAACTCCAGAGCAAACGTGTCATTCATACACTCCTGGGCCCAGAGGTGTGGATGTGACCAGCATGCCTGTTCTCTCCAAGTGACCAGGAAGAGACAGCCCCTAGGAGCTGAGGCAGGTGACGAAGGCCTGAGGCCCCATTCCCATGCGCCCTTCCCCAGGCAGGGATTTGAAGCGGGCAAAGTCTTCCATGTTCCCCAGGTGAGGTTTTCTGGGCGCCCCCTCCCCCTCCCTACAGTTCCCCTGCCCCGCCACCCTGGGCACCCCGGGGGCTGCCTGTTGCGCCCTGCAGCCGCCACCTGGGGAAGCTGGCTTTTATCTCCTGAGCCCCGCTTTGTAAACCTCCTGCAGCGTTGGGCGTTTATAATAAAGGCCGTTTATAGACCTGACTCTTGACATGTAATGGATGGGCTACTTCATCCTGCCGGCCAAAACCCACTTGGGTAAGTCAAATTGGCCTGTAGGGTCAGGAAGATGAATGCGGCCTCACCCTGGGCTGGCCCCAGCGACCTCTGACCTCCTCCATGAGATGGCGGCCAGTCCCAGAGGCACCATCCCAGAGGCTTCAAGAAACTCCCTCACCGGATGTCTACGTGCATCCTGGGGGGTGACCATCCGCCCAGGTTTTAGCACACAAGTGTGTCCCTGGAAACCCCTCAGTCTCTGACAGACCCCAGGGCCCACAGCTGGATGGGGACGGGGCAAGAGAGGGTGCAGAGGGGAGGCCAGACCCAAGGGGCGTGGGTAGCCACCCTGCTCTTCCGCCCTGGACACCAAGACCCCAAGGGCGGCTGGGCCGGTAGGGGAGGGGCGTCCCTAACCGCCTTCCTGTCTGTTCTTTGTCAGTCGGGGAGGCATTTTCCTGACAGCTCTGTGCACTGGGAATGGGGGTGGAAGGCAGGGGGGAGGAGGGAAGGAATGGGGAGGCCGGGACCCCACCCTTATTTCCAGGGGCTGCCCCTTGTGTTCCCAGCGCCTGCAGAGTGAGGGGCTGGGGGCTGGGAGGCCTGGCTGAGGGAGCTGCCGGCCGCTGGCCTCTGTGGGGAAGCTGACCCCAAACCCGTGAGTGGACTGCCTTGGCACCTGGGAAGCAAACCCCTGCATGCCAGGGTTCTTGGGGCTCCAGCAGCAAGACCCCAGGGAGAGATCTCGGGAGCCCCTCACCCTAGGCCCTCCTGCCCCTCCTTCACCTCCTCTCTGTGGCCACCCTCAACTCCTTCCGCCTTCCTCCTGGCCCCCTGGCCTCCTTAGGACCTCCGCCCCAAGGCCACCTGCCCACTCCCACCCCCACCCCTTGGCTCCTTGTGTGGGGGCCGTCCCTCCGGTGTGGCCCTGGCTCCCACCCACAGCAACAGGGGAGCAGGAATGGGACTGGCAAGGGGTTCGTGTCCCTCTTGGGATGGGGTCTCCCAGAGCACCTTGTGGGCCTCCCAGAGTGGCATGGCCAGCCCTCTCCCAGTCACCTAGTCTGAGCCTCAGGAGTATGGGGCCAGCACCAAGGTGTCATTCTGATGGGACTTTGGGGTGGCAGGAGGCACTCGTTTGGGGGTGCCTTGGTGGTCCCTGACCCCTGCCTCAGAACCCAGGCCCCCTCCGCCAGCCCAGGCCCTCCCACTCTGTGGAGCCCCTGGTCCTGCAGCCCCTCCACCCCCATCACTGCGTGCTGACCGCCTGCCCTGCGCCCCTGATGTCCGCACACCCTCTGCTCACCCCACCCCTGGTGTGTGCTGTGCTGCACCCATCCCCGAGTCCCCCACCCTGGAACCCCCATCCCCTTTTCATGGACTCCTCCCCCTCCCCCTCCCTCCAGCCCCCCTCTGCCCAAGGCTGGCCTCCCCCACGTCAGGCCCACAGCCCCAGATTCCAGAGTCCCTGAGACAAGTTGCTGTAACAGTGTTTATTGATGATGAGTCCAGGGCTCCTGCTGAAGCCCTGGTGGGGAGGGGCACAGGGCGAGATGGGGCGTAATGGAATGCTTGAAGGTTGCCCCGTGATGTTGGAGCTTCCAGACTAGGCGAGGGCAGAGTGAGGCCTCGGGCACACAGCCGGCGCCCAGTCACCCAGCCCAGATGAAGGGCGGCCGGGTCCTGGGCGGGCACTTGCCAAGGTGGCTCACACTCACACACACTCGCACCGAGACTCAAGGCCGTCTCCACAACTCCAACCAGTGCAAATGACTTAGTGCAAATTAAATTCAGAAGGGACGGGGGAAACAGAGTCGGGGAGGCTTTGAATCTCTCAGAGAAAGGAAAGACAGGAAAGCTCAGAAACAAAGAGACAGAAGGATGAAGAAGAAGAAGAGGGAGGTGGTGGGGACGGGGTCATCCCGCTGGAGGAGCTCAGCTCTGGGATGACGCGGTGGCTGGTGGTCAACCGTCCGCCGCAGGGGGTGGCCATGAAGATGGAGTCGCTGGTGGGGGGTGGGTGCTGCGGGCGCTGCTGGTCCAATGGCGTCTTTGGTGTTGGGTTGATGAGGTCTTGTTCCTCTAGCTTCACCTGCAAATAGCGACACGTGGGTTGGGTGGGGGCAGGGTGCTCGGGGGCCTGGAGGCTTCCGGAAGGAGTGCTGGTGCTCACCTTCTGGAGCCGATTCCTGAGTCAGGTAGTGCAGTGGTTGTAAAGTGCAGCGTGTTCGATTCCAACTAGAGGGTTTTGTGTCCGGATTCAAAGGCCCAGGCTTGAGCTGGGTAGCACCATTCTGCGGACGGAGAAGGAGTGAGGTCCCACTCAGCTCCTCTCACGTGCCCCCCACCCCAGATGTGGCAGGAGGCCCCGTACCTTTCATGTTGTGGGTTCTGGGAGCCCAGAGGGCAGCTGTAGTGTGCCGACTCCGTGGGAGAAGTAAAGAAACAGACCCGCTTCTTGCCGCAGCCCCACCAGCCTAGGGTGTTCTGTAGGAGACAAAGGTGGGGGGAGTGAGATGGTGGCCCGGCCGGGCGATCTGGGCAGGGCCCCGTCCCGACGCAAGGAGGGCAGACATGCTTACCAGGAAGGCCGGACGCGCCCCTTCTGTCCTCGCCGTCACACCGGACCATGTCATGTCCCGCTCGGCAAGTCCGCCGGACCTGGCGTCCCGGCCTTCGGCAGCTGGTGGGCACGTCCACCCCGACTGGAGACCTGGCTGTGGGGAGAACGAGAGAGGTGTTAGTTGTGTGGGAAGGGGCGGGTGGGGGCTCAGGGTGGCAGAGGAGAAAAAACTCACCCTCGTCTCCAGCCCGAACGCTGAGGCACCGATCCCGGCTCCGTCGTCGCCCGTGAGGCCCGCCTTGGCCACGGGCTCTGGAGGCCAGTGCCTCCCGCTCGCCGCCTGCTGTGCTCCTCACCCCTGCCTGCGCCAGCCTCCCTCCTGAGAGCTCTCATTCACTCCGCCCCGCCCGCCTCGCCTAGTCTGGTCTCGCCCCATGCCCTTGACTCCCCTGGATGCTGTACTGCCTGCCAAGCCAGCCCCAGGGGCTGAGCGGTGAGGGCATACAGTGTCACCAAGTCCACTGTGGGCCCTCTCCGCACCAGACCCTGGGCCGCAGTGCCTCGTGGGAACGGCGCCCGCAGGCCGAGCCCCTGCAGCCTCCTTGCTGCGTAATGTCCCGGGGCCCCTCCCGTGGCCGCTTCGCCCTCCTGGTGACGTCCTGCTGCTACTCCCCGAGCACTGCCTGTCTTCCCGCTCTCCAGCCCTCGAGGCTCCGGCATAGGCCTGAGAAAGCCCTGCCAGAGCTGCCCCTGTGCCTGCTACTAAATGAATTGCGGTGGGTGAGGTGGCAGCTGGGGACCCCTCTGTTTTGTGTCCCCTGCCTTGTCCCTGTCTGACCCGGGCCTGGGGTACCACCCCACGTGCTGGACCCTACGCTGGCCACCCTGCGCTCCGTCCCTGCCCTCTTGCCCTTTCTGCCTGGGATGAGCCCGCAGCCCCCCAGCCTTGCGCAGTCTCGGCTCCCCCCGAGAAGATGTCACCTTTTCTAACTTTCCTGCCCCCATCCTGCCCCTCTGCCGGGAGGGTGTCTGCTTCTCCCCGCCAGCCCTCGATCCCCTAAACCTCCTTCTTTCAGAAGGCTGGGGAAGCGAGGCCTGGGGAGGGAAGGGACTCACCTGCCCGGCAGATGGGGTTCTCACCTGCCCGCTGCTGCCAGCTACACCTCCGTTGCCCAGGCCCTGGGATCAAACCCTGCCCATCAGCTCCCCTCGTCCAACCAGCTGCCACGTCCTGTAACCAAAAGTGACCGGGATGAATGTCTGGCTCCCCCTTCTCTCCAGCCCTAGCTCGGGCCCATCGCCCCCAGCTGATGTTGCTCCGTCTGCACGATGCCTGGGCGCCTACTCCACACTCCTCACTGGCCCCAGACCCCACAGCCCTGCCCCGAGCTAGCCCCTCCACCCGTCGTCACGCCTGCCAGACTCCAGATGTCCAAGGTGCTCCTTGGCTCCCACAAACTCTCCTCCAGCACCCCATCTTCCCCTGGTTGCCCCACGGTTCCCCACTTCCCCAGTTTCCCCCGTTACCCCCCACCCCTCCCACCCCCTCCCTCACCCTGCTCCTTGGCCCTAGCCCGGGCTTTTTCTAACTGGGGTGGCCCCGCCCAGAATTCCCGCCCCTGCCCTGCCGGCCAATCAGAGCAGGGCCCTCCCGAGGGCCCCCGCAGGGCCCACCTCCGCCCTGGACAGTTCCAGCACACGTCTCTCTCACCCAGCACCCATCCTGGAATTCTCCAAAGACGGCCTCCCCACACCCCTCCTTTGGCATCCGGAGACAGGGCTGGGCATTGCCCCTGTCGTCTCCCTCAGGGTCGAGGACTTCTCCCTCCCAGACTGCTGTCTTCCCTCAGGGGGCACCATGCCTGCTGCTCCCTGCCTGCCAGCGCCCTGCACGTACTTTGCACATGACTGGGGGCCGACTGCGGGTCCCTGAGGACTTGGATGGCACACAGAGCCCTTTCCTGCCACCACCACGGACGGCTCAGACCTCACGTTTGCTCCAGGGGTCCCGGAAGTCCACGGGGTGTGGTTCCTGGAGAGTGGGGGTGGGGTGCTGAGGGCAGAGGGAAGTGCCGCAAACCCCCTGATAGATGCGGTGCCAGCCCCCAGGCCGATTCCTATCCAGTTGAACGAGCTTGTGCTCGTCACCACGGCTTCCGCAGGACAGAGTCCCCACAGCCGCTGGGCACCCTGGTCCCCTTCCCGTCCACTTTCCTGTCTGAAGACGGCATGCTGCCGGTCGTGCTCTCAGCTCCCGGGCGCACTCTACTGACAAATGGTGGGCGGCCTCACAGACTCTCCCAGGCCCCGCGGGGCACCACGGTTGGGAGTGGAGTGAAGACTGGAGAGCTTCGACTCCCCCAGCCACCCCGCTGTGGGTCCGCGGGTCACCACCTTGGCCTCTGGGGAGGGTTGTTGGGGCCCCGCGGTCCATAGGGTTCACCTCGAGTCTCGAGTGTCGAAGCCGTGAAGGGGGGCACCAGGGCCAAGGGACCCAGAGTTCATGGGTCCAATCACCCCGCAGGCCCTCTGGGATGTGGAAGGGCTGGCTGCGCCTCCGGCAAACCCTCTGCTTCTATGGCCCGGCCAGGAACGGCTGGGTGCTTGCCTGCTGAGCACTGACCACCGGACTTTGTCGTGGGTGAACCCCAGCTTCACGGCATGAGAATTCTCAGGCTTTCCCATGAGTGGACCCCCAAGTTAGGAGACCAAGGCAGATCCCCACATTTTGCTAAAAGTGGAGTCCAGCCTTGGGTCACCTTCATACTGTCATGTGAGTCACCACTGCTGCCTCTCAGCCATTTCTGTCTCTATAGCTACAACCGATTCTGTGCCATTGCTGGGAGATGGGCTCATTGGGGACAGCACCCAAGACCCAAGGGAGACTCCGGAAATACAAATGTGCCGGGCAAGGCGGCTCCCCAGGCCCCTCGCTCCTGCTCCAGGCGTTGTGGGAGGATCCGGTGGTGCTGCCCTGGAATTTCACTCCCAGCAATGCACGGGCACAGGGAACACCTGTGGGCAAATGCACCTCTCCACACGCCAACTACCACCGCCCGGACATGATGATCTCTGAGCAAGTAGCACATCCGGGCCATCGAGCATCTTAGCCCCATCAGGGTCCCCACCCCATACCAAGTCCATAAACCACAGGGTGCCTGCTGTACCCACGTTAGTGGATTATCTCTGACAACACAAGGATCCTGGACCCCAGAATAAAGCAGCAGTGGCCCTCCCAGCTCTTTAGCATCTTAAGCTCCTGAATTAGCATCTCAAACCTGCATTGAATGGGCATGTTAATGTCTGGCCACTTAGGGCTGAGGAGCTCGGAGTGTTCTCTGGGGAGGCAGAAGTCAGTTCAGTAAAGAGTTGGATTTGGGCGCTGTCCTTAGAGTCGGATCTGTGCTCTGCGATACATGTGGAAAGTGTAAGATTTTGCTGGAACACGCTGTGATCATCACATAAGTAGGCGTGACTTGAGTCCCAAACAATGACACCGAAGCCCTCAGAGTGCGAGCCGGGGCCACAGGGCTGTGGATATGGCCCCACCTGAAGACCTGGTGCGGCTCCCATTAGTGTCCTATTCCCAGATGACCCCCGTGAACCCTGCGGCACCTGGCGTGGGTGACCCGGGACATTTCCACGGGCGAACCCCAGCCGGGGCGGGCTCGGACTATGATGTGTGAGCCTGCACTGCCGCCGCGCGGCCACTTCCGATTCCACAACTACAACCAATTCCGCGCCGTCCGGGCAGTGAGACCGAAGGGGAAGCCTCTAGAAATACACATGTGCTACTCAAGAGCCCCCAGGTTCTTGTGCCTGCCAGAGACCCTACGAGAAGGGTCTCACGCTGAGGCCGAGATCCCCATCATCCAAAGAATGGGGACACCTCATTGTCTCCCAAGTATCTCCTCTCATTGCCCCAACCCTCAATAGTGCACCCTGGGGTGAATCAGACACGTAGCCCAATGTGGCGCCCATGAGTGTCCTGTCCCTCACGACCCCCGGGAACCCTGCGGCGCCTGGCTTGCGTGACCCGGGACATTTCCGCGGGCGAACCCCAGCCGGGGCGGGCTCTGGCTATGATGTGTGAGCCTGCACTGCCGCCGCGCGGCCACTTCTGATTCCACAACTACAACCGATTCTGTGCAATCCGGGCGGTGAGATAGAAGGGGAAGCCTCTAGAAATACACATGTGCTATGCAAGAGCCCCCGGGTTCTTGTGTCTGCCAGAGACCCTGTGGGAGGGGTCTCACGCTGAGGCCAAGATCCCCATCATCCAAAGAATGGGGACATCTCATTGTCCCCCAAGTATCTCCTCTCATCGCCCCAACCCTCAATAGTGCACCCTGGGGTGAATCAGACACGTAGCCCGATGTGGCTCCCATGAGTGTCCTATCCCTCACGACCTCTGGGAACCCTGCGGTGCCTGGCTTGCGTGACCCGGGATGTTTCCACGGGCGAACCCCAGCGGGGGCGGGCTCGGGCTGTGATGTGTGAGCCTGCACTGCCGCCGCGCGGCCACTTCTGATTCCACAACTACAACCGATTCTGTGCAATCCGGGCGGTGAGACCGAAGGGGAAGCCTCTAGAAATACCCACGTGCTATGCAAGAGCCCCTGGGCTTTTGTGCCTGCCAGGGACCCTGTGGGAGGGGTCTCACGCTGAGGCCGAGATCCCCATCATCCAAAGAATGGGGGCACTTCACTGTCCCCCAAGTATCTCCTCCAATCTCCCCAACCTTCAACAGTGCACCCTAGGGTGACTCAGGCACGTAGCCCGATGTGGCTCCCGTGAGTGTCCTATCCCTGATGACCCCCGTGAACCCTGCGGCGCCTGGCCTGTTGACCTGGGACATTTCCGCAGGGGAACTGCAGGTAGCCGGGCTTGGGCTATGATGCGTGAGCCTGCCCTGCCGCCACGCAGCCACCTGTATTTCCATACCTTCAACTGATTCCGTGGCATCCGGGCAGCGAGACTCCAGGAACACTTGTGCACTATGCTTGGCAGGCTCCCAGGATCCCTGTTCCTGCCGAAGGCCTTGTGGGAAACAGTTTCCTCTGGAGCATGTGCTTGAGTCCTTGGGTCCCAGTCATTACCACCTCAGAACACAGGGATCCCTCATTTCGGAAGTCTCTGCTCTCCTGTCCCAACTTCAGTCCCTGACCAGGGGGATACGGGGCCATGGTCCTCTGATGAGGTCCTTGAGTCTGATTCCAGCAGCACACAGGCTCCAGGGCAGAGCCAAGGTGGGGCTCTGGAAAATGCACCATCAGGCTCATACGAGCACATGTTGGCCAGGTGTACAGATTCCACAGCACAAGGCAGGCGATTGGGCACAGACCGCACGGTGCACAAACACCACTGATCCCCATCCTTTGTCAATTCCACAAACCGCGGGATGTCTGCCGCACCCACATTAGCGATTTATCTCAGGCAACGCAAGGATCCTAGACCCCAGAATAAAGCAGCAGTGACACTCCCAGCTCTTTAGCATCTCAAGCTCCTGAATTAGCATATCAAACCTGCACTGAATGGGAATGTTAATGTCTGGCCGTTTAGGATTGATGAGCTTAGAGTGTTCACTGGGGAGGCAACTGTCAGTTCGGTAAAAGGCTCGGGATTTTGGAGGCTGTCCTTAGTCGGATCTATGCTCTGGGATGGATGTGGAAAGTGTAAGCTTTTGGCGGAACTCGTTGTGCTCATCACGCTGGTAGGCGTGACTTGAGTCCCAGGCCATGTCACTGAAGGCCTCAGAGTACGACCCGGGGCCACGGGCTGTGGATATGGCCCGATAAAAAGACCTGATGTGGCTCCCATGAGCATCCTATTCCCAGAAGACCTCCGAGAACCCTGGGGCACCTGGCTTGGGTGACCCGGGACGTTTCCGCGGGTGAACCCCATCCAGAGAGGGCTCGGGCTGTGATGTGTGAGCCTGCACTGCCGCTGCACGGCCACTTTTGATTCCACAACTACAACCGATTCTGTGCCGTCAGGGTGGTGAGACCGAAGGGGAAGCCTCTAGAAATACACATGTGCTACGCAGGAGCCCCCGGATTCTTGTGCCTGCCACAGACCCTGTGGGAAGGACCTCACGCTGAGGCCAAGATCCCCATCATCCCAAAAATGGGGACACCTCATTGTCCCCCAAATATCTCCTCTCATCTCCCCAACCTTCAGCAATGCACCCTGAGGTGAATCAGACACTTAGCCCAACGTGGCTCACATGAGCGTCCTATCCCTCACGACCCCCGTGAACCCTGCGGCGCCTGGCTTGCGTGACCCGGGATGTTTCCGCGGGCGAACCCCAGCCGGGGCGGGCTCGGGCTGTGATGTGTGAGCCTGCACTGCCGCCGCGCGGCCACTTCTGATTCCACAACTACAACCGATTCTGCACCATCCAGGCGGTGAGACCGAAGGGGAAGCCTCTAGAAATTACCCATGTGCTATGCAAGAGCCCCCAGGCTCTTATGCCTCCCAGAGACCCTGTGGGAGGGGTCTCACACTGAGGCCGAGATCCCCATCATCCAAAGAATGGGGACACTTCACTGTCCCCCAAGTATCTCCTCCAATCTCCCCAACCTTCAACAGTGTACCCTGGGGTGACTCAGGCACGTAGCCCGATGTGGCTCCCATCAGTGTCCTATCTCTGACGACCCTCGGGAACCAATGAGGCACCTGGCCTGAGTGACCTGGGATGTTTCTGTGGGCGAACCCCAGCCAGGCGTGCTCGGGCTGTGATGTATGAGCCTGCACTGCCGCCGCGCGGCCACTTCTGATTCCACACCTACAGCCAATTCTGCGCCATCAGGGCGGTCAGACGGGCCGCCCTTGGTGAGGTCGGTGAGATGGGCTGCCCTTGGTGAGGTCGGCATCTAAGACTGAACGGGAAGCCTCCAGAAATACTTGTGCGCTATGCTTGGCAGGCTCCCACAATCCCTGTTTCTGCTGGAGGCCCTGTGGGGAGGGTCTCCATCTGGACCTTGGGCTCAGGTTCTTTGGGGTCCAAGTCATGACCACTCCAGAACATAGAGATTTCTCTTTGCCTCTAAGTATCCACTGTCCTAAGTGCTATGGGAGCTGTCATCAGTGGTGTCCCTGGGATTAGGATCCCAGCCATGCAGGAGCTCCTAGACAGCCCCAGGGTTCTCCCATTGGGGAATGCCGCTCTACTACACATTAGTCACAGCGCATTAATGCTTGGTTCTCCTGGTGAAACCGCCTTTGCAAAAGTTATCACAGAAAATCGGCCAGCGGTGGTGGCTCACGCCTGTAATCCCAGCAGTTTGGGAGGCCAAGGCGGGTGGATCACCTGAGGTCAGGAGTTCGAGACCAACCTGGCCAACATGGCAAAACCCAGTCTCTACTAAAACTACAAAAATTAGCCAGGCATGGTGGTGGGCACCTGTAATCCCAGATACTTGGGAAGCTGAGGCAAGAGAATCGCTTGAACTCGGGAGGTGGAGGTTGCAGTGAGCCAAGATCAAGCCATTGGTCTCCAGCCTGGATGACAAGAGCAAAACTCCATCTCAAAAAAAAAAAACAAAAAATTATAACAGAAAATTGTGACAGTGAAAGAGACCTGGCGTAACTAACTCTATCTTGCCTCCTTGTTCATTTTGGGGTGCAGGCTGGACTAACTTTGGGAAGAACTTAGTTTGTAGTTTAACTTTGAAACAAAGACAATAACAGCCCTTTCCCAGGACAAACCCTCTTCCTGCCTGGGTTCTAGACTTTCAGGACTAACAAATTAGCCACAGATTAGAAATTATGGTTTAGGAGTCATGGAGTCACATATCTGGAGGCTGCAAGATTCTTAACCTCCTCAAATTGCTCCTAGGATCACATCATTGTTATAGAACTTAAGATCAGTGCTCGAGATATTTTGCAGACCCTGTACTGGATGGCTCAGCTGGCACCACCCAGATTGATAAACTGGCTCATCCAGTCTTGTGGCCCCCATCCAGGAACTGACGCAGCACAAAAAGACGGCTTTGACTCCCTGTGATTTCTTCTCTGACCCAACCAATCAGCACTCCTGATTGACTGGCCCCCTACCCACCAAATGTTCCTGAAAAACTTTGATCTCCACATTTTCTGGGAGACTGATTTGAGTAATAATAAAACTCCAGTCTCCTGCACAGCCGATTATGTGTGAATTAAACTTTATTGCAATTCCCCTGTCGTGATAGCAGCTCTGTCCAGATAGGCGTCAGGGAGAACCTGTTGGGCAGTTATACGGGTTCAGACACCACTCTCCTGGGGGTGACCTACATCTCTTCTGTTCACTGATTCCCGGAGGAAGATTTTGCCTGGCAGCAGGCAGACACTTGGGGCTATTTGCTTTCTAATGGGGCATTTGCATGTGTATAGGACAGACCAGGAGCTGCGAGGTTCTGCTTCCAGGCTCACCTGCTAAGAGTGGTCTTGCCAGTGAAGCAACTGCGGGGCACAGCAGCACAGGGGACCTAGTTCTGAGGATGACTGGGGTCGTATCTGGTCTGTGCTGGCCACGGCAATGGTGAGCGCCTGGGTGCTATGATCTACACACAGGGTGACACCAACATGAAAGTGGCCAGAGCCCCAACCAAGTTGCCCAGAGCACTTGGGTGGGGATGTGGGCACAGCACTGTCACCTGGAGGCAGATGTGGGCACAGTGATGTCACTTGGACAGGGATGTGGATATAGTGTATCACGTGGATGGAATGCGGGCATGGTGGTAGCACATGGACAGGTATGTAACCACATTGATGTCACCAAGACAGGACGTGGGCACAGTGCTGTCGTCCGGATGAAGATGTGGGCACGGTGCTGTCATCTAGATAGAGACATGAGCACAGTGTGTCACCTGGATAGGGACATGGCACAGCGTTGTCACCCAGATAGGGACATGGATACATCGTGTCACCCGGGTGGGACATGGGTAGAGTGCATCACCTGGGTGGGACATGAGTATAGCCTGTCACCTGGACAGGGACGTGGGTACAGCGTGTCACCTGGGTGGGATGTGGGTACAGCCTGTCACCTGGATAGGGACGTGGGTACAGCATGTCACCTGGGTGGGACATGGGTACAGCGTGTCACCTGGGTGGGATGTGGGTACAGCCTGTCACCTGGGTGGGACATGGGTACAGCGTGTCACCTGGGTGGGACGTGGGTACTGCCTGTCACCTGGATAGGGATGTGGGTACAGCATGTCACCTGGGTGGGACGTGGGTACAGTGTGTCACCTGGGTGGGATGTGGGTACAGCCTGTCACCTGGATAGGGATGTGGGTACAGCATGTCACCTGGGTGGGACGTGGGTACAGCCTGTCACCTAGACAGGGATGTGGGCACAGCATGTCACCTGGGTGGGACATGGGTACAGCGTGTCACCTGGGTGGGACGTGGGCACAGCCTGTCACCTAGACAGGGACGTGGGTACAGCCTGTCACCTGGATAGGGACGTGGGTACAGCATGTCACCTGGGTGGGACGTGGGCACAGCCTGTCACCTAGACAGGGACGTGGGCACAGTGTGTCACCTGGGTGGGACATGGGTACAGCCTGTCACCTAGACAGGGACGTGGGCACAGCGTGTCACCTCGATGGGATGTGGGTACAGCGTGTCACTTGGGTGGGACATGGCACAGCGTGTCATTAGATAGAGGGGCTTTCTCTTCTCTCTCCCCTGTGGCTGGGACCTACCCAGATGTAAGTAATGGGATAGCCCACGTGGGCTTTGAACCAGTTCCCTGAGGCTGCCATAAGGAAGTCCCAGAAGCTGGGCTGATTGGAACATCCACATGGGATGTGTCTCTCCCTGTTTCGACGCTAGAAGGCCAGAGTCAGGGGTGGTCGAGGCTGGCTCCTTCTTGGAGCTCTAAGGGAGGCTCCCAGTGTTCCCTGGCTCCCAGATCTGTCAACCCCGCCGTGCCCATCTTCCAGGACGCTCCCACCCTGCGCCTTCATGCAGCACTGCTCTCTCGTGCCGCTCTTCTACCATCAAACACCGTGATGTTTGATTCAGGGCCTGCCCTACTGCAGTCTGACCTGACCGACTGTGTCTATAATGACCCTATTTCCAAATGAGTTTGTGCTCTGAGACGCTGGCGGTCAGGGCTTCAACTTGTCTTCTCTGGAGAGGCACCAAACAGACTCCATGAGGAACTGAGGCGGCCGGAGCAGTGAGATGGAAGGAGGCTGGGCCCTGACCCTGGGAGCTGGCGACCTTCACTCTCGTGACTCTGGCAGAGAAAAGCCAGCTGCGGGCCCATTCAGGACCATCCTGGGGTTTCCTGGCTGTGGCAGCTGTACCTCCCTCTCACCTGTGCCCACCACTCCAGAACCAGTGTGTGGGCTCACGCTGGTGGCGGAGTCCTGACCGTGGGGTAGCCAAGGGGGAAGCACCAAGATGGGGTCCCGAGAGGAGACACAGGACCGTTCTCCTGATGTGAGCAGGGGTGAGCACAGTCCCACAGGACTGTGTCCTTATAGGAAGAGGAGAGGAGGACACAGACACACACGGAGGGATGACCCCGCGAGGACACGCAGAGAAGGCAGCGTCTATAAGCCAAGGAGAGAGGCCTCAGAGGACCCAGCCCTGCAGCAGCCCTGATCTTGGACTCCAACCTCCAGGACTGGGAGAGGATGTATCTCCCTGAGTTAAGCCTCCCGGTCCGTGGCGCTTTGTAGAGGCAGCCCTGGCAGACTTATCCGGCTGCAGCATGACCAGTGGGTGGAAACGGCCACCATGTTTGCATCTGCCGGGGGTGCTGGCTGGGTGCTGCTACTGCACACGCCTGGTGTCACCGTCCCGGGTTCAGCCTGCTGGCCCCGGGCCCCAAGCCTGCAGCTCCTCTGAGTCCTGGGCCACGGGTGTCTGCGGCCCCCTGGTGCGTGGTGCTTGCTCCTCCAGATGTCCCTTGTGTTTTCGGACTGGAGGGGTTTGATTCCTGGGGCTGCAGTGAAAAAGTGATCACAGACTGGGTGGTTTTAACCATAGGAATGACTCTCACAGCTCTGGAGCCCCGAGGTTCACCACCCAGGGGAGGACAGGGCTGCCCTCTTTCGCAAGGCCCTAGGGTGGCCCCTGCTTGCCTCTTCTGGCTTCTGGGGGCTCCAGGCGTCCTGCGGCGTGTGGCTGCATCGCTCCAGTCTCTGCCTCTGTCTTCACGTGGCCTCCTCCACTGTGCGTCTGTGTCTGTGTGCAAATTTCCCTCTTGTTATAAGGACAACACTCATTGAATTGATGCCTCCCCCACCTCAATTCAGCGCGACTTTGTCTTTATTTAGTGGCAGCCACAAAAGCCCTTGTCCACAGAAGGCCCCACTCACAGGTCCTGGGTGGACATGAATTTCCGGGGAGCTCAACGCAGCACAAAGCGGTAAGACACAGATGTGGGCTCCGGACTGTCCACATGGGTTCACGTGTGACCTCGCGATGTCCAGGTGGCCCTTGTCCCCTCCCACTTCCTGCCCATCTTCTTTCCTGACCGCCTGTCCTGCTGGCTTCAGGCCCAGCCCCAGAGCCGGGCAGTAGCGTCTCACAGACAACCTGGAGCTCCATCTCGGCAGAAGGTCCCATCCCTTCCAGCAAAGCCCCTGCCCTTCGGCCGTGAGGAGGCTCTGCTTGTCTGATTCCATCCTGACAGAGCCACTTCTTCTCAGGGATCACAAAATGGAGCAACATAAGGTGTTCAACCCAAGAAGGAATGGAGCGAAATGTGGCGAGGCTGACGGTTTGACACGTGACTGTCTATTTCCATTCCCCCGAGGTCGGTGCACTGACCCAGCCACAGCCTCCCCTGCAGCACCCGTGCACGCTGCTTACAGGGACGCCATACAGTCTCGTCCCCACTCCGTGCTCCTTTTGCAAGGAAGCTTCACCCCTGCTCATGCCAGGAGGATGGATCTATTTCCCCTCCCCTGAAATCTGGGTGCTTTTTGACCAATAAAATGCAGTGGGGTGTTGCTCTGGGACTTCAAAGCTGACCGTTAAAAAGTCTTAGGGGTGCTTTTTGCGCATGAAAAGCCATGTACGACTCTCACTGTCAGGAGACTGCCATGCTGTGAGGAAGCCCAAGCTAGCCGTGTGGAAAGAGTTCCCAGAAAGGGCACCAGAGTGCCAGATTCGGAAGGCAAGGCTACTTGGACTGACCAACTGAGCCCAGCTTCCGGCAGACAGCAGCCGCATGGCGGAGCCTGGCCAGTCACCCACGGGCAGAAGATGAACCCAGCTAAGAGAAGCCCAAGACCCTCCACTTCTCTGAGCCTCACTCTTCTGCACCAGGGAGTTCCCCTGGGAATCGGCCACGAAATAGCAGGGAAGCCGGCGTTCACGCAACTCCTCACCTGCCGGCGGAGGGAAAGGAGACAGAGTGGGCCTCACCTCCAGGGGAGGTAGAAGGGAGACCGTCCTGCAAGCCTTCCCCTGGGGAAATCCAGGTGTGGCGTGTTAGTGAGGCCGGTCCTGGCTGTCACCCACATTGAGGACGTTGTGCATGATGTGGGCTGGGCCTGCTGTGGGGTTTTCCATCTGGCCTGAGCTCCCGGTGTGGTGTGCAGCCTGGCGAGGTCTTAGCTGCTCAGAGTTCAGAGTTAGAAAGGGGCAGAATGAGGCAGCCTGCCGTGGTGGACCCCAAAATACACACATGGGAGGCTCTGGAGGTCCCTGCAGGGCAGCTCTGGCTCATCCTGTGCCCGCTGACACCCGGCCTGTGCCTGCCTGTGCCCCTGGACCTCTGGGTGTGTCTGAGGGCCTAGGCCTGTCTTTGGAGGCCTGGAGTTTTAATGGGGCCTGTCCTGGCTGTCACCCACATTGAGGATGTCACGCATGGTGTTGGTGACTTGCCATCTTGGCAGCACGCAGCTGGCTCCTGGCCTCGCTGCTGTCGACCTCGCTGCCCTCTCCCCAGCCTCTGCTGACCCCACAACACTCCTCCCCACCTGGTGCCTGCCAGCTTCCCCAACATCTCGGCCTGGTGCCCCAGCTATTCCTTTTGGGGTGAGGACTGTCACCATCGGCCACGAGCCCTGCATTCTCACTCAGGGACCCCGTTGGTTTGTGGGGTGTCAGTTGGTGCTTCCAACCTGGGAACACAGGGTCCTTGGGCCTCTGCCCCTTCCAGCCTTGTTTTCTGCCTGCTGGTCTTCTCCAGGGTCTGTCTCTCCCCCTCTCTCGTTCTCCATGCTAACAGTTCTTAGAGACTTTCTTCAGAGGACTTCTCCTCCTCCTGACTCTGAAGTCCTCGTGTCTCCCCACTTTCCTGCCCCTGCTTCCTTAGGCTCACGCTGACACCAGCAAGGTGGCCCCAGGACACCCTCTCCAGGGCTCCCTTCTCGTCTCTCCCGAAACACTCACAGTCCCCCAAAGCCAGACCCTCCCCCGTCAAAGACAAGCCATGCCGTCTTCAAGTCCTCTGCCTCCCACTCGTGGACAGGCCCCAGCCAGGCTGCTCCGGGCCATCTTCTTCCCCGGGACCCCCATCCTCCACCCACAGGAGCTGCCACTGTCCTGAATCTCAGCACGCCAACGCCAGTGGAATCTGAGTCAGGAAGGCTGGAGAAGTCCCTCGGTGGGAAAGGTGACTGGCCCTCCTTTTCCTCGCCAGGATCCTCAGGGTGGTGAGTAGAGGGGTGTGGACAGAGGGGACAAATGGCCTAGACTTTGTCTGGGGTTGACAGCTCCCAGAGAACAGGCACCACGTGGGAGGGGTGTACACATCGGAGTGGTTTCGTGAAGGCCAGTGCGGGGGCCTGGGCAGGACATGCCCCACGGAGAAGAGCCCCTTGCTCCCTGCTTGGTGAGGAAGGGCTATCTGACCAGGTGGGGTTTTAAGCCCCTGGCCGTGGGTCTGGTTTATAGAGGGAGCTTAAGGTATATTTGTTGGATGAATAAAAGCCTCAGTGGATGAGCAAGTGGACTGACTAAGGCTTAGAGAAAGGACGACGTGGCCTGGGCCTCTCAAGGCACAGAGGACGCCTTCCTGGTCCAGATTCAAGAGGGAGCGAGGGCCTCCTTCCTCCCTCCACGCCAATCGTTCCTGGCCCCTTCCAGAATCATCTGGAAGCTAATCCTTTAGAAAACAAATATTTCAGACATCTCAACAACACAGGCCTTCCAAGTGGGAGCCTGAGCAGATGGGCTGGGGCCTGGAAACTCTCCCACACCCCCAGACGCTGGAGCCCACCAAACCGCCCCGGCGATGTCCGCGGGGGACTCAGACCTCGGCCAGGAAAGTGTCAGAGCCGCCGGCCACCTGCCTGGGCCCCCGCTCCTGGGTCCTGTCCATTCCCCTTGGCAGCTGGAGCCATGGACAGGACATTCCTGAAGGCTGAGGCTGCACATTGGGGGGTTTGGGGTTGGAAAGGCCGGGGCAAGGTCCACAGTCACCCGCGGCGGGGCCGTGCGGCTGCCTTTCCTGCCTCCCTCCCTCCCCAGGCGCACCTTCCTGCGTGGGGCTGGCCGGGAAATGGGGCATTTGTCTCTGTGGCCCTTCCTGCTGTCTGTGCCGGGGTGCCCATCTGCTCTTTACCACTGGCTCCCTTTCTGCCCAGTGTCCACTGCACACGGCCCAGGCTCCCTTTCTGCCCAGTGTCCACTGCACACGGCCCAGGCTCCCTTTCTGCCCAGTGTCCACTGCACACGGCCCAGGCTGGCCACCGAGGCTGCCCTCGGAGTCCCAGGGACTGCGTCAACATGGCCCCCTGTGGTGGGGCTGCCTCCTGCTCACCAGGCTCTGGGGATCAGCTGCACTTGGCACCTGACTGCGCCCAGTGGAGCCCTTTCTCCCACCCAGCCCAGAAGCTCCCTGAGCACAGAGACTCTGTCTTCTCTGGACCTCTTCTGTCCCCAGCAGCAGAGCTGGGCCCTGTCCCAGAACTCAGAGCCCATAGGGGCACACGGCGATGGGCAGAGAGCATTCATGAGCCCCAAGTCGGGCCAGCCCCACCTGGAAGGGCCATCATCACGGAGACAGGAGCAGGGCTGGCAGAGAGACGAGGACAAGGGCTTGGAGGTGGGAGGTGGGTGCTGCTGCCGGGCCAGTGAGGGCCAGCGAGGACCGCTGTCTGTGCACACGTCCTCCGGCCCTGTGCACAGAGCCCAGCCCACTCACTGGGAGCAGAAGTGATAGCACTGTTCTCAGGTCTGGTCCGTAACAGTCTCCAGAAGGATCCTCTACGTTCTCTTCCCTCTACCCCCAGCAGCTTCAGGAGTGCAGAGCCACAAGGCTGCGGGAGCCTGGGTCCCCAGTCGCCTGGAGGAGACCCTACCCACACCGTTCTTGGACCACCCTCCCAGAACGGTGACTGTGCAGAGATGCACGCATGTCGACTGTGCCCCACCATCTTGGGGCAAGTACGGTGAGGGAGGACCACACGGGGGGCAGGAGGGAAGGGGGGCAGCTCTCCACACAGGAGTGCCCGTCCTGTCCTGACACACACACTGCCTTGGGGACAAATCAGTTCCTCGTTCCCAACCCTAGTGTCTTTGTCCATAAATAGGGGTAGGGGCAGAGCCACACCTAAGTGCTTTCCAATCTGCGTGCTGCAGGCACCCACAGTGTGCATTGGGGCATCTTCAGATTAAGCACACAGAGGACAGATTAAACTCAGGGAGACTTCCCCTCCGTGCAGATGGGGTGTGGTGGGTGCAGACTGGCAGAGGGAGGTTGGCTGTGGGGAGGACCCTGAGGGCGGAAGGTCCCAGCCTTTGTGGCCCTGCTGGTCTGGGGAGGAACTCGTTCACAGCTCGTTCACAGGCAGAGGCCATGTCCCCACCTTGGACCATGGACCTTGACCCGGGCAGGCTGGCAAGACCCTCCCCCTGAGGGGATGCGAGAGGGGGTGAAGGAAGGGGTTGAGGCGGCCCTGGGGAGGGGGCTCACGGTGTGTGGAGCCAGCAGTCTCCGTCTTGACGAACGTGCAGGCCCTGTCCTTTCCCTCACCCCTCAGGGTACATATTTCCAGAAAGAAATCACTTCCAATTCCAAGGGCTCCATGGAGGCGGATTTTTCCATCTGGGCTTTTCTGATGAGCTTTCTTGGAGGAAACTCCTGCGTTAACTCACTTCCCTCCTCTGTGCCTCATGCGGGGACAATTAGGGGAGGCAGGGAGACCTGAAGTCGGAGCCGGCCGCTGGGAGCCCGTCCATCCGCGTGCGCTCGGAAACCTGGAGGCAGCTCCCCAGTTCCTGTCTCTTCCCCAGGCGGGTCCCCACCTGGCCTGTGGCGTGACTGTGAGTCAGGGGTCTGGATCCCCCAAGGCCCACAGGATCCGGGTGGATGGGCCACGTCTCTGCACGTGCAGCCTCTCCTGGGTCCCCTCTCACATCCGGCTCTGGCCGGGCCGTTTCCCACGCCGTGGCTTCCAACTGCTCAGCCCGACCGCATCTGCACTGTCCCTGGCCGAGGGAAGGCCGCCTCTGCCTTCCCAGCCAGGACCCTGGGCCCCCTGTGCATTTCTGGACCTCGATCTTGGGGGCCACCCCTCGCCCTCACCCACATCCTCCCTCCGAGTCCTCGTGGCCCAGTACACTTGGGCTCTGGGCTGCTGTTTCCAGGACCCGTGGGACAGGTGACCTGGCTGCCCAAAGCCACGCTCCCCAGGCCCTTCTCCCCTCCTGCCCTTCTTCCCAGCAGCCTGCAGACGTCTGTGTTCCCTTCACCTGTGCCCGCCTGGCCTTCTCCTGGCCCCCATGTTCTGGGAACACAGACAGCTAAGGCCTGCATCGTGTCTCTGCCCAGTCTAGGCACCGAAGTCCTGACCCTCACAACTTCAGAATCAGTCTGTCTGGAGGTAGGTCTTTAAGGAGGCACCAAGTTAAGACGAAATCGTTAGGATGACCCTGAGCCCATCCGACTGTTGTTTTTGTAAGCGGAGATCAGAACACAGACGCTGACAGGGCAACAGCCACGTGAGGACACGGGGAGATGGCGGCATCTGCAAGCCCAGGAAAGAGGCCTCAGGAGGAACTGGCCCACGGCACCTTGACCTCAGACTCTCTCTCTCACGCTGTAGTACTTTGTGACAGCTGCCCAAGAAGGCTGAAATCGTCACCTCCCGCTCCGTTTCCCACCACCTCTGGCCTGCCTGCCCTGTTTCCTCCGGCCTCCCACCCCTCCTGGTCAGCCAGTTGAAAATGCCCGTCTTCCCAGGACTGGCCTCTCCGTGGGCACCCCTGACTTCCAAAGGGGGTCTCACTGAACCTCGCTTTGGGGGTAATTAAGATTGCCCCTCGGCCTCTCAGACCCCTCCCTGCTCTTGGGTGCAGGATGCCCTGAGGACCCTTCACCAGGTCGCCTGCTGTGGCTCTAGCTGGGCGTGAGCAGGTGCTGTCTCCAGAGCCTGAGGTCCTCAGAGGGGCCAGGCCCTCTGCCGTGGGAACAAAGACCCTAAGGCCCGGGAGGGGAGCAGCACACAGAGGACAGGCTGGGGAGCGAGAGCAGCTGGGCATGAGCCCTGCCCGCTTTGTCCCCTGGGGAGCCTGGCCTGGGGAGCATTAGCTCGGCCAGAGTCTCCCTGATGGGACTGGAAGCCCAGCCCTGCCTGGGAAGGCGACTGTGGTCCACTGACTCCAGCTGTGCAGCCCCGCAGAAGGCGCCCCAGCATCCGCCCTGCCCAACACAGGCGCGGCTCTGGGGTCCTGCGTGGGCAGGGGATCTGGCATAGACCCATCCTCTCAAGGGCCTCTGGCGTGGTGGGTGGCGGGCTGGGGAGAGGGCTGCTGCCCTCCTTCTGGTCCTCCCAGCCCTACCAGGGTGGCCTGGAAGGCAGGCAGTGCCCCCTGGCCTGAGGGCCCATGGGAGCCGGCCCTCTTTAGAAGGGCCCCCTCCATCCCCACCCGTCAGCATCCACGGCCCTAGTACCAGGGAAGGAGGCCCAGGCCATGGAACTCCTGGACCAACCAACCCAGCCAGTTCTGGAGCCACCCGGAGCACCCAAAGAGTACGTCCCTCTGTTCCCAGGAGCCCCACTTCAGGGCCGTTCGCTGGGCTGACTCCCTGGCCTGCAAGCCCCCAGGTTGCTCACTCAGCCCAAACCCCCACCCATGCCACTGACCGCCCCTGCTCTCCGTTACCCAAAGCCCTCAGCTCACTATGCTCTCTGGGACACGGGGCCTCCTCCCCACAAGGAGAGCTGGGTCCCAAGGGCGACCCTGGCCTCTCCATCCTGCCCCCCTGGCCACCCACCCCCTCGCCCTGTTTCTCTGTCCTGCAGGACTTCCTCTGGCTTTATTGTTTTAAGTTGGTGGTTGGGCCAACAGCCAGCTTCAATTACACTGCTCGCCTCCTCCTCCTCCTCCTCCTCCTCTGGCCCCTCCTCCACCTCTTCCAGCCCTTTTCTGCCCTAGGCCCAGGGGTGGGCCTTGGGCTAGAACTGACTGTGGTGCCCAGGCAAAACGGCCCTAGGAAAATGATAACAGAAAATAATAAAGAGTATTTATCTCTCTCTCTGTCTCCTTCTCCTCCCCCACCTTCCCCTCCCATCATAAAACAAGGAATTTATTTTTCGCGTCGCGCTCTGGGTCGCAGGCAACCACTCCGGTTTTCCCGCTGTGCTGAGCAGGCTGGCGGAGTTCTTGGGTTTATTTTGGGGGTGGGAGGTGGGGAGTTGGGGGGGCAGTGCAGCGTGTTTGTTTTCCGATGCCTTTGCACAAAAAGGGGAGGGGAGAGAGGGCCTGCGTGGAGGCTGCAGCTTGGGGAAGCCACATTGGGGCCCTCTCCCTCTCCCTCTCTGCAGAGAGCCAGGAAGAAGGATCAGAGGAGAGAGAGGGGCCGGGGATGGGGCCAGGGACAGAGCTGCTTCCCCTTCGGTTCCCTTTTCCCTTTTGGGGCTGAGGTTAAACAGAGGGCAGCCGGGGCCCGCGACCTTTGCTCTCTGACATCTTTGAACTCAAAAGTCTTTGATGTTTTAACATGCCTCCCCAAACCGCAGCCAGGGCACCCTCTCCCAAAGCACCAGCGTCTGCCGAGGGGTGGGTCTGGGCAATGCCCCTCCCGCCAGGCTGGGGCCTCTGGGCTCAGGTGGGAGTGAGGCCCCCTAGAACTGCCCTTCATCCAGCAAGGGGCCATCTCCCACAGCGGAAGCCCCCTCTTCCCCGTTTCCCTCCCTGCTGCTGGCTGCCCCTGGGGCCCACACCTTGGTCCCTGAGCCCTGTCTGTGAGCCCCACCCGTGCGGTCTTCTGGGGCTGCCTCCTCTCTGGACCTTCAGGTGGGGAGAGGCCTGAGCCGGGAGGGCACACCTGCCTTTCTCTCCTGCAGCTCCACAGGAGCCGCTTCTGCCCATCCCAGAGCCAGCCCTCAGGGCAGGCCTGCTGCCACCCGTGCACTGGGTGTGCGGGATGCCCGTGGGCCGCTGGCTCCCCTCTGTGCTAATGCCACTCTCCAAAGCCATGGCTTCCTCTCGAGCCTTGGGTGTCCAGCAGACTCACCAGCCAGAGGCCTCCTTGGCCCCACACAGAAGGAGGACGGAGGGCCTGTGCCGGCTCCTCTCTGTTGCCCGTGCTGGCCGACCCCCCACTGTAGGATGCGGGGACAGATCCGGCTCAGCTGTCCGCAGGTTCTGGCGGGGGCGGGGGTCTCTCAAGGGGCCTGGGTGACAATGGAGACCCATCTCCCTCTACTTCTGTGTCTCTGCCTTGGCCCTGGACCTTGCAGGGATCCCCATCTGCTCACTCAACCTCATCCCAGAAGCAGAGCCGGGCCAGTGCCCACGGGGCCCCCCGCAGTTACACAGACTGCGTGGACCTCCAGGGCAGGTCCCCATGAGATGAGCACTGTTTCCATGCCGGCTGTCAGCGCTGTGGGAGGAGGGGTCCTGGAGAAGTCAGGGGACCGAACCTGCGCTCAGACCCTCGTCCCCTACTCCACCCGCCCTGCACCCCCTCTTTCTCTCCACACTCTATTCTCTTCTGTTCTCCCTGTGCTGTCTACCCTGCCCCTGCCCTTGCCCCACAGCCTCTTCCTGTCCACTCTGGTCAGGGTATCTCTGGGGGTCCTCCGGGCCTCCCCAGCCTCCCCTGCATGCATGCTGGTGTGGGGTGGGCTCTAGGTCCCGGCACAGCCCTACCATGGCCAGAGGGCCCTGGGTAGGAGACGTCCGGGACGCTCTGAGCCAGGAGACAGGGCCAGGCTGTGGCCCAGGTGGCGGGGCCCTGGTGGGTGGGCAGGGGGCTGGGGGTAGGCCTAGGGACGCCAGCATGGCCCCTGCACCCGCTCCCTCCCCACTTGAGACTCCAGCCTTGGCCGGGTTTCTGAGGGGCATTGTTATTAATATTATTATTGCAGCCGCTGCAAAAACACAGCTCTAAGCCCCTCGAGTGATTTATTTAGCGCGCGGTCTAATTGATCAGGGCCAACTTTCCACGTGGTGGGGGAGGCAGTGCCTCAGACTCCAGGAATCTTTGGTCTAGGGGGTCAGCTGCCCGCTGGATGCCTCTGGGCGGACACTAAAGACTCGGCCGCACCCACCCCCACCTGAGGCTCCCTTGTGAGGCAGCACCCACCCCAAGGGAGGCCCAGGTCTGTGAGGAGAGGCAGCCCCTGCCTCAGGGAGACTGACCAGAGGCCAGGACAGCCACTGCGCCTCTGAAGCTGGGCCTGCCACCCCCGTGGCCCAAGGGCTGGTGCTGTGAGTCTGACTGGGGAGGGAAGATGGAGGGCCCTGGGCCTGGGGGGCCTGGACTCCCACTCCCAGGCCCACGCTCTGTGTGTAAGGAGTCAGGACTCGGGACCTGTAAAGACCCTGGAGGGACAGTCCTGGAGACCTGGTGGCCTCTGTGCTGCCTGGGGTTTGGGGAGTGGCCCACACCAGCAGCCCCCATCATGTGACCCCCGTTTCAGCCCTTCTCCATGCTGTGCATTCAGTGATCTGGGCATCCTTGGACAGTGCCATGGCGGGTGATGAGGCCTGGGCACCCCGTTCTATCTGGTGCCTGTTTGCTGCCCCTGGCAGGGCAGTCCTCTCTCCTGCTTCCTGGGTTACAAGGCAGTCTCCGCGGAGAGCCGCCTCCCTTCCCTGCCCATAACCCCGTGGGGCCTGGGGGGTCCCCTGCCCTCTTGTCCTGGACCAGGTGAAGGGCTGAGGAGGAAGGGGAGCCAGGCCTGGGCAGCATGGAGCATCCATGTGCCGGGAAGGAGGCTTGGAAGAGAGGACCCGTCAGGGAGACAGCCCAGACTCACTGTCCCAGCCCCTCAGCACCCCCCCCTTACCTCTGCTCCAGAAAACCCAAGCACATCGGGCTCTTTGGGGCCCCTGGTCATCCTAAACCCAGGCCTCCAGAGAGGCCCTGCCACAGTCCATCCCCTGTGCCCAGGTCCCCTCGGAGCAGGGCCTACCAGGGTCACGTGGCAAAGGGGCCTGCACCGAGCCAGCCTCTCGCTGCTCTCCAGTGGATGCAGCCAGGCCCTGGCCCCCACACGCTGGGGCTTTGCTCCCTTCCCGTTTTATGAGGAATAAAAGGGGCTGTAAACCCTGCGCATGGACAAAGTGCACCCTATAAACGGCTCCTGGTAATAATGACATTTGCAGCGGTGCCCCTCGGCCAGGCATGTTCAGGGGGAGGGGGAGCCTACCTGGGACACGCAGCATCTGGCCCCATCCCCGAGGGAGGGGCAGGCACCCCACACCACACACCACAGACACCACAGGCTCCACAGACACCACAGGCACCACAGGCACCACAGGCACGACCCTCCGAAGGACCAGTGGAAGCTGCACCAGGGGAGGCTGGGGGAGAGGCAAGAACAGGGACCCTATAAGAAAAAGCCAGGCTCCCTCTGCCCCCGTGTCCTCACCCCCATAGATACACACCTTCCAGCACATGGCACTTTGTTAGGGATGTCAGTGGCTTCTGTTGCCACCTTCTGAGGATAAGCAAGGCTAGGCGGTGGCTCTTTTGCCATTTCCCTCCACGTAGCATGCCCTTGAGCCCTGGGACTCAGTTTCCCCATCTGACTCTTGGGTGTCTCACGGAGCCTTCCAGAGATTACAATAGGGCCGAGGGAAGCTTGTGGCGAAGACTGTGCCCCTTCCCTTCCTCTCACAGCTCCACAGGTGCAGATGACCATGGCCCTGTGTCACCCCTCTGCAAACCACCAAGCCAGAGCAGGGTGGGGGTGCCAGGCCCTGGGGCTGAGGGCATGGGAGGTGGGAGTTGCAGGCTGGGTCATGAGCTGTGACCATCTCCTCTGCAAAACCCCACGAGAAGGCTTGGGGATTAGACGTGTTTCCCTTCCCTTGACATGCTTTGTCTCGCAGAAGCTGGCCCGGGAGGACACCTGTCACCTTTTAAGGTGAATTTCCTATTAAGATGCTTGTGTTCAGAGAATGCCCAGTGGAATGTGCTTTCCTTAGTCCCACCCAAGGGAGCCAGCGGGCGCCGCCTTGAGCAGTGAGAGTGACAGGTAGTGGGGACCTGCCTGCGGCTGGGGGCCTCGTGGGAGACTTTTATGGAGTGCCTGGTCTACTGAACCATCCGCAGAGGGGCAGAAAGCTCCCGGCATGTCAGATCTCTTGTCCTTGCTTAAACAAAATGGAATATTTTCCCCTTAATAAAACTCTTGGGAATTGCCCGTTTCTGTTTTTCAGAAACTCACCTTTCATAGAATGGCCTTGATCCCGAGTCATTCTGTAAACATGGAACTTACAGCCAGGTGCGGTGGCTCACGCCTGTCATCCTAGCATTCTGGGAGGCCAAGGCAGGCTGATCACCTGAGGTCGGGAGTTCGAGACCAGCCTGACCAACATGGAGAAACCCCGTCTCTACTAAAAACACAGAAATTAGCCGGGCGTGGTGGCGCCTGCCTGTAGTCTGAGCTACTCAGGAGGCTGAGGCAGGAGAATCACTTGAACCCGGAAGGCAGAGGGTGCAGTGAGCGGAGATTGCGCCATTGCACTCCAGCCTGGGCAACAAGAGCAAAACTCTGTCTCAATAAATAAATAAATAAATAAGTAAATAAAAATAAAAGGGAGTTTACTGCCGGGGCAGGGTATGCTGGGATGCATTAACAATGGACTCAGGGAGAAAAGACATGCTTTGCTTTGGAGCGTCTTCCGGTGACGGGTATAAATATTCCCTCCCAGGCTGATTATGAGGCTACCCGAAATGCTGAACTCAGCAGGGAGAGGATTGGCCATTTTGAGGTGGGGTGTGAGCGCTGGCTCCAGTGCCCCACAAGTGTGACTTTGACCATGGAAAGTTCTCAGTAGGACCTCAGGGGTTCCCTGCCTCTCCAGGGGGTCCAGGCCCTCCGAGCAGCAATCTGCGTCTCTCACTGCCCTCTTCACTCCCACCCCCACCCCCAGGGCCCACCTGGCTCACTCCCTTCCTCTCCTCCCACCGGCCACCTGTCCTGAGTGAGCCTCCTCCCCAGGCCCTCGGAGGAGAGGGGAGCCGCTTGGGCGGCTCGGGTGAGTCCAAATAAGGACAGGGATCACGGTGGGGTTTGCATTCGCACGCCCTCTTTGCTTCACTGAACTTCTGTGGAGCAGACGCCAGACCCTCAGGTGCAGGGCTGTGGTGGAGCTGGAGGGGCCACAGGTGGGGCTGGGCTCCCCATGCATCTCCTGGGAGGGTGCAAGACTCTGCCCGCAGCCCATCTTGCTGCAGTTACCATTGGCTCCCGTGTCCGGGGTACCCACGTCACACCCCTCATCAGCCCGAGGCAGCCCAAAGCAGCTCCCAGCCTCAGGAAAGCCCAGAAGCAATTGGAAGAGTCTGGGGGTGGGAGGCTCGAGGACATCAGGCAAACCTGGGGCCCCGGGCAGTGCAGGCCTGCCTCAGCCTTCTTTGGCCTGGGCTTGAAGGCGGACCCGCGCCTGAGGGGTCTGGGGTGGCCTGGAGTGGTCTGGGATGGTCTGGGGTGCTCTGTGGAGGTTTAGGGTGGTCTGCAATCGTCTGAGGTGGCCAGAGGGGTCTGGGGGAGGTCTGCAGTGGTGTGGGGGGGTCTGAAGTGGTCGGGGGTGGTCTGCAGTGGTCTGGGGTGGCCTGAGGGGTTTGGGGTGGCCTGAGGGGTTTGGGGTGGTCTGGGGTGGTCTGGGGTCGGCTGGGCCTTTGCCTGCTGCTTGGTGCCCAGTGCATGCCCACAGGTTAATGGTCAGTCTGGTCAGCCTGTGTCCTAGGGGATGGAGGTGTCAGGTCTGGATGAAGAGCTGGGTAGGGGGGCTCAGCGCTGCTCTGAGTTGGGGGTGACTAGAAGGGACCTGGGCTGCCCCCACACTGGCAGTGCTCCAACTCAGCTCTGAGCCCCTCCTTCCTTCCTGCCGCCACCCCCACACCTGGCTCTCATCTCACCACCTCACACCTGGGTTCTTGCAAAAGCCTGGCCTCCTACTGGGTTCTGCGCTCTGCACACAGTAGGTACCCTCTACACACACCAGGCCCTTGACTTGGGAGTGGACAGGGAGGCCCCCAGACAGCACCCCCTTGATGACTCCATTGATGAAGCTGGCTGGTGCCCACTCCTAGGGGAGAGCATGCAGGCCCAGTAGCCTCCCCTTCTCTCCCCGTGGTGAGAGAGAATCTGGGAGAACAGGGCCTGGGGAGCAGTGACTGGACAGCCCTGGAGAGCTCTGCCGACCAACCCTTGGGCGCAAACCGTGCCCCTGCTGAGCCCTGCCTTGCTGGGACTCAACCGTGAGGCCTGTGGCTCGGAGGCTGGTGGGGACCATCTGGCTGTGCTAGGTGAGTAACTCCACTGTGGGGTAGGCCTGGGAGGAGGGCAGGGAGGGGAGCCGAGAGCTCTGCTGGTGATGGGACCGCATCAGGCCCCTGGCTGCAGCACGTTCCCCCAACAAGGGCCAAACGAGGGTGTCGGGCCCAGGGCTGAGCAGGATGGCGTCCGGACTCGGGGGGAGGCACTCTGCCAGGCATGTCCTCGAGAGCCGCTTGGAGGGGAATGCCCCTCTGCCACAGTTGTGAGTCAGGCCCTGGGCACGGGTAGCTCCCGGTTGAAAGGTCTGGCATGAGAAGTCAGACCCGCGGGTCGGTGCGGGCCAGGCAACCGGAGGAAGTTTCCGAAACCCGCAGGGCCCAGCAAAGCTTCCTCCAGTGATGGGAGCGCTCTGGGTCTTCCCAGTCCAGCCAGGAGCCCCAGCCACACGTGGCTCTAGAGGCCCTGGAATGTGGCTGATGGAGTTTTCATGACTGCAGTGTAAACAGCTGTGGTGGCTGGAGATGGCCACGCTGGACGGTGCGGAGCTGAGATAGGCCCTCGAAGTGCAGCGGGAGGCGCGGCCTGCACAGTTGTGGCTCCGTTCTGCGGTTTAGGGTCACCAGGTAAAGTGCAGGATGCCCAGCTGAATCCGAATTGCACGTAGACCATGACTGTTCTTAGCGTGAGTGTGTGCCATGTAATATTTGGGACACTGTTGAAGACAAATACTAAACAAGCCTCTGTTCTTTATCTGAAATTCGAGGCTTAACAGCCGCCCTGTATTTCCATCGGTGGATCTGGCTGCCCTGTTCACGCACCGGCCCAGGACAGCCTGTGTCTGGACGAGGCCTGCGGTCGGCGGTTGACTGGTCAGTGGGAGGCTGCTGTTGGGCCTGGTGGTCTCGAGGACAAGTGGAGTCTTGGCTAAGGACACAGAGGCTGTGAACTTGCCTGCTCTGGCTGCCCTCAGGACCCCCCACCCCCTGGCTGCCCAGAAAACAGACTGGAGGCTGGAAACTGGCCCCTCTGAGCACAGGCCACAGGCGAGGCTGCCTGCCGGGTCCTGCCCTCCCACAGGCCCTGTCTCTATTCCGCCTGCCTTCCTTCCGGCCATCGCTGAGCATAGGAGCATCCCGGGGGTCCGTGTCCAGGCAGCCAGCTGATGCAGGAGGGCACCCCAACCGCGTGGAAGCTGCCTACAAGTCCGGGCCCGTCGTGTTGCGCTGGCCCAGGGTCAAGGCCGAGATGCAGCGGGGTCTCTGCGGGGGCCACCAGCACCTCACTTGGACCCCCTGGCTTCTCAGCTTTCCTGAGGGGCTCCAAGAGGGGCAGGTGCGGTGTGGGATGCCAAGGCCCCCATCCAATCGCGGCCCCATTGACATTCTCAGCTGGGCTCCTTTGGGGCCTCCTCTGGCCAGCCGGCTGGTGGGCAGCCCCTGGCTACAGGCGCCCGCCTCCACTCTCATCTGGACACCTCCTGACACTGGGGCCCTGAGGAGCCCCCACCTCCCTCCTGCCCACAGCCCCTGCGCGGCTGTCTGGCCAGGGGGTGAGAGGTGCGTCTGTTCTCGCCTGGCCGGGCGGAGGGCAGGGAAGGGGTGAGAGGTGCGTCTGTTCTCGCCTGGCCGGGCGGAGGGCAGGGAAGCGGTGAGAGGTGCGTCTGTTCTCGCCTGGCCGGGCGGAGGGCAGGGAAGGGGTGAGAGGTGCGTCTGTTCTCGCCTGGCCGGGCGGAGGGCGGGGAGGATTCCCAAGCTTTGCTGCCTGAAGGTTCCCGTGTGATCTGCAAATGTCGATCGTGTTTGGTTACATTTAATAGAGGAGACGAGAATTTTTTCTGAAACCACCTCGCTGGCTCCAAACCAAGTGTGGGAAAGCAAGAACATCAATCTTTCCCCTTTTAGAACAAGTTTTCTTTTTTCGAAGGGAAAAATTCCAGGCTCCATCTTTCTTTATGTGCCTTCCAGGCAGAGACCCCCCGACCCGCAGCTCCAGGGCTGGGTTGCCAATGTGACCAAGCAGACGGGCCCCCCCGCCAGCACCTACCTGAGGCCTGCTGCTCATTCCTACAAGGCGCTCTGGGGTGTGAGTCGGAGCTGCACCCCAGAAACGGCTCCCGAGGAACAGTGTCTGTGAGGCTGGGTGCTGGGGCCGCCTGCACCCCCCTTCCCCTCCCCAGAAACGGCTCCCGAGGAACAGTGTCTGTGAGGCTGGGTGCTGGGGCCGCCTGCACCCCCCTTCCCCTCCCCAGAAATGGCTCCTGAGGAGCAGTGTCTGTGAGGCTGGGTGCTGGGGCCGCCTGCACCCCCCTTCCCCTCCCAGGGCCCTGCAGGAGGCTACAGGTGGGCACAGACTCACAGCAGCCTCTGGAAAGGGCTGCAGAGGGACTTGCTGGCCGACTGGCCAGGGACCAGGCTGGGCAGAGACCCCCAGGCGGGAGGGTTAGAGCTCACCAAGATGCTCAACTCAGATGAGAGGCCACCTGCCCACACCCTGGCAGGCCAGCTCTCAAGACCAGGGCCTTCCGTCCTCTTCTACCCCTCCTCTCCCTCTCCCTGCCCACAAGGGTCTTCTTATACCCAGGCACCGGCCCCCATTCCTGTGCCCTCTCTCCTCACCCTGGCCCCACTCCAGGAGCTGCCTGTGGTCCTGAGGCCTGGAGCTGAAGCACCTTCCTGGCACCAGTAATTGTAATGGCCACATGTTCCCCTGCGAAGAAAGGGAATAAAAGACCTTTTCTAGCTGACATCCAGGCCGGTGGAACCAGAGCATTTGAGAGGCGCGGGTGCAGGGATCCCAGCCACGCCCAGCCCTGTCACCAGGCAGGGCTCCCAGGTGTGCTCGGTGACTGCAGGCCCCTGGCTGCTCCCTTTGCCCAGGGAGCTCAGTCTTCCCAGCCCCTGTGTGGACCATCGCCGAGTGTCTAGGCCTGAGCAGGTACAGGCGATGCTTCGGGTGCTGGCCCACTCGCCCTGTGCTGTGTGCCTCCAGATCTGCCCAAATTCCACCCCTGTCTGGTCCTGAGCCAGGGATGGACCATGGCCTGAGGGTGGGCACAACTTTGACCCCTCTCCTTGTGTCTCATTCACTCGCTCTTGCCACCTGGATGGGCACAAATAACCTGATGGCTCTGGAGATCCCAGGAGAACCCTCAGAGGAGCCTCAGGCACCCCCACCCACGACGGCTGTGGAGGGCCAGGAGAACCCCCAGAGGAACCTTAGGCACCTCCTCCCCACAATGGCCGTGGAGGTCCAGGAGAACCCTGAGGAGCCTCGGGCACCCCCCACCCGCAGCGATGCCCTGATCCCTGACTTCTTGAGGACCACCTTCCCATCCCCTGGTGGATGCTAAAAGAGAGGACGTTGGCTGACGGAGCCCCTGATGCCTCCTTCCTGACCGGTGGCCGTCCTGGGACGTGTGGGCTGAGGGGCCAGCGGCACAACCTGTGCCCTGGCCCCGAGTGCGGCTGGCAGGTGGCCTTGGGAACGTCTCCCTGCCAGGTGTGAATGGTGGCCACTGCTGCTGCCACTGCCACCTCACTGGGCCCAACGGCCAAGGGCCAAGTGCATGTTTGCTCAGCACAGGCGGGCAGTGAAGGGCAGCCCATGTTCATGGCACAGTCCCTGCCACGTGCCCACTGTGTGCCCACCCCAGGAGACGGTCCAGGAGGGGCTGGCAGGAACAGAACAGGGTGTGGCTGAGCTCCAGCCTTGCGTGTGGCCTGTCAGTCTCAGAGGGACGGCCAGTGGCGGAGAACAGAAACCTGGCTGAGGGCAGGTTTCTACGCTGTCACCGGTGAATGGGTACTGGGCCTGAGGCTCAAGGGGGCTTCAAAGGGGGGAATGCCCTGAGCAGGGACGGGGGATGAGAGAAGGAAGGCCTGCACCCTGGAGCCAAGAGCCAGTGCTACAGCCAGGTGGGGCCAGTCCCACTCCCTTACTTGACACATGGAGAAACTGAGGCTGAGAGTGGGAGCTGGGTTTGCCTGAGGGCTGGGCCTTGCAACCGTGTGCTTTCCTTGTGTTTATTTATTCCTGATGCCCCTGCCTGGGGGTCTCTGGGCAGATGAGCAGGTGCTGGGGCCCAAGCCTCTGCCCCCCGCCCCACTCACTGTCAACCTGGACAGTCCAAGCCCCTTGAACTGCCATCCCCGTAGGTAGGAGTATAAAGGGTGGGAGGGCAGCCGGGGCAGGGGACCGGCAGCGCCCGGGCGAGAAGCTTCCCAGAGGCGGATCTCGGAAGAAAAGTCGCACGGAGCAGTCTCCCTGGCCACCCGTCTGCCTGGACCCCGGAAAGCAAACTTGGGAAGCAGGAAGCAGTGGAAAGTGAGAAACTTTAGCAAGGGAGGTGTGCCAGGCCAAGGCCTCCAGGAGAGAAACATCACGTGCGAGACGTGGCTGGGCCGCTGCCCGCACCGTGTCGCCCGCTGCCCTGTTTTTTCCATGGGCTGCAGCTTTCCTCATCCCTAGCCAGGGGGCACGGGGCTCCCCTCCCCCTGCCCACCCGCCTTGCTCCGCACCTAAAACTCCCTGCCCAGCCCACTCAGCTGTGGCTACTGGCTGAGAAACCGAGGCCCACAGACCCTGGGCAGAGGGAGATGGGGGAGAGACAGGCAGGGCCAGGGTGGGGATTGCACAGACCCACACAGGGTGATCCTGGGCCATCCTGGCCTCGAGGGGGCCCACAGGCTTCACCCTCCACCCCGGTCTCTGGCTTTCAGGCCTGTGAGGGACAAGGGTTCTTGGACACCAAGCATGTGGTCTGACGGGGCTGCACCGTTGCCCGCTGGGCCCATGGCAGGCACCCGGGGCTTCTCACTGTGAGAACGCACAGGCTTGCTCAGCCGGGGGCCGGGCTTGCAGGGGCCACCAGCACACATCCCATGGCTCAGGGCCGGATGGGGACTGGCCGGGGAGACGGAACTCGGGGCAGCATGGACTTGGCGACATCTCGTCTCTGCCCAGGCCAGCACCCCTCTTTGCCACTCCAAGGCCTGACCTCTCCAGGTGGTGCCCTCGCCGGCCCTGCTGGCTCAGCTGCCCCTCCCATCCCACTGGTCTCCAGTGGCTGTGAATGGCAGTCCCAGCTGCTATGCCAGCCTGGCCCGGGCCCCCCTGCAGGGGCAGACATCACTGCCAGCCTCATCCCCAGCTCCCAGGTACCAGCCGTGTGGGGCACAAGAGCGCCCAGGGAGGCTGTTGGCCTTTTTTGGGCCTGTCCACTGCAGGGCCACCGGTGCCCACCAAGGGAGACCAATCAGCACAGCCGTCTGCACAGGCGCACAGGCTGAAGGACAGTGGCTATTTCAGGGCCTGGCGTCAGTTTCCCTGTCCTCTTCCCAAAGAGGAAGGGAATGTAGACGCCTGGCCCGGACAAGCGCCAGCCAGGCACTTGGAGACCCCAGAAAGGGCAGCAAGGAAGGGAGCAGAGAGGCCAGCTCAGGCCCGCCCAGCTCAGGCCCGTCCAGCTCAGGCCTGTCCAGCTCACCTTTCTGCCCATGAGCTCACGGGTTCTGGCCCTCGGGCAGTTTCGAGGTCCCCATGTCACCGCCTCCCCACACCCTGGTTCCAGGAGAGGGTAGGGGAACAGGCCCTTTTTCAGCTTCTCCCTGCCCCAGGGTTGGAGAGAACTTCAGCCCCCTCTGACGACAGCTCGGGGGCTCCAGACCCTTTGAGAGCCCACTCTGGTGCCTCCATTGTGAAGCCTTGGCTTTGGGGCTGGGCTCAGCAGCTCTTGGAGGACAAACGAGGTCCCTCCTCACTTGCCAGCTAGTAAGGCCGCCGGGCTGGCACAGGATGAGAGTGAGCTACAGAGTGTTCTAGAGGGAGGCTGGGCCCTCCTTAAGCTGGCTCAGGATGGTAGGGAGGGGCAGTCTTCATCACAAATGGGTGGCAGGCGGCTCAGCACACAAGGCACTCCCCAAGCCTCTGCAGGCATGAGTGGCAGTGGGCCGTGTTCCCTCTGCCCTGCCCTGTGCCCCTGCCCCATGCCCCTGCGCCGTCTCCTCCACTCCAGGAGAGCCCAAGGGAGCCAGTGCTGCCCTGGTGGGGGGTTTCTCTCTCCAGCAGGTCCCCTGGCGAGGAGGGCTCCAAGCTTCAGAGTGAATACTCAGACCCCCGCTACCGCACCGTGGAGAGCGAGCGGGTGGGGGAAGACGCAGGGGGCTGGGAGAGCTGTGGCACAAGTAGGGCGAGTAAGATGGAGCAGGAGGAAGGCCAATCAACCTAGCCAGCTCTGGAGCCACCTGGAACACTCAAAGGGGACGTCTTTCTGTCCCCAGGAGCCCCACTTTAGGGCCGTGTGCTGGGCTGACTCCCTGGCCCGCAAGACCCCAGGTTGCTCACTCAGCCCAAACTCCCACCCATGCCACTCACCGCCCTCTCAGCCAGCCTACTTGGCTGGCTTCCGAAAAGGTCTGGGGCTTGTTCTGTGTCCTCGGGGGGAGACACCCTGGTCAGTGCTTCCCGGGCCTGACCAAACATGCCTGGCTTGTTTTCTTCCTGGGACGGTGAGAAATGGGCGCAGGGTTTGGAGAGGCTGCCAAACTGCTCCAGCCCCAGGGTTTGGGGGTCAGCACCAGTGCCTGGATGCCCAGGTGCTCTGGAGACAGGTTACCCAGGCTGACTTGAGCTCCCAAAAGCAGAGCTGGCACTACCCAACCGCCTCAGGGCAGAGCCCCTGCCAAGCCCCAGAGCTGTCCCCAGTCCACACCTGGTGAGGTGTGGACAGAGACTGGAAGACCTCCCTGGGCTACCAGCTCTGCCTGCTTGGAGTTGGGGCTGGGAGAGACAGGGGCCGGCGGACACAGAAAAGCTAAAGTCTGGCTAAATCCTGTAGGCTCAGGCGAGTTCTCTTTGACCACAGGCCTTTGACCTGGGGTCAGCAGTCTTCCCCTCCAACCTGGAGCTCAAGGGTGAGCTTCAGCCTGGATGGGGGTATTGGGGGCTTGGAGGGTCCTGGACGCTCAGAGCTGGGTGCCGGACGGGAGTGCTGGCCAGCCCTTGGGAGCAGTGGTCCAGAGGCAGCGGGCTCTGCCTGCAGAGAGCTTGCAGTCTCCCTGGGCAAACACCAGGCAGGCCCGAAAAGCATGTGTCACTGAGCTGTGCCAGGACGGCAAGCCGGGAGTGTGTGCTCCTTGGGGAGTGGGGCGCAGGTTTGGGCTCCAGCGCTGCCTCTTGGCTGGATACCCAGCTTCATATTTGGCTCAGCACAGCAAGGAGGGGCTGGGGGTCTCAGGCAGTCAGGGTTCCAGTCTCAGCCCTGGCACCACTGCACCCGGGCGCAGGCCCAGCACAAGGACAGGCACAGGCCACAGCACTGGTGGTGCCCGGAGGAGGGTGTGTATGTGGCTAGCGGCTGTAGGCATCCTGGGGGCTACCAGGTCTCTTGCCTCACCCTCCCCTTCAAGGCAGCATGGAGGTTTGGGATTCAACCTTCACCCATTTCCGAATCCTTCCGGGGCTCCCCTGGCAGCCCCTGTTGCTCCACACTGTGCCAGGCCCCAGATGGGGAGAGCTCCCACCTGTCCAGGGCTGTGGTGTGGGGCTGTGGGGGGTGGCGCTGGGTGGGGCATAGCCTGCTGCTTTGAGGGACGCTGACCTTTGAACTGAGGAGGTTCCTGAGCCTTCAGCAGGGGAGGGGCACAAGGCCACAGCCCCCTTGGCCTGCCGGAGCAGGTGACAGCCAGGTCTGGAGGGGCAGGCAGGAGAGGAGGATGGCGCAGGGTTCAGCCCAGCATCTCATCTGAAGGCCTCAGGGTCAGAGGCAGGGCCCCTGGGGCCGCACCAGCTCCCTTGAGCGCCAGAAGCCCAGGAACACGCAGTGCCTAGACGCTTCACCAGGAATACACGGTGCCCAGACACTTCACCAGGAAGCAGGGGCCTTGCCCAAAGGTGTCCGGGCCGGGGTTCCCCTGGTGGCTGCTGAAATGGCCCACTATGTCGCATCTGCGCCCCAACAGGGCATCCACACCCGTGTCTGCCTGCGTCCGCTCCTGAAAAGCTGTGTCAATAAAAGCTCATTTGCAATGCACCAGGATGCCAGGAGGCTCTCCAGGTGGCCATGGGGCTCTCCGGGTGTCCAGGGGGCTCTCCAGGTGGGCAGGGGGCTCTCCAGGTGGCCAGGGGACCCTCCAGGTGGCCAGGGATTTTTTCAGGGGTCTCTCCAGGTGGCCTCAGGGGACCCTTTTGTGAAATGGCTCATCATCTACTAGGATTTCTTCAAGTGGGACCCCTTTGCCTTTGACCGAGGCCCACAGACCCTGGGCAAGTAGACAGCTGGGGGGAATGTGGGTGGGTTTGGGAAGCTTTGGTTTGAGCAGAGGGGCTGGGGACCCTTCTGAAGCTAGGAAGGCCAGCTCAGCAGAAAGCGCTGGCTGAGGTGGTGAAGGGAGCCCTGGCCAAGGGGCTCTTGGCAGAGTGGTGGGCGGGCGCTGTGAGGCCTGCTGGCCGCAGCCACAGAGCAGGCGGCGGGCCGGGGCCTGGGAGTGATAAATGGCTTCCCCAGGAGCCAGGCGGCTCTGCCAGGGTCTTCTCAGTCCTCTGAATTCAGTCTTGTTGACCCTGAGGCCCAGTAGGGCCCCTTCGAACAGGGCTGCTTTGTGGCCGAGGTGGGGGTGTTGCTTGCAGTGGGGTTTGTACGTGCAGGGCTGGCATGGGGGGCACAGGGAGTGTCGAGGAGGCCCTGCCAGCCCAGGGGGAAGCTCAGCTGTTGGAACTAACGGCAGCAGCTGGACCCTGGTGCCCACAGGCCCTGGGCTGTGAGTTTGGAGGGTACAGCAAGCCCCCCGTGTTGAGGTTCAGCTCAAAAACTGGACTTGGCCAGCTCAGCGTTCACCGCCCTGTGTGCTCATCAGGGAGCATTCCCTGGGCTCCTGGGTGCCTGCACAGTGAGGTACCCACAGGCAGCCCTGCCTCTTCTGGCTGTGGCTCCTCTGTGTCATGGGGGCAACACCATCCCAGTCGCTGAGGCTCAAGCCCAGGAGATGGTATTGAGAGAAGAACATGGCCCAACACCTCCAATGCGTCCTGCCTGCCATGGGTGCTCTGCCTATGCACCTCCAGGGAACCCCACAAGGAGGAGGCTTGAGGTGAGAGGCCTCTCAGCCACCAGAACGTCACTGGTCCTTGCCCCCAGTCTACCCAGCCCATCCCTGCTCCTCCACCTGCCCGGCCCACCACACTGTCCTAGGAAACCCTCATGCAGCACCTAAGAGAGGCTTTGGGCAGGCTGGCTTCCCCCACACACTTCGGGGTCGTCTTGCCCTTCTCCTGCCTCCTTAGAAAGCCCTCCTGGTCCCTTTGGCCCTGGGATATGTCCCATACCGGTCTCTGCTGCCCAAAGGCCCCATGTCTTGGTTCTCAGGGCTAAAGCCAGTGTCCCTGGTGGCCTGTCCCAAGGAGGACCCATCTGCTGACAAGGCCAGGTGGGGACCCAGAGCCGTGGGTTGTAAACCGCTGATAGCATGGCTGCCCCAAAGCCCTTCTCCTCCGGGCTTGCTGGTGGACCAGGGCCTCGGGGCCCCCAACACAGTGCCCTCACACCAGAGTGGAAGGAGGCTCCCAGCTCCCGGCGTGGCTGGCATTTGGGCAGGCTGGCTGCCTGCGTCTTTGGCTCCCCGGGGCCCTTTGGCACCTGCAGGCCTGGGAAGAAGTGGGCTGGACCTGCTGCTCAGACTCTTGGATTTCGCAGGCCCCGCACCTCTTTCTAAGAACCCCTCAGAACCTGCGGGAAGAGAAGGCCCGGGAGGAGTGGACGGGGCCTCGATGGCTCAACAGGTCGGGCTTGGGGGAAGGCAGAGAGGCCTCTCGCTCTGTGCCAAACTCAGCCTCGGCTGCCTAGAAATGAGTTTCCAGGGACCCCAAGCTCTGGTTCTGGGCGCAGGGTCTCCAAACCGTGCCTCAGTGTGGTGCCCGCAGACACTACCTCTGCAGGGAGCGCTTCTTCCTGTGCTCCCTTGCTGGGCCCTGCAGCCCGAGTGGGCCCTCTGAGCTGGAGCAGCCCGGCTGGGATTAGTGGAAGAGGAAAAAGTGACGATGGCGGTGGGAGGCAGAGTGGCTTCACACACACCTCCACTGTGCCTCAACACGTGTTTATCTGCCAGAGCCACGGACTGGCCTTGGGGACCGCTAGGAACCATGCGTAGATCTCAGTGTAGCCGCCCCCACCCCAGCCTGACTTAGACCTGGGTGCCTTGGAGCTCCCTGGAGCCTGCCTGCCGGGTTAGGAGGCCTGCGAGGACTCGGGGAAATCGGGGCTCAGGCTCACAGCCCTGGGCAGGGGAGCTGAGCCCTTCAGGGAGCCCCAGCAGGCCAAGAGACACCGAAGGGGACACTCAGGGATTCAAGAGGGCCCACAGCCTCTGCCCACTGGGGGTTCTGCCGACTAAGATGTGGGCTGCTGTCCCGATAGCCTGATGGCCCAGGTGGACACAGGAGGGGTGAGTGTGGCCCACCAGGGTGCCACCGCCACTTTCCCCGGCCAAAGTACGTGGACCATGCCAGGAAGACCTCTGTGCTGTCTCTCCTCTCACCTTGTGGCCACCAGGACAGGTGAACAGAGCCCGTCCATCGGGCCCTGCCCTCGCGAGAGACATCCCACAGAGCAGGGGCACCTCGGAAAGCGAGGTTGGAGAGGGGCCCAGAGGTGGAGGAGAGAAGAACAGCTGCGGCCCACAGCCAGCAGACTAGGGTGGGCCATGCCCGAGTTCGGTGGGGGTTGTCACGCATGTGTGGCTGGGAGTAACTGGGGTCTTGGGTAGCCCCGTGCGTCCAAAGTACTTCCACGCCTCTGAGGTCAGTGAGCAGGGTTTCCACCACCCCGGGGCCCAGGGGGAAACTGAGGCCCATCGGGCTTGAGGATGGACCTTGCTCCAGGCCCATGGGGGCAAGATTTCTGTGTGCAAAGCCCAGCCACTACCTTCACAGACAACGTCGTGGGCTCCCTGGGGGCAGCACCAGCAGGGTGGGTGTGGGATTTGCTCCACATCCCCTGGGGCCCTCATGGGGCAGAGGATGGGGTGGTGAGTGGGCGCACGTGCACTTTGCAATGAGGCCTGCCCTGCTCACAGCCTGGTGCTGGGGTGGGGCCTGAGGTGGGAAAGCACATGAGGGTTTTCCCACCTATGCACTGTCCTCTCCTGAGTGGCAACAAGGTGGAAAGAAAAGCCCAGAGCCGTGCTCCCTTGGGCAGCAGGTCCTCCGGACGGCACTCGGGTGCTGCTTGCGCAGTGATGAGGTGGGGACAGCATGGCCCCAGTGGCCTGCGCAGGGAGGGCCAGCACCGGCACGGGAATCTGTTGACCTCAGGAGGTGCCAGGGCTGGAGCAGCACTGGGGAGTGCCATGTGCCGTGTGTGCTGAGCCATTTGGACTTGTGAGGCTCTGGCCTTGGAGTCTGGGGGCTGACACTGGCCCTGGTGAGTCTCAGAGTCCGTCTTGCTGGGACAGTCTGATCCGCTGCCTCACTCGTCTGTGGCTGGGCCCTCTCCACACCTACCCCGCTGCCAAAGCCCCATCAAGCGCCGCCTTCTCCAGGAAGCCAGTTCATCGGAGCCAGCAACATCTTCCTTATCCAAGGCTGGGCACTGACATGTGACCCTCGCTGTGGGGTCTAGAGCCCCCCTCTCTTTTTGTGGGTGAGGGGCACAGCTGGGCTTCCAGCTCCCTGATGAGGGGAACCTGGGCAGGGTCTCCTGAGGGGCTGAGGAGGGTCCTCTATGGGACAGCAGTGCATGGGCAGCCGTGAAGGGCCCCTCTTGTCTTGGGGCAGCTGTAGGGGAGAGGCCAGCCATGTCATGAAAACACAGGGAAGCACCGTGTGGGGTTTTGCAACCAGGCCGGGAGCTGCTATCTACGGGGCCGCTGGTGGGGCCCTCGCCTGTGTCTGGGGCCTTGCTTCGGTGGCAGTCCTGGAGCGGGGCTGTCTCTGGTCGCCAGCCTGGCACCCCAGGCCTCCCTTCCTTCCTGCCTGAAGCCTCTGGGAGCCCCCCAGCTCCTGCCTCCCTCCAGCTGGCTCTGGCCCTAGTGTTCCAGGACCCGGCCCTGCCCTGCCCTGCTGAAGCCTCTGCTTTCTATCTGGACCTTCCTCCTCCAGCTGAAGCACAGGCTCCAGCACCCCCCACCCTCTGCCGCAGGTGGGGATGTGTCTACGTTGCCTGGCACCCCCCCCCCATACTTCCTACAGCCCTTAGTCCCCTGGCTCCTCAGAGAACATGGCCATGGCCTGTACCAGGGTTCTACACAGTCAGGCCTCATCGAAGCAGCGGGGTCCCCAGCCAGCTCAGAGGCATCCCAGCATCCTCTCTGTCCCAGTCTCCCACCCCATCCCGCCTGCATTCCCTCAGTGCACTCCCCCCCAAGCCCAGTCCCTCTGTCCTGCTGCAAGCTGCTCACAGCAGGACACGCAAACCTCAGCCTAACCCCGGATTCCAGGCTGTAGGCTGTCCGCTGGCTGCAGAGATAAATCGAGGAAGCCTCCCCCGGCCCTGGCCCAGGCCAGCCCCCTGCAGTGGGTAGGCAAGGGAAAGGAGAGACCCCAGAGGCCTGTTTGCTGTCCCAGCTGGGCTCACTGCACGCCCCTTCCTCTGCCCCAGCCCTGGCCCCGGCAGATCTGAGGACACAGCTCTCTCTGCTCAGAGGCTGTTCCATGGGAGCCTGTCCGCTCAGCCCGGGGGGAGGGAGGATGCCGACAGGGAGCTGCTCTTCTGGGAAGGGGAGGCGGCTTCCAACGCCCAGCTGCTCAGGGTGGGACCCAGGGGACCCCTGGGGAGGCTCCAGGATATGCCCCCAGCCCCACCAAAGCCGTCTGCACGCTCCATGCTCCAGCATCCCAACCCCCATCAGCCTGGCCTGGGGGCTCGTCCTGACTCGAACCGTCCCATCATCAGCTTCTCTAGAAGGGTCCTTGGTGACAGGACGATTGAACCCCCTCCTTTTCTGAAGGGCAACCAAAGACCCCTTAGGGGAGAAGGGGGTTGTACAACCCCAGCCAGGAGAAGGGGGTTGTACAACCCCAGCTGTGCTCCCCCTGCCTTCAAGGCCACCTCCACCCTTCCCCATCGGAATTCCTCCTGTTCCTCATGGCACCTTGCTGGTGGGGGGCCCTCACTGCAGTCCGACCCCTCGCCGCAGGTGGGTGAGTTGGGGATGGCCTCTGCAGCCTGTACCTCCACCAGACCAGACGCCTGCAGTGCCCAGCAGCCCTGGTCCCTGTGTGCCCCTACTTTAATCCGCTGTCCTGTGAGGCCTGCCTCTGGCCTCAGGTTGCTCATAAAGCCTTCCTTACCCATTGGGCCTGACAGCCAGCTGCAGGTGGGAGGTCAGGAGTCTGGGAACCCTCCTAGGGCGTCCTTGTGACAGAGGCCCGGAGTGCTGGGAGCCTCGGGACCAGGCCAGGCTGCAGGGAGGCAGGTGGCTGGGCAGGACTCCTTCCCAGCAGCTTCTGTCAGTGGCACAAGGCTTCTGGCTGCCCAGGCTCCAAAGGGAGGGCCTCAGCTCATTGCAAAGGGTGCTGCAGCCTAGGGGGCCTTGGAGACCCCTTCTCTCCGGGGTTCTGGCCTTGGGGACTCATGCGCTAAGGGCTGAGGCCCCAGGCTCTGTCTCCAGTTGGGCCAGGGGTGGCACCCTGTGGCCCCCAATACCCGTAGCAAGTGTGGGAGCCAGGGCCAGGGCTGGGGGCTATCGGGTCCCAGGCTGCAGCTGGAGTTGGAGGCCTCTGTGACCAGGCTGGGAGCTCAGCACAAGCCCAGACTTGGGACTCCCTTTGGAGCCCAGACGGCCGGTGCCTCTCTCCACCAAGTGAGGGGTCTCGAGGGGCCTCGGATTCGAAGGACCCTGTCATCTGGGAATCTGGGATGAGGGTCTCCATGCGTTAGAAAGGAGGCAGGGGTGAGGAGCTCGGCAGCCCCTCCCTGCTGCCAGGGAGATGAAATCAGTTCTGGAAAGATCCACCCCCTCCTCAGGCCCTGGGAATACGCAGACAATGGCTGGAAGGAAGGGCCCAGCTTTGCAGGTGGTAAGAGGGGGCTGGGGGCGCTTCCCACCTTCGCCCCCCACCCCAGAAGCCCCACCTCAGTGGTCAAATGGGTGTCATGCTATCCACTGACCTCACGGGGGCGCAGGAGACAACAAAATTTCAGCCAGTTCAAGGGAAGGTCCCTTTGTGGTTGGATCCTCTGGACTGAGCGGCTTAGTGGGGGCTGAGCGGGGACTCCCCAGTTGTCTCTCAAAGGCGAGCCATGCTGCCTGACCCCACTCACCTGCCACCCTGAACAATGTCCCCTGACCTTGCAGCCCCTCTTGCCTCTATCCTGCTCCCTAGGCCGCTCTCCCTTCTCCTCTCCTCTTCCTCCCTCCCTCTCCTCCAGCCAGGCAGGAGGGAATGAGCCCAGGCCCACCCCAGACCCGGCTGGGGCCTGAGGCTCCCTGGGGGCTGTGGGGGCGGGAGGAAGGAGCCTGCAGCGGGGGCTGAGGGGCCACAGGTCTCAGGCAGCCGAGGAGAGTGAGCAGCTCTGGGAAGGGCCTGGGAGCCAGGTGTGGTCCCTGCCCAGGAGCTTGGGAGAGGTGGCTGAGGGCTCCAAAACCGGGCAGAGGCCCTGGATGGGAGTGGGCTGGGGAGAGGAGATGAAGAATTGAGGCACCGAGGGGCCAGGGACAGGCAGAGGGCAGCCCAGGGGCTTGGGTGGGAGATCCCAGGGACATTGAGGAGGCGGGAGAGGGAGGGAGAGGGGAAGAGACCCAGCTTCAGGCAGGAGCAGTGAGGGGTGTGCTGAGGGCCCCACTGCCAGAGCCAGACTCCTGAGGGTCAGCAGGGGTACTCTTCACAGGGGACCAAGGGGAGCTATCCAGGAGTAGCCAGAAAGATAGACTCAGGGTCGGCTGCAGGAGGCGCTCTCCTGGGTCTGAAGCTGATAGTGCAAGGAGAAGAGACATAGTGTCCCCTCCAGTACTAGGGAGCCATGGAAGGTTGCTGAGCAAGGGCAAGCCTGCCAGAAGCTGGATGGGAAAGTGGACGGTCCCTCCTGACCCCCACCCCCACCCCCCAGCTCCACCAAGGAGGCCCACGCCCAGGCCTGGCCAGTTCCCAGAGTCCTGGGCTCTTGGGGTGGGGGCCGCTCACTCCCCCTCCTGGGCTTGTCAGACACAGCTGAGCCGTGTGCATCTTTCAGCAGACAGTTTCCAAGTTTATGAGCAAATGTTCTTTCTCCTGGCACTGGTTTGGTTCTGGGCCCAGAGAGGACATTCCTACGGGGGTCTTCCCAGCACACCCTGGAGGCTACAGGGCTGGCCTGTGTTGGGTGGGGCAGCACGGGATGGAGGGCTTCTTCTCCCTTCCAGCCTGGATGTTGGGACTCTGGGCAGAGAGAAACTCTGGCAGGGGGTGGCAGCTGTGGAGAGAAGGAGGGAGGCTCAGCTGCCAGCATTCCAAACAAGCTGGGAAAGAGTTGAGCGGACGCCCCCCAGCATCTGAGAAGGGTGAGCAGCTGGTCCTTCTCTGGGCACTGGGGAGCCATGGAAGGCTGCACAGCAGGAGGTGGGGAGTCCCAGGTCGAGGAGCTTTAAGGGCCTGGGCCAGAGAGGGTTCCCCAAGGGCTTGGCCCACCCCAGCCCTACCACCGTATCTGAGATCCCCCAACGGCCCATATTAATAGCTTCCTCCCTTCTCAAAAGGCCAGTCCTGAAGCAGATGTACACCTGTAACTCAATAAACCCCGGCTAGTGGCAGCCCCTTGACATGGGAGTGGCATTCCTCAGCCTCTGCCATTGTGCACCCCCACCCTGCAGGGAGGGCACAGCAGAGAGAAACTGAGACCCAGAGGACTCCAGCTGGCCACTGCTGGACCAGGCTGACACTCACGACTGTGGGCCCTCAAGACACCTCCCGATCGTATCCCCAGGGTAAGGAGCATGCCTTGTTTCCCTCATGCTCTTCCTCTCCTAGGCCTCAGTTTCCCCGTTTGTTCTCAGCTCCTGGTCAGCTGGGAGGTGCCATGCTGTGATCTCAGCACTGCGTGGAACTGAGAATCCCCAAGAGGAGCACTCCTGAGGCAGAGGGGCGGCATGGAGGGCACAGGGAAGAGGGTCTTCCCGGTACCATATGGGTCCCTCAGGGCCCCCAGCCTCTGCGTGTCACCCTTCCTCGAGAAGTAGATGGCTCAGGCCTGGTCCCAACGCAGCCCAGCGAGGCGGAGGGGCTTGCGTGCAAGGTCCCAGGCCTTTGCCTCTGTGCCTCTTCCCTAAGTAGGGGACTGTCTGTCAGGTGGTCCTAGAGTCTGGGAGGGTGGAGTGGGTAGGCAGGGAAGCCCAGGGAGAGTGGGCAAAGAGCAAAGGCCCCAAGAGCCAGGGGCTGGGGACCTGCAGCAGGTCGGGGGCAGGTGGGGATCTGATGGGTGTGGGCGAGTCAGCCTGGCGGGCTTCCCTGCTGGCCACGAGGCCTGGGGACCAGGAGGGGGACTTTTCGTGGAAAACGGATCAAAAGCCGGCTTATTGAATTTGCTTTTCTCTAACCTTTGCTTCCTGGCTTGTGCAACTGCCCTCCTGAGGCCTTCGCCTTTGCCTAGGGGTGACAGCCCCCAGGTTCCCGGAGCACAGGCACCTCCTGTGGCAGCTTGGGGGGCACTTGAGCCCTGGCTGTGCCGGGCTGTGGGGCAGAGGCTGCAACGCCACCACCTGCCCCATCAATCAGCCCAGCTCCCTTCCCAGCCCCAGGCCCGGGCCAGGCGGGTGGAGGGGCCTCGTGGATTTTTTTGCTGGCTTAGCTCCTTGGGCCTGGGGCTGGAGCTGGGTGGGCCGTGTCTGTGGGCCGGGGTGGGGAGTTGTGCCTGAGGTCAGAGCCAGGCAGGGACTCACAGGTCTGCGTGTGTTTGGGGAGGTTTTAGGCAGGGCTGGTGAGGGGCCTCCATTTGCTTGCTGACTTGAACCACTTCTGAGCCTTCTGAAACAGGCAAATCTTCTTCCTCTTCTGATGGGGTTTGGCTTGTAGAAACCATCTAGAGGCGCTGGGAGCCACATATGGGGAGGCCCGAGATAGGGGGAGGCCTAGGGGCAGCAGAGAGGCCCGCCAGGGGAGAGGCCGAGGTGCGAGGAAGGCCTGGGTTGGGGCAAGTGGAACTGCAGAGATGGTTCTGGGTGAAGAACCATACATTATTCTCCATAGCTCATTCTCCACTTTCTATTCTTTATAGTCTATTCTCCATACTCTGTTATCCATTCTCCATTTTAATCATCCTTTCTCCACACTCCATTCTCCATCCTCCATACACCATTCTTTATTCTCTATACTCCATTCTCTTTTCTGTTATTCACTCTCCATATAATATTCTCCGTTCTCCACACTCTATTATCCATCCTTTATACTCAATTCTCCATTCTCATTTCTTTATGCATTACACTTCATTCTTCCTTTTCCATTCTCCATACTCCATTCCTCATACTTCATACTTTATTCTTTTCCTTTTCCCTTCATGCTTCACTCTTCATATCCATCATTGATTCTTCTTTCTGCAATTTTGTCCTCCATACTCTACTCTCCATTCTCCATTTTTTATATATCATTGTTCAGTCTCATTCTTTATGCTCCATTCTCCATACTTCATACTTTATACACCATTTCCCATTCTCCTTTCTCCATTTGTTACTCTCCATACACCATTTGTATTCCCCATGCTTCATACTATATTCTTTAATAGCCTTTCTCCATTCTCTATTTTCCGCACACCATTTTCTATTCTCCATACTCTCTTCTCTAGCTCCTTTCTTCATTCTTCATACATTATACTGCAATCTGTTTTCTACATATTCCATTGTTCATTCTCCATTCTCTATATTCCATTAACCCCTCCTTTTCCTTTATTCTACAATCTGCATTCGCAAAACTCCATTCTCCATTCTCCATTCTTCTGTCTTCTTTCTCCGTACCTCTTTGTCCACACACCATTTTTCATACCACATTCTCTCATTCTCAATAATCTTTTATTTATTTATTTATTTATTTATTCGAGACAGAGTTTCACTGTGTCACCCAGGCTGGAGTGCAATGGCACAATCTCGGCTCCCTGCAACCTCCATCTCCCAGGTTCAAGTGATTCTCCTGCATCCGCCTCCCAAGTAGCTGGGATTACAGGTACCTGCCACCATGCCTGGCTAATTTTTGAAGTTTTAGTAGAGATGGGGTTTCACCATGTTGGCCAGGCTGGTCTCAAACTCCTGACCTCAGGTGATCCGCCCACCTCGGCCTCCCAAAATGCTGGGATTACAGGCGTGAGCCACCCCGCTAGGGCTTATTTCTTATTATTTATTCTTTATACCTTATTCTCCATTCTCCATACACCATTCTCTATTCTGTTTTCTCCATATCCAATCTCCATTCTCCATTCTTTCTCCATACTCCAGTCTCCATTCTTCTTTCTCCATCCCCTATTATCGATACACTATTCTCCATACCACACTCTCTCACTCTCAGTAATTCTTTTGTTATTCCTTATTCTCCGTTCTTTGTACCTTATTCTCCATTCTCCATACTTCATTCTCAATTCTCATTTCTTCATATTCTGTACTACATTCTCCATACACTATTCTCCATACTTCATTCTTAATTCTTCATTCTCCATACTTTATACTGCAGTCTTTTTTCTCCATACTCCATTCTCCATACACAATTCTCCATTCTTCATATTCCGTTCTCCATTCCTCTTTCTTCATACTGCATTCTCCATATGCCATGCTTTTTTCTCCATACTCTATTCTCCATATACCATTCGCCATTCTCCATTTCTATTATCTAAACATTATTCTCCATAATCCATAGTCCTTATTCCATTGTTCATTCACGTTTCTCCACTTTCGATACTCTTACGCTTTTCTGCATTTTCCATACTCCATTCTCCATGTTTCCAACTTTATACACCCTTCTCAATTTTCTTTATTCTAGAATCTATTCTGCATATACCATTCCCCATTCTTCATTTTCCACAGTCCATTCTTCATTCTTTTATCTTCACACATCATTCTCCATAAACACGTCTCCATTTTTTATTATTTATATTTCATTTTCCATACCCCATACACCAATCTTTATTTTTCTTTCTCCATACTTAATTCTCCATACATCATTCTTCATTCTTCATACACCATTCTCTATACTCTATACTCCTCTTTCCATATTTCTTCATACACTTTTCTCTATTTGTACTTTTCATTCTTCCTTCTCCATACTCTATACTCCATAATAATATTCAATACTCCATTCTCTTTTCTCTATACTTTATTCTTGATATATCATTCATCATTCTCCATGTTTTATTCCCAATACTTTATTCTGCAAAGTTTATTCTCTATATTCTCTACTTCATGCTCCATTTTCCATGCTTAATCCTTTTTTCTCTATACTCCATTCTCCATATGCTGTTCTCCATTCTTTATTTTCCCATCTCCATACTCTAACTCATACTTCATTAATCATTCTTTTTTTTGCCATACTCCCTGCTTCATACACCATTCTTCATCCTCCATACTGTACACTTCATCCTCTATTCTGTTTCCTCTTAAGTTAATTTAATATACACCGTTCTCCATCCTCTGTACTCCATTCTCCATTTCCCTTTCTCCATATTCCATTTGTTATACAACATTCTCCATTCTCTATTCTCCATATTTTATTCTCCTTTTTTCTGTGCAATCGATTGTCCACACACCATTCTCTACTCCACATTTTCCATTCTCCATATTCCATCCTTATACACCATTCTCCGTTCTCTATTCTCCATATTCCATTCTCCATGCACCATTCTCCATACTCTATTCTCCATTCTTCTCTCTCCATAGTTTCTCCTCATATACCATTCTTTATTCTGCATTTTCCATTCTTCATCCTCTATACTCTATACTTCATTCTCCATTCCCCATGCTCCATTCTCCACACTTTTTATCTTTTCTCCTACTTCAATCTCCTTACACTATTCTGCATTTTTTTCTACATCCTCCATTCTCCAAACATTATTCTCTATACTTTGTTTTCTCTTCTCATTTCTCTATACTCTATTTCCATACTTCATTCTTTACACACCATTCTCCATTTTTCATTTCCATACTTTGGTCTACATATTCCATACTTTATTCTTTGTTTTTCATATTCATCCTTCATACTCCATGTTCTTTTTCCCTCTCACTATACATCATTCTCATAAACCATTCTCCATTTTCCATTCTCCTGACTACATTCTACATACTCCATACTTCATACTTAATTTGTCTCTCTTCGTACTTCATTCACCATATACCAACTCCATTCACCATTCTCCATACTCCTTTCTTCATTTTTTCTTAATATGCCTTTCTCCATATGCCATTCTTTATTCTCCATTTTTCATCCTCCATTCTTCTTTGTCCATATTACATTCTCTATATTCCATTTTTCTTTTATACTTTCTCATCCATACTCCTTTTTCTATACTTCATTCACTATACTCCATTTCTTATTTTCTCTCCTCATAGTCCATTTTTTATACTCCATTCTCAATTCTCCATGCATCATTCTCCATACTCCATTCTTTTTTCTCCAAGAGTAAGAAGATTCTCATTCTTCATACTTTACTCTCTCTACACCATAGTCTATTCTCCATTTTCCATTCCCCATACTCCATTCTCCAAACTTCATTCTTTGTATTATATTTTCTGTTCTCCTTTCATCATGCTTCATTCTCTATATTCCATTTTTTTCTCTATATTCTATTCTCCATACACCTTTGTTCATTCTCCATTTCTCAGTCTCCATACTGTTTTCCATACTGTATACCCATATTTCAATCCTCATTCTTCTTTCTCCGTAATTCATCCTCCATATACCATTGTTCATTCTCCATTCTTTATACCCCAAACTCTATTCTTTTCTTTCTATATTTTATTTCCCATATGCCCTCCCCCATTCTCCACTTTTCATTCTCCTTTCTTTATTCTTCATTCCTTATACACTATTCTCTATTCTCTTTTCTCCATACTTCATTATTCACCTTTTGTCTCCATACTTTATTATCTATACATCATTTTCTCCTTTTTATTTTTCATTCTCCATAATTTGTTCTTTATGTACCATTCTTCACTCTCCATTTTCTTTTCTCCATATTCTTTTCTTATACTCCATTCTCTTTTCTTTGTACCCCATGCTTCATACCCCATGCACCATTCTCCGTTCTCTATTTCTCATCTAACATTCTTCAGTCTCCATTTCACATTCTCATGCTTTATTCTCCACATTCTACACTCCATCCTCTCTTCTCAGTACTTTTCCCTCCATACATTAATCTCCATTCTGTATTTTCCACTCTTTATACTACACAAACCACACTCCTTCCTTCTTTCTCCATACTCCAATCTCCTTACACCATTCTCCACTCTTCATTTTTTGTACCCCATTCTTCACTCTCCAAACCTTATTCTTTATACTTCATTCTCTCTACTCTTGTCTCCATGCTCCATTTTCTATACTTCATTCTCCTTTCTTCATACTTTATTCTTTATATACCATTCTACGTTCTACATTTTTTCAGCTTTGTACTTCATTCTCCATACTATATACTCCATACTTTGTTCTTCATTCTTCATACTTCAGTTCTTCAGTACTCCGTACTCGCTCTCCATACTCCATTTTCTCTCTTGCTCCAACTATACACCATTTTTGCATACGCCATCCCCCATTCTCCTTTTTCCACACTTATTTCTTCATACACCATTCTTCATTCTTCATACTACATATGCTGTTCTTTTTCTTTATAGTCTGTTCTTTATATAGCATCATCTAGTCTCCATCCTCCATGTTCCACTCTTTATTCTCTATTCCCTTCTCCATACTTTGATATCTGTACACCATTCTCTATTCTTCATACTCGATACTCAATACTCCATACTTTATTCTCCATTCCCAATTCTACATACTTTATTCTCCATACACCATTCTTCTTCTCTTTATGCTCTGGCTTTCATACTCTACTATCAATTCTTCATTCTAATTATTCATTCTCCAGACACCATTCTTTATTCACTATACTCATTTCTTCATTCCCCTTTCTCATACTCAATTTTCCATTCTCAATACTTTATTATCCATTCTTCTACTTCATTCTCCATTCAACACTCTCCATTCTCTATTATTTATATTCCATTCACCATATTCTATATTCCATACATCATTAGCAATTTTTAAATCTATATTTTATTCTCCACACAGCATTCTTTTTTCTCCATGCTTCATACTATATTCCTCATTCTCCATTGTCTATACTACATTCTCTATACTCAATGCTTCATGCTTCCTTCTCCATATTCTATTCTTCATGTTTCATATTCCACATTCCAAACTTCATTCTCCATTTTCCATACAATATACTTTATACTTTATTCTCAATCTTATTTCTTCACAACCCATTCTCCATTCACCATTGTCCATTCTTCATTCCCCTTTTTTCCTATTTTATTGTTTGTACACTGTTGTCCATTCTCCATTTTCATACTTCGTTCCTTATTTTCCATACACCATTCTCCATTTTTCTGTCATACATCATTCTCTGTACACCATTCTCAATGCTCCATATTCCACATTTTATTCTCTTTTCTTCATATTTCATTCTCCATACTCTGTTCTTTTTTCCCCATTTTCTATACTCCACCCTCTGTCCTCTATACACCATTCTCTAATATCCGTTCTTTATGTTCCCTTCTCCATACTCACTCCATACACAATTCTCCAGTCTTCTTTTTCCATACTTTATTCTTCACACACAATTCTTTATTCTTCGTTCTCTGTACTATATTCCTTATTCTCCATTCTCCACATCAGTTCTCCATATGCCGTTCTTCATACTCTATACTCCATTTTTCTTTCTTCTAACTCCATTCTGCATATACCACATTCCATTTTTCATTCTCCATACTTCATACTCCTGATTCCATTCCCCATTCTCAATTCCCCCACTACATACTGTACACATTATCCTCATTCTGCTTTCTCCATCATCAATCTCTGTATTCAATACTTTATTATTCTTTTCCATACTTGATTCTTCATACATTATCATCCATTCTCCATTTTCCTTACTCTTTCTTCATTCTCCATCCACCATTTTCCATTTTACATACTCTATTCTCCACTCGCATACTTTGTATTTCAATCTGATTTTTTTCATGTTCCATTCTCCGTAAACCATTATGTATTCTTCATATTCTTTTCTCCGTTCTTCTTTCTTCATACACAATACTTTATTCTATGTACACCATTCTTCATTCTCCTTTCTATACACCATTCTCCATTCTCTATACTTCTCTATAAATTCTCCATACTCCGTACTTTATTCTCAATATTCTTCCTCCACACTATATGCTACATCCTCCACACAATACTCTCCATTCTCCATACACTATTCTCAATCTCTATTCCTCATATTTTATACTCCAGTCTGGTTTCTCCATACTTCATTCTCCAAAAGTATTCTCCATTCTTCATTTTTCATATCCCATTCTCCTTTCCTGTTTCTTTATACTACATTCTGCATTTTCAATACTCAATACTTTATAGGTCATTCTCCATTCTCCTTCACCTATAGTTCATTCTCCATACACCATTCTCCATTTCCATTTTCCAAACTCCTTTCTGCATAATCACACTCCAAATTCCTTCCCCCTTTCTGCATTCTCCATTCTTTATACTTTATACTCCACACTGCTTTTTCCATACTCTAATCCCCATACACCATTCTCCATTTCTCATATCCCATTCTCCATCCTCCAAACATTATTCTTTATACTCCATTATCTCTTCTTTGTCCATACTCCATTTTCCATATTCCATTCTCCTTCCTCCATACTGCATTCTTTATATACCATTTTTCATTCTGCGTTTTGTAATCTTCACATTCCATATGCCATATTCTATACCTTTTTAAAATTATTCATACTCATTCTCCAAACTCCATTTTATTTTCCTCTCTCATTGTACACCATTCTCTGTACATCATCCTCTGCTCTTCATTTTCCATTCTTCTGACTTCATTCTACATACTCAATACTCATTCTTCTCTTTTCATACTTTGTTATTCATCCCACAGCTTCATTCCCCATTTTCTATTCTCTGTACTCCATTTTTTATATCCTATATTTCACACTCCATTCTTTTTCCCCCATGCTCCATTCCTTATACACCATTTTCTATTCTCCATTTTTTCACACTCCTCCTCATATTCCATTCTCCATTCTTTCTCCATTCTTCATTTTCTATTCTCCATACTCCATTCTTCACACAGCATTGTTCATTCTCCATTTTTATTCTCCATGCTCTATGTTCCATTCTTTTTCCTTCATACTCCGTTCTACATACACCATTTTAAATCTCTGTTTTCTATTCTCCATACTTTATTATCTTTACTCCATTCTCCCTTCTCCATATTTTATTATTTTTCTTTTGTCATATTCCATTATTCATACACCATTTTCCATTTTCCTTACTCCATACTTTGGACTCCATTGTCTATACACCATTCTGTGCTGTCCATTCTGGATTCTCCACACTATGTAAACAATATTTCATACTCCATTCTCCACACATTACTCTTCACTCTCACCACGCTCCTTTCTCCATTCTCCTTTCTTCGTACCCCTCCTCATATGCCATTCTTCATTCCTCATTTTCTGTTCTTCATCCTCCATTCTTCATACACTGTTGTTCATTCTTCATTTTTTATTCTCCATATGCTGTAATACATTCTTCTTTCTTCATATGCCATTTTACATACACCTTTCTTCATTTTCCATTTTCTATTATTCATGATCCTTTCTCCCTTCTCCATTCTGCATACTCTATTCTCTTTTCTCCATACTCATTCTCCATACTCCACTCTTCTTTCTTTTTTCATCATACTCTATTCTTCTTGTTCCATACTCCTTACTCCTTTCTCTGTATATCATTCTCCATTTTCCATAGGGTATACTTCATATTCCCTTCTCTGTACACTACTCTCCATTCTCCATTTTTGATTCTCTATACTCCGTTCTTCATTCTTTTTCTCCATACTTCATTTTCCACACACCATTCTCCACTCTCCGTTCTCTATACTCCTTTCTCTATTATCATTTCTTCATTCTCCTCCTCATACCTTATTCTCCATGTTCCATTCTCCATTTTTTATTCTCCACATTCCGTACTCTATACTCAATTCTTTCTTTGTACTTCATTTTATGTACACCATTATTCATTCTCCATTTTCTGTTCATCATGCTCCTTTCTCTATACCTCATTCTCTATACTCATTCTTCCTTCTTTCTCTTTTCAACATACTCCATTCTTCATACTTCATTCTCCTTACTCCTTTCTTTATACTTCTTCTCCACACACCATTCCCCATCCTCTCTTTTCCCTACTATATACCTTACACTCCTTCCCCATATGCTGTAACTCATTCTTTATTTTCTAATCTCCTTTCTTCATTCTTCATACACCATCGTTCATTCTCCATTTTTAGTCCTCCATACTCTATACTCCATACTCTATCCTGCTTTCTTCATACCCCACTTTCCACACACCATTCTTCATTCTCCATTTTCTATTCTGCACACTCCCTTTTTCATACCCTTTTCTTCATAGTTCCTTCTCGATCTTCCATTCTCTATTCACCTTTCTTCAAACACCATTCTCCATTTTCTATTTGCCATATTATGTTCTTCATACACCTTTCCATTATAGTTTTTTATTCTCCATACTCTATGCTCTATTCTCCTTTGTTCATAGTCGATTTTACATATGGCATTCTGCATTCTTCATTCTCCCTTTTCCATACTACATTCTTTATACTCATATTACATAGTCCGTTCTCCATTTTTCTCCCATACTTCATTTTTTTCTCCAACTTTTATTTTAAGTTCTGGGGTACATGTGTAGGATGTGCAGGTTTGTTATATAGGTAAACATGTGCCATGGTGGTTTGCTGCGCAGATCAACCCATCGCCGAAGCATTAAGCCCAGCATCCATTATCTATTCTTCCTTATGCTCTCCCTCCCCCTGCCTCCTGACTGACAGGCCTCATTGTGTGTTGTTCCCCCCACTCCATGTGTCCACGTGTTCTCATTGTTTAGCTCCCACTTATAAGTAAGAACATGTGGTGTTTGGTTTTCTGTTCCTACATGAGTTTGCTGAGGATAACAGCTTTCAGCTTTATTCATGTTCCTGCAAAGGACATGATCTCATTTTTAAAGACTGCATAGTATTCCATGGTGTATATGCACCACATTTTCTCTATCCAGCCTACCATTGATGGACATTGGGTTGATTCCATTGCTTTGCTATTGTGAGTAGTACTGCAATGAACATACACGTGCATGTGTCGTTATGATAGAATGATGTATATTCCTTTGGGTATATACCCAGTAATGGGATTGCTGGGTCAAATGGTTCTTCTGCATCTAGATCTTTGAGGAATCTCCACACTGGCTGCCACAATGGTTGAACTAATATACATTCCTACCAACAGCGTAAAAGTGTTACTTTTTCTCTGCGACCTCACCAACATATGTTGTTTCTTGACCTTTTAATAATTGCCATTCTGACTGGTGTGCTCCATACTCCATTCCTTATACACCATTCACCATCACCATTCACCATTCACCATATTCCATTCTCCATATATCACTACCCATTCTCCATTCTCCATCTCTATACTCCATTCTCCTTTCTTCATACTTTACTCTCATACATCATTCTTCATTCTCCATTTTCTATTTTCCATGCTTCGTTCTCCATACTCCATTTTCCTTTTGGCATTCTTCATTCTTCATACTGCCTTCTCCATACTCCATTCGCTATACTCCACTGCTCATTCTTCTCTCCTCATACTCCATTCTTTATACTCTATTCTTAATTCTCCTTTCTTCATACTTTATTCTCCTTACACGCCCTTCATTCTCCATTCTTTATACTCCACTTTCCATTCTCCTTTATCCATACATCATACTTTACCATACATTTTCCAATCTCCACAATTCATTCTTTTTTTTCTGTACTCCATTCTCCATATTCCATTCTTTGTACTCCATACTGTATTCTCCCTTCTTCTTTCTTCATCCTCCTCTCTCCATTCTTCTTTCTCCACACTGCATTTTCCGTTCTCCTTTCTCCAAACTCCATTCACCATGCACCATTTTCCATTCTCCATTCTTCATACTTCACACTGCATACTCCATTCTCCATTCTTTGTCCTCCATACTCCTTTCTTCATATACCATTCTCTCTTCCCCCTTTTCCAATTCCATCCTTTATTCTCCAAACTCTATACTCCGTTATTCTTTCTACACACTTGATTCTTCATACGCCAATTTCCATTCTATGTTTTCCACTTGCCGTACACCGTTCTCAACTTTCCATTTTCCATACTGTGTGCTTCATTATCTTTTTCAATATTTCTCCATTCTCCATACACAATTCTCCATTCTGCATATTCCATTCTCTATTCTTCATTTCTCATTCTCCACACTCCATTTTCCCTAGTTCCTAGTTCATAATCCATTCCCTATTCTTTTCTCCATACTTCATTCTCCATATCTCTTTCTCCATTTTCCACTCTCCATGCTTCATTCTCCTTTCTTTACTTTTCATTCTCCATACTCCATTATATGTTTTCCGTTTTCATTCTTCATTCTTTATTCTCCGTAGTCCATAGCCCATAAATCATCTATCATTTTCCTTTCTCCACACTCCATACATATACCGTTCTCTATTCACCATACTGCACACGCTGTACACTGTTCTTCATTCTCTTTTCTCTATACACCATGCTTTCACTTTACACTCCATTTCCATACATCATTTTTATACACCATAGCCCATCTTTCATACCACGTTGTCCTTAATTTATTCTCTGTAGACTGTTATCTATCTACTCCACTCTGTTCTCCATTTTTATTCTTTATTTTTTTATACTCCAGTGTGCATGCATTTCTTGTACTGCAAATGCCATCCTTCATACTCTATATTTTATGCTCCATATTCCATACTTCATATTCATTGTTCATACTCCACTCTCCATTCTCCACACACCATTTTCCTGCTCTGACTGCTTTCAATTATTTGTTATTTATTTTCTATTTTCCATTCTTTATACTCCATACACCATTTTCCATACTCCCTAACCCACTTTATACTCTATACTATATTCTGCATTTCTCATATCCCATATTCATAGTTATGGATTATAGATTACTGCCCCCACTGTGTGCAGATCCAGTGCTACCTGCCTTATGTTAGTTTCTGGGAACATCTATCATATACCAGGCCTTGCACTAGGCCTTCCTCTTGGACCATATATTGCTTCAGGTTCTCTGTGCACACATGCAGTACACACTTTGCACAATATTTGTCTTACTTTGTACTCCATTCTCCATACTCTATACTCTATACTTCATTCTCTGTACTCAGTCTCCATACTCTGTACTGTTTCTCCATTCTTCGTCCTCCAAGTTTCATACTTCATACACCAACCATTGAACGTATTCCACTCTCTATTCTCCATTTTCCATATTCCATTCCATTCTCCATTTCCCATGCTCCAGGCATCATTCTCCATATTCTAGTTCCCATTACATTCTTTATTCTTCATATTCTGTTCCTCATTCTTCCTATTTCAGGCTTCACAATTTTTTCTCCATACTCCATACTTTATATTTTATTCTCTATATGCTATAGACCAAACTATATTCCTTTCTCCATGCCCCCTCTCTATATTCTATATTCTCCATATTTCATCTCCTTTCTCCCTAGTCTATACTCCATGCCCCATTCTTCATTGTCCTACCTCCATACTTCATTATCTATTCTCTGTATTCTACCTATATATTTTTATCCCATTCTCTTTTTTCATGCTTCTTTCTCTATTTTCTATCTTTCATACTCCGTACTCTTTTGTTTATTTTCTATACACATGCTCCTCTACTTACGATGGGGTTACATCTTGACCTCCATGGTAAATTGAAAATATCACAAGTCATAAATGCACTGAATACACCTAATCTTCTGTACATCATAGCTTAGCTATGATGTGCCTTAGCTTGATGTGCCATTCTCCATATTCTGCGCTTAGAATGCTTACATTAGCCTGGGCGATTGAGTGCTGTGACTCTCTGTGGCTACCCACCATGATGATACAGTATTATAGGCCAGGAAAAATCAAAATTCAAAATTTCAAGTATGGTTTCTACTGACAGCCCATCGCTTTCACACCATTGTAAAACTGAAAAATAGTAAACGAAATCGTAAGTCAGAAACCAACTGTACTCCATTCTCTATTCTCTATACTCCATAATCCAGTCTCCGTATTCTATACCTCATTCTCCATTCAACATAACCGTTCTCCATGCTGCAGGAACGTCTCAAAGCTCTTGCAAGGTCAGTTCCAGACCACAACAGTAAAGCAAATATTACAATAAAACAGGTAACACAGTTTTGTGTTTCCCAGTGCATATATGCTTATACTATACTGTAGTCTATTAAGTGTGCGATAGAATTATGTCTAGAAACAATATGTATACCTTAGCTTAAACAAATTGTATTGCTAAAAAAATGCTAATGGTCATCTGAGCCTTCAAGGAGTCATGATCTTTTTGTTGGTGGAGGGTCTTGCCTAGTTATTGATGGCTGCTAACTGATCAGGGTGGTGGTTGCTGAAGGATGAGGTGGCTGTGGTAGTTTCTTAAAATAAGACACAATGAAGTTTGCCACATTGATCGGCTATTCCTTTTATGGAAGATTTCTCTGTGGTATGTGATGCTGTTTGATAGCATTTTAACCACAGTAGAATTTCTTTCAAAATTGGAATCGAACCTCTCAAACCCTGCCACTGCTTTGTCAACTAAGTTTATGTCATATTCTAATTCCCTTGTTGTCATTTCAACAACATTCATTGCATCTTCTTCTTTAGCAGGAGTAGATTCCATCTCAAGAAACCACATCTTTGCTCATCCCTCAGAAGCAACTCCTCATCTGATCACATTTTATCACAAGGCTGCAGCAATTTCATCATGTCTTTAGGGCCCACTGCTGGTTTTCTTGCCATTCCCGTAACATCTGCAGTTACTTCATCCACTGAAGTCTTAAGCTCCTTCAAAATCATCCATGAGAGAATTGACTTCTTCCAATCTCCTGCTAATGTTGACATTTTTACCTCCTCCTATAAATCACAAATGTCCTTAGTGGCATCTAGAATGGTGAATCCTTTTCAGAAGCCTCTCAATTTGCTTTGCTCAGATTCAGATCCATCTGAGGGATCTCCATCTATGGGACCGATAGCCTTACAAAGTATACTTCTTAAATAATCTGCTTTGAAAGTCAAAATTACGCTTTGATCCATGGGCTGCAAATGGATGTTGTGTTAGCAGGCGTGAAACACCTGGTACATCTCCATCAGAGCTCTTGAGTGACCAGTTGTATGCTTAATATGCGGTAAAATTTTGAAAGGAATTTTTTTCTGAGCAGTAGTTCTCAAAAGTGGACCTCAAATATTGAGCAAACCATGCTGTCAACAGACATCCAGGCTTTGTTGTTCCACAGACAGAGCACAGGCAGAGTAGATTTAGTGTAAAAATTTTTAAGGGCCCTAGAGGTTTTGGAATTGCGAATGTTGGCTTCACCAGCTCCGTCAGCCATAACGAAACAGTCAGCCTCTCACATGAAGCTTTGAAACCAGGCATTGACTTCTCCTCTCCAGCTATGAAAGTCCTAGATGGGATCTCCTCCCCATAGAAGGCCGTTTCATCTACACTGAAAATCTGCTATTTAATGTAGTTACCTCCCTCAACGATCTTAGCTAGATCTTCTGGATAAGTTGGTGCAGCTTTTGCATCAGTACTTACTGCTTCACTTTGTACTTTTATGTTCTGGAGATGGCTTCCTCTCTTAAACTTCATGATCCAAGTTCTGCTATCTTCCAACCTTTCTTCTGCAGCTTCCTCACCCTTCACAGAATGAGGAGAGTTAGGGCCTTGCTCTGAATGAGGCTTAAGGGAATGTTATGGGGGTGTGATATTTTATGCAGACCACTAACATTTCTTCCTATCAGCAAAAGACTGTTTTGCTTCTTTATTATTCATGAGTTCATTGGAGTAGCACTTTTAATTTCCTTCAAGAACTTTTCCTTTACATCAGCAACTTGACTAATTATTTGGTGCAAAAGGCCTTGCTTTCACCTATCTTGGCTTTCAACAGGCCTTTCTCAGTAAGTTTAATCATGTTTAGTTGTTTATTTAAAGTGAGAGGCATGAGACTCTTTTTATAGTTGAACACTCAGAGGCCATTGTTGGTTTAATTGGCCTAATTTCCATACTGTTGTGCCTCAGTGAATAGAGAGGCCTGAGGAGGGGGAGAGAGATGGGGGAATAGCCAGTTGGTAGAGCAGGGAGAACACAAACAACACATCAATTAAATTCCCCATCTTATATGAGCATGGTTCACAGCACCCCAAAACAATGATAATCGTAACCTCAAAGATCACTGATCACAGATTGCCATAAATGCTAAAATAATAAAGTGTGAAATGTTTGAAGAATTTCCAAAATGTGACCCAGAGACATGAAGTGAACACACACTACTGGAAAAAATGGCACCAAAAGACTTGCTGGACACAGCATTTGCTACACATCTTCAATTTGTAAAAAACACAATATCTGCAAAGCACAATAAAACCAGGCATGGCTGTGCGTTCTCTATCCTCCATTCTCATTACCCGTCTACAGTTGCCAGAATCTATACTCCATACCTCACACTGTGTTCCCCATCACCATTCTGCGTTTGCTATACTCCATCCCACAAATTCCACTTTCCGTTCTCCACTCCCCACACTCAGTACTTCATCCTTCATATTCTGTACTTCATTCCTTGTTTTCCATTCTCCATGCTCTATGGTTCCTACTCTGTTCTTCATACTTCATACTCCATTCTTGATGTGCCATTCTCCATATTCTGCGCTTCATTTTCCACATTCCTCTCCTTTTCATACTCCATTCTTCATTCTCCATACTCTGTTCTTAGATGCTACACTTTCCCTTGTTCATTCTCCATACTTTTCTGTCCGTATTCTATCCAGATGCTCCCGAGTTATGATAGTTTTGTCCTGATAAACACATCATACATTAAATACATTGTCCAAAATGCATTTAATACACATAATCTGCTAAACATCATAGCTGAGCCCAGCCTGCCTTGAACACGCTCAGAGCACTCACATGAGTGTGGCTGACTGGGGGCTGTGGCTGCCGGTGGCTGCCTGGCAGCTTCATGAGACAGTATTCTACTGCATGTCACTAGCCTGGGAAAACTCAAAATTCCAAATTTGAAGTATGGCTTCTACTGAATGCATATCGCTTTCACACCATTGTAAAAAAAAAAAATTGTAAGTTGAACCATTGTAAGTCAGGGACTGACTGTACTCCATTCTTTAATCTCCATTCTGCACATTCCATTTACCATGCGCCCCTCTCCATACTGTACACTTCTTTCTCTATTCCCCACTCTGCATCACTGTTCCCCATACAGCATGCTCCATGCCCTACTCTCACGATGCATTCCACATTCTGTCCACCATACCCTACCTCATGCTCCACCCTCCATTCTCAATTCTCTATCCGCCTTACACCAAACTCCATCCCCACTCCCTTTTTCATTCTCCATGCTCCATTCTTCATTCTCCATGCTCCATTCTTCATTCTCCATGCTCCATTCTTCATTCTCCATACTCCATTTTCTCAACCCCATTTGCTATCTCTATCATCCATTCTCCATTCTCCATACTCACTCTGTTTTCCATACGTCTTCCATGTTCCATGTTGCTACACCATTCTTCAGACTTCATTCTCCATGCTCCCTTCTTCGTCTTGTATACTCTGCCTCCATGTTCCATCTCTTTTCTTTACACTCTGTTTCCCATTCTCCTCACTTCATTCTCAATGTTCCATGCTCCATTCTCCATCCTTTATAGCCAGTGCTCCATTCTCCATGTTCTCTTCCCCATCCTTCATACCCACTGTTTATTCTGCTTACTCCATTCTCCATGTCCCATGTTTCCCCAAGCTTCACACTGTGTACCCCACACTCCATTCTTTCTGTTCCATCCTTCACACACCATTATGTCCACTTGCATCCCTCTCTGCTGGAGGCTCTTGTCTTTCTTGTCTCTGACTTCCAGCAGCTCCTCTCCACCATTCTGTCCCACTAGGGACCTGGCCTTTCAGGTGTCCTGGTGCACGTCACACCCTGCCCCGTGCCCACCAACACGTGCTGTGCCCACCAACCTCTGTGCCTATCCCATGGAATCGCTCCTTTCCCTCCGTGTTGGGTGTAAACTCCCCATGCTCCCTCAAAGGTCACCCATCCATTGGAGAGCAGGTTCCTGCCCCAGCTCAGGATACTGTGGCAGGAGGAATGTTCTCACAGGCCCCACTCCTGGGTTAACCTGACTCTGCCTCAATCTCTCCTTTTTTTTTTTTTTTGAGACGGGGTCTCACTCTGTCGCCCAGGCTGGAGTGCAGTGGCCGGATCTCAGCTCACTGCAAGCTCCACCTCCCGGGTTCACACCATTCTCCTGCTTCAGCCTCCCGAATAGCTGGGACTACAGGCGCCCGCCACTGCGCCCAGCTAATTTTTTGTATTTTTAGTAGAGACGGGGTTTCACCGTGTTGGTCAGGATGGTCTCGATCTCCTGACCTAGGGATCCGCCCGTCTCAGCCTCCCAAAGTGCTGGGATTACAGGTGTGAGCCACTGCGCCCAGCTCAGCCTCTCTTTCTAAGAGACCTCAACCTGCAACAGCCCAAACCCTCCCCTAAGGAAAAAATGATAACAGCTGCTAGTGAGTTTGGGGTCTTCCTTCACTCACCAAATCCCAGAAGGATACAGAGGAGGAGAGCGAGGGAGCCATGCAGCTATCTGGGAAAAGATCTCCTTTCAGAATCCTTCCAACGCCCTGATGAAGGGTATTCCTTTCATATGAAAACCAGCAAACACACGGGCCACCCAGATGATTCCTCCACACTGTGTCTCCACTTGACCCCAGCCTATCCTCTCCTCAACACACCCCACACTCAGCAATGACCCCCCAAGGTGCTCCATTCAAGGTCCCGGCTCAGGACCCCCTTACCTGAATAATCGTTCACGACCCAGGCTCCCTGGGTCACTTTCTTTCCCTGAACTGTTGCCTACACCTTGCCCCAGGCCACAGGACCCTCCTGGGTATATCCCACCAGCTGGGCGTTTTCATCTGTGCTTCCTTGCTGGGCGTCCTCATCTTCCTCTCTTTTCCGTACTGTGAGGCCTGGCTTGGTCCCTTTCCATCCACACTCTCAGACTTGGTGACCCCTCTGCTCATGACCATATGGACTGCCTTTGTGCCGACGCTCGGATCCAGGCCCCGTTGCAGACCCAGATAGTCACGTGCAGCCTTGAGGTCCCCACTCATACTTGTCTGACAAGCGTTTCCGTCAGAATCAGGCCAATGCCGGCTTCCCTCCTCTCTCCTGCTCCCACCTCATCTCCGCATCTGATGCCTGGACAGATGTCTGGGCACCAGGCTTGGCTCCTCTCTTTCTCCGACACCCGAACCTCGCATCTGTTGGAGGTACCCAGAATCCGACCACCCTCAGACCTCCACATCCCCCACCCAAGTCCTGGTTCCTGGATTACAACACCAATGTCCTCAGGGATCCTCCTGCTTCTGCCCTGGTCCCCTTCCGACCACTCTCCACACAGCGGCTGGGGGTGGAGCAGTCTTGTTACAACCTAAGACAGACCCGTCCCTCTTCCATTCAGAGCCCTACAAACCTAAGACAGACCCGTCCCTCTTCCACTCAGAGCCCTGCATCGGCCCTGCCTCGCTCAGAGTAAAGTCTCAAGTACTTGCAGTGTTTGACCAAGACCCACGGGTCTGGCCTGGAATCCCTCTGGCCACCTGGTTGCACCTTTGTTCAGCCAACCTCCAGCCTTCCTGTCCCCCTTGCTGTTCCCTGACTCTGCCCAACGCAGTCATGCCCCAGGGCCTTTGCACTCGCTGTCCCTGCTGCCCAGAACTGTCTTTCCCTGGGTAGCTGCATAACTTTCTCCCCTGACTTTGTATTCAATCAGGATTTGGTGAGTGAATGAAGACTCTGGTCTCATTAGAAGCGATGATCATTTCTCTGTCGGGAGGAGGATTAAAAAGTCAAAATTTGGGTTGTTGCGAGCTGAGTTCTCAGAGGAGAAGATGCTGAGGTGGAGACGGTGAGCACAAGGTGTGCCACGAGGACTCCTCTGAAAATACAGAGACGGCCGCAGGATGGGGCAGAGGCAGCCCCCAGGTCCCAGTGCCCCCTGTGAAGGGCTCTGCCAAGCTAAGGGGCCACGGGAGCAAGGGTTGGGCATCAGGAGAGTGTCCCTTGGGTGGAAGTGGTTGGGCCCTTGTACTGCTGCCTGGCTCAGTCCTTGGCCGGGGAACCCCAAGAACAGCCTGACGTTGGCATGAAAGCTGAGGTGGATTCTGGAGGCTCCGGACACTGGAGCATCAGTTGTCCTCACTCCTCGCGGTGGGCAGGGAGGCCTTTGTCCATGGCGGCTCTGCATGGCGCCCCTGTGCTGCGCCATCCACTTCCCTACACATGGTGCAAGAGCAGCTTACAGGGCCCTGGGAACAGGGTTCCTGGGACAAACCACAGCCCCCGCTCACTGGAGCTCCTCTGGGGCTGTGAGCAGCACTTACCATCTCCCTCTTCCTCCACCCAGTCTGCACTCCCCTCACCTCTCACCTGCATGGTCTGGCCCCAGCACAGGCCCTTCTTAGGCCAGGGACGCTTTACTTGTCCTTTCATGGTCGCACCTAGCCAAGGAGTACAAGGGGCACATGAACGGGTCCCCTGCAGTCCGCCCATGTCCCTCCCAGGCCACACTGGGCTGCACCAGCCCTGCCTTCTCCTGCCGACCAGGGTCAATTGACCCCAACAAGGTGGCGTCTCCTCTTCTTGCTGGTCCTTGGACACAGGAATCCAAAGGGCCCAGGCGGCAGACAGACCTTGAAGTTCAAGAACACCCTCTCTGCACCCTTGCCGGGGTTCTCCTTCAGGCATAGGGGCCTCCAATGCTGCAGAGCCAGGCTTTAAGGGCACAGGAAACAGGAAGTCCCCACGGAGCACTGGGAATGATGGGAAGCGGGGCCACCCCAGCAACTACCCCCGTTCTCAGCACCATATGCACGTCTCCTGTTGGGCACACGGGGCTGCATGAAGCTCCCTGGTGCACGCTGAGACTCGCCTCTGAGCTGGTGCTCCTGCTGCACCCCAGATGGGCATTCCAACCTCCCAAGCCCTGGCACTGGGCTGTGGTCAGGCCTTCTCTGTGACAGGCCCCACTCATAGCTTCAGCTTCCCTGTTGCCCAGAGTATGGCCCAGGGCAATATTCCCTGGAGTGGGGGCCACTGACTCCCCACATTCTCAAGAGTCGGGGCCACTGACTCCCCATATTCTCAAGAATAGGGGCTGCTGACTCTCCACATCCCCAAGAGTGGGGGCCGCTGACTCCCCACATTCCCAAGAGTGGGGGCCGCTGTCTCTCCACATCCCCAAGAGTGGGGGCCGCTGACTCCCCACATCCCCAAGAGTGGGGGCCGCTGTCTCTCCACATCCCCAGGAGTGGGGGCCGCTGACTCCCCACATCCCCAGGAGTGGGGGCCGCTGTCTCTCCACATCCCCAGGAGTGGGGGCCACTGACTCTCCATGTTCCATGGAGTGGGGTGCACTGCTTCCCCCATTCCCAGGAGTAGGCGACGCTGTCTCCCCACATTTCCAGGAGTGGGGGGCACTGCCTTTGAAAAGCAAAGAGGCCTAGCCAGCTTTGTGCCTCCTTTGTCACAGGGGAGCCATGTGCCTTTTATTTCAACGTGCAAACATATCCCTGAGCCTGGGCCTCTGAGAACTTACCTATAGGTCTGGCCCCTGGATCTTTGCAGGGTTTACCACACGTCCTCCTGAGCACATCCTAAGGAGGACCCCAGTGCGCCTGCTACCCCCACTCATCCTGCCGGCTCCCCGTTAAGTCATTCGTGTTCAATTAATGATCCATTGACTCAGTGGGCTGTACTACAGATGTCTGGATGTTCAGATCTCTTCTATCTTTTTTTTTTTTTTTTGGAAATTACGATAAAATATACAAATCACAAAGTTTACAGTCTTAACTATACACCATTTTAAGTGTATCGTTCAATGGCAGTGAGGCAAGAAAAAGGGCAGGTTCTTCTTTCCCTGCCTTTCTGTTCTATTCAGGTTCACAATGGATGGGAGGAGGCCCCCACGCTGGGGAGGGCATCTGCCTTCTGAGTCCACCAATCCCAATACCCATCTCACCCAGAATCAACCTGACAGGCATGCCCGGATCAAGGTTTAATCTGGGCACCCTGTGGCCCAGTCAAGTGAACACGTAGAAATAATCGTTACACCAGAGATCTTGATGGTGTTTACAAACATCCACTGTCCTGGCCGAGATGGGATTGTGTTTCTGATTTATTATCTTGACCAAGGATGCTTTCAGTGGCCTACACTTGACCTCCTCACTTCACTTATGATAGGTTTCACCTCACAGGCCAAGGACCCACTTACTGGGATTACTCTAATTGCCAAATATCTCAATCCCAATGGAATATTCAGAGACCATAAAAACGACCGCTGGATGGGTCCACGAACCCTGAGGGCCCATTCTAAGCTTGGCAGGGACATCATTCACTTCTTGATCCATGGGGGTCCTCTCTAACAGAAGACAATGATAACGTTTCAGGTCTTGTTTGTTTGTTTTGCGAGACAGGGTCTTGCTATGTTGCCCAGGCTGGAGTGTAGTGGCATGATCATGGTTCACTGCAGCCTCAAACCCTTAGGCTCAAATGATCCTCCTGCCTCACCCTCCCAAGCATCTGGGACCACAGGTGTGCTCTACCATGCCTGGCTAATTTCTCTTAATTTTTCTTGTTTTGTAGAGAGACAGAAAAAGAAGAATTAAGAGAAATTAGCCAGGAGTGGTGGTGCACAAGCTGATCTTGATCCCCTGGGTGCAGGCGATTCCTCCTTGGCCACCCAAAGTGCTGTGATAGTAGGCATGAACCACTGTGCCCAGCCACCCTCCAGGTCTTTAGATGCCAATGTCAACTCAGAGCCGGTGTCCAGCAGTCCTACAATGTGAGGGGCTCCATGTGCCAGAGTGCTCAGCCCTGTGAGTAAACGCCGTGTGCCTTTGCGAGAGCATGTTCCAGAGCATTCCAACAAATGCTGGCAGCGGTGTTGCTGGGCCTTCCCTCTGCAGACCTTGGCTGTGTCTTCAAGCAACAGGCTCTGGGTCAGAAAATAAACTCAAATACGGACATGGGGCAAGAAAGCACGACTTCTTATTGGAGTGATCACTTTCAGCCTCTTCCCCATTCATTCATAGTCTCTTTTCATTAAATAAGCAGCTTTATTGAGGTATTATTGACATACAATAAGCTGCACATATTTATTTATTTATTTATTTATTTATTATACTTCATGTTTTAGGGTACATGTGCACAACGTGCAGGTTTGTTACATATGTATACATGTGCCATGTTGGTGTGCTGCATCCATTAACTCGTCATTTACATCAGGTATTTCTCCTAATGCTATCCCTCCCCCCTCCCCCTGCCCCACAACAAGCCCCAATGTGTGATGTTCCCCGCCCTGTGTCCAGGTGTTCTCATTGTTCAATTCCCACCTATGAGTGAGAACATGTGGTATTTGGTTTTCTGTTCTTGCCATAGTTTGCTGAGAATGATGGTTTCCAGCTGCATCCATGTCCCCACAAAGGACACGAACTCATCCTTTTTTATGTCCGCATAGTATTCCATGGTGTATATGTGCCACATTTTCTTAATCCAGTCTGTCACTGATGGACATTTGGGTTGGTTCCAAGTCTGCTATTGTGAATAGTGCCGCAATAAACTTATGTGTGCATGTGTCTTTATAGCAGCATGATTTATAATCCTTTGGGTATATCCCCAGTAATGGGATGGCTGGGTCAAATGGTATTTCTAGTTCTAGATCCTTGAGGAATCGCCACACAGTCTTCCACAATGGTTGAACTAGTTCACACTCCCACCAACAGTGTGAAAGTGTTCCTATTTCTCCACATCCTCTCCAGCACCTGTTGTTTCCTGACTTTTTAATGATCGCCATTCTAACTGGTGTGAGATGGTATCTCATTGTGGTTTTGATTTAAACTGCACATATTTAAAATGTACAGTTTGATACATTAGAAAACATGTGAAACTTGTGTCCACTCATGTCCTTGGAGATAGTCACCATGATGGGGACAATGGGCACGTCCCCTCCCTGACGGTGTCCTCCTGCCCCTTTGTAACCCTTCCTGTCACTCTTCCCTTTCCCCAGACCCCATGAGCCACTGCTGACCTGCTTTCTACCGCATTTCTGAGTTTCACTGTATATATGGAAGTATATAGCGAGTCTTCTTTTTCCTCTGGCTTCCTTCATTCAGAAAATTCTCTTGAGCTTCACCGTGTTCGTTGTGCTGTATGAGTAATTCACCCCTTCCTGTTGCTAACTATACCCTACTGCCTGGCTAGACCAGAGCTTGTTTTTATCTGTTCATCTGTTGATGAACATCTGAGTCATATCCAGGTTTTGGCTGTTACAAAAGAAAAAAGATTCTGTGAATATTCGTGCACAAGTCTTTGCATCAACATATTTTTTTTCTCTTGAATAAATATGTAGGAGTGGAATGGCTGGGCCCTGTGCTGGGTGAGCGTTCAGTTTTCTAAGAAACTGCCAGATTGGTTTCCAAATGGTTGTACCATACACTGTACCCACAGTGAGAATTCCAGTTCCACCACGTCCTCAGCAACACTGGTTATAATCAGTTATTTCAAGGTTAGCTGTTCTGTTTACCTGATAGAAAATCACATTGAGAATCTTTCCATGTACTTATTTGCCAGCTGTTTATCTTATTTGATGGAGTGTCTGTGCAAACCTTTTACCATGTTTAACTGAATTGTTTTCTTATTGTTGAGTTGTGATAACTCTATATCCTTCATTAGATTAATGATTTGCAAAGATTTTCTCCTTGTCTGTGGCTTGTTTTTTTATTCTCTTAACAGCCTCTTTGGTGAAGCAGTTTTTAATTTGGCTAAAGGCCATGTTATCCATTAGTTCTTTTATGAATTATAGTTTTGGTATCATAACTAAGAAATCTTTGCCTAACGCAAGGTCACAAAATTGTTCTTTGATGTGTTCTCCTAGAAATTTTATGTTTTTAGGTTTTGCATATAGGTCTATCATCGATTTTGAGTGAATTTCTATACATGTGAGACATGGCTTGCGGGTGTGTGCATGGGGGGGCTTGCGTATGGTAATTGTTCCAGCACCACTGGTTGAAAAGTTTGTCTCCCTTTTTTTTTTTTTTTTTTACCAGTATTGACTTTGTATCTTTGTCAAAAGAGTTGTACACATACGTGTGGACTCATTTGTATGTACACATACGTGTGGACTCATTTGTGTGGACACCTATGTGTGGACTCATTTCTGGACCCACTGCTCAGTTCCATTGTTCTATCAGTCTGTCTGTATGCTGATGCCGCACTGTAACGGCTCTTGATACCAGATTGTGAGATCCCTCCAACCTTTTTCTTCTTTGTCAGAGTTGCTTGGCCTCTGCATTTTCATATGACTCTTAGAGCTTGTCAGTTTCTACCATGAAGACGTCTGCAATTTGGATCGGGATTGCATTTCATCTGCAGATCAGTTTACGGAGAATTGACATCTTAACATGACTGCATCTTCTGGTCTATGAGAAAGGTATATCTTTCATTCATTTAAATGTTATTTAACTCCTCTAGGTAGTATTTTGCAGTTTTCAGTGAATAGGCCTTTTGCATTTCTGTCTAATTTAGTTCTAAGTTCTTCATATTTTTTATACCATTATAAATGTTATTTGTTATTTCAATTTCTGAGCATTGATTGCTAATATTTATCCATTTCATCTAAGTTGTTGAACTCACTGGCATAAAGCATTTTATAATATTCCCTTTTATCCCTTTAATATCTGTAGAATATGTAGTTGGGTCACTTGCTTCTGATATTTGGAACTTATGTCTCTTTTTCCTTCTCTCTCCTTCCCTTCCTCCCTCCCTCCTGCCTGATCATTCTGGCTAGAAGCTTATCAATTTGATTGAGCCTACCAAAAAACTAATTTTTACTTTCATTGGTTTTCTCTTTTTTTCTGTTTCCAATTTCATTGATGTCTGTTTTGATCTTCATTCTTTCTCTTTTACTTGGGTTTAATTTGCTCTTCTTTCCTCAGTCTCTTACGGTAAAAGTTGAAGCCACTGCTTTGAGACATTTCTTCTTTTACAGTATAGTCGTTAGTGCTCTAATTTTTTTCTTTAACAACCACTTCATCAGCATCCCACAAATTTGGATGTGCTGTGTTGTTACTTTTATTTGGTTCAAACTATTTTCTAATTTGCCTTTTGATTTTGTCTTTGATCCATGGGCTATTTAGAAGTCTATTATTTAGTTCTTCATATTTGGGAATTTTCCAGAGATATTTTTGTTATTGATTCCTAATTCTATTCTGTTATGGCCAGGTAGTACATTTGGCATCACTTGAATTCTGCTGAATTTAGTAAGACTTATTTTATGGCCCAGAATATGATCTATCTTTATAAATGTCCAACCTGCACTTGAGGAGAGCGTGTATTCTGTCGTCGTTGGGTGGAATGGCCTCTAAATGTCAGTTGGATCAAATTTCTTCACAGTGCTGTCTACGTCTACTCAACCTTGCTGAGTTTTTCTGCCTGCTTGTTCTCATAGTTATTAAGAGAGAGTACTGAAATCTGACTCTAATTACTGTTTTGCTTACTTCTTGGAATCTCATCATGCATTTTGACGCTATACGATTAGGTGCGTAAATATTTAGGATGCTTATTTATCATTATAAAATAACCTTCATTATCCTTATAATATTCTTTACTCCAAAACGTCCTTTATCTGAAATTAGGATGGTCACTCCAGCTTTCTTTGGACGAGCATTAGCATGCTATATCTGTTTTCCTTCTTTCTCTTTTAGCCTATTTGTGTCTTATATTTAATGTAGGCAGCACACATTCAGGCTTTGCTTTTTAAATTCAATTTGACATTTTCTACTTTTAATGAGGTTGTTTAGACCATTTGTATTTCATGTGATTATTGATATCATTAGGCTTGAATTTTCCATCACTTCCTATTTGTTTCTATTTGCCACATTTATTCTTTATTATTTTTCTTCTCTGTCTTCTTCTGAATTGATTGATTTTTTTTCCTCTTTTAGGACAGAGTCTCACCCTGTCACCCAGGCTGGAGTGCAGCAGTGCGATCTCAGCTCACTGCAGCCTCAACCTCCTGGGCTCAAATGATCCTTCAGCCTCAGCCACCTGAGTAGCTGGAACCACAGACACACGCCTCTATGCCATGGCTAATTTTTTTGTATTTTTGGTAGAGACCGAGTTTCAACGCGTTGCCTTGGCTAATCTCAAACTCCTGAGTTCAAGGCATACGCCCTCCTCAGCCTCCCAAAGTTCTGGGATTACAGGTGTGAACCGCTGCGCCCAGTCTGAATATTTGTCAAGATTTCATCTCTTTTGTTGACTTTGTAGCTATAACCTCTTGTTTCTTTTATTAGTCCCTTTAGCATCCATTTTAAGCATCACTCTCTACAACGATGTCTCACCACGTTACTTACAGGAAAACGCCTTGCACTCGGACCCTTCCATTTCCCCTCAGTCGTTACGTAGTTCTTGTCAAGCATTTTACTTTTATGTATGTTAAAAATCTCATAATACATCGTTATTATTTTTTCTAGTCTATTACCTTTTATTTTATTTATTTATTTTTTAAATTTTATTTATTATTATTATACTTTAAGTTGTAGGGTACATGTGCATAACGTGCAGGTTTGTTACATATGTATACTTGTGCCATGTTGGTGTGCTGCACCCATCAACTCATCATTTACATCAGGTATAACTCCCAATGCAATCCCTCCCCCTCCCCCCTCCCCATGATAGGCCCCTGTGTGTGATGTTCCCCTTCCTGAGTCCAAGTGATCTCATTGTTCAGTTCCTACCTATGAGTGAGAACATGCGGTGTTTGGTTTTCTGTTCTTGTGATAGTTTGCTAAGAATGGTGGTTTCCAGCTGCATCCATGTCCCTACAAAGGACGCAAACTCATCCTTTTTGATGGCTGCATAGTATTCCATGGTGTATATGTGCCACATTTTCTTAATCCAATCTGTCACTGATGGACATTTGGGTTGATTCCAAGTCTTTGCTATTGTGAATAGTGCTGCAATAAACATACGTGTGCATGTGTCTTTATAGCAGCATAATTTATAATCCTTTGGGTATATACCCAGTAATGGGATGGCTGGGTCATATGGTACATCTAGTTCTAGTCCCTGTTTGCAGATGACATGATTGTATATTTAGAAAATCCCATTGTCTCAGCCCAAAATCTCCTTAAGCTGATAAGCAACTTCAGCAAAGTCTCAGGATACAAAATTAATGTGCAAAAATCACAAGCATTCTTATACACCAGTAACAGACAAACAGAGAGCCAAATCAGGAATGAACTTCCATTCACAATTGCTTCAAAGAGAATAAAATACCTAGGAATCCAACTTACAAGGGATGTAAAGGACCTCTTCAAGGAGAACTACAAACCACTGCTCAGTGAAATAAAAGAGGACACAAACAAATGGAAGAACATACCATGCTCATGGATAGGAAGAATCAATATCGTGAAAATGGCCATACTGCCCAAGGTAATTTATAGATTCAATGCCATCCCCATCAAGCTACCAATGAGTTTCTTCACAGAATTGGAAAAAACTGCTTTAAAGTTCATATGGAACCAAAAAAGAGCCTGCATCTCCAAGACAATCCTAAGTCAAAAGAACAAAGCTGGAGGCATCACGCTACCTGACTTCAAACTATACTACAAGGCTACAGTAACCAAAACAGCATGGTACTGGTACCAAAACAGAGATATAGACCAATGGAACAGAACAGAGTCCTCAGAAATAATACCACACATCTACAGCCATCTGATCTTTGACAAACCTGAGAGAAACAAGAAATGGGGAAAGGATTCCCTATTTAATAAATGGTGCTGGGAAAATTGGCTAGCCATAAGTAGAAAGCTGAAACTGGATCCTTTCCTTACTCCTTATACGAAAATTAATTCAAGATGGATTAGAGACTTAAATGTTAGACCTAATACCATAAAAATCCTAGAGGAAAACCTAGGTAGTACCATTCAGGACATAGGCATGGGCAAAGACTTCATGTCTAAAACACCAAAAGCAACGGCAGCAAAAGCCAAAATTGACAAATGGGATCTCATTAAATTAAAGAGCTTCTGCACAGCAAAAGAAACTACCATCAGAGTGAACAGGCAACCTACAGAATGGGAGAAAATTTTTGCAATCTACTCATCTGACAAAGGGCTAATATCCAGAACCTACAAAGAACTCAAACAAATTTACAAGAAAAAAACAAACAACCCCATCAAAAAATGGGCAAAGGATATGAACAGACATTTCTCAAAAGAAGACATTCATACAGCCAACAGACACATGAAAAAATGCTCATCATCACTGGCCATCAGAGAAATGCAAATCAAAACCACAATGAGATACCATCTCACACCAGTTAGAATGGCGATCATTAAAAAGTCAGGAAACAACAGGTGATGGAGAGGATGTGGAGAAATAGGAACACTTTTACACTGTTGGTGGGATTGTAAACTAGTTCAACCATTATGGAAAACAGTATGGCGATTCCTCAAGGATCTAGATCTATTACCTTTTAAAGCGATTTAAATTATTTTTATTGTTTAAAAAATTGTTTGTGGGTACACAGTACGTGTCTATATTTATAAAGTACACGAGATATTTGGATACAGGCCTGCAACGTGAAACAAGCACAACATGGAGAATGGGGTATCCGTTCCCTCACACATTTATCCTTTGAGTTGCAAACAATCCAATTACATTCTCTATTTTAAAATACGTAATTAAGGGCCGGGCGCGGAGGCTCACGCCTGTAATCCCAGCACTTTGGGAGGCCGAGGCAGGCGAATCACGAGGTCAGGAGATCGAGACCATCCTGGCTAACACGGTGAAATCCCGTCTCTACTAAAAATGCAAACAAAAAAAAAATTAGCCTGGCGTGGTGGTGGGCGCCTGTAGTCCCAGCTACTCAGGAGGCTGAGGCAGGAGAATGGCGTGAACCCTGGAGGCGGAGCTTGCAGTGAGCCGAGATCGCACCACTGCACTCCAGCCTGGGTGACAAGACTCGGTCTCAAAAAAAAAAAGATTCTCATTTTACCACTAGTTTGCACAATTTGATTATGAGGTACCTTGGTGTGGTTTTATTCCTGTTTCCTGCACTAGGGAGTCATTGAGTTTCTTGGACCTATAGGTTTATAGTTTTCATTAAGTCTGGAAACATTTCAGTCATCATTTCTTCATTTTTCTTTCTTGCTCCTATCCCAAACATACGCACATCTCTCCTTCAGTGAAGCCAATTATCTATATATTGGGCCATCTGAAGTTATACCAGAACTCATCGATGCCGTTAAAAAAAATTTCTTTTGTCTTTGTGTATTTTATTTTGAATGGTTTCCATTTCTTTGTCTTCAAATTCACTATTCTTTTCTTTCGCTGTTAATCTAATCCAGTGTTTTGTTTGTTTGTTTGTTTTTCGTCTCAGGCATTGTAGTTTTTATCTTTAGAAGTTGTATTTGAGTCTTTTAAAATACATTTCATGTCTTTAACTTTTTGCAGCTGTGGAACACAGTTAGGAAGCTGTTTCAGTGTCTTTTTCCGATTTAACAAGGGTGTCCATCTGCGTCGGTTTCAGTTGGCTGATTTTCCTCATGGTGAGGGATACCTTCCTGCCTTTTTGGGTGCTCAGTCATCTTTGATGGGTTGCTGCACACTGTGAATTTTACTTTTTGGGTGTTCGGTATTTTGTACTCTTATCAATTGTTTTTGAACTTTGTCCTGGACTATTGTTCAGTTACTTGGAAGCAGGTTGATTCTTTCAGGCTTTACTTTATGATTCGTTTGATGGGCCCAGGCAGGCACACTCAGGGACGGTGAGAGAATCGAGAGGGCTGAGCACACGCTGCCCAGCAGCCTGCTGCACCTTCCTGCGAGGGACATCCCATCCCAACATACACCAGGGTGGGAACTGGGAGCGGGCCGGTGTTTCAGCGACAATCACGGTGAGAGTGAGTCCACTCCAGGGTGCACCAAGAAAATGCACAAGTGAGCCTGTAGCCCAGGAGAGGCCTGACCTGAGGAGAGGAGGCTGGAGAGATGGGCACCCCCAGGAGAACACAAAGCAGGGGCCGCTGCCTCTTCAATTGGCACTGCCCAGAAAGCGCACACAGTGGTAGGAAAGCGTCCACCAGACTGAGCAGGAGGTGGAGTGCAGAGACTGCATGAGCCTGTGCTGCACCACCCAACACACCCATGCATACACACATATCACATATCACACCCCACACACACATCACACACACTCACATCACACACACATACACACATCACACCCATGTGCACACACTCAGATCACACCCACACACATACACACACACACCCACACACATCACACACACATATCACACCCATGCACACTCACATAGATCACACCCACACATATACACACATCACACCCACACACATCACACCCACACACACCCACGCACACTCACATAGATCACACCCATATACACACATCACACCCACACACACACATCACACACATCACACCCACGCACACTCACATAGATCACACCCACACACACAGATCACACCCACACACATCCACACACATCACACCCACACACATCACACCCACACATCACACCCACACACATCACACCCACGCACACTCATATAGATCACACCCACACACACATCACACCCACACATCACACCCACACACATCACACCCATGCACACTCACATGGATCACACCCACACACATCACACCAACACACGTCACACCTATGCACACTCACACATCATAGTCACGCACGTATACACATATCACACCCACCCACGCTCACACCCACACTCAGGCATCACACCCATGCACACTCACACACATCACACCCACACACATTCACATACGTAGGCATACATCACACCCATGCCCACATCACACCCACACACACATCACACCCACACACAAACACCACACCCACTGCACACACATTACACCCAAGCGCACACACACACCACATCCTTTCACAAACATCACACCCATGCACACACACATCCATGCACACACACCACACCCACACACATACACTCACATCACATTCATGCTCACACATCACACACACATCACACCCACACACATCACACCCACACACATCACACCCATGCACACACATCACACCCATGCACATACATCACACCCATGCACATACATCACACCCCCACAAACACACAGTCACACACATGCACACACACTTATACATATCACATCCCCACACACACATACACACAGCCACACACAATCACACTGTCATACATACATCACACCCATGCACACATATAGGCTCACACATATCACACCCACACACATCACACCCCTACACACATACAATAACACACATCACACATATTCACACAATCACATTCATGCACACATATACATTCACACACCTGCACTGTCACACACACATGCACACACGTTCACACCCATGAACACACACATCACATCCACCCCCACAGTCATACACAATTGCACTGTCATACACACATGCACACTCACACACATCACACCCATGCCCACGCACATCACTCCACCCCCCCACACATCCACACATACACTCACACATCACACCCATGCACACACATCACACCCCCATGAACATACACACATGTGAGCACACATGAGCACCCATTACACCCACGTGCACACACTCACACACATCACACCCATGCACAAACACACCCACATCACACCCACACACAATCATACACATCACATCCACATATACACATCACATTTACACACACACATATACTCACACACATCCCACTACCCCCCACACTCACAGTCACAATCACACTGCCACACACATGCACACAATCACAATCACACACACGCACACACAGAAATATAATCACTCACACATTTACACACACACATGCACACACATGCACACAATCATGCTGTCACACGTGCACACACACAAACCCACATTCAGTCATACTTTCACACACACATGCACACACTCATGCACACACAATCACACTGTTACATGCACATACACACAATACACACAAATGCACAATCATTGTCACACACGTGCACACTCACAATCACACTGCCACATACATGCACACACATGCAATCACACTGTCACACACACAATTACACTGTGACACACATGCACACACGTAAATACACAATCACACTGTCACACACATGCACACACATGCACATACACACACACTCATGCACTCAGGGACTTGCTCAGGCCCACCATCTCCAAGCCTTGGTCTCTCCTTCAAAGCTTCTGCTGGAGCCTCAGCAGGGGGGAGGCGGTGACACTGATCCCACTTACAAATAAGGAAACTGAGGCAGAGGAGAAGGAGCTTCCTAAGAGCTCCAGGGAATTTGATTCAGCCTCAAGCTGGAAATCAGGCCTGAAATTCCACACTCAGCCTATAACTGCCCAGACCCCTCGCATGGCCTAGCCACGCTCAGCACCTTTGAGTGTCAGTGTCACTGGTGGCTCTCTGGGAGTGGCCTGTGTGGACGGTACTTGGTGGGTATCTGGGACGGTCAGCAGAGGGCCAGGCCTCATGGTGGAGCATGCAGGAGCTGAGGCCCATTCTTCCTCTGGGTCCTAAATACCTCCAGGTCCTCCTCGGTGTGGACTTACTACCCCTTCAATTCACCCCCCTTCATCCTCAGTCATAGGCCTGTCTTCTCCTTCCAGTCCAGGCCTGTCCTGGAGATGCTCACACTTGTCACTGAGGCCCCCACAGGTCCCTGTCCCTTCACTGCCTCCAAACAAGACAGAGTTGTAGGGCTGGGGGCCAGGGGCTGGGGTCCCATCTGTTCATCCTTGCCTGCTTCGCCCAGGTACTGGTGAGGTTGGGCCACATGGTCAGAGGAGCCAATACAGAAGAAGCGAGAGGCTCGCAGCAGGCAGCTGGATTTGAGCAACAGAGGCTGAGCATCGGGCCTTGCCTGTGAGCCATGGTTGCTCACAGCCTGGGGCCCGGGGTAGCATCAGCTGAAACCCAGTTGAGCTGGCACCCAGCCTGCCTGACCACAGGCAGCCTTTGGTGAGTGTGGCTCTCCTACGACGGCCACCTTGCTCTGCTCCTCAGGGGCAGTGAGGGGCAGGAGGTGCTATTATAGGACAAGGAGCAGCAAGCTCCCTCCCCAAAGCCACACCTGGTGCAGTTCAGGTACCCGAAGCACAGACGGGGTCCTGGGGTCTTGCTGCTGCAGCTCAGGCTCCTCCAGGGCTGGAACCTATTTGGATCACAGCTCTGTATCAGCCTTCAGAACAATGTCTCACACATTCTGAGGCAGTGAAAGAGTGGATGAGTGAGTGAATGAGTGAGTGGGTGAATGAGTGAGAATGAGTGACTGAGTGAGTGAATAAGTGAGTCAATGTTTGAGCAAGTGAATGAATGAGTGTGTGAGTGAATTAATGAATGAATGAGTGAATGACTGAATGAGTGAATGACTGAATTAATGACTAACTGAATGAATAAGTGAATGAATGAGTGAGTGAATGAGTGGGTGACTGAATGAATGAGTGAGTGAATGTGTGAGTGAGTGAATGACAATGAGTGAATGAGTGAGTGACTGAATGAATGAGTGACTGAATGAGTGAATGAGTGAATGAATGAATGAGTGAGTGTCTCAATGAGTGAGTGAGTGAGTTCACCCACGCCTTCGTGAGCTGGGCCCTCCACCCCTTTTCCCTATTGTGGCCCAGATTGGAAGGTGTGGGGCCAGCGCTCCTACCCCCTTCCCCCTGCACCTGAGTGTGGCACCCTCCTGAGTGCTGGGCCCTCCGTGGGCTCTGGACCCTCGCCCACCACCCTCTTGCTGCTTCTTCGTTCTGGCCAGGGCTGGGAGCAGCTTCATGCCGCATTCCTGGCTTCCTGGATAGCCTTCCTGGCCCACCCAGCAGCTTGGGCTCTGCCCCTTACCCCTGTGGTCCAGGTGGCTGAGCCAGGTCTGGATGACACAGACGCATCTGAAAGATGGTGGGGACACCTCTCCCTCCAGGCAGGGCCCAGGGATACCTATAGCCCTACCACGAGAAAACAGTCCCCTCCATGTGGGCCCCTGGGAGCAGGCACACAGGATGGGCCCACCTGGCCCCCTCTCTACCCTACACATGCCGGCAGGGAGCCTCGGCCATGGGCGCCCAGGGTACCTGACGGATTTCTTGGCTTCGAAACAGCTTACAATCATGCTAGACTTCACTCCTTTCAGAACATGTGGGCTCAGGCAGGCCTTGGCCTCTTCTGTCTCTTCTGGAAAGCACGCTGGACTCACCCGGCCAAGGAACAGGGGTTCAGGGTGGGATGCATGGAGCAGAGCGGGTCTGGGGGCTGCAGGGGTCCTTGATGGCTGAGCCAGCTGGAGTCACTGAGGCTCCCTCCAGGGTCTCTGACCCACTAAAACGTCCAGCATCTTCCTCTCGCTCAGGCCTGACGAGGCCCTCTGAGGTCAGCCCCAGCAGAAGTAGGAGCTCGGAGCAGGCTGGAAGAGGAAGTCCAGTCCGGCGGAAACGCCCTCCACTGTGGCTCCCGGGAGGGCAGGAGGGCTCCTGGGCCTCAGGGTGGCATCCTCCCTCCTGGTGGGTGTCCTCAGGGAGGACCAATAGGCATGGAAACGGGATAGAATCTTCCAGAATGGAACCCGTACCTCCTTTTCATGCATCAGACAGACGAACACGGGTCTTTTTCCTGCCCCACATCTGGGGGCTCTGGGTGCAGAGTCTGTCTGCTGTGGCGTCTGCACACTGATAGTCTGGGACAGGGAGGCCTCAGGAGATGTGGGGAGCTGGGCAGTCGGCCCGGAGGCCAGGGCTGGGACCACTCAGACATGGAAGGTGTGGAGGCCAGCTCTGAAAATGGGGTGGGACAGAAAGGGAAGAAAGGGGCTGAGCCAGCAGCCAGGCAGTCAGAGCCAGGGGCCCAGGGAGCAAGCAGTGTGGTCTAGGTAACAGGTGTTTGCCTGCATCAGGCACTGCTTTGTCTGGGAAAAACAGAGCCAAGAAAGGACTCGTGGGTTTGGCCACCCAGAGGCCACCGGAGGTCTTGAAGAGAGCTGCTTTGGGGAGGTGGGACAGTCCCCTGGACGTGGTTCAGAGGAGGCAGGAGAGGAGCAGAACCCGGAGCAGAAGCTCCTGTCTTCGGGGCTGTGCTGTGAAGAGGAGCCAGCAGGTGGAATAGTGGCCCCAGAGGTGTCTGGTCCTCATCCCTGAATGTGACCTAATGAGGAAGAAGGGTCTGTGCGGGCGTGAGGAGGCAAAGGGCTTTGAGATGCAGTCCGGTCCTGGACTATCTGAACACCCTAAACGCCAACACAAGGTGGTTATAAGAGGGAGGCAGCGGGAGATTTGATGACAGAGGGGAGGAGGAGGCCGTGTGAAGACAGAGGCAGAGATGAGAGGAACAGGACCACATAGTACTGAACCACATAGTACTGAACCGTGGGAGCCCCCAGGAGCTGAGAGAGGAAGGAAGGATCCGGCCTAGAGTCTCAGAGAGAGTTGGCCTTAGAGAGGGTGTGGTCTTAAGAGAGGGTGTGGCCTTAGAGGGGGTGTGGCCTCTAGTGAGGGTGTGGCCTTGGAGAGAGTGTGGCCTTAAGGGGGTGTGGCCTTAGAGGGGGTGTGGTCTCTAGTGAGGGTGTGGCCTTAGAGAGGGTGTGGCCTTAGAGGAGGTGTAGTCTTAGAGGGGGTGTGGCCTCTAGTGAGGGTGTGGCCTTATAGAGGGTGTGGTTTCTAGTGAGGTTGTGGTCTTAGAGAGGGTGTGACCTCTAGAGAGGATATGGCTTTTAGTGAGGGTGTGGCCTTAGAGAGGGTGTGGCCTTACAGAGGGCGTGGTCTTGGAGGATACGGCCTTTGTGCCAGCAGATTCACTGCTAGAAGGAATAGACGGGTGTATAGGATCCTCATGTCCCCAGCTGACAGCTCAGGCCCCCCTTGTCCTGCTGGTCGCCCAGTAGCCTCCTGACCCCTGGCCCCTCTCAGCTCACCCAGGAGTCACCACGACCTGCCCACTGGATTAACTAGGTTTTGCACATCGTTTCCAAAAGACACTGGGACACAAAACTCCCATTCAGCCTTGTAAAGTTATCGGCTCTCTGCCCCCAGCCTGCTTCCCAGACCCCCTGCCCGGCTCCCCTGGTCCCTCCACAGGCCTGCTCTGTGCAGCCTCCAACATCTGGACTGATGAAAAGCCACTGCCACCGCCATCCCCACAGGCAAGTGCGCACAGAGGCGAGTGGGCCATGTGTATGTGCACACGTGCATGTCCAGGGCTTGGCTATCCAGGGCTGAGGGCAGGACAAGAGCCACAGCAGCTCTGAAGACATCGGATTCTGGGGCTGTGCTCAGAGTGGCCGCCACCTTACAGGGTCCCGCCAAGACCACTGCCGCCTGGAAGTTCCTGCTGACACTGGATGTAGGAGGCCTGGAGGGCCTGCGGGGGTCAGCCAGAGCCTCCAGGACCCTCACCCAAACCTTGTCCCACACCTTACCACCTTGCACCTGGTCTTCCCACACCAGGAAAAACCCCTCCCATCCTCCAGGCCCCAAAACTCTCAGGCGGCCCCCACACTCTGGGAAGCCCATGACTTGTCACATCTGCTGAGGAGATTTTGGGCCCCAGCACAGCCCCCAGCACGACCTCCTGAGGGGCTTCGTTTATTTATATTTTTACTGCAATAAATTACTTGAAATTTTGCTTATTTATTATTATCTTTTTACCTCTGACACCCTGCAGGGCTTGGGAAGGGTGAACAGAGTGACACTCTGAAAGGGGCCACAGGCTAACCTGCAGGTCTCACATGTGGGTGGAGGTGGAACAAGGGGCTTGGATTCTGGGTCCTGGCTGCACAGCCTGGGCGGGAGCCCTGTGGGGCTGGGGGCTGGGGGCTGGGGACCTGGCCCCCAGGCTGTAATTACCAGGCTCACCCCCACCTGAAGCGGGGCGTGCTGGCCCCAGCCCCAAATTACAGAGCACAGCTGTGTGGTACAGTCCGGGCAGGAAAACAGGGCCTACTCCTGTCTGGCTCCCAAGCCCTTTGCCCAGCTGGCTTCACCTCCGCTGAGCCTGGCCACCCCAGAACCAGCAGGTGGGCTCCAGGGTAGCCCCGCAGCCAGGCCAGCCCTGCCCACTCTTGTATCCATGCTCTGACAGCAGCCAGAGGGGCCCTGGCAAAGGATAAGCAAGGGCTGGAGACCCCTCTGCTCCCACCCCACACTCCCATCTCACCCAGGAGTCCTCTGCATCTGCATCCCCTGCGGATGCAGCACAGGACCACAAACTGGGTGGTTTAAAGCAACAGAAATGGGTTCTGTCCCAATTCTGGGGGCCAGAATCTAGAAATGCAGGTGTCAGCAGGGCTGGGCTTCCTCCAGGGGCTACAGGAGGGTCCCTCCTGCCTCTTCCAGCTTCCAGGGGCTGCTGGAGCTCCTAGGCTGGCGGGCACATCGCTCCCCTGTCTCTGCCATCACCGCTGGCACTCCACACCCTTACTTTGTTCATTCCTGTCAGCCCACGGGGATGTTGACCTCAAGACAGGATAATCGGTATCTCCATCCTCTCCCTGCTGCACCCCAGCCACCAGCATGACTGCAGAGCCCGAGACAGCAGACGGAGCAGGCAGTGCACCTTTGGGGCCAGTGGCTCCAGAAGGACAGGCAGAGCCCTCTACGGACACCTATGTCCTTTGCGAATGGGCAAAACAGTGCATGGTGGGAGTGCCTTGCACTAACAGATCGGAAACTGAGGCACAGAGGGGAGAAGCATCCCTGGTCCCCAGGCCTGGGGGAGCATAAGAATCTGGCACAATTGGCCTTGCTGTGGACTGACTAGTGGATGCTCTCAGGCCCAGGGTCTGGGGTCTGTGTCTGCCAAACAACAGGTGATGCGTGGGACGGTTGCTGAGAGCTGCCGGGGCTCCACCGTGTGCTGGGTGTGCTGCCAGGGGTCCACACATGAGGCCCTTCACCCTCCTAGCAACTATGAGATGCCCATCATTTAGGAGGGAAAACTGAGGCTCATGCTGGAGTATTGGGGAACGCCTTCCAGCACCACTGTGCAAGCGGTAGGCCTGCCCGGGGCAGAGGGGAGACAGTTCCTGGAGGGCAGCAGAAGCAGCGAACGCGCAGAGTCTGGCCCATGCCAAGCCTTGGGGCCTCCAGAACACCAGCCTGATGGCAGAGGCTGAGGCTTCCTTGGGGGCCCCAGGGGAGGTGGGAGGCCAGGCTGGCTTTGACAAGCCCCCACTGCCTCCTTCCAGCAGCCCCAGCCGGTCCTAGCCCCTGTCTTGGGGCTTCTCAGCCTGGGACTGGCTCATCCCCGCTTGCTGCCCTCATCAGTCCCATCCAGTCCCTCCCGCGAGCCCCCGCTCCCTCAACCCTCTTTCCTAACCCCAGCCATTGCCTGGGGTCCTGCCTTCCAGCTCCATGCTGACTGCACGCCCTGAGCCTCGCCAGCTGCCCAGGGAGCTCCTGGGGCCAGTGCAAAGCTATCCATCCCCTATGCAGCCACCCCGGCCCTAAGCAAGCAAGAGCTTGCAGCCATGGCCGGACAGGGTCCCGAGTGAAGGAACAAACAAGGGAAGCTTCTGGGGAGGCTGGAGAGGCTCCTGGTCAGCAGGAGGCTGCCAGGTGCGGGTGGTTATTGACTCACCCAGTAAGTCTTCTGAGGAGGTCCAGGCCCGTGGAACTCCCAACCGGGTCCCCAGGGAGGAGGCTGCCCGGCAGGCTGGATGGGAGCCGAGGCCAGAGTGTGCCTGGAGCAGCCCCCGGCTCAGCCAGGCAGCAGCTTGGGGCCCCGCCAGGTGGTGGCTGCCAGCCTCCCTGTGAGAGCCGCCGCCTGTGGTTTGAGGCTTTCTGGCTCCCAGGCTGGCTTCCTGCCCAGTGGGTGGTGAGGCTGTGATTGCAGCAGGTCCCACCTGGCCCCTCCTGGGGCTGGGCCCTGCACCAGCTCCTGCCTTTACTGGCTGAGCGATGAGGGAAGGAGGCTGAACCCCAGCCCAATCCCCTGACCTGGTGATGATAGACCCACCTCGGGTGGGGGTTAAGGAGGTGCTGTGTGGGAGGGGCCTAACATGGTGCCTGCTGAATCAGACCCCCCGAGACGGACTGAAACCACGGAGGAGGGAAAAAAATGAGTCCCAGGGAAGGTCTGGAAGTCGTGTGGAAGAGCTGACATTTGAGCTGGGTACAGAAATGCAGCAGGGAGGAAAGGAAGTGGCGCTCCTCACCAAGAAGCCAGTCCAGCAAAGGCAAGGTGTGGCTGGGCACTGCACTTTCCAGCATGGCAGGAACCTGGGTGTGTGTGTGTCAGAGGAGAGGGCCGGGGGAGCAGGCAGGATGGCGAGGACCTAGAGAACCAGGCCACAGAGCTTGGACTTGGACCAAAGGTGCTGGGGAACCCGGGGGGGTTTGGAGCAGAGCAGCACCCCACTTGCCAGCCTGGCCATGACCGAACAATCAGCAGGACTCACCATGCACTCACCCAAGAGGAGTTCCCTGCTGGCCACAGTGATAAGAATCGCACTCACCCAAGAGGAGTTCCCTGCCGGCCACAGCAATGAGACTCTGTCTCCAAAAGCTGGCAGTGCCCCAGGGGCTGGCATGTGGCTCCACAAGAGAGACGGGGGCTCTGAGGGAGGGAGGTCATGTGGCAGAGAGGGGAAGGCAGAGTACGGGCACGAGGCAGAGATAGGAACATGCAGGATGAGTGCCCAGGACAAGGAGGAACCCCCGGACCAGGAGCCCGACTTGGCCAGGCCCTGAATGTCAGGAATCGTCAGCACGGCCTGACACGCCGCTGGCTGTAGACTCGTGGAGTCCCGGTGGCACCTGGCCCAGAAAGCTTCCCACGCACAGCCCAGGGCACTCTCCTGGGATTATGGTAAGTGTCTGTGGCCTCTCAAAGCGTAGTCCCCGAGCTGCCAGGCATGGAGGACGGTGCCCGAGGTCAGCAGCGGTGCCCGAGGCCAGCCTGGATGCTGGGCGGCACAGCCCTGAGCTGGATGGCCCAGGAGGCTAAGGCCAGCTCTGCCCAGGAGATCCCAGCGGCTACTGGCTCCATGCCAACCCTTGCGTGTGGGTCCCAGAGGAAAGCTGGGAGCCATCACAAGCTAAAAACTCTGCTGGCAAACAAAACAGAGGGTCTGGTTGTGAAACGGAAAGGTGAAACCCCAAAGGAACCCCTGTAACACTTCCCGGGGTTCCTGGGCTCTTCTGGGACAATCAGACTGGCCTGGGGCTTTGGGTTTGGCCAACGGTGTAAGATCCTGGGGGCAGGAGGCAAGGACTAGAGGGGTATGTGCATGCCCCAGGGCTCGGTCACAGGCACAGTCCCTGCGAACATGCCGTCTGCACAGCCTGGGATACTCCAGGTCCCGCTGTGCCCTGGGGCCCCTAGTGTGGATGGACATCCCCAAAAGGACGTGGTCCATAGCCTGCCTAGTCAGCTCATCCTGGGACCCCAGGGACCAGACCAGAGCACATCACTAAGTAGGGGACCCCGCATCAGGTGGGAGCGGAGCCTCTCTATTCCTGCAGCTGTCCCTCCCCAGCCTTGACCCCAGGGCCTGGTGGCCTAAAGACAGGCCAGAGTGGAGGTGAAGTCCCACTGGACACTGTACAGAGTGGAAAACTGAAGCCTGGGAGCAGTTTCCCAGGGCTCCACGCCCAGCCCCCCCCAGGGCCCAGGCACACAGGGACAGTCCATGTACCCAGGGACAGGTTTCCAGTGGGGCCATCTGTCCAGGCCGCCTGGGAACATATGGGGTCCCCCTTCCTTGCTCCCAGAGTTTCAGAGGTGCAGCCAGGATGGGACAGGAAAAAGCCTGGGAACCAAAGGGCCGCTTGGACCCCACAGTGCCCCGTGTGGATGCCACGTCGCCCTGTGGGAGGCCAAGGCCCACCTCAACCTCCCTCTCCAGCCCCTGTCCCCAGCAGCCCATGCTTTCTCATCCCACAAGGACCCCTCGCCCAGGCCCAACTGGTCATCCCCAGTGGAATGTGACACAATTTTGGGGGTGCAGACTTGGGCTTGTAGCCTTGGGGGTGCAGTGGTAGGTCTAAGGCACCTACCCCTTAGGTAGGTAGGGGATGACTATGACTGATGGTCATCCCCATAGAACCACCTCCAACACCCCCTTACACCTCCCAGGTCAACAAAGACCTTCCAGAGCCTTCCCTGGCCAGCCCAGGCCAGACACCAAGAATGCAGCAGTCAACAGGGCCTACCTCACCAAGTGCACACCTATCCACGGGTCCTCACCAGCCAAGAGTCCCTTCCTCTCCCCACCCCCATTTCTCCTCTCACCAGCCCTGCCCCAGCTCCCTGCAGACTCTCGCCCTGCCCACCCCTGCTGCCCCCACGGGTCTCAGAGAGTAGAGTCCAGCACCCCTTACCTGGCCACCAGAACCTGAAGATGTCAAGACTTTCCTCTAACGAACCTGATGTTTTGGATTCCTTCTAGAGAAGGCCAGGTCTCAGCCAACAGCCCAGCAGCTCCCCAAGGCTTCCATGTTTCTCCCGACAGCAAGCTCATCGTCCACAGCACAACACTTTTCAAAGGTGCTGGTGGTTAGAAAGTTCCACCTTCCAGACCCCTCCTCACACAAGCATCTCCCAGGCCCCACAGGTCCAGTTACTGGGGGAAGTGGCAGCATCGATTTTGAAATCCTTTTGAAAATGTTTTTCCTTTGTTTTGTTTTATTTAGAAATTTCCCAAATTTTTACCAAGTTAAAGAGACAACCACAAGAATGTGTAGCCAGGGCGAACAACTGGCATAAACAGCCCCTCCCCCACTGCCCAGCCTCCCCCCAAACCACGGCCCCCCAACTCAGCAGCAAAAAATGCCAGACATGTATAAGAAAATAGAAGCCGTGCGGACAGAGCTGGGTGAGGAGCACAGGCCCCACGCCTGGGCTGAGGTGTGCACACAGGAACCACACACGTGCACACATGTACACACGCACCTGCACACATGCACATACATGCTTGTACATACATACACACACCAGCATGCACATCACACACAGGGCCTCGGGGTAACCTTTCCCCAGTCCTGGCTGTGATATTGTGAAAGGAGCTCAGGGTGGGGGGCCAGCTGCTGGGTCCAGGCCCCCACCGTCCTGCCTGGCAGTCATTGGTTTCTCTTTGCCTCAGTTTCCCTTTCTCTGCCCCTCACGCCTCCCAGAGTCCTTTGGAGAATCAGTGAGATGGGGAGTGACAGGCCCTGCATGTCAGCACACACAGCCACATGATGGGAGACCTCAGCCCATGTCCCACAGAGGCCCTTGCAGCTGGGGACCCAGGGCCTGCTCCAGGGCACAGTGAGTCTCCTCCTGCCCTGGCCTGCCTTAGACCTACCTCTGAGCCCCCAAGACTACAACCCCAAGGCTGTACCTCCAAATTTGTGCCACCCAAGGCTGCACCACCGGGGCTGAACCCCCAAGGCAGCATGCGCCTCAAGTCTGTGCCCCCAGGCTGTCTGCCCCAAAGCAGCCCCAGCTCCTCCCTAGACCCCTTCCATACCCTCCGTGAACTGCCCTCTCCACAGGAAGCTGCCCTGCTCACGGCAGGCTGGCAGACTTCACTGGCTGGGGCCTCCCCTGGAGTGGCCCATTCCTTGGCCCAGAATACGCAGCTTTAAGAAACCAAATTGGGATTCGAATGCAGGGACTTCCTGCTCCAACTGCTGGCCTGAGGGCCCGCTTTGAGGCTCCGAGTCTGGGGCACCCGCACACCACGGCCCTCCCGCCCACAGTGCACGCCCCACCCGGCCCCAAGAGGCATCGGGAGGCGCTGCTTGGCCCAGAGGAGAACTGCACTGATGGGGAGGCCCAGGGAGGTGGGGAGGTCTTGGGGGTGCCAATGGGAGGGTCTAGGAACCCCCGATCTCCCCTCAGGAAGATGAGCTCTGGCGCTCCACGAAGGACAAGCTGGTCTTGGGGAATTTCGCTGGCACAGAGACAGGAAGGAGAGGATCTTGGCCTTCTAAAATGTTTACTACATCAGGAAACGAACGCACTACGAGCGGGCTCCGTGATGAAGAATAAACACACACACTCACTCAGGACACATTGAGTGCAGGCCCAGCCCAGGGCTTCCCGCTGCGGGGGAGGCTGGGAGGGTTCAGGCATGCCTCGGCCACAGACCGTGAGCTTGGGGGTCAGGTGGGCGGGGGCCAAGGGCAGGGCCACGTCCCAGTCCTCCCCACCCAGGGCCCGGCGCCCGCCCGCCCGCCCTGGCTGCTCCGATCTGGCTGTCACGGTTACACAAGGCCAGCCTCCATTTCTTCATTAATGCCCCACCGAGGGGGGCCGCTAACCCGCAGCCTCAGGAATGTGCCTTTACAGAGCAGAGGATGCAGCCGCTGAAGGGCCGGGCAAGCTGCACTGGCCGGGGCTGGAGGTCCTGGCCTGGACTGCTCCCCTGGCCCTCCCCACTCTGGTCTGTGCTGGTCCAGGCCAGGGCAGAAGGAGGTCAACTTGTGCAATGCCTCCCTGGGTGAGCTCTGCACCAGGAGCTGGTGATGGGGACAGAGGAGGCCCTGGAAGAGGGGACCTGAGTTGAGAAAGCAGCACAAACCCGGGACATGCCCCCAGCATCCCTGCCTCCCTTTGTCCACAGAGACTGCCTTGGGGTCAGGCCGCACAGCCTCTTGCCTGAGCTCTGTGGCCTCGGGCAAGGAAGGCCCGGGAGTCAGGTACAACATGGGATAATCTCGCCCTCCAGAAAGGCTGCCGGGGAACTTGGGGAAGGCCCTTACTCTTGTTTCTCCCCTGTGGTCCTGACACCTGCCAGCCTCACACACGGGCCCTCTGGGCCCTGCCCTCCCCCTCGTCCTTGCATGCATGCTGTTCCAGCCTTCGGAAATGCTGTTCCCTGGTGACCACTCCTACTCCAGCCCCCTGTGCCGGTGCCTTCCAAAATTTTCCTTCATTTGTGAAACCAAAGGAGTGACCAGTCCAGGAAAGGTCCCTGGAGAAAAGGAAATGCTGACCAAGAAGGGGCCTCCCAGGGCCAGCAGTGGAGGCCTCTTTGCCCTCCCACACACACCCCAAACCAAGGATGCAAACCAATCACCTGTCTGGGCACAGAACCCCACATGTGCTGCCAGAAGTCCCAGAAGAGCCTCTCGGCTCCAGCGGGGCCCTGGGATCCAGATCCAAATCCGAGGGGCAGGAAGGCCCTTCTGGGCTGGGCATAGGACAGGGCCTTTCTGATGAAGTCAGGGCACCTGGGGAACCTGAAAGCTGAAAATTCACGCTCACAGAGGCAGACTAACTGCCAGGCAGGGATGGGAGACCCTGTACCTCTCGTGCAGGCGCACACTGGGGGTCCCTGGTAGACGGTGGGCAGGGGCAACCCAGGACCATGGGCATCTTGCCAAGGACTGGGGCAGGAGGCAGGGACATCAGGCCTCCTGGGAGCGAGGCTTCCAGGACCAGCACCAAGCTCAGGAGCGTCCTGCCCAGTCCTCACGCCCCTTGGACCCACCAGCACCCCTCCTGGATCCTACCCCAACACGGCCATCATGACAGACGAGCATTCACATTGGGCTGGGCCCCTCCAGGGACCTCCCCATCCTCCCAGTTGGGGTGCCTCCTCCTCACCCCGCACGGTTCACCCCATCCTGTCTGCTTTGGAGTTGCTCCCCTTCTAGAGTGAGCTCCTTGCAGGCAGGAACCTTATCCCTGAATGCCCCGTGACAATGAGGGTGCGTCAGAGCCTCCTGCCCGGGCAGAGCACCTGGAGTGGAGACCGGACCGCAGGGCGTCTGAACATGGCCAGAAATGCAGGCCCAGCTGGGGCAGGGGCTTCCCTCCCTCTCCTCGAGGCTGTGGCCAAGTTTATCCCGAACCCAGAACTCTCACCAGTCTCAGCCCACATCCCTTCTCACTCCCCCTTCTTTCCTGGTGTCTGCTGCCTGCCCCCACCCAGCTCCTGCAGCCCTGGGTAGATGATATGCTGGTGCCCCACCCCTGCTGTCTCCTGTCCTGGCCGGTGCTGGGCACAGCGGGCCAGCTATGCTGTTTTTGATATCCCCAGGCTCTAAGAAGTGGCTTGGATGACCCCAGCCCACCCTCCTGAGGGTCGAAGCTGGCCCAGACATGCTGCTGTGCCCAGCACCTGCGCCCTGGGACCCTCCCCGCGGCCCCCTCCCACCAGGGGGCATTGGGATCCTCAGGAACTGCTGTCCCCACTTGTGGCGAGTCCCCGGGTCTTGGCCTTCGGCAGACAGCTCCTCGGCCTGCCGTTTCCCTTGTGAAGTGTACATAAGTTAAACATCCCTATGCTGGTCCTGCCAGCTGGCACAGGGCAGCCTCTGATGAAGAGCAGTGCCTGGGTGCCAAGAGGCCCTTGTGGCCAGGCTGCTGGGCTGGGTGCACCCACACGCTCCTCTGCCTGCTCACCTGCTGGCCACGCCTCTCACTGCAGCCCTGGTGGAGGATGCCAAGCGGGAGCCGCACCCCCGCCTTGCCTGAGAACAGTACCCGTCACCCGCTCAGCCGCAGCTCCAGCAGCGGCTCCCTTGCCCTCCCCGGCCAGTGGAGGAGACTGGAGTGGGCTACAAGGAAGGGAGGCCCTGCACCCTTGGTCCTGTGCCCAAGTGCCCTTGCCAGGCCAAGTCAGGCCACAAGACAGGCCACAGTGATAGCAGGGCCTGGAGGACAGGCTGCCCAAGGCCGGCCTGGGTGGGGGCGGGGCAGACGGGGGACTGGGCTGTGTGTGCCCGGGGACCCTGCCTCCTGTCCTCCTCTTTGGAGAGGCCCAGGCTCCTCCAGCCTCTTGCCTCTAAATCATCTTGCTTTTCAGCCTCACTAATTCGTGCAGGGTTCCTTGGCTCATCCACACATTTACTGGGCACCTACTGACTACACGCCCTGCTGGGCTCCAGGTCCTGTGCGCCCAGTAAGAACAGCTCAGTTCTGGCACAGATCTAAGGGTGAGTGAGGCAGAGCCGCTCCTGGGGCCTGCCCCGCCTAGGCCTGCAGACGTGTTTTCCTCAGCCCCACCAGAGCCCACTGCAAGGGTAGCTTTTCACCGAGCCAAGGTGGCCCGTGTGCCCAGACAGCCCAGATTACAGTGGGCATACTCTGGGGCAGACGCCGGCAGGGCCGCCTTGTTATCTCAGACGCTGACGTCACCTGTCTGCGGGGGGCGCAGGGGGGCCACTTCCCGGGGCCAGGCAGGAAGCCCGCCCAGTGCGGGGAGGGAGGTGCCCAGGCCCATCTGAAGCTTGCTGGGCCCAGGGGACCAGAGCCCCTGGGTTCCTTGGTGCAGCCAGGCCCCACTCTGCACCCCCCGGGCCTCCTGGGCTGGCCTGGCCCTGCCCCTCTGTCTGCCCTTCCCCACGCCCAAAGCCTGCAGGACAAGTGGACAGCCCAGGCCATCTGCCCTTCCCCACGCCCAAAGCCTGCAGGACAAGTGGACAGCCCAGGCCAGTTGGGGTCCTGCATGCTCTGCTGAGCTCCCTGAGTCCAGGCTTTGGGGCCAGTGGCTTTGGGCCAGGGTTCAGGGGTTTATTTCACAGGTCCTTCCAGGTGCTCCACAGTTGCTGAGTGGGAGACTGGGAGACAGGCACTGGGGACTGGTGACAAGGGACCTCTCGGGCAGGCCCCTGGCACGGACTGAAGGACGGGAGCTAGAGGCAGGGAGAAGCCAAGGGCATTGGGTTTGCAGACTCGATGGGGCAGGACAGGAGGGACCGGATGCCTGGGGAGGCTGAGCAGGATTGGACCCAAGACAGGGGATCAAGCCCAGCACAGAGCCAAGCAGCGGGAGGGACCACCCTGCCAGGCCGAGGGAGGAAGACCCGGGGCCTCCAGACACAGTGTACCAGAGGAGAACCCTTCATGTCCAGCATGGCCAAGCAGCACCCATGTGGTACTTGAAGCTGGGCCCCTGGACTCACCACCTTCCCTCACTGGACCCCTTGGCAGCCATGCAGTTGGGGCTCACTCTCCTTTCTACTCGCCACCCTGCGGAGGCAGCTTCTTCTGGCCAGCTGGCCCACCCGTGCCCCTCCCCCAGAAACCCCACCCGGCCCACCCCCCAGCTCCTGTGTGTTCCCAGGGGCATCTGATCCTTCAGCCTGGCTCCTCTTTCCTCCCCAGCCACTTTTGCTGCCATTCCAGACAGCCAGGCCCAACTCCCTGCTGGGTCCCCAAATGTCAGGGCGTCTCTCACCTCTGTTCCCTCCTCCTGGAATGCCCTTCCTGCTGCTTCATGGCACACTTCTCTTGGGCCGTTTCACAGGTGTCACTTGGGGCTTGAGGATTTCAACCTCATTGGTTTTTAGATTAGAGTCAGAAAGCGGGGAGACCTTCACCTGGAGGCAATGATTCAAAGAGGCAGATTCCTTCTCTCCATCGACCCGCACAACCATCTTGGCAGCCCATTTTACAGAGAAGGCTAGACCAAAGGAATGAGGTGCCTTTCAAAGGCCACACAGAGCCAAGAGAAACTCTTCACACGGACAGCCACTGGGACCCCAGCCTTAGTGCTCCCCGTGCGTGTCTGTCACTGTCATTGTGGAAAATAAAAGGTCCCAAAAGGACAGTCTCAAGTTCTGGTCCTGGTCTTAGATGTGACTTATGATGACTTCAAATCTATAAGACACAGATGCAGTGGGTGAATTGAGGCAGGCTCTTGTTTCTTAGCCAAAGAACTTGTTCAAGAAGTTTTCTTAGAAATGAGCTTCCAATTATCACACCAGGATGCTATAGAATTGTGGTGGAAAGGGTGGTAGATAGGTGGGTTGATAGATGGGTGGATGAATTGATGGATGAATGGATGGATAGATGGATAAATGGATGGATGGATGGATAAACGGATGGATGGATGGATAGATAAACGGATGGACGAATGGATGGATGGATGGATGAATAAACGGATGGATGGATGGATGGACAGACGGATGGATGGATGGATGGATGGATGGATAAATGGATGGACAGATGAACGGACAGATGGATGGATGATTGGATGGATGGATGGATGGATGGATAAATGGATGGATGGGTGGATGAATGGATGGATGGATGGATGGATCATCGGTGGATGGGTAGGTGGGTGAATGGATGGAGGTTGGAATGGATGGATGGATAGATGAGTGAATGTGTAGGTAGATGGAAGGATGTGTGGGATAGATGGGTGGATGAGTGGATGGGAAGGTGGGTGTGTGGATGGATGGATGGATGGATGAGTGGGTAGAGGGAAAGATGAATGGATGGGTGAATGGGGGATGTGTAGACATGAGGATGAATGTAGATGTATAAATAAGTAGGTGGATGAGTGAAAAGTAGGTGGGTGGATGGAAGGGTGGATGAACAGTTGGATGGAGGAATGAATGGATCCTCAAATAGCACTTTCTTTGGCTAAAGTGTTGTAACCTTGAATGATGGAGAATGATTGCCGGGCACCCTCCGCTCCATGAGTCTCTGGTTCTCTGCCATGACCCCCAGGGCCACACAGCAGTGTGGCTTCTCAATCCCCAAATAAGGTGGACAAAGTCCGCCCTGGCAGGCTCAGGGAGCAGGAAGTCCGGGTGGGGTGGGAGGCCCTGCTCCCGGAGCTGAAGTCAGTTCCTTCTTTTCTAAACAATGAGGCCTGGCCTGATCTTTGCTGCACCTCCACCCTGCTCCACCCAAGCTCCCTCCACATCTGATGGGGCTCCAGGGCCCTCAGAGCTGGATGCAGGGAGCTGGGGGCTGGAGCAGGAGGGCCAAAAAGAGCAGAACCCACATAGTTTGCAAAGGGCTCAGTCGTGGAATTGCTGCCTTCCCTGCAGCCAAGCCTCCTGGAGCCAGTTTCCCCCAAGCTTCTTTCTATAGGGAGACAGAAGCTGGGGGTGATGGTAGGGCCTACTCCTCACCATCCCTTGTTGGCCAAGACGTGACTTTGGTTTCTTATTTTCATCTTTCTTCTTCAAGTCCATAGTTGGAAGGCCCTGCATCCCCTTCTGTCTCCTGTGTCCCCTTCCTCACAGTCATCCTGCTCTGTCCACCCACTTCCCTTTCCTTGCCCCTCTCTCTGCCCACCATGGCCAGTCTGGCAGAGGAGGAGACTGGAAAGGAAGAGTAGGAAGGAAAATCAAGTCTGCCCTTGCCAGGGCACGGAAGACCAGACTTTCCAACCGTGGCTCCCAGGTTCAGTGACCAAGCTGGGGCTCTCAGGTCTAAGCAGGGGCTCTCCTCTGCTCCAGCTCTGTCTCCTGCATTGGCGGGAGGGAGCCTCTCCCACAGAGCTGCCCCCTGGAGCAGAAGGACAAGCCGAAAACCAGAGAATCTCCCCACCTGGTGCTAAGGGCAGCCAGAGTGTTCTATGGCCCTGGAGACACCATCCACCACCCTCCCAGTGGGCTTCCTGGAGACCCAGAGATGGCTCCAGGGACTCTGCCTTCCTGGAACCCACAGAGCCCTTTCCACATGGAAATAAGGGGTCTCTTCTGAGAGTAGGGGTGCTGCAGTACAGAACAGGGGCAGGGCCGGGAACTGGGGACACATCCTGTGTGGACCCAAAATGAACGAGGCCCGTCCTGCGGGTGCTCCACCCCAAATCCCACCTGTTCCCACACAGCTGGCCCAGGGAACATCTGGGTAGTGACAGTGGCCGTCCTTCACATGCCCTCCATGGTCAGGTGCCGGCAGCATGTTCCACAAGCATCACCTTTGAAACCCTGAAGGAGTCAGGACTGTCGCTGTTCCAGACAAGGAGAAAGAGGATCAGTCTCCATTAAGTGGCTTTCCCGCAGACACACGCTAAGTGGCACAAGAGCCAGGAGCTCGACCCCGGGTCAGCCCAACTCCAGTCAAGGTTTCAGGGGCTGCCCGCAATCCCTGGCGAGGGGCACCCCAGAGAGGCCTGGACCCAGCCCCTGCAGCCCAACCTGGGCGGAGGCTGATCCAGCAGCTAGGAAGAGCATTGGTACAGGAGACGGCAGAGCAGGCGATGGAGGGCTGCAGCTCAGGGTACCCCGGGGAATTGTGGTTCTCAGTGGAGGCTGCTCCCGCACTGAGACTCGGGCACCCTTTCACCTGCTGATGCCCAGACACTGCTGAGACCAACACAACAGACCCGCAGCCTGGGTCAGCATGGACGAGGCCTGCTTCCTGGCTCCTCCTGATCATTGCTGAATGAATGATGGGTGAATGAATGAATTAACAAATGATGGCTGACTGATGAAAAGCACGAACACAGATGGAGCCAGAGCTGCTGGAGAGCAGAGGCAGGGGCACAACCCCCTCCTGTGCTGGTGTGCACACACACACACACGGGTGCACACACGCATGCACAGACACACATGCATACACATATGTGCCCACACATGCAAACACACATTCATACACACACACGAACACACACACGTGCAGCAGGCCTCCTTGATCAAGGCCTCCAGAGCTTTGTCCTTCCTCAGGTTCCAGTGGCCCAGAAGACCCACCATGTTGCCTTGCCCCAGCCCAGGGGCCCAAGTGAGCGTGTCAGGATCCCTGAGCCCGCCCCGAAATCTCCGGGTTTCCACCGCTCCCAGCAGGAAGCCGTGCTGCATGCATGAGGCCTCCCTCACCTGCTAATCTCCTCTGATCCTGCCAACCCCCAGGTGAGGGCAGCCAAGGGGACCCCAGTGGCCCAGAGCAGGGCCCAGGAAGGAGACCAAAGGCCCAGGGGGGCCTTGCTCCTGGAGCCGACTCCACTCAACCCCAGGGCACAGAGGGAAACCAGGCGCTGTGGCCAGGCGCCCCGGGAAGGTCATGGGTGCAAGCTCAGCAACCCTCGGCCATCATGTGGCTGCAGGCCCAGCCTGTTGCTAGGATTAGTCCCGGATTAGCCCACTGAGGTCCCAGAGGCTCGAGTGTCCTGGTCACCAGTGCTATAGAAACCTGGCCAGAGGCAGGGGGCGGAGACAGGTTCCTCCTTGATGGGCTCTTCCCTCCAGGCCCAGTCTGAGCCTCACCCTTTCCTGAACCAGCTCTGGAGTGCCAGGGGCCTGAGCTCCCACCCCCAGCCCTGCGGGAACCCTTCTGCACAGAGCTCTGCACCCAGGGAAGTGGTAGGTTTCCAGAATCAGCTGTTTTCCAGATCCCAGAATGAAAACAGATGACCGATCACGTTTGTGCCTGAACTGGAAAAGCGAAGCGTTTGTTCTCTCCCTTCCCAGTTGCTCCTTAATACAGAAAACATCAGAACTGGTTCACCCTGCAGCCCCAGGAGCACCCTGGAGCTTCCCTCCCAGGCCCAGCCCAAGCACCGCCTCCTCAGAACGCTCCTCCCCTCACCCGCCCCTGTCCCATCTGTCTCTGCCCTGAAGGAAGGCCAAGTTGGGGTTGTGGGGCCAGGACCAGGTCTCAGAGCCAGGTCGCAGCCCATTGTGGGACAGCTCGAGAGGCTCTGAGAGCTCCCTGTGACATCTGAGAGGCCAGCAAGAGGAAGGCCACAGTCAGCAGCCAGGACCTGACCACTTGCCCAGGCTGAGCTGAGCTCCTGGCCAGGGACCTCTTGGCAACATGACCTAGCAGGTGCTGTCTGTCCATTATTCCCCTCTCACAGATGTCCCCGGCCTCTGTGGACATGACCCCTTAGCCCTGAAGCTCCAAATGCACCTTTCTCCCTCTCCTCCACCAGGTGATGCCATCCTTCCCAGGGCCGTCCTGGGCTCTTCACTCCTCTAGGCCCTCAGCAAAGGCTCTCGCTCTGCCCTCAGCGCACACCAGGGTCCAACCACCCTCACTCCTCCTCCAGTCCCTCCCAGTCCCCCCCTTCTTTCTGTATCCCAGCAGGTGCCTCCACTTCTCCCCTTGTACTCTGGTCACTCAGCAGCCACAGGATCCCTTCACTCCTAAGCGGAGACCTCCACTAGCCCCACTTCACTCCAAGAAAAAGCTGCATCCCTTTCAGGGCTTCCTGGTGCCTTCCTGGGCAAGTTCCCCTTGGTTTCTCAGGTGTGTTTTTCAACAACTCATGCTTCCTCCCTATCCACCACTCCTCAGAGATGCCACATCATCTCTGTGAAAACCTTGCACCTGCTGCTCCTGACATGAGACACTCTTCCCCAGATGTCCATGTGAGTATGTGGTGGGGGCTAGAAAGGTATGTAGATGAGTAAATGGATGGCTGGGTAGATGGCTGAATGGGTGGGTGGAGGCATGGATTCATGGAAAGAAGGAAGGAAAGAAGGAAGGAAGGAAGGAAGGAAGGAAGGAGGGAAAGAAGGGAGGGAGGGAGGGAGGATGAATGGGTGCATGGATGGATGGATGGATGAACAGATGGATGGATGGATAGGTGGATGCATGGATTCATAGAAGGAAGGAAAGAAGGAAGGAGAAGGAAGGAAGGAAGGAAAAGGAAGGAAGGAAGGCAGGAGAAGGAAGGAAAAGGAAGGAAGGAAGAGAGGGAGGGAGGGAGGATGAATGGGTGCATGGATGGATGAACAGATGGATGGATGAACAGATGGATGGATGGATAGGTGGATGCATGGATTCATAGAAGGAAGGAAGGAAGGAAGGAGAAGGAAGGAAGGAGAAGGAAGGAAAAGGAAGGAAGGAAGGAGAGAAGGGAAGATGGATGGATGCATGGATGGGTGCATGGATGGATGGATGGATGCATGCATGGATTCATGGAAGGAAGGAAGGAAGAGAGGGAGGGAGGGAGGATGAATGGATGCATGGATGGGTGCATGGATGGATGGATGGATGAAGAGATGGATGGATGAACAGATGGATGGATGGATAGGTGGATGCATGGATTCATAGAAGGAAGGAAAGAAGGAAGGAGAAGGAAGGAAGGAAGGAAAAGGAAGGCAGGAAGGCAGGAGAAGGAAGGAGAAGGAAGGAATGAAGGAGAAGGAAGGAAGGAAGGATGCATGGATGGATGCATGGATGGAAGGAAGGAAGGATGGATGGGTGGATGGATACATGAACAAATGAGTGGATGGATGGATGGATGGATGAATTGGTGGGTGGATGCATGGATGGAAGACAGATATATGGATAAATAAGTGGGTGTATGAATGGGTGGGTGAATGGACAGATGAACAGATGCATAGATGGGTGGATGCGTGGATGGATGGATGGATAGATAGATAGATGATAGATAGATACATGGATTTATGAGTGGGTGAATGAATAGATGAATAGACGCATAGATGGGTGGATGCATGGATGGGTGGATAGATGAATACATGGATGAATGACTGGGTGTATAAATGGGTGGATGGATGGTGGGTGGATGAATGAATGGATAGATGCCTGGATAGATGGATGGATAGATGTACAGATGGATGGATGGATGGGTGGATGCCCTTTCTCTGAATGCCAGCCAGGGAACATAGCCAAGTGGAAAGGCCCAGGTGGGCAGCTGTCTTCCCAGACCACTCACCCTGACCTGAGAACAACTGCTGGGCCCCGGGTGTTGAAGGGGCCAAAAGAGATGTGCCCAGCCTGACTGGAGGTGCTGGTGCCAGTTGTTTTGAGTCATGCTCTGCTTTGTTCTTCTGTGCCTGCTCTGGGGACTTGGTCACTCTGAGCCATCTGCAGGCTTCCCTGATGTCACCTGTACCCAGAACACAAGCCAAGTCCCTCCAATGTCACCCTTAATTGCTGTCCCTTGCGTGACTCACACTGGTCCTCCCTGTGTGATCGTAGGCTATTTGCCTCTGCCACACACCACACTCATCACCCATGCTAACCTGTGTGGGAGGCAGACTTGTCCAGCGCACATAGCTGCTGAGCCTCAGAGCCAGGCCAGACCCACAGCCAGGACTCCTGAGCTCCCCTCACACTCTCCGTCCTTACAAGCCTTCCTTGCACCAGCCTCGTCCCCTCTGGTCTAGTTGCATCTATGTCACCCCTGCCAGAAGACAGGGTTCGTTGCCTATAGCTGCACAATGAATTACCCCAAAACTTAAAACAATGAAGACTTAGAGTGAGGGATATTTATCATCTTGGTTTCTGTGGGTCAGGAGTACAGGAGCAGCTTAGCCTGGTGGTTGTGGCTTGGCTTGGCTGCCACCCCAGGACAGCCCCAGCCAAGCCACCAGCCCTGGGCCCAGCCATCTGAAGGTTCTGCTGAACTGGAGCATCCCCTCCAAAGTGGCTCCTTCATGCCGGGCAACCTGGTGTGGCTGTCGGAGGGAAGCTCAGTCCTTCCACACAAACCTCTGCAAGGGCTGCTTGGGCATCCTCACAACATGGCAGCCAGCTTTCCCCAGAGGGAGCGAAGGGAGAGAGGTGGGGGAAGAAGAAGGATGCTGCAGTCTCGATTATGACCTGGCCTCAGAAGTCACCTGCCATCATTCCCACTGTTGGTTACACAAATCCATCCCATTAATGTGAGAGGGGCCGCACAGTGGCAGAATTCCTAGAAGTGCAGATCTGGGGCCATGGCTACCATGACTTGCAGATGACATGCTCTTCTTTCTTCCACAAATGACATGAAGTGAGAGAAGCAGTGGGCAAGGTAGCCCCAGACTGACCATCTTCTTGTTCCATTCCCGACACCTGGTGACCTGGCCCAGCCAACACCTCCAGCCCCGTCTTCCTTCCCCACAATAGGCTCACCCTGAGCGCCACGGGCAGGGGGTGCCTGCAGCTCTTCAGTGAGACAGTGACTGTCTCTGGGGTAGCCCTGGACCCTGAACCCCTCCAATGCTGAGATAGAGGGGGGTCCCTCCTTGCTGTCCCCTCCCCTGGCCCCATGACTCTGCAGATTCCCCAGCCACAGGGCAAGAAGGGAAGAGCCAGAGTTTTGGGTGGGATAGGGAAGGGCCCGGCTGGGAGGCAGGAGAGCTGGTGGAGGGTGGGGGAGGCATCCTGAGGCCCTGGGGGCCCTGTCTGTGCAGCGTTCTCCATCCCCAGCCTGGGCCAAGAGGGCAACCCCGGGAGCCCAGGACCTTGTCCAGCAGCTGAGGCCTCTGAGAGGAGAATGCCAGAAAGAGTGGGGGTGCCGGGGCTCTGTCTCCCATCTTTCCTGGCTTGGGCTCCTGGGAGAGGGGGTGGGTGCTGACTCCCGGAGGGGCTGCCCTGGAAGTCAGGTGGCCCGGCGGTTCCCAGACCTGCCAGCCCTGGCTGAGGGAGCCTGCAAGCTCTTCTCCTTCCCAGGCCTCCCCGGCATCTGAGAACCTTCTTCCCAGCACTGACCCGTGGCTGGGAGAGGGTCAGGGCCCTGAGGGAGCCAGGCTGAGCCAGCACGAGACACAGGGGTCGGCTCCTCCGTGCCCCCCCACTTTCGGGCAGCAGTGCCCAGCCCGGCTGGGCAGGGCCAAGTCCATGAGACCCACTGCCCTCCCCGGGAGCTCCCGGTCAGCCGCCCACTGCAGCAGCCTGTGTAAAAGTGACGCCTGTTGTGCCAGGAACGTCACAGGGCCCTGGGGCTGCAGTCAAGCTGGGTCTTTTATTATTATTATTATTATTAAAAAGCAAAACCTAAACCAAGAAAACAAAGTGATTAAGTTTCTCCTCAGAACAGCAGGCCCCACAGAAACGAGGAGTGACCGTCCCCCTGGGTGCTTGGACCCTCACCCACCATGCAGGAAAACAGCCGAATTCTTCACACAAACAGGAAGCAGCTGGTCTTCCCTGAACGTGAGGGGAGGGCTGGGGCCTCAGCATGCGGGCTGCCTAGAAGGTGGCGCTGCAGCCAGGCCCTCAGCTGGGCTGGGCAGTCCCATCCCTCCAGGAAACGGCCAGGCTGGAACTCCCCCGCGAGGAACCCCTGGGCTTCGTGCCTGGCCAATGGAGCCGTGCAGGTCAGAGAAGGGTGGGCTCCCAGCACACAGCCTTCTCTGCCACAGTGGGCTCAGCCACTCCACCCAGGGTGCTGAGACCCAGCCCAGAACACACAAACTAGCTGGGCTTCTCATGGGGCAGAATGGGCGTGGGTAGGAGGCGGGCAGCCATGCTGGGCAGGTCAAGGGCCTTCAAAGGGCTGCCGCAGCCCAGTTGGGGCACCGAGGCCTGCAGAAGCTCACCCTGGTGGCATTGAGTCAGGGAAGGGGTCTCTCTGAGCCAGGTTCAGAGAGAAAGGTGTGAGGCAAGTTTTAAAGAAATGCTCTAAAATAAAAGGGGCTTAAAGCAGAAAAGTTCAGCCTGCCAGAAGTTAGAACATGTTCTAGAGTAACAATAATTAAAACCTCATGGTACTGATGCAAAGATGGAGATATAGGCTGGGGAGGAAAAGTGGAAGTCTGGAAGTGGAACCAGCAACCTACACAAAGAACATTAAAACTCCAGAAAAAAAGAACACTGCAATTTAAAACCACAGCATAGGATCTCAGAAGCCCTTCCAGCAGAGGAGCACAGAGGAGCTGCCTTCAACATTGTCTTGAGATAATGTGTTAGTAATTTGAAATAAAATTCGACCAAAGAGAACACTTATGTCCACACAAAAACCTGCTCACAAGTATTCATAGCAGTTTTATTCATAATCGCCAAAACTTGGAAGCAACCGAGATCTTTCAGTAGGTGAGTGGGTAAACACAAACTGGTACCTCTGTGCCGTGGAATGCTATTCAGTGCTAAAAAGAAGTTAGCTGTCAGCCGCAAGAAGACGCGGAGGAACCCCAAATGCATGTTACTAAGTGGAAGAAGCCGCTCTGCAAAGGCTGCGCTCTGTAGGATTTCACCTCTATGGCGTCCTCGAAAAGGCAAAGCTATGGAGACAGTGACAAGACCGGTGGCTGCCATTGTTTGCAGGAAGACAGGGAGGAAGAGGTGGAGAACCATGATTGTGGGGCAGTGAAACCACTCTGTCTGATACTCTGATGGTGGATATAGGGCATGATAACATTTGTCCAAACTCGTAGAATGCACAGCCCCTAGAGTGAGACTGGACTTCAGTGTGTGCTGGTGTTGGCTGGTCAGTTGTAAGAGAAGGCCCATATATGGCAACATGTGAATAACAGGGGAAACCGTGGTGGAAGCATGAGGCAGGAGGTCCATGGGAACTCACTGTGCTTTCCGCGTGATTCTTCTGTAGTCCTAACCCAGTTTTATTCTTGTCCAAGGGCCGTCTGTCTGTCACTTTTTAATGCCACTGCCAACAGCTCCCTTTGTGGAGAACAGACTCAAGCCAGGCTGTTTACACGCGCATCTGGTGGGAGCCCCGTGCTCAGGTGCTCGCTTTTGCACGGGGAAACTGAGGCACAGAAAAGCTACGCAACACTCCAGGACTTGAAACAGTCAAAACACTCGCCCCTCTGCTAATTACAAGCACAGCTACTGGCCCCCCAAGCCCAAGCTCTTCCACCTCGGTTCTCAAATGTTCTGGCCTCAGGGCCTCTCACATTCCTCACAGTTACAGGCAAGCCGTTAAAGACAGCTGGTTGATGCAGGGTCAACCCTGCTGATATTTACCGTCTTAGAAGTTACAACTAAGACACTGAAATATTTTAATGTTTAAAATATTAGAAATTTTAAAAACAGGTTAAATGAATTAATTTAGAAGTCACAACAGAGGTTGGGCGTGGTGGCTCATGCCTGTAATTCCAGCACTTTGGGAGGCCAAGGCGGGAGGATCACTTGAGCCCAGGAGTTCAAGACCAGCCTGGGCTATGTTGTTATGTTACCCAGGCTGGTCTTGAACTCCTGGGCTCAAGGGGTCCTCCCACCTTGGCCTCCCAAAGTGCTGGAATTACAAGGATGAGTAATCAAAAAGAAAATCTACAAGCACATGAGGCCATTAAAATATCCTTAATAATAATAATAATAATAATAATAATAAAGCTAGGTATGGTGGCACATACCAGCTACTCGGGAGGCTGAGGCTGAAGGATCACTTGGACCTGAGAGGTTGAGGCTGCAGTGAACCCTGATTGTGCCACTGCACTCCAGCCTGGGCCACAGAGCAAGACCCTGTCTCAAAACCAAAATGAAACAAACGAGCAAAAAACAGTAAAATCACAACAGCAATAATAAACTCACTACACATTAACATAAAATATTTGTTTACAAAAGATAACTAGGCTTTTCAAAACAGAACAAGTTCAGTGAGAAGAGTGAGATTGCTATGCACTTTGCAAATCTCTGTGGCTTGCTGGAAGACAGTGGATTCCCATCATGCTTCTGCAGGCTTTGGCCAACGCATGGGAAGAATGTAGATGAGGACATCTACGAACATACATGGTTGGGAGTGGGGGGCAGGGCGCACTGGTATTTTAATGGCCTTATGTGCTTGTAGATTTTCTTTTTGCTACTACACCAAAACTTGACAAGTATCATTTCTTCAAGCTTAGCTGCAATGCGGGATCTGAAACCCATGACCCTTACCAACTCTGTGATGTTACAGTCCTTCAGTTTAGGAAACGATGGAGGCATGATGACTAAATGCACTGGGACCAGGCGCAGTGGCTCACGCCTGGAATCCCAGCACTTTGGGAGGCCAAGGCGGGCAGATCACCTGAGGTCAGGAGTTTGAGACCAGCCTGGCCAACATAGTGAAACCCTGTCTCTACTAAAAATACAAAAATTAGCTGGGCATGGAGGCAGGCACCTGTAATCCCAGTTACTAAGGAGGCTGAGGCAGGAGAATCGCTTGAACCTGGGAAGTGGAGGTTGCAGTGAGCCAAGACTGCACCACTGCGCTCCAGCCTGGGCGACAAGAGTGAAAATCCCTCTCAATGTGGCCGGGCACGGTGGCTCACGCCGGTAGTCCCAGCACTTTGGGAGGCCAAGGCGGGTGGATCATGAGGTCAGGAGATCGAGACCATCCTGACCAACATGGTGAAACCCTATCTCTACTAAAAATACAAAAAATTAGTTGGGCATGGTGGTGAGCACCTGTGGTCCCAGCTACTTGGGAGGCTGAGGCAGGAGAATGGCATGAACCTGGGAGGTGGAGCTCACAGTGAGCCGAGGTCGTGCCACTGTACTCCAACCTGGGCAACAGAAGAGACTCTGTCTCAAAAAAAAAAAAAAAAAAAAAGAAACTCCGTCTCAAAACAAAACAAAAAACAAAATAAATGTGAACAGAAACATTGGTGAACTCCAAATGAAGCCTGGGTTACATTAATAAGTCAAGAAGCAATGTCAGACTCTTAATCGTCACAACCATACCACAGTCAGGTGTGACCTTAACGAAGGGGGATTGGGCAAGGGAGGCTGTGTGTACAATCCTTGCAACTCGTCTGTCATCTTGAAATTATTCCAAAATAAAAGGTGTATCAGGAAAAAAGTCAGCTGGTCTATCTTGCACTTTCTAAGGATCTTTTCCTCATTTTTTTGTTTTTATTTTTATTTTTGAGACAGGGTCTTGCTCTGTCATCCAGGCTGGATTGCAGTGGCATGATCACGGTTCACTGCAGCCTCAACCTCCCCAGGCTCAGGTGATCCTCCCACATCAGCCTCCCCAGTAGCTGGGACCACAGGCACGCACCACCACACCCAGCTAATTTTAACATTTTTGGTAGAGACAGGGTTTCACCGTGTTGCTCAGGCTGGTCTTAAACTCCTGGGCTCCAGCCATCCTCCCGCCTCGGCCTCAAGGATATTTTCCTGTGTGTGCTTCTGTAACGTTCTGCATTGATTGTTTGGAAAATACCAGTCTCACAATCAGGCAGCTCTTCCAAGAGTGGATACCATTCTTTACTGTTACGGAAAACTCCATTTGTGACTGTCCCCAGCGGGCTCCTCAGAAAGGTCTTTAAGGACTGGAAAACTGTCTGGTTCAAGGGGGCGGTTGCAAGTCTCTCAAAATTCTGCTATTTGCTTGAAAGCTCCGCTGTGGTCACCAACAGCAAAATTCAGGAGTTGTTTTTCTCTAAGTGGATCTTTTCATTCTTCTCTGAGGAGACAACCAGCCGGTCGCCGGTTCAATAAAAGTGGTGCCCGCAGCCAGTAGAGCCTGCAACTCAAACCACTGTGCAGGAGCTTTTCCTGGGGACGCTGGCCTGCTTCCGGCTGCAGTGGGAGTGCTTTGAGCGTGCCTCCGAGAATATTAAAAAGACACACACCAGGGTCAAGATTTAATAGAATTAATAAAGTTTAATGCTTCATCAAGGACATTCTTAAGTGAGACTGGCAGCTGGCCCATGTCCCATGTGCTGGGAGACCTGGGCTCGGTCCCATCTCCTGCCCCAAACTCAGCCACACTGTCCTATCAGGAGGCTTTGGTGGGATGGTTCCCAGCCCCGTTCATAGACCCGCCCTCAGGAGGCTTTGGTGGGATGGTTCCCAGCCCCGTTCATAGACCCGCCCTCAGGAGGCTTTGGTGGGATGGTTCCCAGCCTCGTTCATAGACCTGCCCTCTTCCCTGTCCCCTCCACCCTCCACTACCTCACCCTCCCCATTAGATTCTCCTGGAGCCTCTCCTCTTCCAGGGAGCCCTCCCTGACCAGCCCAGCCTAGAGAAATTCGCTTCCTGGAGCTCCCTCTGCCCATTCTTTACTATCGTGTATGTCCCTTGGCTTCCCCACCAGGCTGTGAACTTGGCAGAGGCAGACCTCCCCACCCAGCCCGGTCTCCTATCTGGCAGTGGTTTATCTCCTCCTCACCCAGGCTAGGACGGCCTCCTGTAGTCCATCCCACGAGCTCACAGCCATCCCGTAGGGCCCTCTGTCCCAGGCCTGGCCGCAGTGGCATTTCTCTGGATCGGGGAATTCTCTTGACCCCCTGGTGAACCGCAGAGAGCAAAGCCCTCGCCTCCCTGCTAATCACAGGCAGAGTGTGGCGGGCGCGCACCTCCTAGCTGGACGGGCCCTGCCCCAAGTTTCTTCTCACGCACAGTGTTCAGTAAGGAACTTCCTAGAATGTGCGGAGAGTTAGATGCTCGATCCTGTTGCTGGAGGAAGGAGTTTCAGGGAGCACCGGGTGAGTGGGAAAGACCAGGAGTAAGGAGCTGGCCCCCTCAGGCGTCCTCCCCCATGTTTTCCACAAGGGAGCTCCCCAGGCCCAGAGGGGCTCAGGTCAAGCAGGGCTTGCCGTCTGCAGTCTGCCCTGAGCGCCTGGACGTGCTCGTGCTCTGAGACAGTGCCGGCTCATGTCCCCACTCATGCCCCAGGCATTCCTCAGACAGGGATGCATGGAAGGCCTGACCCAGACACCCCTGGGCACATGGGCCCTGGCCTGGACCCTGCGTTCAGACAGGAACTGGGCCCTGGTGGGAGGATCTTGCCCAGCTGAGAGAAGAGACAACTCAGCCCTGAGCCAGCGACCCCTGATGGGGTCCTGCTGGGGCACCACAGAAGCCCTTCCTCGCCACGGCCCAGCAGCGGGCCCAGTAGCAGAGACTGGCCAGTTCTGTGAGACAGAGAAGGGAGCCTGGACACAGGGCACCGGCCTCCCTCCTCCAAGCCGCCCTCCTTCCCTGAGGGCTCTTCCAAGCTCCAGGTGGTTTCCTGGGCCTGAGTGGGGGAGGTGCCTGGTGGAGGAGGGGTAGAGGGGAAGGGAGGGGCACCAGGGCCAGAGCAATGGCCCGGAGGGGACACACACAGGGCAGCCTCCTGGCTGCACCCTGAGCAACCCCGGCCTGCCCTTCACTCGCTGGCTGCGGACTCAGTCTTCTTACCTGGCGGCCGGGCTGGAGAGCACAGAGCCTGCCCCTAGGACATGGGGAGCATTCAGGGAGACACACACGGAGGGCTCTGGGCAGCCCCGGCCCCATGAGTGGGGGAAATGTGATGTGAAAGCCCCACCTTCACACCCAGAGTCTGGGGAGGCCGGAGAGTTGGGCAGCAGGATGGGTCCTCCACCTGTGTGGTTTAAAACTGTACCCCCAAGCAAGCCCTCAGGCCTGACCTGGGGCAGTAGGGAGATGCCAGGTGGGGTCTAGAGCTGGGTGCCAGAGGGCCCTAAGCCTCAGAACAGCTCACCTTTGGCCTCAGGTCAGCAGTGAGGAGTGGAGGCCAACCCTAGGGCTGCCTCTCTGGGAGGCTTTCTGAGCTGGCCAGGGGTGGGCAGGAGGAGGATAGGGCTGCTTCCATTGCACCTGCACCCAGAGCTGCACCTGGTAGAGGAAGTAAGAGATGATTGTGCTGAGGCCAGGGACTGCCTGGAAGGCACAGGCCCACCAGCATCTCTGGTCTCAGCCTCGGGAGGCAACACAGCGTGGGCAGCGCCTGACCACAGGAGGACTTGGGAGCACTGGGGTGAATAGCCCCATGGCCCTGCTATTCTCTGCAGCCTGACATCATGCCACCTATCAGGGCACTGGACACCTTGTTGGCTGTCTGTGCCTCTGGCTGTGAATTTGCAGTTGCCTGTCTGCTACATGGCCAATGCCCAGCACAGTGGCTAACCTGGGGCACTCAAGAACAATGGAATGACCATCGACAGGTCCCTGTCTTTCTCAGTTGACCATCAATTAAAATGCAGAGAATAGCTCTACCTTTGAGGATGAAGTGATAGAACAGATGTACAGCAGGTAGCACAGGGTGGCCCCCTGACTGTGGAAGTTTCTGGAGGGAAGGCTGGCTTGTAAGGACTAAGACTTGCCAGATAGTAGGTTCATCAGATGTGATGGAAGGTAAGAGAGATGGGGGCTGCTAACACCCAGAATTCTGGTGTCAGCAACTGAGGGGCTGGGATGGTTATTCCTTGAGATGGGAGGAAGAGCTTCAGATGCTAGTGGATAAATTGAGCACGCATTGGATCTATGTGCCCAGTCTCAAGAGGGTTAAGCAAGAGGTTCGTGTTTGGGAGTCTTCAGGACATATGCCATTGTCAAAGCTGTGGTGTGGAAGACTTCATTCAGGGGTGAAGTTGGAGGAAGGGGAGGATAGAGGAAGCCCAGGCCAGGATGAGGCCAATGCTTAATGGAAGGGAAACCGACAAGGAAAACAAAAAGACTGGACAATAAAACTGGACCAAATGGCCACAGGAGCCAAATGGAAAGGACATTTCAGGGTTTAAGGAATGTTGTTCCATTGTCTTCCAGCCACCATGGTTTCTGACTGGAAGTCCGTAGTAATTCAATTCACCGTTCCCTGCTATGTAGTGCCTTGTTCTCTCTTTTTTTTTTTTTTTTTTTTTGAGATGGAGTCTCACTCTGTCACCCAGGCTGGAGTGCAGTGGCGTGATTTTGGCTCACTGCAAGCTCCACCTCCCGGGTTCACGCCATTCTCCTGTCTCAACCTCTTGAGTAACTGGGACTACAGGCACCTGCCACCACGCCTGGCTAATTTTTTGTATTTTTAGTAGAGACGGGGTTTCACCATGTTGGCCAGGATGGTCTCGATCTCCTGATCTTGCGATCCGCTGCCTCGGCCTCCCAAAGTGCTGGAATTATAGGCATGAGCCACCACACCTGGCATTCTCTTTTTTCAAGATTTTCTTTTTAAATTTTCTTTTTTATCCACTTGACTTTGATGAGCCTAGGTATGATTTTCTTCAAATTGATCCTATTCAGATTTTGATGAACTTCTTGAATCCATAAGTTTATGCTTTTTAAAATCAACTTGAGAAGTTTTTCATCATTATTTCTTTAATAGTTTTTTCTGCTCCATTTGCTCTCTCCTCCCCTTCTAGAACTCCAATTTCCCATATATTAATTTTTGGGTTTTTTTTTTTTTTTTTGAGATAGAGTCTCACTCTGTCACCCAGGCTGGAGTGCAGTAGTGTGATCTTGGCTCACTGCAACTTCCACCTCCTGGGTTTAAGTTATTCTCCTGCCTCAGCCTCCCAAGTAGCTGGGATTGCAGGCATGTGCCACCATGCTTGGCTAATTTTTGTAGTTTTGGTAGAGATGGGGTTTCACCATGTTGGCCAGGCTGCTCACGAACTCCTGGCCTCAAGTGATCTGCTTGCCTCAGCCTCCCAAAGTGCTGGGAATACAGGTGTGAGCCACTGCACCTGGTCATATGTTAAATTTTTAACACTATTCACATGTACTTGAGTTTCTGTTCATGTTTTGAAGCCTTTTCTCTCTCTCTCTCATTTTCATAATGAGTTCAATAATTTCTATTGCTCTGTCTTCAAGGTCACAGACTCTTTCTTCTGTCGTCTCTACACTACTGATCTTTTCATCCAGTATTTTGTGTTTTGCTAATTTCAGAGATTGTATTTTTCAGTTTGAAACATCAGTTTAGATATTTTTAAATATTTTCTACCTGTCTGCTGACATTTCCTATCACTTCCTTCACTGAAAGTGTATTTTTCTTTATCTTCGTGGGCATAGTTATAATCAAGGCCTCGTTTGATAATTCCAACATCGTGACTGGCCTCAGTGAATTGTCTTCCCTCGAGAAGAAAATACCGGTTTCTGGTCCTGACATACATCATACGGTTTGGGACGGCATCCTGGACTTTGTGAGTATTATGTTGTTGGAGACTCTGAAATGTCTTGTATTTGTCTGGAGAGCATTGTTGCATTTGTTTTAGCAGGGAATTAACTTGATTAGGTGCCGGTTGCAAAGAGTCTCACCTGAGGTGACAGGAGTCTCCATCTCAGTTCAGATTGTTTTCTGTCCCATACCAGAAACTGGGGCAGATTGGACACATGCAAGGCCCGTCTCTAGCCTTTTTTGAGAGTCTCATCTCACTCTCCAGTGACTTTGATTGCCCTGGCTCCTTTCCTGCTTCTTCTGGCCGTGATAATGGCAGGACTTCTTTTAATCCCCTCTTCTTTTCACAGGTGTTAAACATGGCAGGCTTTCTATTGGAATTAGAGATACCCACACCATACCCTGACTACCCCGTCAAAATCTACCTGCTTTTGCTAACTTTCTAGAGTCCTTGGTAGTTTCTGTCTGTCTGTGATTCAGGGTTTACCGTTGTTATGTGCAGGAGTGCTGGTTGGTTAAAGTTTGCTATGCCATACTGGAAGTAGAACCAAGAGAAGTTTCAGAGTGGGGAGAGAGAGTGAGTGGGTGAGCAGGAAAAGGCTGCTGAGTGGTCAAGTCTAATAAAAAAAAAAACGGTGCACTGAATTTGGCTACAAGAAGGTTGGTGGTTGTCATGAAAAGTCCTCTCAGTGGGTGATAAGATAGCAGGAAACTGAGGACTAGGTATCTTCTCTTAGTTAAGGAAGTTTCTTTTTAGTCCTAACCTGCTAAGCATGGTTTATAACTGGAAGTGCATTTTAGATTTAATTACATATGTTTTTGGCACTTCTCAATATTATCATATGGTTTTTCTTCCTTTGGTCTATTAGCATCATGATATTAATGGATTTCTTCATGTTGAGTCATCCTCGCATTCCTGGAAACAAACTCTACTTGGCCATGGTGTGTTATTACTTTAATTTAATACACTGCTGGATTTAATTTGCTAATTCTTTTATTGACAATTTTTGCATCTTTCTTTACATGTGACCTTGGACGGTGGTTTTTCCTTTTTTGTGCCATTGTGTTTGGGTTTTGTTAATCAGGGTTATGCTAACACCAAAAATGAATCAAAACTGTGTCCATCTTCTACACTTGAAACATTTTGTATAGCACAGGCATGATCTTGAGTGTTTAAAAAACCTGCCCATGGAACATTCTGGGCCCTGTGACTTTTTCTGGGGTAGCATCTTATAACTCTCAGTAGATAACTGAGAGTAATTGGTATGTTCAGATTTTTCTCTTTCTTTCCTTCCTTCCTTCCTTCCTTCCTTCCTTCCTTCTTTCCTTCTTTTTTTGAGATGGCGTCTCACTCTGTCACCCAGGCTGGAGTGCAGTGACGTGATCTCAGCTCACTGCAAGCTCCACCTCCCGGGTTCATGCCATTCTCCTGCCTCAGCCTCCCGAGTAGCTGGGACTACAGGCGCCCACCACCACGCCCAGGTAATTTTTTTTTTTTTTGTATTTTTAGTAGAGACGGGGTTTCACCATGTTAGCCAGGATGGTCTCGATCTCCTGACCTCGTGATTCACCCATCTTGGCCTCCCAAAGTGCTGGGATTACAGGCATGAGCCACCGTGTCCAGCCTTTTTTTTTTTTTTTTTTTTTGAGACAGTCACTCTTTCACCCAGGCTGGAGTGCAGTGGTATGATCTCGGCTCACTGCAACCTCTACCTCCTGGATTCAAGCGATTGTCCTGTGTTAGCCTCCCGAGTAGCTGGGATTACAGGCACACGCCACCATGTCCAGCTAATTTTTGTATTTTTAGTGGAGACGGGCTTTCACCAAGTTGGTCAGGCTGGTCTCGAACTCCTGACCTCATGATCTGCCTGCCTCAGCCTCCCAAAGTGCTGGAATTACAGGCATGAGCCACTGCACCTGACCATTATGTTCAGATTTTTCTAGGTCCTCTTGAGACAATTTCCAGATATATGTTCGCTTAAACAAGAGCTTTACATTTCCTTTTTAAGTTGCTTTTAATATCATTCCCAATAAATTTCATTTAATCAACACATATATTTAAATCTCTGTGATGAGTCAGATCCTAAAAACAGGATATATTAAACCTGAATCAACACATAGGATCTCTGCGAGCATAGATATTCAACGGATTACAGTCCCTTTGCTCTCTTCCCTCACAAGGATCATAATGTCAGAAGAGAATCCAGGTAGACACTTGACCTACAGCGGACTTGCACCTATCCACACATCCATTTATCCATCCATACATCTGTTCACCCACCCACACATCTATTCATCCATCCATCACCCACCCACTCCAACAACTACTCATCCATACATCTACCCATCTGCCCATCTGTTTATCCTTCCACCAATCCACCCATCCATTCATGGAGCCCCCATTGAAGGTCCAAGGCTGAGAAATACAAGCTAAGTGCTTCGAAGATCAACCTGATATTTTGAATGGCCTCCGCAGGCTAAAACCACGGACAGAATAGAACAAGATAAGACGATGTTCTGGGATCCAGGGAAACAGTGTGGAAGATCTGAGTGAGTAATCTGCAAGGTGCTGACCGGGCCCCTCCTCAGCCCTGATGTTTGTTAACATTTATGTTGATGTGTCACTTCCCATAGCTGTTTTGAGGGCAGGAATGGAACTTTATCCATCTTCATGACTCTCGGGCTTCGTACAGGGCCTGGCATATGTGTATTGAACAGACGAAGGGAGGAAGGACCAGAGTGTTGTGGAAGGTCCTACACAGAGCCAGGAACATGGGACGTGTAGCCGCTGAGGGCTGGGTGCTGGGGAGGGCTGTGGCTGCTTGCTTCATCACCACAGAGGGCTCCAGTGCAGATTTATCTCTCTCCCACAAAGCTCTGAGCCCAGGTCCAGGGGTGGGGGAAACCCCTGTAGTCTCAGCCCACTCCCACCTGCTGGGGCCGGCCAGCCCTTAGCCGCTGCAGCCACGGGGCATCAGGAGAGGCCTTGAACGTCTTTCTCCCCACAGTGCTGCTGAGCTGGGGCCAGGGACCTGGCTGGGGCACATCCTAGGCCCCATCCTCAGCAGGAGAAAGGTGGGGGTGGGCACTGCTTGTCCTCTCCCCTCCGCTCCACGACTCTGCAGAGAACCAATTTGCCTTATCAGAAAACTCCTGAGAGTGGCTGGCTAAACCAAATAGCTAGGATTCCTGCTCAGAGGCACATCTGTTCCTGATAGACGGGAGGCCAGGGACGACAAGGCAGGGGAGGGGAGGCAGAGGTACTCGGCCAGACCTTCCCAAAGTGATGCTCCCAGTCAGGTGCGGGGAGCCTGCCAGCCTGGCAGTGGGCAGACCTGGGCTGCCCCCAGGGCCTGAGGCAGGAGGAGCTCCCTGCTCCCCATACTCCCCCCAGCTGAGGAGCCAGCACCTGCATTTGGTGGGGCTGGGGGCAGGATGGAAAGGACCCCATCCGTGCATGTGTGCGATGCTGCTGGGCCACACCGAGCTCCTCCCAGCTGGTACGCCTCCCTGCTCCTGGCCCAGTACCACCCCTCCCACCCCACCTGCTGGTGCACCTCCAAACTCTCTCAGGCTCCAAGGGTTCCCACACTTAGACCATCTCTCTAGAATTTGCATCTGAGTGGCTCACTGTCCCCTTAAAAGCCCCTCCCTGCTTCCCAGACCTCACTCAAGGTCAAGTTCAGCTTCTTGGCTCAGCACTGAGGCCCTTTGAGCTGCAGCCATCTCCCTCCATGTGTGCACACCTTTGCCTGCACATGCAGCATGCGGTTCCCTGTGCCTAGAACACCCTTCCTGCCCACGTCCTGCCAATGCCCACGCGCCTGTCCAACCCGGCGGGAGGAGTGCCCTGTCTGCATGGTCTTTCTCAGCCCCAGGCCTCCAGGTGCCTTTGCCTCATCCCACTGACACCACCAGGGCCTCTTGGCCCAGGAATTCCTTCTTCTGAAGCCTCGGCTCCCCACCACCAAGAGCGGGCATAGCCAAGTGCATGAACGAAGAATGAAGACTGAGAGGCGGGGATCAGGAGAGGGCAGTGGAGGAAGCTGGAAGGAGGGAGGGGCAATGCTGGCTCCCTGAGGACTCCGAGGACTCCGAGGAGACCCGGGGAAGGTGAAGGCTTGCACCACTTTTCCGTCTCCTGGGAGAGCCAGCCACTTGGGAACTGCCTGAAGATGGGGAGGGGCCCATTCTTGCTTCCAGCCACGGCACCTTGGGGTCCCACCTGCTCCCTACCACTGGGCTCCAACATGTGCCTGCACCCCCCTCCCTCAATGCAGTCTGAGGCCACCCTGCTCCACACCCACCACCCCACTGACACCGCCACTCTGGGGCTGCCGGCTCCCAAGGACAGAGCCATCCCCATCTCCGTGTGCTCCACGGCCGAGCTGAGTCATGGGGGGTCTCAGGTTTTGGACAATCAAGGAGGGAGGAGGCGAGAGGATAGGGTGCAGTAGAGGGGGTGGGTGGGTAATAGGTCCCATCACCACGAGGGTCTAAGCACCTGTCTGTGTGAACGGGGTACTGAGGGCCAGACTTGGAGAGGGGTTCCCTGGAGGAAGCAGCTGCAGGTGGCCGCTCTCCTGCCATCCTTCCCTGTGCAGCCTGTGCAGGTAGCGTGGAGTCCCCACTCCAACTCCCAGATGGACATGCACCCCGATACCCCCAACCCCCAAGACACATCTCATTCAGCCGTCGCCCAGAGGAAGCAAGCCCCACCGTCGCCCCAGGTCTGTGGTGCGGTTCTCTCTCCCCGGCCTCGGCAGCCCCTTCCACCGAGGAGGAGCCCAGCTCGGAGGGCACGGCGCTGGGGAGAGGGCCGGGCTGGCGGCCGGAATGTGCCGCGGCCAGTGTAAACAGATCATTTCTGTCTGCCTTGGGGGGAGGGCTGGGGGCGGGGAGGGAGTTGTCTTGGGCTTTGTTATGTTCTGAAAAAAAAAAGGCAAAAAATTTGGGTCACAAACCACAAACTGTTTTGCTTTCGGCATGACTGGCATAAACAGGCATTTTCTCTTTGGTTTCAGGCTGGCTGAGGCCTGGGCTGGCTGGGGCTGGGAGCCGGGAGACAGGCTGGAGACTGCACTCTGAGCCTGGGGCTGCGGCCTGGCCTGGGCCAGAGGGGGCTGGGCAGGGCCAGGGGCCCAGCTGAGAAGGTAAAGACCAGGCTTGAGGGGTGGGGCTGTCAGCCCTGGCCTGGCCGCACCTGTGTGGGAGCTGAGAGGAGCAGGGACCCTGGGGACCAGGCCCAGAGGGACAAGTTCCTCCAGGATGAGGCCTGCTGAGCAGCCAGTGTGCAACCCTAGCAAGGACCCCCGGCAGGCTGGGTCTCCCCGGCAAGCTAACTCAGGGGGCAGGGAGTTAGCCACCGGGTAGGGTGCCAGGGTTCGTCGAGGCACCCTTCGGGGCCGTCTGTCTGACCCCTCTGGTCTGGAAGCCCCAGACAGAGCCCCAGGGATCCTGGAAAGGACTTGCCAGCAGGCGTCTTGGGACCATGGTTAGCAGTGTCTCTGGCGGACAGTGGAGGGGCTGAATGCCAGACCAAACAGGAAGGGGGACTGGGGAGGCCAGACTCCTGAGGGTCAGAATGGCACGGTACAGCAGAGGGCGTGCGTGAGTTACCAGGACTAGGGTGATGCCAGAGGGCCTGGGCAAGAGGGCAGCAGGTGAAGCCTGGGACTGGGAGCGGAGGGCGGTTGGGAGGACCAGGGAGCCTGGCCAGGGCCTGGATTTGCAAGTGGCCCATGGGATTCACGGAGGGCTCTAAGTGGAGAGAGGCAGGCTCTGCCTCACTGCTCTGGTCCCATATGGAGCATGGCCAGAGGGGCTAGCTCTACTGGAGGCTAGACAGCAGCAGGGGCCAGGGCCTAGTGGAGTCCATGGATCTCTTCAACCAACTCATTGTGAGGTGTGGTGGAGGACAGTGGTTGGGGGCTGGCAGAGGCACGCTGGGTGAGGGGTCTGCAGGACATCCTGGAGGAGTGAAGCCGGCCACAGCAGGTGCCACTGGAAACGTGTCCTCTTCATTCCCGGAGCATTTGCGGGACAGGTCCACACGGACTGCCGTTGTGTAGAGGAATTCCAAGGCAGGCTCCATGCCGAGGGTGCAACCATGCCAAGATTACCTGGGCAAAGGTCTGCAGGGGAAGGGATCTAGGCAGGGGAAGTCTGACCCGGAACCACTGTGTCTGGGCAGGTGTCATAGCGGTGGTGGTGATGGGTAGCCTGGGTCAGGTGGTCTCATGGGTTATCACGAGGGTGTTGCTTGTCACTAAGGAAATAAGGTACCACTGCCAGACTATGAGCCGAACTGTGCCATGTGGCCACGTGGGTGCTGTGTGGGGGTTAGAGTGGAGAGGAGACAGGCCAGAACAGGCAGGCAGGAGGCTGGGGCAGCCGGGATGTGGGCCGTGGACTGGGAGCTCCTTGATTAAATGTTCAAGGAAGGATCCACAGCACCTGGAATGGGACCTAGGACGGAGCCAGGGCATCCTAATGTCATTTCCTAAGTGACCCCAGGCAGGCGGTTTAAAATAACAGAAATTCATTCTCTCATAGCTCTAGAGGCCGCAAGTCTGAAACCAAGGGGTCTGCAAGGCACCTCCAAAGTCTCTAGGGGAGGATTTCTCTCCACCCATTCCAGCTCCTGGGGCCCGGGCGTTCCCTGTTGTGTGGTTGCCTCACTCCCATCTCGGCCTCCAGGGTCACCTGGCCTTGTCCTGGGGTGCCCCTTCCCCTTCGTGTCATTTCCGAGGACACCTATCACTTGATTTAGGCCCACCCCAAACCCAAGATGATCTAATCACAAGATCCTGCAAAGACCCTTCATCTTTTTTTATTTTTCTTTTTTTTGAGACAAGATCTTGCTCTCTCACCCAGGGTGGAGTACAGTGGTGCGATCTCCTCACTGCAACCTCTGCCTTCTAGGCTCAAGTCATCCTCCTGCCTCAGCCTCCCAACTAGCTGGGACTACAGGCGTGAGCCACCACACCAGCTAATTTTTGTCTTGGGGTGGTTGTTTGTGGTAGAGATGGGGTGTTGCCATCTTGCCCAGGCTGGCCTCAAACTCCTAGGCTCAGGTGATCCACCCACCTCCGGCCTCCCAAAGTGTTGGGATTACAGGTGTGAGCCACCACGCCTGTTGACCCTGTTTCTATTCACGAGCACATTCACAGGTCCAAGGGGGTCAGGATATAGACAGGTCTCTTTTATTGTTTAGAGACATGGGGGGGGATCTCATGCTGTAACCCAGGCTGGAGTGCAGTGTCTATTCACAGGTGCTATCACTGCTCACTGTAACCTTGGACTCCCGAGCTCAAGTGATCCTCCTGGCTCAGCCTCCCGAGTAGCTGGGACTACAGTTTCGAGTCACTGATGTGGTGGGACAGATCTTTTTGAGGGCCACCATTCACCCCATGGCCTTAGGGGCCCGTGGTGTCTGTTGAACAAATGGCATTGGCCTATGCAGCCCAGGCCATCTGCCCCCCATGACAGCTGTGCCTCCTACACAGGCCCCTACACAGGCCCCCCACCTCCTCCTGCTGCTGCAACTCCCACCCACCAAAACCCCCGACTTCCTGCTGTTGCTCAAACACTCCCACAGCCACTCATGCTTCATCCCCACGAGGAAGAATGCTCTTTCTGCACACTCCATACTCCATCCTCCGCTCCTTCCAGTCTCTTCCTCCATGCCAACTTCTCCATGAGGCCTGTCCTACTTAAAAGAGCACCCAACACCTTTGTCCTTCTTCCTTCCATGACACTGAGCCCATCTCTTGGCCCGAAAGTCCAGCATGTGGATAGTGCCTGTCCATGCATACAAATGCATGAGTGGGTGGGTGGATGGAGGGTGAGTGGATGGATGGATGAGTGGGTGAGTGAGTGGTAAGTGGGTGGATGGACAGGTGAATAGCTAGATGACCAGGTGGGTGGATGGAGGGTGAGTGGATGGATGGATAAGTGGGTGAGTGAGTGGGTAAGTGGGTGGATGGGTAGATAGATAGATGACTGGGTGGGTGGATGCAGGGTGAGTGGATGGATGGATGAGTGGGTGAGAGTTAAGTGGGTGGATGGACAGATGAATAGATAGATGACTGGGTGAGTGGATGGAGGGTGAGTGGATGGATGGATGAGTGGGTGAGTGGGTAAGTGGGTGAATGTGTAGATGGATAGATGGATAGATGAGTGGGTGGGTAGATGGGATGGATGGATGAGTGGGCGAGTAAGAGGTAAGTGGGCGAGTGGGTGGATGGACAGATGAATAGATAGATGACTTGGTGGGTGGATGGAGGGTGAGTGGATGGATGGATGAGTGAGTGAGTGAGTGGTAAGTGGGTGGATGGACAGATGAATAGCTAGATGACCTGGTGGGTGGATGGAGGGTGAGTAGATGGATGGATGAGTGGGTTAGTGAGAGTTAAGTGGGTGGATGGACAGGTGAATAGCTAGATGACCAGGTGGGTGGATGGAGGGTGAGTGGATGGATGGATGAGTGGGTGAGTGAGTGGTAAGTGGGTGGATGGACAGGTGAATAGCTAAATGACCGGGTGGGTGGATGGAGGGTGAGTGGATGGATGGATGAGTGGGTGAGTAAGTGGGTGAATGGGTAGATGGATAGATGACTGGGTGGGTGGATGGAAGGTGAGTGGATGGATGGATGAGTGAGTGAATGGGTAAGTGGGTGAATGGGTAGATGGATAGATGAGTGGGTGGGTAGATGGGAGGGTGAGTGGGTGGATGGATGAGTGGGTGAGAGTGGGTAAGTGGGTGAGTGGGTGGATAGGATGGATGAATAGATGGATGAGTGGGTGGATGAGTGAAGGGGTAAGTAAATGGATGGATGAGTGGGTGAGTGAGTAGTAAGTGGGGTGTTTGTGGATGGGATGGATGAATAGATGGATGGGTGGATGAGTGGATGGTTGGGCGGGTGGATGAAAAGATGGGTGAATGGGTGAGTGGGTTAGTGAGTGGGTGAGTAGGTGGAGGATGGATGAATAGATGGATGAGTGGGTAGGCGGATGGAGGGGTGAGTAAATGGATAGATGAGTGGGTGAGTGAGTGGTAAGTGAGTGGAGGGGATGGATAAACAGGTGAATGGGTGGATGGTGAGTGGATGGTTGGGTGGGTAGATGGATGAGTGGATGGATGAGTTGGTGAGTGAGTGGGTAAGTGGATGGGTGGATGGATGGGTGGATGGATGAGTGGAGGGATGGATGGGTGGATGGGTGAAGGGATAGGTGGATGGACAGGTGGATGGATGGTTGGATGGATGGGTGGATGGATGAGTGGATGGATGGGTGGAGGGATGGGTGGATGGATGGGTGGAGGGATGGGTGGAGGGATGAATGGGTGGATGGATGGGTGGAGGGGAGGGTGGAGGGATGGGTGGATGGATGGATGGGTGGAGGGATGGGTGGATGGATGGGTGGATGGATGGGTGGATGGATGGGTTGAGGGATGGGTGGATGGATGGGTGGAGGGATGCGTGGAGGGACGGGTGGAGGGATGGGTGGATGGATGGGTGGGGGGATGGGTGGAGGGATGGGTGGAGGGACGGATGGGTGGACAGATGGGTGGAGGGATGGGTGGGGGGATGGGTGGATGGATGGGTTGGGGGATGGGTGGATGGATGGGTGGATGGAGGGATGGGGTGGATGGATGGGTGGATGGATGGATGGATGGATGGGTGGGGGGATGGGTGGAGGGATGGGTGGATGGATGGGTGGAGGGATGGATGGGTGGAGGGATGGGTGGAGGGATGGGTGGATGGATGGGTGGATGGATGGGTGGAGGGATGGATGGGTGGAGGGATGGGTGGAGGGATGGGTGGAGGGATGGGTGGAGGGGTGGATGGGTGGAGGGATGGGTGGATGGATGGGTGGAGGGATGGAGAGTTGGAGCTGCCAGGATGAACTGAGAATTTGCAAAGCAGGGAGAGGGGAGAAGAGAGGGCCCTGCAGTCTCAGAACCCCTGGAATGAGGCTGGGCCCAGGGGAGCAGGATGAAGGCTGGGCAGCCCTGAGTGGGTGGCGAGAGACCAGGCTAATCCCGAGAGAACTGGGGTGAGTGGCTTTGCCTGGTTCTGCAGAGAGGTCAGGAGAGGTCACAAGGGTTCTGGGTAAGCAGAGGGCAGCCAGGCTGCAAGTGAAAGGAAAGAAGCTGCAGAGAAGCTCCCGGGCGTGGGCAGGAGTGGCTGAGCAGGCCCAGGGTGCAGGGAGAACCAGTGTTGAAGTGATCTGGGGCCAGTGTGGGCAAGAGCAGGAAGGCCCAGGCTCATGGGGCTGGACGCTAGGCCCTGAAGCAGATCCAGAGAGGAAGGGAGACCATGAGGCTGGCCCTGCATGGGCCTAGGGGGCCGCAGGGCTGGGGGAGGGGCACGGGGCAGGGCTTCCTGAGCTTGCAGGGAAAGAAACTCCAGCTGGCCTCAGGAAGGTGGACAGGACTAGGGCTCCATCTACACCTACGGAAGGGCCTCAGAGCGACCCTGACCCCCTGGGGGTCAGCAATGCCACCTGGGCCCTGAGCCCTCCAGCTTAGCCCTAGCACTGAGGTACAGAGCCAAGGACCAGCCCGGGAAGGGCATGGTGCCCCCCACATCCAATCTGCTCTTCTCCAACCCCCAGCCCTCCTCATTTTCAAGGCGAATCCCACCTCCTCCAGGCAACTCCCCAAACCACTGCCTACCCTCTCCCTTCCCTTGGAGTGGTTCTCAGATGGTGTGGGCAGTGACACCGTCCGTGTAGATGTGTCCTCAGGCCCCAGAGGCTTGGGTGACAGCCCAGCACCCTCCAGTACCCGGCACAGGAGAAACTAGGGACAGAGGCAGCCGTCAAGGGACAGGGCTTGACCAGGGGCAGAATCCCCGGGTGCCAGGATGCAAACATGCCCCCAACCCAGTCAGGTCCCTCCCCACTGCCTGCCCAGCACTGAAGGCTGCAGGGCCGGGGGCATGCTTCCGGGCTCCACTGTGGTGCCCCTGTCCCTCCATCCCCACAGTGGGGTGGGCAGAGGCAGATCCACTGCCCAAGGCTGCTGGAAAGTTCCTGGAGGGGGATAGAGAGAAGAGGCTGGGCCAGGCTCCCAGCAGCCCAGCCTACCCCTCCTCCCATGCTCAGGGACCCTTGAAAGCTAGAGGCCAGCACCCTTGGGACAGGTGGGCATAGGCTGAGCCCTGGCAGGAGGGAGTGGTACCAATGACATATGGGCAGCCTCAATCTTGGAAGGGGGCTGAGTGCCTGGGTGGGAGTGGCCCTGAGCCCCCATCTCCAGCAACAGCTATGATTTCCAAAACCTTTCAGAGGTTGCCCAGCCCCAGTCCTCCAAGGTTGGTGGGGAGGGGGCATTCCCTGGAGTTGGTAGTGATGGTACTTTGCTTTTTCTCTGAAAAAGCCCCCCAGGTTCCTATCCTCGTGGCACCCCCATCTTTGAGAACTTGGGGCCTGAAACTGTCCCAGACCCCCTGGATTCAGGTGCACAACCATGAGTATGAGTCTGGCTTCCAACCGCTCTCGTTTCTCCCATGTGTGTGATCAGGGGACAGAGGGAGGTGTCCACACCCCTAAGGCTTTCCTTCCCCTCCCCTCTTCTCCTATGCCCCTCTGCCCGCTCCCAGGTGCTCAGCCCCTTCCCTCCCTCCCGCAATCTGGTACCCTAGTCAAAGAGTGGAACACTCAGAAGATTATGGCTTTCAATGCTTTATTGGGATTGCAAGCGTTAACAGGTTAGTGACAAAAACCCAAGCATGGGATTTTGCCAGAAATATTAGCGTTAAAAGAGCTGAGTTGAGTCAAACACGGGCCGCAAGGTGGACTGAGGCGGCAGGTACAGGTGACATTCAGTGTTTGGCGTGGGGGTCTTCAGTTGATGGCAGAGGAGGGGACCCAAGAGGGGGCCCCCGCTGAAGACATTGGGGACACGGGGAGGAGATAAGATGGAGAGCCACGACCAGGCACGGAGGTCAGGCAGGCAGCCGGGCCAGGATGGTTAGTGGCCCAGGGGAGAGCTGCAAACCTGGGGGCGCAAGGGGTCCGTCGGCAGGTGCCCCGGGGACACCCACTCTGGTGAGGCCGAATGTAACACTGGGTGGGTGGGCGTCCCGACGAATGGGCAGGTAATTTGGGGTGCCTCGAAGTGTTTTGGATCTCAGGCCAATGTGGGTTCTCCAATTGTGACAATTTGGCTCTTTGGGCTTCTGTCCAATGTTCCGAATGGCCCACTCTCAGGGCACTTGCCGAGGGACCCTCTGCGACTGAGGTGGGCTGGCATGGACGACCCCCGGGGTCATGCCAGCCCCGTCGCCAGGACCCAGAAGCCTCGGGCCTCTAGACTTCTAGTCGGGCTGCGTGCAGGGGGGCTGAGCTGGGGGCACAAGTGGGGGCGAGGTAAGCCTCCCAGACGCCGAGTCCCTGCCACAGCCCTAGGCGCCGCGGTGGTGGCTGCGTCGGCATCGCCAGACCCGCGGGCTCCGGGGCCCCAGCAACCTGGTCGATGGGCAGACCTGGCAGCTCTCCTGCTCTGTGGGCTCAGACCTGCCTGACCTCCCTACTCTCCGACCTCACCCCACCTTGCCCCCAGGAGGTCCTACAGAGCTTCGGACCTCCTGGAGACAAGGCAGGGTGCTGAGGGGCGGGCAAGATGCCACCGAGGGAGAGCGGAGGGCTCCTCAAGTGTGCGGAAGGCGGCCACCCTGCACCAGCCTGATGGAATCCTGTTTACACACCTGCAACCCCTTCCCCTCTGGCCAGCCTTGGGCCAGCCGGAAGCCCCCTCCTGTGGCCTCCGAGCACCCTCCTGACACCTGAGGAGACCCTGCCCACTCCCCCCTCCGCCCTCAGGACCTCTGGGGACCAGCCACTGTCCCCAGAAGCCAGGTCGGACAGTGACCTTCTCCACTCCCCTCTGACTTCTCCAAGGGGGCTCAGTGGCCAGTGCCCCCCAGGAGGCTCCACCCTCAACCCAACACAAGCAACAGGGACAGATAAAAACAAAATTCAATCAGGGCGATAAATGGCGGAGGGCAGGACGTGATGGTCTCAAGCTGGCTTCGTGCATTCTTGCTTTTGTCACTGCCCCCCTGTTACATAGGGAGGGGGTTTAATTTGGTTTCTGAGCGCGTAAAGCTAAGGAGGGATCAAAAAAAAAAAAAACAAAAAAAAAAAAAGGAAAAAATGCCCCAAGAAACAAAGAGGGGAAATAGATCAATTGACGTGAAATTTGGGGGTTCCTAATTTCTCTACGCAAGTCTGCCGTCACTCCTCCTGACTTTTCCATCCAAAATCTCCAGGGACCACTTCCTACCCCAAAGCTCCCCCCACCCAGCCCCCACTGCCCCCCACCCACCCCTCCAACCGCCAGACTTCCCACACTCCCCGCATCAGTGCACGGCTCCTGAGGACCCCGCATTTCTTGGGGGGTCCCCAGGAGGCGGGCAAAGATGATCCCTAAGTGTGCTCCGGTGGGGGTTCCCCAAGATCTTCCTTGCAGGAGCACACCAGGAAGTCAGGCTACTCGTGGGGGCATGTCTGCTCGGCTACCATCATCTCCATTGTGGCCAAACTCCTTCCTCACTCTGGCTGGGCCGACACACAGTAAGGTGTATCGGGATGGTGGGGCGTGGGGAGCATCGTGGCTCACACTGCGGGGGCCGCGGAGACAGGCGCCAACGAGGCCAGCCTCGCAAGGGCACCTCTCTAATGGTGGAAAGATGGAATTACGCCTGGGACACACCCCGCCCACCCTATGGGCGCATCCCAAACGCCGCGGGCCGCACACTCAGGCACCACCTGAGCCCCCTCCTCTGAGAGGCAGGGCACAGACAGGGCTGAGGGGCAGTGGAGATGGGAACAGGAGCGGGGCTCAGACCATGAAAACAGTTTGGAGAATCTTAGCGGGACTTTGGCCTAATCCGTAGAGATATTGCAGTTGCTTAGATATGCTTATTGTTGTCATCCAATTGTGTGGGGGTGTGCGTGTGTGCCCATGTGTGTGCGCAGGTGGTGCTTGTGTGTGCATGTGTGTGTGCTGTGTGTGTGTGCTGTGTGCGTGTGTGTGCTGTGTGTGCATGTGTGTGCTGTGTGTGCATGTGTGTGCTGTGTATATGCGCTGTGTGTGCACGTGCTGTGTATGCGTGTATGCTGTGTGCGTGCTGTGTTCGTGTGTGCTGTGTGCGTGTGCTGTGTGCGTGTGCTGTGTTCGTGTCTGCTGTGTGTGCGTGTGCTGTGTGTGCATGTATGCTGTGTGCGTGTATGCTGTGTGTGCTGTGTGCATGTGCTGTGTGTGCGTGTATGCTGTGTGTGCTGTGTGCGTGTGCTGTGTGTGCGTGTATGCTGTGTGTGCTGTGTGTGCATGTGTGCTGTGTGTGCGCATGTGCGTGTGTGTGCTGTGTGTGCGTGTATGCTGTGTGTGTTTGCTGTGTGTGTGTGTGTGTGCTGTGTGTTGCGTGCATGTGGCTGCGGGGATGCATAAGGTATGAGTGCTTTTTAGGATGGGAATTGAGATATAAGATTTGGGGGTGGGGTTGTGCCAATTACATTTTATTTGCATGGATTTCGGTTTTCATGCTCTGTCCTCCCCTCCTTTGGTCTCACCGGGTCCCTCTGACTGCTCTGTGATTTTTAGTGATGGAAAAGGGAGTGAGGAGCCAGTCTGGGTTGTTGCTATTTTGGGATGGCCAGTTTACCCTGAAAATTCCCATGAGAAGGGAGATGACGGTAGCAGCGACATGCCCACCTGTGATTTCTGGGGCCCTTCTTTTCTCTTTGCTGGTTCAGGGACTCAAGTCCAGGCCAATTTGACTCAAAGTCCAAGGGAGAAGAGAAAGAGGGGGGTGGGGAGTGCCAAATTCCTTTATTTTGCCAATTGTTTCTCAGCCAATTCGTTTTAATACTTTTTTTTTTTTTTGCCAATTGATTTTTTTTTTTTGGTTGTTGTTTTTTTAAAGCCAATTTCTGAGTTTTTCTGGTGTTTCTAAAAAGCCAATTATTTTTAAGAGGGTTGTTGTGGTGGGGGGGAAGGGGGTTAGTTTAAAGTTTTGATTTTTTATGTGTGGGGATAATTGGGGATAATTTGGAGGGAGGGTGTTTAAAGCCAATCGATTTTGTACATGTTTGAAGATGTTGCTGTGGACCTCAGCCCGATGGAGGGGGCCGAGGAGAGTAGCCTGTTTCGGGGAGGCGGGGCACGGGGGCTGGGGTCAGGAGAAGCCCCGGGGGGGAAGTGGAACCGAGAGATTTTGGAGATGGAACCTGATGGAAACGTCGCTGGTCAGGAGGAGGCTGGAGGGTGGTGGTGCCGGCTGCAGACTTGCGGCAGTTTTGCTCACTTCCGATTGCTGGACATCTCTGGGGAGGCGCCCCCGTGGGTGGGGTCTTGGGTGGGCAGAGCAATCAGGGGACGGTGACGCTTGGCCTCCCTGAATGCCTCGAGCTCCTTGGCGAGCATGCGACCCCGGCGGGCACGCAGGAGGGCAGGCAGGCCCCTGCGCAGACGCTGGGTGGACTGCTTCCAGGTGTCATATCGGAAGAACTTGCCCACGGGGTATCTGGGGAAGTTGTCCTGAGAGGGGAAGGGGCTGGTCAGCAGGTGCCTGCTCTCCACGCTTTTCCGCCCGAGCCACCCGCCTGACCTGACAAGTCACCCCTGTGACTGATCAGCAACTCGAGCTAACGTCCACAGGCAGGGGGACAGAAGGAGCCAGCGTCTGAACTGCTCCCCAGCCACACAACAAGCAAGGAAGTCACGGGTCCTTGTCCCTGGCCAAGGGGTCCCAGAGGCCACAGGCAATGCTGGGCGCCCGAAACCCTATTTCTCTATCTCTAGAGAGTGGGGAAGGGGCCCAGGATCCTCACCGGAAGCACGGTCGGAGGGGTCGACACGTCCCTCTCGGACTTGGCGGGGGTAGCACAGTACGTCTCCAGGAGGGCCAGGTCACAGCTGCGGAAACAGCACTCCTCAACGATGCCACGGCTGCGACGGCTCACACGGCTTGCGGGCCTGCCTGGAAGTCCCACAGCACAGAGAGAGCCATGTTAGCACCGTGCTGCCCCCTGCCCCAGGAGGCCGAAGGAGGAGCAAACCACCCCTGCCCTCAGGCCAGGCTCTGGAAAGATGAGGCCACCCTGCGGGTCAGGGGAGGGAAGTGAGAGCTGGCAGGCAGAGGCACCCCAGGATGAAGAGAAGTGAGAGGGGAAGAGAGTGGGACCCAGACCAGCCCGTGGCCTCTGCTGCCTCCTTCCTCAGATGAAAAATGGGCACAAGCTCTTGGTCCCATGGCCAGACAGACACCACCAGGACCAAAGGCCCACACTGGGGTGATTTGGAAAACGTGTGGGATATGAGTCCGGTTCAGGGGCCCCCACAGGAGGGACTGCTGTCCCTGAGCTTGGACTCTGGCCTGGCACCACCTAGGAGGCTGGAGGGGCCCACACCACCCCGGAGCTGCTGAGACAGGGAGACAAGGGCAGGAGAGGAGAAGACGGGAGGAGAGGAGTGAGGAGGCGCGATGGAACCACTCCCTTCTTTCCTCCCGTCTTCCCCCTCTCCCCCACAGCAATGCTCAGCTGGAAGGGGAAGGTCACTGGGGGCTCCACCTTGGGGTGCCAAAGGGCAGGTGCCATCAGCCGGAGGAGGGAGCAGCAGCCCCATCACAGGGTCCCCCAAGTGGGGGCTTGGCCCTCCCCTCCTCTCAGGAAAGCCTGGTGCAGGGAAGCTTCTCCCTGGGCAAGGACCGGCTGGCACCAGGCCCTGCAGTGCCACTTCCTATCCCCAAATGGGACAGGCGAGAGAGAGGGCACAGGAGAGGCCAGGGCGGGCAGGGGCTTCCAGAGTCAAGCAGCAGGAACTTTTAAGAGAGAAGCTTTGAAGTGCATTTGCATCCTGTGAGTCCATTGCACAGCGTGAGTAAGTAGTAAGTGGTAAAGATGAGACGTGGTGAGTGTCAGGTGGAATAAGCCGTGTGGTCCCGGCCAGCGAGAAGTGGCCCCTCCCCTGCCCCATCAGGCATGCCTAGGCACCATGCCTGCCTTTGCATCCACCCAGCCCCCCATCTGGGGGCGGGGTCTCAAGCACAATGAGCTGTGCACCCACCCGCCAACCCCCAGGCCGGAAAACCAAGAGAGAAAGATGAGGAAAGGCTGAATCGTCCTTGAGGTCAGCAGGTGGGCACCCTCCATGGCGGCCTTGGGGCCCAAGGAGGCGCATGCACCGTTCACCCCTGCCACCCACCAACTGCACTTGTTTTATTGATTTTAATTCTATAAATCACTTTACTGATTTTAATTCTGATCATTCACTGAACGCACATCCCTTGTCAAAATGTCCAAAAGGTGCAGGAAGAAAGGCAAGCTCTTCCTCCAGAGCCTGAAGCCCTGCCCTAGGGGTGCGGCGCCTCCGCAGCGGGAGCTCACAGCCCCCAACAGAAATTCTGACCCCAAGGGAGACCCCCGTAAGTGCTCCCGACGTCTAGGGGACACCTCTGGCCCACCCTTCGAAGGAGGCTTGTGAAGGGAAAGTCAGCTGGTGTGGATGCCCTGGGACCCTGCAGGTTCTCAGAAACGCAGCTGGAAGGTCGGAGTCTCCGAGCAGGGGCTGGGCCGCTGACCTAGGAGTGTGCTCCCCTGGCTTGAGGTTAGGCGTCCTCACCTATCACTTTAGGGGCCTGACCGGATCTGAGGAAGCCCCTCCCAACTACTTACTGAAGTAGAAGCCGCGGTCCCCACAGACGAACTGGAGGGTGTCCACGAGCTCCCCGCCGCACAGGGTCTCACTGGGGCGGTAAGCAGCAATGCAGCACGAGGCGAAGGCCAAGAAGGTGAGAAGCACCAGCATCGACTTCCCCATTGGGATTCCCATTGGTATCTGGGGGCGGGAGAGAAGTGGTGTGAGCGTGGCAGCCAGGCCAAGCCCCAGGCCAAAGGTGCCCCTCCCAAACCAGAGGCCGTTGGCCAACCTACAAATTCAATTAAAAATTTAAAGCATGGCTTTCCTATAAACATTATTTTCATTACAAAAGTAACACATAGGTCACAATGCCGAGTTGAGGGCGCAGGGCCACCTGGAGAATGAAGTGTCTGGAAGCACGCAGAAAGGGCCCAGTTCCTTCGATTTGCAAGAAGCACTAGTAATTTTACACGACGAGTGACCATCTCCGTGGTCATTATTGCAGGAGCTCGGCGGCACCCACAGCTGCAGGGGCCCAGGCTGGACACCCGACCTGGCCTCCGTCCTATGACACCATGGGGGCAGGGCCAGCCCAGGGGCCCATCACCACGTCTCAGGCCTCCAGCGCCAGCCAAGATGGCAGACAACCCCACCCCACAGAGCATGTGCATCCAGGAGGACCAGTCCCTTCCTCCCCACAACCCCCAGCTGAGCAGGGGGGGTCCAGGAGGACCATCCCCCTCAAAGCGACAGGCCGGTCCTGCTGGGCCAGTCCCGCCCCCTCCCCTGGCTTTTCCACCTTTCCAGTCTGCCGCTGAGCCAGGCCTGGCTCAGAACTCCAGTGGTTAGCACAACCACACCACTCATGCTTCTAGAAACCTTGTTTTCCCAGTCACCCAGTTCTCCAACTCCAGTCTGCTATGTGTACCTCCAAACACACACACACACACAAGCCCAGAGCCTCCTTTCCAGGCCTCAAATCAAACCAGTAAAGCCAGGGCCTCCAGAACATCTCCCCATTTGCGCTACCAAACTCTCCCCGTGAGAGTTGGAGAGACCAGCTCAGGCCACCTGGGAAGTCAGACAACAGGTTCCCCTGAGTGCAATCTGGAAGGGGAGGCCAGTCTTAGGACACACCCCCTCCACAGGCTGCAGGGCCACGGGGCCGCTAACCAACTCCGGGGTGGGAGGCCGGGGGCCACCACAGCAAGTTGGCCCTACCCCTGCAGAAGGTGGAGCCCTCCAGGCGGGCAGCCCCAGCCTTCCCTCCACAGACCCAGGCGAGTTTTTGATGCAATAAATTATGTGAGCGACTGAGCAGGCAATGGGACAGAAGCACAAGTTTGCATGCCCTCTCTAAAGAGCAGTGGGCAGCCGCACCGAGGATCCGAAAGCCTCCTTGGTCATCTCCTTGACTGGACCCTAGCCAGTCCCCTCACCGCCCCCTCTGCCACCCGCTTCCAAATTATAAGAGCACACTCGGCCAGCTGGCCACTCAAGCCCTCGCCGCGGTTCGGCAACAAGCCCCACCACTCCGAACTTGGAGGTCCGGGTCAGGGGACCGGCAGAAAGCAGGGCAGGAAGCATGCCTGCCGCGGTGCGGAGCAGGTGAGGGCCCAGGAAAAGCCCTGACCTGGGCAAGCAGGGGGCCGAAGGGAAGGAACGGAAAGGGAAGGAGCAGGTGAGGAAGCAGAGACCAGGTGGGGGTAGGGGCAGAGGAAGAGAGAGGAGGGGGGTGCTGTCCGAGAGGCAGCAGGCTGGCGGCTGCAGGGCCCGAGGCCCAGGCGTGGGCCGTGCCCCCTGCTGCCCTGCCTCAGGCTGGAGTGGGATGGCAGCGGGTGTCCTCAGTCCACAGTCCTGGTTACCTACAGCTCAGCAGGAGGCTCGCTGGGGCAGGAGGAGGAGGAGGAAGAAGAGGAGGAGGAAGCTGGAAGTCTCTTTCACAGGAGAAGCTAATGTCCAGTTTGCAGGCTGGTCAGTGCCTCAGCTTTTATGTGTGAGCCGACTCCTCCCAGTCCCGGCTCCACCCTACCCCCCACCCCTCTCCCTGCTGACCACTCCCCCACGCCTTTGCTCCCGCCCTCTCCCTCCTCCCAGCCAGTCTCTTCTCTCCTGCACCCCCAACCGCGAGCCCTGGACCATCCCGTAGCGAAGTGCCATGGGCTCCCATCCTGCACCCCCAGCTCATCTCTGCACAGGGCAGTGAAGGGGGGGGTCTCCTTCCCACCTCCTTGTATGGAAACTTCCACGCTGCCCACTGGGCAGGGGCCCTGGCCTCTCTCTGGGTTGAAGGCTCTGCCCTTCTTAGCCTCGGGCCAGCAGCCCCTCTCCCCCCTCTCCCGGGGACTCCTGTTTGGAAATGTTGCGGACAGAGCCAGAGGGGGTGTGGGGGGAGATATCGCGAATGTGGCGTCTGCCATGACTCCTGCCAACTCGGCCCCTCTCCATCCTGGCCCCGCCCACCCCGTCTTCCTCTCGCGGTCTCGCTGGCACCGCGCCAACATACCAGGGTGGGCTTCCGCGGCTCCGCGCCCCTCCTCGTTACCCAGCACCCCGGAGGCCAGGGCCCGTAAGGCACGAATCACACATGTTCGGCAGCACCCCCTGCACCCACAGACCGACCAGGAAGTCGCCCCTGCAGACAGCTCACACCTCCCTTGGCCCTTCCCGACGCCCCCACCCCACCCCACCCCCAGCTCCACCGCCAGAGTGAGCGCGGGGCTCCGCGCAGGGAACGGGACCCGCAGCCGCCCGTTTTCCTCCTCCTCCCCGGGCTCAGCCGCCCCGCCGAGCCCCGCAGGCCCGGGCCAGGAGCAGTCGGAGGAAGGGCCGGGCGTCCGGCGCAAGCCCGCGCCGCCCCAGCCCCGGCTCCGGCCCAGCCCGCACACGCCGCTTACCTGGAAGCCGGCGACGCTGCCGCCCACCTCCCTGCTGCGTGTCGCAAACCGAACAGCGGGCGTTGGCCCTCCTGCCGGACACTCCTCTGCCAGCGCCGCTCTGGCCGAGTCGCGGGGGCCGAATGTGCGACGGGGCAGAGCGGGGGGATGGCTTTTTTTTTGGGGGGGGGGAATTAGTCTGATTGTCCAGGGAGGACGGGCTGTCTTCGGGCTGGGGCGGGCCAGATGTTGTACTTTTAGGGGGGGAAAAGGTATCGGGAAATGAGGTCAGCTGTTGTATCAAGGATAGAGGGGGGCAGAGATAGTGGGAGAGACAGAGTGAACGTGAAAGGGGGGGGCCGAAGAGAGGGCGAGAGGGAGAGAGGACAGCGAGAGGCGGGCAGGCTCACAGCGGGAGAGAACAGCACGGAGAGAAACAGAAAGCGTGTAATTAATCCACTTTGGTTCGGCGAAGGCGAGAGGGCGGGCTTGAGGGGGGGAGGGAGTCTGAGGCTGGGAACTGGGGGGGACGGGAGGGAGCGAAGGGAAGATTGCGGGAGAAAGATCGGGGGCCGGGGCCAGATGCCAAGAGGGGCACGGGGAGCACAGAGAAGCGAAGGAAAGGGCGCCACGTCGAGGGGCCGGGGGAGGCGGTGACTGGGGGGCGGAGTGGAGGCTGCACCCGGGCCGCGGGCGCCCAGCTCGGTTTGGGCCGACGGAGCCCTCAGCCGTCGCGAGCCCGGGCCTCGGGAGGAGACAGGCGGTGGCGGCACCGGGGCCGCTCCGGGACGCAGCGTGGAAAGGGGAGCGGCCCGAGGCTGCGCGCCGGGGGGAGGGCTGGAGGGGGAGCGCGGGGGGGTGACAACGCCGGCGGCCTGCGAGCCGGACTGCCTGCGGGGGGAACCGCCTCCTCGGGCGAAGCGGGGATGGGGGAGTTGAGGTAGATGAAGAGGAGGCGGCGGGGAATCCGCAGGCCCGGCGGAGCGCGACCCCGCGGACGACGCCCGGGACGGGAGTCAGCAGCGAGGCAGCGGGCGGCGTCGACGCGGGGCCGCCTTGCCCGATGGAGGCGCTGGTGGGCAGAGCGCGGGCAGGCGTGGGCCAGGAGGCGGGGGCGGCCGGAAGGGGGGGGCCGGGCCCTGCCGGGCCTCACGCAGCTCCGCCGGAGAGCAGGCGAACTGCGGGCGCCCACGCCCGGCTCTTATAGTCGCGCCAGCCCGCGGCCCGGGGCCCGCGCGGGCCTCGCTGGCCTCGCGCCCGCGCCAATGGGCGCCCGCGGAGCCCTCGCCCCGCCCCTGGCCCGCCCCCGCAACCCGAGCCAAGCGCGGGGCGGGGGGCGCGGGCTGGGGGCCCTGGGGCCCTGGGGCCCCGGTTGGGGGGGGCGGCGGTCGCGGGGGCTGGGGGGTGCGCGGGGACGAGGCTGAGTGGGGGGCAGGGAGCCGCAGAGCGCCAAGGCCATGCTGAATGCCCGTTCTAGAGAATTCAGGGGCCCCATCTAGGGTTTCTGGGGTGCCAGGGCGGCCTGTGCTGGTGAGCTGGGGTCTCCGGGCAGGCAGGGGCAGGCAGGATCCCAGATCCCTGCCAGGAGGCTGCACTGCGGGTGCGCCCCGTCTGAGTGCAGATGCAGGTGGCTCGGGGCTGGATCGGGGGATCCTTGTTGGTTGCTGCGGCGGAGGGGGCCCCTGGGCTCAGGCGGGGCGCGCAGCCGCCACCTGCCCTAGCAGGAGGAGCCGGCCACGCGGCGCTTGGAGCCTCAGCCAGATCCCGAGCGCCCCCCGGTGCCGCGCCGGAGCCCCGGAGCCCCCGCCAGGTGCGGGACGCACGGAAGGCCGGCTGGGCCAGGCCGAATCTGGGCCAGGCCTGTAGCCTGCCGAGGCTCCGGCCGCCAAAGGAGAGAGAATCAGGGCGGGAAACACAGCTCAAATCCTACCTGCATGGCCGAGCTCACCGGGGTGCGTCTAAGTAGCTCGACTTTGCGGCCCACCCAAAATATCCGGATAATGGTTACCCCGTCCTCAGTGCGTTGGACTTGCATAGACGCGAGTTCAGTCTCGGGGGTCACCACGATAATTTGGGGGTCTGGGGAAACCATCTCCTGGAGAGTTTGAACGATGTAAGAAAGCACTGTGATTTTTATCAAGTCAAAACCACGCACAAAATCCCGCACCCCGCCAGCCCCCCGCCGCCAAAGCCTGGTCAAGGGGAAGGGGCCGCCGGCGGAAACTCGCGCCCCCCGGGCCCCCCTCGCCCCCCTCGCTCCGCCATCAATCACTTCGCCCGCGCTCCGCGCGCGCCTCCCGGCGGAGTCCTAGGCCCGCGGGCTAGAGACGCTTTACCGCCCGGCGGGAGCGCCTCTCCTCCGCGTCCCTTTCCGCAGCCCCCTGCCCGCCCCACTTAGGGGCCCTCCAGCCGCTTTCCCCACAAATGAGATCTTTGCAATAAGCAAACGAAAGTGGCGCGGATTTCGGGGCGCCCAGCCGGAGCGAGCGCAGCCGCCAAGCCTCAAGTCCTCAGCCGGGTCCCGTGCCCCACGCCGGCCTCTCCGGCGGCAGCCGGATACGAGCGCCAGCACCGGCGGGACAGCAGCAGATGAGGGCCGAGAGCCGGGCAGGGGCGCAGAGGCAGCGGGGACCGGCGCGGCGGGGAGCTCACCGCGAGGCTGGAGGCTGCGATCGCGGGCGCACCAGGAGCTCAGGCGGCGGGCGATCGAACGCTCTGTGGCGGGCGGTGGACGCTGCTGAAGGTGAGCGAGACCCCGGGGCCAGTCCTCAGCGTCCGGGAGCAACGCCCAGTCCGTTGGAAGACCCGAGGACAATGACCAAATTTGGGGGAGACTGGGGGCAATGCCCGGTCGCTTTCCTGGACGCAGGGAAGCCCTGTCCACGTCCTGAGGGCGCGCGGCCGACCCAAGTGTGTTTGGGCAACGCTAGAGAGAAATTTCCCAAATCCTAGTTGCTCTGGGGACTTCGTAGGAGAAAGAAAGGCCCGAAACCAGTGCCCGCTGTGCACGGGGTTGAGGAAGCTGCAGTGGGCGGCCGTCGATCCGGGAACAATGCCCAAATTTTGGGGAACGCAAGGCAGAGTTCTTTCTGCCTTGCGGGCTTAGCGAATGGGTGTCCTGGAGGAGGAGACCCCGGGGACTCCGTTAATGTGGGAACCTTGATTAATGACTAAACCTGAGACTCTACAAAAATAGATTACAGGTTTGGGGGATGAGGGAACTTGCTCCATGCAATTGGGAACATAGAGAAAGAGGTCTAAAATAGGGGCCAGCTAGCTTGGGGGACCCAGGAAATCCCAGACCAATTTTTGAGGAGGGGTAGTTAAAGGAAATTCTCCATATGAAATTGGGAGTTTTGCCTAAGAGGCACATTGCCTAAAATTGGCAGATGAAAGCAAGGGACACATTTTGGGGATCCAAACACATTCTTGGTGTGTTAGAGGGAAGCTGAGATTAATTTTCACATCTTAAGAATACAAGTTAGTCGCCTGGACGTTGGCAGCATGCGGAGAAAAGTAACTTTCATAATTACTGTGGCTTCAGGGAAACATTTTAATGCCCTTTAGAGATGGAAGAAAGCACTGTCTAAATTTTGGGGGAGCCTGGAGTGTGATCAGTACATTTGGGGAAAACGAACAAAAAAAATCAGTATTCTTTTTCTATGTCAAATTTTAAATTATTTCCATTAGTTTATTTTCGGTAAATAAGAAAAATACTATATATTTTCCTGGACAGTGTCTGCATTTAGGGAAGCCCCAGTGAAACACGTTTCAGGTTTTTGGGACACTTGGAAATTACCCAATGGAGATTTGATATCTAAATGTCTGGGAACCTGGTTAGTAGCTAGGAAACTTACAGGTCACAGGTTTTTTCATGCCTGGGATTTCTGGGACCCAGGGACATTTTTTAGTGTGCTTTGGGGGTCCATGGAACATTTTCTAAATGTAGGGGGACCCAGGGCAGGGATCATAAAGTCAGGAGACTCATAAATCAGTATTTTAAAAAATACCTCAATTGTTTTTGTGAAGGGAAAAAAATCTCAATTTGCTTGGAAGGCTGGGAGATGATACCTCAATTTGGGGGCTCCAGGAAAATCGTTTTTGAATCTAAAGATCTAGGGAAGTCACTCATAGTCCTTGGAGGACTTGTACGTTTTAGGTATGTATGTTTTTGAGAAAGGAGATTCAGCGTTCCTATGTCTTAGGACTTAGGAATTTTCAGATTTTGTGATAGGGAGTGTACAGTGTGTTTGAAGGAAATATTGCTTAACTTTCAGATGACTCAGTGGGTTGTTGGAGCCCAAGAAATCGGTGCCTTCCTCTGATCCGAGGGCAATGCCGAATGTTTCTAGAGGGCCTGGAGAGCGGCGTCCAGAACATCCAAGTATGGGGGACCAGGAAGAGGGTCCAGTGTGATCCTGGCCATTGGGGTTTCAGACCAATGCCTGAATTTTGGAAAAGCAAGATTCTTGTGGCGAAGCTCCTGGGACCCAGAGAATTGTTTAATAGTCAATGTTGTGATGCAGAGAAAATGCTCAGAATGTTTGGGAACTGGGGCCGTTAGCAACACCTGGCATAACAGAAATAAAAATAGCCTCTGCCCAAGGGGTTCTTTTGTGCTTCGTTTAGCCCAGAGGGACCGGTGAGACCCTGTGTGATTTGGGAGACCTGGAGAATCCTGGGTCACACTTGAGCACCTCCTGGTAACTGCTCAGTGTGTTCCAGGGACCTGAGTGGCAGTGTCTACACTTAACGGACTTGATTCATGGCCAAGCAGCGTATAGAGCCATAGACATTAATGCCGCAAAGCTTTGTGACTCACACACCCACAACATTCTCAATAGGTTTTGGGAATCATTGGGGAAATCTCTCCATTTTATGAAACTCAGGCAATCAGAGGGCAGGTCGTTTTTGATTCAGAAAAGGATTGAATGTGCTCTGGGTGTAATGCCCGAATTTGGGGGAAGGTATGGGAAGGAATTTTCATACTCTGAGGGTTCCAACCTTCCAGCCCTGCTCAGTGTCCTGAGGGACTTGGGATTCAACGTGTAAAATTTAGGGAACCCAGGTTAGCGCGAATAGATTTGCAGAACTAAGTAGCAAATGTCCCATGCTGAGGTGAAGGGGAAGGGTGGGGTGGGGGTGCGGAATGGGGCGGAAATGTGGGGGAAACAGTAAGCTTAGGAGACCCTGGAGTTAATTTTCAAAATTATGGGGGGAAGGTCCACTTGTTTGGGGAACAATGTCCAAGTGTGGAAAGGGCACTGTCCACATCCTGGGGAACCAGGCAAATCGGTCAGCGCGACCACCACGGACCAAGGGCTTCGTCTTTAAAATTAGGGAACCCGGGTTAGTAGTCTGTAAATCTGTGGGACCTGGGGAGGGGTGTATAAAACTGTCCAGAGCCTGGAAGAAAGCAAATCTGGGGACCCAGGCGACATAGTGTAAGTCTGGAAAAGCCAGCCCGGGCTGGTGTGTTTTGACGTCCCCGGAAATTAATGTCCAAGAAAATTCTTGTGACCCGTCGAAATGCTGAATATATTTGGAAGACTTGGGAAGCAATGCTTAAATTTAGAGGATCCCAGAACAAGTAAAATGTCCGAGTTTGGGGAAAGCAGGGAAGTTGTTCCGTGGATTGGGATCCCCCAGGATCAAAGGCTAATTGTTGAGCTCAAGCTTCCCGGGCCGCGGAAGGAAGGCGCTGCCCGGGATTCACCTTGACTGGGGCGCGTGCGGAGCACTGGCGCCCTCCCCGGGGAACGCGAGCGCGGGCGGCGCGGGCAGGTAGCGCGGAGCGCCCTGGCGCGCACGGCCGGCTGAAATTCTGCTTTTCGGTCTTTGGGTTTTTTCTTTCTTTCTTTTCTTTTTCTTTGCCTTCTCCACACGGAGAGCGCGTTTGTGGCGGCAGCCCGAGCTTAGCGGGCGTCTGGGTGGAAGGAAGAAACCCAAAGGCCGCGAGGGAGCGACCAGCACGCTGCTTCCCGGGAGCTCCCGGGACTCCCAGCTACCTGCTCGGTCCCCGCGTGGGAGGTCCGCAGGCTTCCCCTCGCCACTGCGCCCCACTCGCCTCTGCGCTGCGAGCCTAGGCGAAGCCGCGGCCGAGCCGCCACCGGGGGCAGGCTAGTCCCCGGCTTGGCTTGGGGGCCCGGAGCACCCCCGGCGGCCACCCCCGGCCCGCCTCGGAGCTTTGCGCGCGCCGTTCGGGCCTTCGCCAGCACCAAACAAGGGTGAAACCAGTTTTGTTTGGGTAACACTGAAGAGGAGAGGAAGTGGGGAGGAAAATGAGAAACATGGGGCCGGTGGGGAGGGGGGTGCAGGACTGCACGCCGCTGGGGTGCCAGGCGTCTCTTTTCGTTCTCTCCAAGCGAATTTTCAGGGAAAGCCTGTCCACTCAGGCTGGGGAAAGCCCAGTTCCTTAAAGGCAAATATTAAACCCGTGTGCAGGCGCCCAACCGCACCGTCAGCAGGAACAAGGTCACCCCTTGGCGTTGGGCAATGTCGGGCGATGGGGCAGTGGCCTTAAGGGGACCTGTGGGGTGGGTGGGGGGACTGCCAGAGAGGGGGCACCGCTGGGGACCAGCAGAATGGTGTGGGATCTTGGGGCAAGTACAGTGGGCACTGCTTGTCACCATTGTCACCCCATAGGAGGACCCCCGCTAGAAGGGGGGCATCTCAAAGCCTGGCACTGGGGAGGCAGAAGTTAACAGCCTTGGACAGGTGTGGGGAGCTGAGCAGGGTGAGGCATCTCTTTCACATTAGCTTGGCAAGACGGAGAGAACCCCCCCACCATGAAAAACAGTCCATTTTCCACCCAGAGCACAAGACATATGGGAATGTCCCCTTCAAATTTCTGTCTGCATCAATCACCCCCAAGTCCCATTCCAAGAACATCTGGCCCATCTACCCCCACCCATCACTGGCCCCCTTCCCACCAGCCTTCTGCAGCCTCCCCGTTTCCCAGCTCTCTGGCCGCTCCGGCCCGTTTCTATAGAACAGGGAGCCTCCAGCAGAGAATCTCCGACTGTGTTAATGTTTTCCTCTGCAAGGTGACTTGTAAATTTGGAGGTGAGGAGCATTTGAAAAGTGCCTGTCTGCAAACCTGGATCCTGGGAGAGCAGACTAGGTTGCTGAGGCTCCTGTCATTGACAAAACCAGGGCCCCCAGGGCCAGCTCTGGGCTCCCCACTCCTTTTCCTCCACGCCTGCTTCCCAGGCTGGGGACAGGATGGGCACTGGGGGAGAGCCCCAGTTCCGAGTTGTGGACTCTCCTCTTCTTTGGGGGTGCTGGGGACAATTACACTAGTGACCTGTTTGGGGGTCTCTTCCCCTTGTTCTACCCTGCAGAGGTGCCTTCCCCCAAGGAGCCACCACTCATGCTTGGAGACACATGCCTGGACTTTTTGAGGTAGGAAGAAGGCTGAGGTCACCTTGGGGTGTCCACAGCAGGGTGTAGTGGCCCTGTAGGGAGGGAGGAGCAGGTGGGGAAGTAGGGGGACACACATGTTCCCCCTCCCTCACGGGGCTGCCTGCTGAGTACTCTCCTTATTTAGTCAAAAGTGACCAGGGCAAGCTGGAGGCTGGGGCAGACCCCGGTCGCCCTGGGACTCAAAAAGCACACCGGCTCCCCCCTAGCCAAGACCAGCATCCGGGTTCTTCCCCAAGACCAGCTCCTTCCCTACTACTTCCAGCCCCCGGAGGTAGGAAGGGTCCCGCCAGCAGTCCAAGGGTGTTGGGAGGGGGCTGGGGTCTCCTCTCGCCCAGAGCTTGGCTGGCAAGAACTTTAGCCCCAAGCAGCACCCTCCCCCAGCCCTGACCCAGCACCTCACCAGGGCAGCGCTGGTCTCCTCTCCACTGGCAAACCCAATTTCCACAGAGAATGAACATCCCCTCAAGGACTCAGACTCACCCCACAGAGCCTGGCCCATACCCCAGCCTCAGCCTGTGGCCGCCGCACATCCCCTCGCTCACCGGCCTGCGGTGGGTCTTTCTCATTCCCGTTTCCTCCCCGGCTCTGGCTCTGAGCTCACCGCTCACCCGTCCATGGGACCAAGCCCAGCAGTTTACAAACCCAGTTCCTTTCTCCAAGGGTCCTCAGAGCGCCCCTCCGTCACCCCCTGCAGGGCGCTGACCTTGCGCTCGCTCCCCTCTCTGGCGAAGGACACGCTTGCTGGCGTCAGCCCGGCTGGACTGGGAAGTCCGACGGAGGACCCAAACTGGAAGCCTCCACGCCAGACAGCACAGACCACCCAAAGGCTGCTCGACCCACCCAAAGCCAAAAGTACGTGGGGGATATGGGTCCAGGTTGGGGTGCTTGGGAGAGGGCCCTGGGAGAGGGGTTCAGACGGTACATGCTCCAAAGCACTGAGATGGCGCCACTGTGTTACTGTTTTATTGAGTGTCTAAGCTGAAGACAGCTTTGAAAGAGCGCTCCTGGCTTCTATCTGGGCAAACCAGCCTGAGGAGTCCACTGCTGGGTCCCTCCCTGCAGGCCCCGAGGGAGGCCCCTGTCATGGGGCAGGTGCAGGGACTCCAATCCATGTGCCTCCACCTCCAGTGCTCCCCAAGTCCTGGAACCTCCCCCGTCACCCCAGTGCCTGACCAGTGAATGGGTGCGGCCACCCCCGTCACCCCAGTGCCTGACCAGTGAATGGGTGCGGCCACCCCCACAGAGCTCCCTCCGGCCGAGGCAGAGGCCACTGGCCGGGCCTTTCTAGCCACCTTCCATCCTCCTCACACAAAGGAAGCCCCGCAGGCTCCTGACCACAATGGGATCCTGACGCCGGAGCCCCTCAGGCCCTTTGCTCAGAGGCCTCTGGTTATTGCCTCAATTCTGAACAGCCAGGAGTCCTGAGACTGTCACCCACTTTGACAAATAGGGACAGACAGAAAGGTTAGGCTATTGGTGCAAGACCCCACGGCCAGCAGCCTGGGGCGGGGAGAACCCAGGGGTCTCACAGCCCCCAGCAGAGCCCAGCTTTCCTTGGGTTTCCAGATTATTCCTAACTGATATATTTTCCCCTTTTCCCCCCTTTATCCACTTTCTGCCTATCTTCTCCCTCTTGGCTGCCCACTCTCTTGTTGCCCCTCTCCCCTTCTCTGCCCGTTTTCCTCTCCCAGGAGCTCCCCTGCCAGGACCTCAGTGCTGTGGAGACTGCAGGAAGCCTGCTCTGCCCACACCTGCTCTGGCCCCTGGAAACACCTGGAGCCCACCACAGAACTCCAGATCCCAGCTGTGTGACTCACAATCCACACCAGCCTCTCTGAGCCACAGCTGCTTGCAGAAGCAGGCGATCCCAGTCTGAAGACCCCTGCACAAAGCCTGTGGCCCTCTCTGCGAGGCCTCAGGGTGCCTGAGACACTCACCTCTCTGCCTCTGCAGTTGGGGCTGGGACTGGGACTGGCTGCCAGCCTTAGTTCTGGGAGCACTGGGGTCGCCTGGGCCACAGGCCACAGCAGCTCACCTCAGGACTGGACTCTCTGGCCACTCTGGCCTGCTGGGGCTCAGGCTGTGGGGCAGGCTGGGCAGGGGGCTGAGCCGGCAGCGATTCGGAGGCCTGGAGCTGGGGGCTGGAATTCACCTCCGCCCACACAAGCTCAGTGGTGACTCTTCGGCCCCTGAGGAAAAGCAAAAAGATGTTGCTGAGATTACCTCATTTATTTATTTGTTTATTTATTTAGAGACAGAGTCTCACTCTGTCACCAGGCTGGAGTGCATTGGTGCAATCTCAGCTCACTGCAACCTCTACCTCCCGGGTTCATGCCATTCTCCTGCCTCAGCCTCCCGAGTAGCTGGGACTACAGGCACATGCCACCACACCCAGCTAATTTTTTGTGTTTTTAGTAGAGACGAGGTTTCACCGTGTTAGCCAGGATGGTCTCGATCTCCTGACCTTGTGATCCACCCGCCTCGGCCTCCCAAAGTGCTGAGATTACAGGTGTGAGCCACCGCGCCCGGCCGGTCTCTTTTAAAAGCAAAGCCCCCCCATACACACCAAGCCTGAGCCCTGTCCCATCCCCCTCCCCTGGCTACCTTCGGATCACCTTGTCAGGATTTGAGCAGTGGTTCCCCCTCGAGCCCCTCCCCCGCCTAGAGCTCCCTTTTTCAAAGTCCAAGGGAAGGTAGAAGTGGTGAGAAGTTTGCCTAGAAAGGGCGTTCTGGTGCTGATGGAGAGGCTGAAATCCTTCTGTTAGACAGGCTGCCCAGGTCCTGGGCCAGGGTGGGCTTCCGCCTGGCACTGGGGGTGGAGGGCTGCCCACAAATGGCCCACCTTGAGGGGTCACAGCACAAAATATGAAACCCTCCTGCACCTCCAAACACTCCCACCTTGGAAGGAGACAAGGAGGGGGGCCCGGCAAAAGCCACTGGATGCACAGCTCTGCCTTGACGAGGCCAGTGAGGGAGGGGTGGCTGTGCTTCCTGGGGAAATGAATCCGCTCCCCACAGACACCACCCTGGGTGGATTGAGGAGTCTGGGTCCAGGGCGCAAGAAAGAAAAACTTCATGCATGAATGAGAATTCCCAGGGAAACTGCCCTGGCCCCAAGGCCCCTCTGTGTGCCAGGGAGGCTGAGAGGGTGGCAAGGGGGACCAGGTGCACCATCAGGAGGAGAGAAGCTAAACCTGGGGGGGACACGGAGGGGCATTGTTGCCCGCTCCCGGCCTTTCTCCTCAGTCTCCTGTCCATTTTTTTGCTGGTGGTCAGGAGGCATAGGGAGGTGGGAGAGAGGGAAGCTTTACTTTTAAAATGGTGTATATATGTGTGTGTGTGTGTGTGTGTGTGTGTGTATATGTATATATATATAAATAAATAAAATATCTGCACCAGAATCTCGGGCCCCTGGCTGCTCTGCAAAGTCTCCTGTTTGTCTCTGGGAATGGGGTGGGGGATGCAATAGGAGGAAATTTTTCACACAGAAAGACTCTTCCCTTTACACTTGTGAAGACAGCTGTGTGTTCCCGCTGGGAAGAGCCGCCTGGCCCTCCTCCCCTACCCCTCCCATTTTGCTTGGTGAATTAGTAAAGGAAAACCTATTTTCCTTGCAAAAGCCTCAGTGGCTTTGTGCAGCCCTATAGAAGAACCCTCTCCACAGTGGCCTTTCCCGCCACCCCTGCCAAGTTGAGGCTGCTCTCAGGCTTCCCTGCCACCCCCCACCCCCGAAGTTGAAGTGGAGGCTGCTCTCAGGAGGCTTCCCTGGACCCTCCAGCAGCAGAAATTCTTCCCCTCCTTCAGAAATCAGGATCCTGACAGCTGCCCCGAGCTCCGGGCCCACCCATGCCTGAACACTCAAAATGCAGCTCTTCTCCCACACTCAAGGGATGGGAGCCCAGTTACCTGTACTCTAGTCTCTGCGCAATCCCCGCAGCTCCTGGACAGTGGATAAAGGGGACCGGGGAGTCACTGGTGCCCAAGGCTCTCTGCCGAAACTGCCTGGATGATGATCTGCCAGCCTGGCCAATATTAGCAGTCGCCACCAAAGCAGGTGGTGGTCTGGCTGTGGCGTCCAGACCCTCTGGCCAGGTTGACGTGGAGGAGGAGGAGGGGGACAAGGCTGAGGCTGGAGAAACAAAGGGCACTTTTAGAGTGTGCATGTGAATGCAGCCCCTACAGATGGGATAGCCTCATCTCTGCTGAGCATGGCACCTGCTCAAATGCCAACTGAAATGATGGGTTCACCCCTCACCTCCTCTTCCCCTCCACTCCTTTCCCTGAGCCCCTCCAAATTTGGGGAGCTTTGTGCCAACTTGGTAGTGCTGAGGCCGCTGGGGCAGCTGGCTCAGGCACTTTCCAGCACCAGGGCATGGTGCATTAGGGGATGGAGGTTTGGCCCACCTCTGACCTGGCAGAAAGGCGCCTGTGGGCGTGGGTATAAGCCAGAAGCCCCCTGCCTGCCAGGAGGTAGGGGCTATGTGGAGGTAGTGGGGAGTGGGTGTAGCTCTACTTAGAGTGACACTTGGCAGTTACTTGACACCCTGGAATGTTGGTGGGCGTGGCACTGGTAAAATGGTGGAGGAATAAGGGGGGAAAAGCAGGGTTCAAGAATGAGCAGAAAAATTGGATTTTAGGTGTTCCTAGTACAGTGATGTCCTTCTATGTTCCATGGACAAGGGACCTAGCTGGGAGTTTTCCACTTCACTATTCATGTCTGATCTGACCTCGTGCAGTCCATGTGTGGTACTAAGTTCTAATGATACTGCTGCAAGTGGCACTCGCAGGCATTCCTGGATGGGGTGATTGGACAGGTTTGCAGCCTTTCTAATCAAAGCACAGACTCAAAGCTGACAGCAGCAGGGTGAGGGTTCATATAGAAGCACCCACCAGATTGGACCAAATCACACTGGAAATTTCTAACCTCTTCCCCAAGCCTGCAGGAAGACCAGGCACAAAGACACAGGAAGAGGCAAAGACATGTACTTTCCAGAGAGCCACCAGTCCCCACCCTCCCAACACCCATGCACCCCAACCACCTTCAGTGTGTTTAGCTTACTAGCCTGGGTTGGCATTTAATTGTCCCCTTTCCCTTTTTCTTTCAAGCCCTCATCTTAAATCCCTTCATTAGCTGGAGGAATAGGACATCTAGTGGGGATAACAAGGATTTCAACAGGGAAGAGAATTAGACTTGAAGGGCATTAAAATCTGGCGTGTGTTGGGGGATGTCTCAAATAAGATGTAGATGCCCCAGAGCCATGCCCTCCCATGGGAGGAGGGAAAATGGGAGTTTTCACTTGGCTTTTGGGTGGGGAGGGATGCTAATGACCCTGTCAGGTCCAGAGCACTGAATGGGTTCACAGTCTTTCCAGCTAAAGCACAGACTCGGAGCTGGCAGCAGCTCACGGAGGGTTCAGAAAGAATCACCCACTGGATTAGACCAAGTCTTACTGGGGATTTGACACCTCTTCCTCAAGCCTGCAAGAAGAGAAGACACAAAACAAAGACTCAGGGAAAGAAACAAAACAAAGATACAAGGAAGTCAGCATGAAGCAGCCCTCCATCCTGCTGGCTCTAGCTCTGCTTTGGAGCTCTACAGCTTAGAGGCCCTGCAGCACGTGCGGGCCCCAGCGTCTGCTGCGAGATGCCCAAATGTTGCAAAGAGTGACAGCCAGAGCCCTCTGGAGACACTTGGCTGGGACTTTCCAAGCTGCAGATGGACCTAGAGAGAGTGAAGGACTGACACCAAGCCAGATGAAGTGATTTCATGGGATGCCCCCCAGAATGAAGGGTCCCCAGGTTGAGGAGGTGGGCAACTAAGGGGTTGAAAGGGAAGCAGCCCACGGCTCAAACTCCTGGCAACCTGGAGCCTCCCAGTCCCACAATGGTGTCTTGAATCCAAACTCTGCCCTGGACTGAAAGTCCATCTCTGGATGGGCCCAGGAGGAGCTCACTCTAGTCCGGGGCTATTTTATCCCATCAGGATCTTGTAACACAGGGTGTGTAAACAGAAGGAGAGCAGGGAGAAGGGGTCAGGATAGAAAGGGCCCCCGGGGAGCAGCTCAGCCATGGTGCCACCGAGACAGGACTAGAGGCATTGGGGGTCAGTGAGTTGGGGTGCGAGAGCTGTGATCCCACAGCACTACCTTCCACAGATTTTCCACGCAGAGGTTGGGGGTACACATGCTTTATGGAGACAGGTGAGAGGGACCGCAAAACGGACAAAAACTGTGGTGCAGGAGTGAGGGACGCGACATAGAAAAACCTCCTTGCTCCACTGCCTCTTAGGCCTGGGAGAGGCTCAGCTCACCCTTGTTCATGCATGAGGGTCTTGGGAACCCCCAGAAATCTACACCAAGCCTTCGCCATTTAGTGTCTTAAGTGGCCTTATGCTGACACCTGGCGGCCATTTCTAGAATTACAGTGGCATAACCCAAAGGTCTTGGGCACCGCAATTTGGGGCACTCTGGAGGGGGACTCTGCAATTTGGGGCACTCTGGAGGGGGACTCTGCAATTTGGGGCACTCTGGAGGGGGACTCTGCAATTTGGAGCACTCTGGAGGGGGACTCTGGGGGCAAAGTTAGGACACCTCCCTACAGTGTCGGGGTGCCATGGGTTCTGCGCCTCTGTGTTTGGAGCCGGGGCTCTTACCTGCTTTTGTCCTGGCATTACAGTACTGGGAGGGGGCGCTAAAGGAATTCCTCCCTTTGGGTGTCTCCTACCCCAGGGGGCTGTGGCCTGGTGAGCAGCCTAAAGCTTAAGGCCTAAGCCACAGGATAGGTCTGGAAACACCTTTCTGAAACATCCGTTTTGTTCTAAGAGAGGAAACTACTACATTAGCATGAAAATAAGATCAGATCTATTACTGAGAGGCCCGGGGTAGAACGCTGGGATCCCCTTTCAGAGGCAGCGTCCCTAGGATGAGCCCAGATGGGCTGAATTTCGTTCTTAACTCGCTTCCCAGCCCCACCCTGCTCCACCTGTAAAGCGCAGATTTCCAAATCTGGCCCGAGCCTGACACCTTGTGGCCACGTGTGAGAATTACATCCACAACTTCAGAAAGCACCTTGCTTTCCAATACATCGATATTGCCATGATGACCATGGCTACAGGGCCGCTTTACCAAATCTTGGGAGTTGAGAGAAAAGGAGGAACTCACAACCTAGTCCTGAAAACACCAGATTGTGGCCCCAGAGCCCTACACCATCGAGGTACGGGAAGGCCAGGCTGCCTGTGCTGGGGAAGTGAGGCTGCCCCTCAAAGGCTATAGGGTCACAGCCCGAGGGGTTGGCAGGGCCGAGGGGCCCACTGTGCCACTCACACATCAGTGCTTGGAGGACGGATGGGCAGGAGGGGCCTGGGGGCTAACCCAGTTCACAGCCCCGCTCTGCCAATGACCTTGGACAGACCTGTTCACGCCTCCCCTCTCCCTTCCAACCTCACCGCTTTAGTGGATGGGTCTGGGTAGCCACCTCTGGCACAAAATCAATGTTAACAAACGTTCAATTTTATCCTCCCCCTGACGTCCAGTGATATTTGCCCCTGCCTCCCCTACCCACGGGGGCCGAAACCTTTTTTGGTGGTCCTACAGAAACACTGCCTAGTTGCACAGCAACTCTGCGGCAGGCCTAGGCAGCCTGGGCGATCTCTCTGCAAAGGCTCCTCCACCTACCCCAGGAAAACTGGCTGGCTGGCAGAGGTTGCAGTGAACCGAGATCGCGCCATTGGACTGGACGACAGAGCAAGACTCTCAAAACAAACGAACAAACAAACAAACTTGCTGCCTGGGAGGACTCTGGGGTTTTCACAGCCTGTGGCTCATGAAGAGGAGGGAGGCTCCAGGAGCACATATTTCAGCACTGGGCCGGATCTGCATCCCTGGCAGCGGGGGCCCAGTATGGACCCATCTTCGAGAGCTCGGTGCCAGCAAGGCAGGAGACACCTCTTCCAGGACGCCTCCCTGGCCCCACTCCCTGCTCATTTCTGCTCCTCTGTTCTGACTCTGATGGTGCCGCTGAGGTTTCTCCCTGCCCTGGGCTTCCTTGGAAGCTGGGCTGGGGGTTGAAAGAGCTGCAAAGGCCCCTTCCCTATGGTGGGCCTCAGGACCACGGATGGCACCTGGGTGTTGCAGGCACCTCGGAGCCCCCCCTGCTGGTTTTTTTGTTTGTTTTGATTTTCTTTGTTTTTGTTTTTTCTTGGGACGGAGTTTCGCTCTCGTTGCCCAGGTTGGAGCGCAACGGCGCCATCTCGGCTCACCGCAACCTCTGCTTCCCAGGTTCAAGCGATTCTCCTGCCCCAGCCTCCTGAGTATCTGTGATTACAGGCACGTGCCACCACGCCTGGCTAATTTTATAGTTTTAGTAGAGATGGGGTTTCTCCCTGTTGGTCAGGCTGGTCTCAAACTCCTGACCTCAGGTGATCTGCCCGCCTCAGCCTCCCAAATTGCTGGGATTATAGGCATAAGCCACCGCACCCAGCCCCTCCTGCTTGTTTTACTCCAAGATGTGCAGAGGCCTCCGTATCCCAGCCCCCGGCTCCTCCCTCGGGGAGCTGCTCCTCCCTGAAAGGTCCCTTCCGCACATCCTGTTCATGCCCGGTAGCCATGGGGACTGCCACTTCCCACGGAGGACATGTCAGCTTCCCCTTGCTGTGGTGCCCAGACACGAAACACACCCGCGGGGCTGTCCCCGTAATTTGAAGGCCCAGAAAGCAGCTCACGTGTGTACTGAAGCCAGAGGCGCAGCTGCCCGAGGGCTGCCGCTCACAGACACCACTGAGCTACACCACCCGGCAGCCGAGGCAGGCAGGGGCTCCTTTGATTCCCTTCTGATAGATGAGGGAACCAAGGCCCAGAGATGCTAAGTGACTTTCCCAAGGCCACACAGCCACCAGCAGCAGAGCCAGGACATCAACGCCACCTGCCAGCTCTCACCCTTCAACCCCACACTGGCCCGGGTGGACACTCACTGGCCCTGTGGACACTGAGGGCCTGTGGCTTCTTGGCACCCACAGATCACAGCCCGTTGTAGACCTTGAGGCCACAGCTACCCCTTCTTCATTGTCAGGGCCAGCCCATGCCCAGCCAGGGGGAAGGACCCAGGTGCTAACTCCGTATGGGTCTCTGACGAGGGCAGCATGGGCAGTGCTGGGCTGGGTCTGCGCCCCTGGCAGTGGGAGCCCAGCGTGGACTCATGCTTAAGGCTGCAGTGCTGGCAGGGTCTGGGACACCTCCTTCAGGAAGCCTCTCAGCTTGCTGGCTCCTGCCTGCTCTGTTCTGAGCTCTGGTGGTGCAGCTGGAGCTGGCATGGGGTGCCCCAGCCCTCCCCCTCTCCCCTAGTTCTCAGGCAACTTCTCCCCCTACCTGGAGCCTGGCCGCCTGCTCCCTCCTTCCCCACAGCTGGGCCTAGGTTGGGAAGTGCCCATGGAGCATCTGCCCTGGGCCCAACGCCCGGGTGGCAAGGGAGGAAGCCCACCTTCCACTCGCCCCTGCCCCTGAAAGCTTTCCTTGCATCTTGGAGGTCAGGGCTCGGAGGGCCCAATGGAAGACCAAGCAGCCATCTCCGGAGTCGGGGTTTGGGAGCCTCATCGCCTCCACCATGGGGTCCCCAGGATCTCCTCCCAGCCCCGTCCTCACCACCCACCCAGCCACCCGTGTGTAATGGGCCCATGCCAGGGATCCTGTGCTCTAGAGAGGATCAGGGGATGCCCAAGGTCCCTCCGAAGCTGGGCAGCAGCAGGCCTGGATGTGGGCAGGTGGTGGCCCTGTGGAGGCTGGGCTGGGTTGGGACCGAGCTTTGAAGTGAAGGTGGACTTTGAAGACAGAAGGGTGCGATTTGAGTCCCAGCGTGAGCAGCCGCAAGTTGGCAGGGCTATGGGGGGCTCTGGCTCTGTTTTCCAAAAACACAGATGGGCTGGGAAGAGGGTCAGAGAGAGGCCTGGGCGGAATGTGGGGCCCGCGGCGCCCCCGAGGTTCTGATGACTCAGCAGCCTGGGCTGCAGGGGGCAGGGGCCAGAGCCTCCCCGAAGCCTACAGGCCTGCGGACCCCCAGGGCCGGGCCTCCTCGAGGCCGGTCTCCATCCCTGGCAAGGGGGGGACTGGCTCTGGCGCAGCCCTCAGCAGCCCTGTGACACTGCCCAGGGGTCACAGCCACCTGGGTCTAGACATTCTCAGCCTCCCTGGGTGAGGAGAGCCTGGCAGGCACCACCTATCTTTCCCTCGGCCTGAGGGACCCCGACTCTGACTTAGTCCTCGGTCCACAGGCACCCTGAGATCTCTGCCATCTCCCTGCCTTGGAAAGTGCGGACTGTGGGGTGACTTTTGGTACAGCCCCAAGCCAGCTTCTAAGGGCAGCCTCAGGGACACTGGGAGGCTTGGAGCCTGCCTCAGCAGTCCCTGGGGTCAAGGAGGATGTCACCCGACAGCAGCAGATGGGCAGGAAGTGGGGAGTCCAAGCGAGGTGGGGTGGGGACTGGGGCCACCTGGGAGCAGGGGAGTGAGCTGAGGACGCGGAGGAGCGGGTGGGAGGCCAGCAGGGAGCTTGGCGCCAGCACAGCGCGGCTGGGCCACGAGAGGGACGATGGGGTACCGCCTCCGGCCGGCCCCACTTTCGAAGGAATCTGCCTTGCTGTTCCTGCGGCCGGCCGAGGCCAGAAACAATAGTGGGAGGAAGGGCGGAGGGTGCGGAGGCGGCACCCCAGTGTGTCATCTCCGCGTTCCCAGACCTTGTCTACCCCTGCCCCCAAACATTATTTCCAGAGTGGACCTCCCTCTCCTCGCGGCGCTGGCGGAGGGGAGCGTGGGAACACGCTAACCCTGAGCTGCCCGGACCCCAGTTCCAGGCCTTCCATGCCCCCAGATCCCAGTCCCTGAAGCCCCCTCCTCACATGGGAACCAGGACTCGACCTTCCGACTGGAGTGGCTGAGGGATGGAGCCCCCTGGCCACCACTGGCCTCCAGCCTCAGTAGCCCCCAGGGGCCCTGGGGACCCTCAGCAAAACCCACAGCCCGGTCCACCTCCGGCCACGGTGGGCTCAGCCATGACGAGGATGGGACGGAGTCCCCCTGGTCTTCTCACCCTGGCTCTCTGTGATTCTAGGGCCCGCAGGTGGGGCTCAGAGTCTAGCCAGAGGCTTTCTCGGAATATTAGAGACCCAGGACGTTTGTCCCGGCCCTCTGAGAAACCCAGGCCAGTGAGAAGCTGGCCTGAGGCTTGACTTGGGGGCCAAGACTGGACCTGAGCAGGCCGGGGGCCTCGGTGGACCCCCTCATCATCATCAGATGCCTCCTCTCATTCCTAAGCCCCACGCTCTTCAGAGTGCCCATCAGGGCCCCCCACAGCTCCCAAGAGTGTCCGGCAGGGTCCCCACAGGCTCCCACAGGCCCCACAGCCCCTGGGAGTGCCCGGCAGGGGCAGGATGCAGCTGCTCAGACCCTGGGTGGCGGCCGGAGCCTGGACCCGTGGCTGGTGGCTGGAGTGCATCAAAAGTGAGGCTCTGATGCCATCTGCTGGTCGCACCTGTGAATGGCGGCTCCTGGCCACAGTGCTGGGAGTGGAAAGGTGCCCATCCCGGAACAAGCTACCTCATAGCCTGGCTGGAGACAGACACTGGCCAATGTTCCGCCCAAGTTCTGCCCAGGGCTACCTTTCCCAGCAGCTCAGGCTTAAATACCACCTGTCTTGGCCTCACTCTCTTCCCTGGGCTGGACCCCTGCTGGGCACCAGGACCTGAAGGGCAGGGGGGTACCCTCAGCACCCCTGAGTCCACTCTCATCCCCCCAGGGTCTGCTCAGGCCTGGAGACAGGGAGGACAGTAAATATTTGCTGCCGACAGGGGAAGGCAAACACTGCCCCAACGGCCAGGCAAAGGTGCCAGTTATCCATGCCAGAAGCAGACGTAATCCAGGGAGCCAGCCTGGAGGCAGCCACACCGCAGTGTCCTGGGTGGGTGGGGGCACGTGCCGTGTGCCTGGTTCCAGGTTTCAGTCTCCACTTAAGGAACGTGGTACAAGAGTTTCCTCCCTGCTCAGCACATGTGAAGGCAGGATGCCCAGACAGAAGGCTGTGTGCGGGATGGACTGCAGGCTGTCCTGAGTCCTCTAGGAATGGGCAGAGGCTTCTAGGGGGGCCGGCAGGTTTGGGGAGCCTTGGGGAGCAGTTGCCTTGTGACTGGGGAGCAGTTAGATGCACCCAACGCCAGGGTGACCACCGGGGCTGGAGGCAGCTGAGTGCCCCTGCCAGCCCGGTGGGCGTGTGGAGCCCAGGTTCCAAGGCCAGGCAGGTCTCTGGACACTGAAGGGCTGTCTTTTAACTTCCCAGAAGGGGCGGAGCATAGGCAGCGGCCCAGCAGGCGTTGCAGAGCCAAGCTCTGTGGGCCTGGCTCACATGGGGTGACCTGGGGGCTCCGGGAGCATCCATGCTTCCCAGCCAGGGCATCTGGGCACCGGTGCCCAAGGTGGTGCCTGACAGGAAACTGGGTCTGATGCTCTCTCTGCCACCTGGATCACCTTGGCCAGCTGCTTCTCACTGGGCCTGGGGGGATGGAGGGGTGATCCCTTGCCCTGGTTCTGGTCTCCCGTGTCCACCTTTTCTAGGACACAGTGTGTGGGGGGTGGGGTCAGGTGCTGGAGAAGACAGGCTTGGGGGACAGAGTCCTGGGTCTCAACAAGGTGAAAACTGGCCCCAGCTCTGGCCCAGGGCAGCTGAGGGTTCCGTGAACCGTGGCTGCGTCTCTTTTGGGTGGGCAGCCTTGCCCTCTCCTGAGGCCTCAGGCCAGAAGTCCCCCAGGACAGAGGTCACAGAAAATTTGGCCCCTCAAAGGACACTCCTCAGCCCCTAGCACCAGCCAGTGCCAGCTGCTCTGCAAGTCCTGGAAGGCTGGGGTGGTTCCAGGAGTCCCTGGACACCCAAGGGCTCCTCCTGCTACCCTCCACTCCAACACATGGTCCCCCACAGAGCGCTGACCCTCCCTTCCCAGAACAGACCTCTGCCCATCACTCCCTACGACCTTGTTGGCCATCAGGTTCGGCCAGGGCAACAGCTTGGCCAATGGCCACCTGGTGGGCAGCCTCCCAGCTGGCCCACCAGGTCCTGCTCTGGCCCAGCCCCGCGCGAGCTCACATACCTCAGCTCCAGCAGGGCGCCCCGTCTCTACCCGTGCGAGAGGGGCCGGCCGGGTGTTCCCATGGACGGCTGCTGCCGATCCCAGCCACCGCCTCCCTCCTCTTCCGGGGCCAGTGTCCGGCCGTCCACCCGCCTGCCCAGCCTTGGCCCCCACTCTGGAGGCGGGGCTAGCTGGGGGCTGTGACATCTCTGGGTGGAGGGGGCTGATGTGGTCATGGGGAAGGGGTGAGCTCAGAGCTTTAGGGACAGGGCTGCCCCAGTGGCCAGGTCCCTAACAGGAGGGTGAGCTCCTGGCCTCGAGGCCCAAGCTGGCAGTGGTCTGCAGCCACAGCCCATGCCAGTCCCAGGCTCAGCCATCCCCAGCCCAGCCCTGGGTGGGGCTCTCAGGAAAGGTGCAGATTGGTTTGGCCTGGGCAGCAGGCAGGTTGGCCCAGCCACAGGGTAGCTAGGGTCACCCGCTGACCTCCCAGGCCACAGTAGGTCCAGGCAGCCCCTGGGTTCTCGTCTGCCCACTAGGCTGAATGCCCAGCAGAGCCAACCTGTGCTCAGGGGTGCTGAAGAAGAGGCTGCGTGTCAGGATCCCCAAGGACCTGGAATCAGAATGACCTTATCACCAGGGCCCGTCAGCCCTTCTGGGTGAGCAGCAGGTCTGTAGCAAAGGAAGCCAGCCAAGTGGCCCTGCTTTCTGGGAGAGGGAGGGCTAAGGGTCCACAGAGGGACCCTGGCCCTAGTCTCTGCCTCTGTGGCCCTGGTGGTTCCCTGGTCCTCTTGGGCTGCAATCCTTAGGGCCTTATGGCCAGGGTGCCCAAGGTGTGGGCTCTGAGGCCCTGCCCAGTGCTGCCATGGTCCCTGCACCTGCCCCAGCTCATGGTGCCATCTGACCTCTCCTGCTTCCTCCAAGGCACCAGTGGGTCCTTCAGGTGTCTGGCTGGGCCTGGGCTGGCATAGGCTGTGGCTGCAGACAGCTGCCAGCTTGGGCCTCGAGACCAGGGTATGTGACTGTCCCGGGGCTGCCCAGAGCTGGGGATAGCGGGTGGCACTCGGCAGCCTCTCCCCACCTTCCCAGCCCCCTGCTCTGCAGGAACCCCTCCCTCAGCCCAGCCTCCTCCCTCCACAGGGACTCCAACAGAAATAGCTCTAAAAATAGGACCTGGGAGGGCTAGGTGGGGGAAAGTTGCTGGAATGTTCTCATTCCCTTTCCTGAACAAGGTCTCTGGGGACTCCAAGGGTCCAGAGCTACTGAACAAGAAGTCATTTCTCAGTGGTCCCACCACCCCTGGCCTCTCAGCGACCCCCCCAGCTCTGATACTGGACCCTGAGCCACAGGGTGGGGGTAGCAGGCAGCCGACAGGCATCGCCGCTTTGGGGATAGCCACTGCATGGCGGGCCTGGCCAGCATTGGCACCTGTGGGCACCCAGAGAGCATGGAGACAGCTGGGAGGGGCTCACAACACTGCCCGGAAGCGGGGCCTGTCCCAGGGCCCCCAAGACACACAGACGGCACAGCAGGGCTGGTTCAAGGGCTTTATTCGATCTCTCTTGGTGCAGGAGGCGGAGGGTGTGGGCCGCCTGCGGGCCGCATCTAGTTGCAGTAGTTCTCCAGCTGGTAGAGGGAGCAGATGCTGGTGCAGCACTGCTCCACGATGCCGCGCTTCTGCAGGGACCCCTCCAGCGCCAAGGGCTGCAGGCTGCCTGCGCCAGGGCCCCCGCCCAGCTCCACCTGCCCCACTGCCAGGGCAGGCCGTGCAGAGCAGGTCGCGGAGCAGCAGCGAGGCAGAGGGACACAGGAGGACACAGTCAGGGAGAGACAGTGCCCACCTGCCCACCAGCCCCAGGTCGCACTCCCACCCGTCTCCAGCCAAGCCGGGCCCAGGTTAGAGGGAGGGTCACCCACACTGGGTGTGGACCCACAGGCCCCAATGCCCACATGTCCTACCTCCTTCCCCCGCCCCAGGGCGGTGCCATAGTGGGAGCCTGAACAGGTGCCCCCGGTTCTTCTCCCCAGGGCCTGTCCCCAGCATCTTCCCCATCTCCTGACTACGGAGCTGCCATGAGGCCTGGCGACAGGGGTCTGGCCCACTCAGGCAGGCAGCGTGGGGCACCCTGTGACCCCAAGTCACCCAGGACTTGTACTCAACAAAACACTTGAATCTGTGGTCATCAAATGAGGGTGGAGAAATGGGCTGCGGGGCATTTGTGTGACGGGCGAGTGGAGGGAGGAACGTGCCCACCCTCTGACGTATGTCAGGGCTCAGCTGCTGAAGCTAACGCCGTGCTCAAGCTGAGCTTCTGACTGGGCCACAGGGAGCTGGTCACTTTTAGGAGGTGACCAAGAGAACTTCATTTCTTTTTAAAAAAAGTACTCCTGACCCCCTGCTGGGTGGCAGCCTCCTGCCCCCTTCTGTCCACGCTGGGTGGGAGCGCCAGGAGCAGGGGGTGGCTGGGGGCGACCAGGGGCAGCGCTGGGCGGTGGGGCTCACCCTGAGGGTCCTCTGCCTCCCGGCGGGTCTTGGGTGTGTAGAAGAAGCCTCGCTCCCCGCACACCAGGTAGAGAGCTTCCACCAGGTGGGAGCCGCACAGGTGCTGGTTCACAAAGGCCGGGGCCGGGTCAGGTCCCCAGAGGGCCAGCAGCGCCAGCAGGGGCAAGAGGCGCATCCACAGGGCCATGGCGGAAGGACAGTGACCTGGGAGACAGGCAGGCCTGAGGCCGGCTGAAGGCCAGGTGCCCTGCCCTGGGGCCCCTGGGCTTACCCCCAAACGCTTCAAGAGCCCAGCCATGTCCTCCCTGTTGCAGAGCTGGGGCCTGGGGTCCAGCCACCCTGGAACCCCCAAGTGGGGCAGCCCTGAGCCCACCTGACGCGAAGGCCCTTGGAACAGACCTGCTTGCTGGCCTCTTCTGATGCAGCCTGTCCCGGAGGGTTGAGGGCTGCTGGGCTCCCACTGGCTTTATAGTCTCAGAGCCCATCTCCCCTGCCTGCCACCCCCTGCTGCCTGGCCCATTAGGGCCTGGGGTGGGGGGGTTAGCAGATGGCTGGGGGCTGAGGCTGCAATTTCCAGATCATTTCCCTGGTGCTGGGTCTGTGGGAAGATCTCCTTGGTCGTCAGCACCTCTTCCTCAGGGCCAGCGCGTCATTAGAGTCTTAACCAGGGGCCTGGTGGCCAGGCCTGTCCCTGCTCGCAGCTGGGGGCAAATGTCTCCAGCAGAGCAAAGCCCTCCCCGGCCCACTTTCCACATTACACCAGGAGAGCTGGGGCTGCAGGGCGGGGCTCTTTGCGCCACTATCCCCAGATCCCCTGTCCTCGGGACCTTTTTCTAAGTCCCTGGTTGCCCAAGATGCCCCCGTGGATGGGCCAAGGTGGCAGGGGTGGGGGAGTGAGGAAGGGTCCCCTCCCTGCTGGCTGCCCAGTTCCCACCCGCCTTAGGACAGCAGCCCCAGGTGAGGCCCTCAGCTCCCCAGGGTGGCAGAAGGAGGGCACGACCCAGGGACGTGGGGACGAACAGCGAGTCCCCAGCAGGCCACCCGGACCTCATCTTCCATGTGATCTGGGGGTGGCAGCAGGACTCCATGGGCAGGTATGGGAGGCTGTGCGCTGGCCCAGCTCCGTCCAGGCTCCCCAGGCACCCTCTCAGCCCCACTCCTCTTCTGGGAGACCCTGCCCATCTCCCCTCTCCTGGCCAGGCCCCACGACCCCATCACTCCTATAGTGTCATCTGGGCTGAGCCCCTGCGGTGCACCCCTCCGGCCCTCCCAGCCCCCCAAGACAGGCACCTGGAGGCCCAGCCTGACCCATGGTGAGGGGGCATGGGCTCCAAGCCTTGCTGCCCGCAGCCCCTACCTGCCTCTTAGCACCACGGGCAGGATCAGGAGGTCCCAGCAGCAGGAGAGCGAGACCATGGGGGCAGGCAGGTTGGAGCATCCTGTGCGCTAGCCCCTCCCATCCCTATGTCCCACCCTGGCCTCAGCCTCGGAACCTCTCGAGGCTGCCCCGCACACACCCAGCCTTAGGCTCTCCTGCCCCAAGCAGGTTTGGTAGTGGGCACCAGCTGTCTGTAGGGCCCCTCCCTTCCGCCCTTTCCACCCCGAGCCATGCCACAGCAGGACGTGCAGGGGCTGCCCCAGGACGCCACTGTGCTCTGAGGCCCAGCAGCGGGAGAAGGCATGGGTGCCTCCTTAAGAGGGGTGTGTAAGGAGGGAGGCTGGATTGGGGGTACCCAGGTGGGAGGGCAGAGCCAGGGGTTGGCAGGGCTGGGGGGAGGCAAGGCAGGCACTTTCCCAGGGCGTCCTTGAGGCTCACAGCCCTTCAGAGACACCCCCAGGTGCAACTTCAGGGGCTGGGCACCGACAAAGTGTGTGAGGAACAGACTGCCAGGCTGGGAAGGACTGCCGTGCCTGGGAGGGCCTTCACGGATGAGTAGGAGTTTGCCCGGGTTGTCGGCCCTGGGAGCTGAGAGCCAGGATCCCAGCAGAGTGTGGTGGGGCAGCTGGAGGGAGGGAGAGGCCTTGAAGGCCAGCTGATATCCCAGCCACTCTGCAGGATGCCCTGGGGCTGCTCTCTCCAAGGTAGCAAGGGGGCACCCTGGCTGGCCATGGCTGGAGGGTGTTGGGTGCTCTCTCTGGAGGGCAACGTCCAGGCCCCTCGGGTAAGCCAGGGGCATCTTAGAGTCTGAAATCCAGTCCCCGCCTGCCTCGCTGGGGAGACAGGCCCAGACCATCTGCCTGGGCACCAGCTCAGCCGGACCCTCCCCATCAGCACATGTGCTGGGGGCCACGCTGAGGCTCCCCCTTGGTTTGCAGAGCCTGCTGCGGGTGGGCAACGGCTTTGGGGCAGCTGTTCCTCCATCCCCGTTCCTCTCAAGGGCTGGGAGCCCCGTCAGCAGGGAGGGTTAGGCCTGCAGGCCCACCTCTGAGACCACCCTCAGCCAGCACGGTTGTGACCCTGCTCCCTGCCAGGCCTGAGAGAGGCCCTCCCACTGTCACCTGGCTCCCCACCCTGGGAGGGCACCCCACAGAGATGGGGCAGTTCAGCCAGGGTGCCCGAGCCTCTGGAGCTGCTGGGGGCTCAGCGCTGGGTGGGGCCTCAGGGTAAGCAGGGAAACCAGGCCCGGAGGGGCCAGCTGCCTGGCCGGGGTGGCCAGCCATCTCCCAGAGGAGGAAGGAGGACAGGGCGAAACCCGAGTGAGGCTGGGGATGGGGTGTGGGAGCCTGGGGATCCCAGGGCCTGTCTCCGTGGCACAGACGTGGGGCCAGGCAGGTGTAGAGACCACACTTTCTTTTATTGTGACGGCGATTGGGGCAGCAGACAGTGTCAGGGAAGGGCGGAGGGCAGCGCGGCAGCCCCCAGGACCCTGGGAGCCAGGACAGGACCTCACCACAGGCAGCACAACCTCACCACGGGCACACACAGCTGTTGCGCTGAGAAGCAGGTGCGGGGGCAGCGGGAGCCTGGCAGCAGGGAGGGCATGGGGGGCACCCGGGACCCAGCCCCTCACCAGGACCTGAGCTCCAGGACAGTGCAGGCCCAGGGGAGGTTGGGAAGGTCCCTCGGGGGTGCCCTGCACCTAGCCAATGGCACTCAGCGCATGGGCCAGGGTGTCCAGCTCATCCTGGACACCCTCCAGGGAGCGCCGCACGGCCTGGGGGCTGTCCAGCACGTCGATGGCCAGGGTGTACGGGTCGAACTTCACGGAGAAGGGGCGCTGGATGCGTGACGCATAGCTCCTGGGGAGGAGAGTGGCAGAGCCCTCGTCAACTGGCGGGCAGAGTCTGCAGCCTCCAGGAGAGGGGAAGCCGGGGCCGCGCTTCCACCTTCATGGTGGCTCAGAGCTCCTAGGGCTTTTCTGAGCCACCTGGTCTCAGGCGGGACACTGAGGCCTCTTCCAGGACTGGGTGAGGGGGTTCATGGGGGAGATAGGCTAGGCGCCTTTTCCACTAGAGACTCTGCCGGGCGTCCCATCCCTCTCTGCACCTCCACTGGGCCTCCTCCTCCAGGAAGCCTTCCTTGACCATATCCCTAAGCCTGTGGGTGGAATTCAGCACCCGCACCCACTGGAAACATAGCCCCTGGTCTCAGTTTCCCCAGTGCACTACATGAGGCTGGAGGGAAAATGATGAGACCTTTTATGAGGATGAGGCTAGTGGGCTTTGCTCCCCTCTCCTGACACTCTGGTCATTGCACCAAAGGCCCCCAGCCCTGGGGACCCCACTCCCACCATGCCCCCCACCCTGACTCTGTCTATCCCCTCTGACTTCTCCCCATCCCAGGGCAGGGGGTTGGGACAGGTTCCACAGGACCTCCTCACAAAACTCAGGCTCTGCCAGCACCTCCAAGACCGGCCTTGATCTGGCCACCCAGCAGCCCCCAGTCCTATAGGTCTGCCCCTCCTCAGACGCTGGAGTCCTTCTCACGGACGGGGTCCCTGCTGTGTGGGGGCTGCTGCAACGGGGGGTCGGTGTTCTTATCTGTGACCTGGGCTCACAGGCCCAGCCCTGCTCAAGGCCAGAAGGCAGGCCTGGCTGGCCCAGTTTGGGGGCACCGTTGGGGGCTTGCCCTAGGAGCCTAGCCCACCTGAGCTTGTCCTTGGCATCGCTGAAGCTCTCAGACACAAAGTAGACTGACTGGTACGTCTGGTCTTGGTAGGGCTGCACAGCCGCTGCTTCAGGGTCGAAGGCTCGAATCTCGGGCTCCTCAGACAGGCAGTGCTGGCAGGAGGCCAATGGCATCACTGACTCCACTGCACCCAGGTCCCCGAGGGAACCAGGATACCACAACCTGACGCTGGGTGGGTTCCTGGGGCAGAGTCACCCCCACCTCTCCCGCCGGGCCTTCCGAGGCCTGGGATAGTGTGGGGTGAGGACTGGGTAGAGACAAGCCTTCTCCCAAACAGAGCCTGAGTCCTGGAGGCCCAGGCCTCAGTTTCCTCCCGCTGGGAGCCTGTCCTCTCCCTGCACTGTCCCCCAGCCCTGTCCCTCCGCTGGGGGCTGCAGCAAGGAGAGGGTCTTACCAGTAGCTCCCCATAGGAGGACAGCAGCCCGGCGCCATAGGCCTTCACCTCCCCGTTCTGTTTGCACAGCCCAAACTCCACGGTAAACCAGTACAGCTGTGGGGAAGGCAAGCAGCATCAGCCCTGAGACAGCTACCACCACCTGGCAGCCCCTGGTCACCTGTGACCAGGACACCACCCCCAGGGAGGCCAGGACAGGCCGCAGGCGAGCCAGGGTGAGGGTCACGATTCCTGGGTGGAAGCAGAGGCCTCAGCCTGGACAGCAGGAGGGCGAAGCCTGGATTCGGACCCCCAAGCCCACACCCCGGGCCCTCCATGGAGGGGTCAACCCACCGTGGACAACTTCTCAATTTCCTCATCCGAGGCCCCCAGGGATGCCAGGCCGATGTCCTGTGGAGTGGGGAGGAGGATGAAGGGTGGGGAGAGGCAGCCCTGGGAGGTGCTCGAGGTGGGGGCGCCGGGGGTGTCCGCAGCCCCTCCAGGGATCTCTGGGACACTTCCCGGGCGGCAGAGACCTTCCCTGGCGACCTCCACTGGATCCGCACCTCCACCGGGCCTCCTCCTCCAGGCAGCCCTCCTTGACCATATCCCTAAGCCCGAGGGCGCCATTCCCAGGTAGCCGGCAGGTGGCAGCACAGGCCGCGGGAGGCTCCGCTCCAGCCCCGCCCTCTGCCGCGCGACCCTCGGGGCGCTGAGCCCCCATGGCGGGGCCCAGGAGCAGGCCGCACACTTCACCCACCCGCACATCGACCCCCGCCCCCGGCGCCTGGCCAGCCCCTGGGCGACCCGACTCGCTCGAGGCCGCGGCGTACCTGGGAGAACTGCGCGAAGGTGCGGTCGGCCAGCATGGGCACGTGCCCCAGCAGCTCGTGGCAGCAGTCCCTGCGCGTGGGAGGGAGAGGGGGGCTGAGCGGCCGCGCGCCGCACCCCCCACCCTCGGGCTGGCAGCCAGGGCGCGCACTCACGGCTCAGGGGAGTGCATGGGCGAGGACGCGTGCCGGATATACTGGGTGCACTGGAACACGCGGAAGGCCAGGCTGGCCAGGAAGTCCCGGGCGGACAGCAGGCCAGCCACAGGCCGCAGCTGGAAGCCCGTGCGCTCTGCAAGGGGCCACTCAGGTCACTGCCAAGCCAGGACGGGCTGGAACCGCGCTGGGCTGGGGCGCGTGGCTGACCGTCCCCGGCCCCCCCCCCCCCCCCGCCCCACTCCGCGCCCCTTCCGTCTGGGCCCACCCTTCAGGAAGCGGGAAACATCCTCCAGCTGGGGGATGTTGTCTTCCCGGTAGCCGCTGAAGCGCTCCAGCAGAGCAAAGGCCTCCAGGTGCTCCCCGCAGGCGTGCGTGGCGTAGAGGCCCTTCAGCGTGGTGTAGACCTCCTTCCTGCGGGCAGCGGGGCTCAGGGCCCTCCAAGCCCACCCCAGTGCCGGAACCCCCCTCCCTGAAGCCCCTCCTGAGCTGTGGGTGCTTCTGCCTGCCTGAACCCCTCCCAACGCACGCCTCTTGGGGACCCGTGAAGACCCAGGCCCCTGGGAAGGGCTTTTGCTGGTGGCTTTGGGGAATCCCAGGGGGTAGGGGGCGGTGAGGGATGGCCCGACAGGATGGGTAGCCTGTTCCTCCCAACCCAACATTCTGATCCCTGGAGGTCCCTCTTCTTCCTGGCCTTAGTCTCTCCTGCTGTGCCGAGGTCCCTGGAGTCGGCCCTCACACACCAGGATTCCAGGAGGCATCCCCCGGGCTCCTCCCCAGTCCCTCGCCAGCTAGCTGCACGGGGTCTCACCAGGTGGCAATCTCCTCGGCAGTGTACTCCACACGGGGAATCGGGTCACCGCTGGGGAGGGGGCCAGTGGTCAGCAGGTCCCCTCGGGGAGTGGGAAGGGCAGGAGGGAGGGAGGGAGCCTCTCTGGGCACAGGTCCACACCTGCCTTGTGCAGCGAGGCCTTTGGGTTGGAGGATGGACAGGAGGGTGCACCCCAGCTGACTGTGCCATGAGCCGGCTGTGCGGCCTCGGCTTGTTGCTCTAGCCCCCCCCCGGGCCTCAGTTTCCCCCCCAGGATTTGGGGACATGGAAAGCTCTGGAGCAGAGCTGCCTGGCAGGAGGCAATGATGCTGTGACAAGATGGGTCCTCCCCTTTGTCCTTCCCTCCCGCCCCCCAGGTCCAGCGTGAGCCTGCAGGACGGAGTCTGGGTCCCGAGCGCAGGGGCCCCTCACTGCCTGTACTGGAAGGCGATCTCAGCAATCAGCTTCCTGCGCTGGCGGTACACCTGGTCCGAGAAGCCCTGAGGGCAGAGGGGTGCACGGGTCAGGAGGCCGTGCTCAGGTTGGGGGCACAGGCCACGGGGGCTCCCGAAGCCGACAGACTCCTGTCCAGGGTTGGGATAAGGGTAGGGGATGTGATCAGGGGCAGGAGGCCTGAGTGGGGGGGCACACCACTCACCGGGTGGTCCAAGTCCAGGTCAGGGTCAAACTTGGTGACCAGATGATGACACTTGTCCAGCTCTGACACTTTTCTTGGGAACCAGGGGACTTTATGGGGGATGGAGGAAGAGGTCTTGGTGAGCTTGGAGGCGTGGGGCCGCGTCACCCACCTTGAAGCAGCCTCCCCTACAAGACTTCCAAGGGGCAGAGGCAGCAGGGGTTGCGATAGCTGCGGGGGGATTCTGGAGGTGGCCCCAGGCCCAGACACGGATGTGTAGCAAAACGGGGGGCAAAGTGGAGCCCACAGAGAGGGAATCAGTCCACCACCACGTGGTCACTGTAGGGTCCCCCTGCAGGAGCCCCTGCACCCCAGCGTCTCAAGGTCATTTGGCAGCACTCAAGGACAGAAAACTGCCTCACCCTTGGGCTCCGCGGGGCTGCGCACGTCCTCTGACACCTGGCGCACACCACTGAGCAGGGCGGCCAGGTCCCCTCGGGGCACCTCGAGGCGCACAAAGTACTCCAGGTGGGGGCCCCCGACTCGCAGCCTCTGGGCAGGCCGGGTCTCTAGGTGTTGGATTTTGGCTTCAAACGTCTTAGGGAGCAAAAGCAGGAAGAGAGAGAGGAGAGACAGAAATGGAGAGAGGGTGAGGAGGAGGGGAGGAGGAGGCACCTCTGGCTGGCTGGCCAGGCCCTGCCCTTGACTTTTATTCTAGCAGCACACAGATCCTGTTCTTCCAGGCTCAGGTCAGCTGTTGGCCACCAGACCAGGGTTTGCCGCTGGCAAATTGGGTTTTGTGTCATGCACCTAACCGGGATTTGTCACCGCTTGAGGCTTGACCTGCTTCTGGGCGGCTCTGTCTGTGTGTTCCAAGGCTGTGCCACACTGTCCAGCTCCTCAGCCACTGGTCAGAAGGTGCCCCCAAGCCTGGTGGCCTCATCCAGGTTTGTAGGATGGGCCCTGAGTCTCAATGGCCCCTGAGCATCCAGGACACTGGCCAGAAGGGTCTGCTCCACCCCCACCTCCGTTGCCCAGCAACAAGGGCGATGGGTTGCAGTGCCCCTCGGGCTCTGCGGAGCTGGGCCGGGGGAGTCTGGCTTTAATGTCATTTGGGAGCTTCTTCCGGGAGCCGGGTCACCTGCCCCCCTGGGCACAGTGGGGCCGGAGTGACTAATGCAATCAGTGATCACCTCAGTTGCTGTGCTGGGCGGGAGGGAGAGGGCACACCATCCTACCCCTGCCTCCCGTGCTGCCCTGCTGGGAGCCCCCCATGTGTGAAATGGTGGATGAGGGGGATCCAGGGGATGGGCAAGGCAGGAGGCACAGTGGAGGCTCGGTGGCTTCAGCCCTAGGGCTGGGCTCAGGATCCCTCAAAAACACGGGGGTGTAGCTAGATGCCATGGGGGCTGAGCCGAGGCCTGAGACTCCCCCGCTGCATCCTGTGCCAGCCTCAGGGGCCTGGGCAGCTGCACCTCTGCTATAGAGGGGCCAGGAACTCACCCCACACAGCCCCGCCCACAGGTGAACTTGCCCCAGGGACACGAAGGCCACTGGCTCACCTCAAATACCTTCACAGCTCGGGACAGCGCTGAGGGCTTGGTGGCCCTCGGGGAGAAGAGCAGGTTTAGCACGGCCTTCCCCTCCTTTTCCTCAAAGGCCACGGCCTCCAGGGGGTCCCCGGGCTCCGAGGGGGCTGCAGCAGCTGCTGCTGCCACCGCTGCCTCCCGCTCCTTGCGGGCGTCCTCGATGAGGCTCTGCCGTCGCCCAACGAACCGCGGGGACTGTGGGGACAGGGGGCACCCATGCCTCCTCCACCTGCTGAGACCCGGGGACCCCCACCCAGAGCTGATCCCACAGTTGGGCGGCGCTGATGGCACACAGGCCGGGCATGAGAGCACATTGTTGAGCGCCTACTGAGTGCCTGCTGGGGCAGACGCTAGCCGAGGTGCCTGCAGGCACTGCACACCCTTCCCGATGGGGGCAGCCCAGCCAGAAGCGGTGGGGGCGGGCGGAGGAGTAGGGGCTGGGAGGGTGCTCGCCTGCTCCTCGCTCTGTGGGGAACAGACAGACAGAGACGCTGTGTCACCCGTCCCCAGGCCAGGCGCTAACTGGATTAGTGATGGGAAGAGGGCGATGTCTTGGACAGTGGCATTGGCTGCCGGGGAGGGAACGGCAGCTCAGGAAGGAGCTGCCCCCACAGGGCCCCGGTGAACAAACCCCCTACCCTCCTGCCTCCCACACAGGGGCCCTTTCTCACAGCCTATCGGGACACCTGTCCTCAGGCCCTGCCCCTCTGCGCCACCCCCCAGGCGCCTGCTCCTGGCTGCCTTGTCATCCCTCTGCCCTTTGTCATAGCTCTGGGTGCAGGTGTCTCTCCCTGGGCTCAGCACCTCCAACCCCTCGATCCCAGAGCTGTCCCAGGCCTGGACAGAGGGGGACTTGGCAGACACGAGGGGCTCATCTCTTGGACCTGAACTCCCAAGAAGGCTCTGGGCCTCTTGTAAGAGAAGAATCAGCTTCACCCTGATCTTCCAGGGTCATGGAACACGAAGGGGAGCAGCAGAAGCCCCTCCTGGAGTTGCCTCTTACCCTTGGGGCGGGGGTGTAGGATGCAGCTAGGGCTGCAGTTCCAGGCCACGGAGAGCCCGTGAGGCTGGGCCTGGGTCCCCCTGGGGAGGGCCTGGTGGGGAGCCTGGTGGGGGAGGGCGGGGGAGGGCACCCCGCGTCCCTGAGAAGGTACCTGGAAATGACACTGCTACAACTCACACCACGTTTCAATCGAGGTCCATAAATAAAAATCCATTTTAAATGTGCCAGGGACACCATGGTTCTGTGTGCCCACGGAGGCACTGGAAACCCTTCCTGAAGGCTGAGAAGCTCCCGATGATCCCGCCTGGCCGGCATAGCCCCCTGTACACAGGGCTTCCAAGTACAGGTCACAGGGAACACAGACTCCATGCGAATGAATGAATGAGGGAAATAAGGGAGGAACAGGCCAATGGGAATCGCCCCAGAGCCCAGATACTCTTTGACTCTGGACTTGCCCCCTATTTGCCCCCACCATGAGCTGCTGCTAGAGCCCGGGAAGGGCCTTGGGGCTGCCTCCCGGAGCAGGCAGGCTGGTTGGGGTGCTGACCAGGGCAGCTGGGGCAGAGGGAGGCAGGGGCAGGTGGGAGTAGGGTGGGGGCTGTGTGCAGCAGCCAGGGACCTCTGGCCATGTGGGATTTTTTGGATGGATTTGTTTCCACGTTCCCATCATTAAGATTCAAGATGAAAGAAGACTCAGGGACCCACACAACTCCCGAGGGAGGTCGGCCTACGAGGGGCACACACAGGGACAGGCATCACCTTACCCTCCCCCAACAGGGACTCAAACACCAGGCACAGGGGATGCCGCCGTGCCCAGGACTCCACACCCACACCGGGTCCCAGGGGTCTGCATGGACCCTGAGCCTGGGGTTGCCGGCCAGGCTGGGGAGTAGCAGAGGCAGCTGGCACCAGCCCTGGGCTCCCGTCCACTGCAGCCGCCGGGCACCTACCTGTCCTCTTACCATGATGGCCTCTGCCTGCTTGGCATCCAGCTCAGACACGGCCCTGCGGAAGCCCTTGGCCTGTGGTGTGGTGGCGTCGGGGGTGGGCATGGCTCAGTGTGGAGGTCCGGGCTCCGTCTCCACAGCCCTGGCCCAGCAGCCTCTTATAAGCTGAGCTGACGTCAAAGCCCCTCTGGGTCCCCCACCTTCCCCTCCTTACGTCCCCCACCCCTGCCTGCTGTGCCTGATGGAGGCGGGGGTGAGTGAGGAGGGAGGGAGGGAGGCGCAGGAGAAAGGGCTCGTCCGTGGAATCTAATTGCCTTCACTCCCCAGCCCTGTCTGAATCATCCTCAGCCTGCGGGCTTGCGGGGACCAGGGGGCTCGTGCTCTGCGGGGGGCTGAGACAGCCAGGGTCCCCTTGGCCCTACACCCCTCAAGGGAGCACACAGGGAAGGGCTCTGTGGCAACCCAGGGGCATACTTTTAATGAACACCAGACCCTCGTGGCAGACGGACCCAGAAAGCCCCAAGATGGGGAATCCAGCCTCCAGCCCTGGACGTCAGGAGGCGATTTGTTTGCTTCTCCCGAAGACTCCAGGCCGTGTGTCTCGTCGATGTGTTTCCTAGGAGTGCCATCTGCCCGCAGCCCCCAGGCCCTGCAGGTGTGGTCATTGCAGAGGCTCGGGCCCCCCCGTCCAGTGTGGAGGACCCTGGGAGGCTGCAGAAGACATTCCCAAGGAGATGCCATGCGTTTCCAAATGACTCCCCCCTCCTGCATTGCAGCCCCCACCAGGGTGGCCACGGCAACCAGGGCCAGGATGGCATGCCAGGGACGGCTTCCACCCCCCCACCCAGCCCCTCTGTGGCCCACTGCTAGCCTCCTGGCTTCCCTCGGAGGTCCTGTGGCCCCTTCTTTGAAGAGCACGCACGTCCCTCAGTGCTGAGGGCCCTGACGCCCTTCGCCTTGGAGAGACCTTTGCAGTTTCTCCTCTACCCCACCGGGCCTGAGGGCGAGGGTGATCCTGGGGTGACCTGAGAACTCCCTTGAGGACAACCCCAGCCTAGAGCCTCCCCCGAGTTCCGTGTCCACCCCACAGTCCTCAGGCACCCGCACCCCGCCCACGCCCACTGGCACCTCCTGCTCCCAGCCGCTGCCCGGATCCAGGAAGTGATGCTCCTGCCCAGGGTGGTTTCTGGTCGAAGGGGAGGCTTCCTCACCCCTCTGGGGTCAGCAGAGATGGCCAGAGCCCACCTTGACAACGGTGGACTGTAGAGAGGGAAGGACATGGCCCCAGAGTGCATGGCCTGAGGCTGCCACCGCTGTCCCTCCTGGAGGGGAACCGCTTCCGACAGGCATGGGGCTTCCTGTGTCTGCTGGGCTTTCTGGTGTTGGCAGCCCAAGGTGGCACACTGGGCCCAGCAGGAAGCAGAAGCCCTGGACGCTCCCTGACTTCTTGAAGGCGTTCCCCGGCTGGTCACTGTGGCACCAGAGCTGGCATCTCTCAGGGCTCATTCTGCTCTTGTCAGCTGTGGGACGACCCCCGTCCCCAATCTCTCTTCAGTCATAGCCCCTGGGACCTTTCCTAAAACTGCTTCAGCCATGGCATCCCTGTTCCACACCCCTCGGCGGCTCCTCGCTGTCCTCTGCAGGCTGAGTGCTCAGTCAGAGCAAAGGGGAGACCCCCCCGACCCTTCCCACTTCCTGCCCCAGAAGGGTTTGGGGCTCCATGATCCCCAGTTCGCAGTGTCATTCCTCAGCCACCTCTATCCAGGTGAGCTCCTGCACATCCCACAAAACCTACCTCGGTCGCTGCTCACTCTGCAAGTCCTGCCCTTTCTTGCCATGATATTAATGCCCCCTCCCTTGCACTCCTCTGGAACCTCCCTGGGGTCAGGGAAACCCACCGCTCAGCCCCTGCTGTCTCCCAGCACCCAGTGCAGACCCTGTCCTCCCTCGGAGATGCTGTGCCCCTCCACGGCGTTCCCCAAAGGCCTCCACCTCTAGGTCCTGGCCCACAGTAGGTCTGGGTGCCTGCTCAAAAGGGCGTTGGAGGGATTTGCCTGAAGACCCAACCTCTGGCCTCACCCTGCCGCCTGTGAGCTTCTGTCACCCCGGGCTGAGGCCCACACACCTGAGTCCCTGATGATGGCCCCGGGTGGCCCAGCCTCCATGCCCAGTGTCCAGGACTGCTGAAGCTCTTCAAGGATCCCCCCAGGTCCCATCAAGGTCCATGGAAGAGGCTCATTTGCCTGCCCCAGGGTTGATGCCTGGGGATCCCTCGGTGAGGCAGCGCCAGGCCCCCGAGCGCCCCGCCCCGGCTCTGCCCAGGGTGGCCTGAGTGCTCAGGTGTCCAGGCCAGGAGAGACATGCCTGACGAACACCACGCCTGAGGCTCGTGGCCAGCACTGCCGGATGTGGATTTAACCTTTCAGCAAATGTCTTCCACTGATACAAATATTGCTTTTTAATTCGGTTTCCTGCCTGGGCCAGTTGTGCTTTAATGGAAGCCCGATGGGAACGAAGCTTTCTAGACTCTTCCTTGAGGCCAGGCTCTCCGGAGGCAGGAGCTCAGGCCAGCTGCTGAGGCCAGGGAGGTCCCTGGACCCCTGAGGAGGCGAGTGCTGCCCTCAGGCCCCTGCACTTGCCCTGCCTCCAGCCTCCCGCCCCAGTCAGGCAGCCCTGCCCGTCCATTCCTGGGAAGCCTGTCCCACACACCAGCCCCTCAGGGCCAGGGAACCACACACCAGCCCCTCAGGGCCAGGGAACCACACACCAGCCCCTCAGGGCCAGGGAACCATGCTGCACCCCAGATCCAAGGCCCCCGTGGGCACGGAGGTGCCCCTGACTCCAGTCCTGGCCCTGGTCCCGCCCTCCTTTGTGCCGTGCCCCTCCCCCATCCCAGATAGTGAGGGTACCCATGGAGGCCCCGAAAGTCCACCCTGGCCAGCCTCCCCTCTCCCAGCCCGAGGCTACCTGTCCAGTCTGGACCACCCAGGATTGAGCCTTGACCTGTGTCACCCACCTGCCTCTGACCCTCTCCAGAGATGTCCACAAAGACCAGGAAGGCTCTACTCCAGCGCCCACGGGACGAGGCCCCTCCACGCTAGGCACAGGTCTGGAGGGAGCACACGGCTGCCCCTTGCCTTGTCAGAGCTCAGTGCTGGGTCAGCCTGCAGCATCCACCTTCGGGCAGCTGAGGTGTTCACAGATCCATTCTGCAGATGCGAGGACCGAGGTTCTGAGGTGCGACCTCTCAGGGGTCACACAGTGAGTCTCCAGCCCAGATTTTCCAACTCCCAAGACACTGGTCTTTCCTTTTTTTTTTTTTTCTTTTTGAAACGGAGTCTCACTCTGTCACCCAGGCTGGACTGGTGCGATCTCGGCTCACTGCAAGCTCTGCCTCCCTGGTTCACGCCATTCTCCTGCCTCAGCCTCCCGAGTAGCTGGGACTGCAGGCGTCCGCCACCTCACCCAGCTAATTTTTTGTGTTTTTAGTGGAGACGGGGTTTCACCGTGTTAGCCAGGATGGTCTCGATCTCCTGACCTCATGATCTGCCCACCTCAGCCTCCCAAAGTGCTGGGATTACAGGCGTGAGCCACCACGCCCGGCCTGACACTGGTCTTTCAAAGATCTGGTGCCACCATCCCCTGGTGCTGCGGGGCTCAGGACCCCAGACCACAGGGGACAAATCAGACAGGCTGCTGTGACCAGCGTCCCATCTACAGAGACCCCAGAGGGAAGGGCAGAGCTGGGACAGGGTTCTCTGGAGGCTGAGGTCACACCCCAAGAGACCCCTGGGACCAGCACAGTGGCCCCTGGGAAGGAGAGGGGCTGGGGCAGAGTCCCACCGGGGTGGGCTGTGAGGGAGAGGCCAGGAGTGAGGGCCGACCCAGGCCAGATCAGAGACAAAACAGGTGACTGGGGGAGTGGGGGCCCCGCGGGGGTCTGAGCAGCCCTTGCTGTCCCCTCCATTGTGACAGCCTCCACCTTCCTGCATGGAGCCCTCTGGGGTCCCCTCCATACCCCACCACCCTCTGCCACTTCCTCCTGCCATCCCTGTGGTTATGGCCCCTGCCACCATGGCTGTAAGGAGCGCTGAGCCAGCTCCATCACCAGAGCGCTCAACAGCCTCTCAGCACCAAGGCTTAATCACCCAGATTAACCACCCGGCAGGTCTGTGCCCTGGCACTGGTGTCCACTCCCCGCGTGGGGCAGGGTCAGAGCGTTGGCTTCAACCCGGCTGTGAGGCTGCTCCGCCCACAGGGAGAGTCTCTGAGGCCACCAGGCCTGATCCCCAGCACCAGCCTTGCCCACCATGGGGCCTTCCCAAATCCAGGGCTGCTGGAGGAGCCCAGCCATGTACGTGCTGGGGAGGGGCCGAGGAGGTGTTCTGGGCCCCCTAGCTGACAGGCATCGCCCTGTGGCTCTGCAGCGTCCAGACATGGCCTGGCTGTGGTGTGCTCAGGTGGCCCTGTGATCTTCGAGAGCCAGCATTGTGTCCTCTTGCGAGTGCCTGGGTAAATGCAGGCATCTGTGTGAGGCACACACACATGCACACAGACAACTCTCAATGCACGTGTGGGCACCCATGACACATGTACACCCCATAGGTGGAAGCACCATCCACACACTATACATGCAAGCACACTCACACATGACATGTACATACCACACATACAAGCACACTCATACATAACACATGCATGCACACACGGATGCATATGACACATGCATGCACTATATGTACAAGTACACTCACAAGACAGATGTACACACCACACATACAAGTGCACTCACGTACACAACAAACATACAATGCACTCATAATGACCCACGGACACACCATAAGCACACACACAGATGCACGTGCACTACACAGGGAAGCACACTCATATATGACACTACACACAACACATACAAGTGCACTCATACGTGACACACGCACACACCACACATACACGCACACACCACACATGCACATTCATGATGCATGTACACATCACATACAAGCACACACTACATGTGTGCATGCATACATGATACACGCACACACCACACATGAGCACACACTACACGTGTGCACTCATACATGACATGGGCACACCACACATGCAACACACACTACACATATGCACTCACATGTGACATATGTCCACACACACTATGCATGTGCACTCATACATGACACATACACATCACATGCATACACACAGGTGGTACAAGTGCACACATGTACATGCACACACGTGCTGGAGCACACCCTGCCCCTCTGCCCATGTCTACCCCACAGTTCTCTTTACGGTCCAGGGTTCCCAGGGTCCCCAGAGATGCCCCCTCTAGAGCCTGGGTCCCAGGGACACAGGCCTGCACCCTCCTAGACCCCCACTCACATTTGGGAGACATTGGGGGACCGTCTGAGGATTTGGGGTGTCATGCCACACTGGGCTGTCCCTCAGTTCCCATTGTCCCAAGAAGGCAGGGGACAGTGAGGCCTGCATCCTCCCCTCATGACATCTTGCCCTGGCCTTTCTGTGCTGTGTAAGGAAGCAGCTCCCCTCCGTCTCCCAAGCTGGAGGAACCAAGACGCCCCGACACAGGACAGAATCCGCCGTCCCTGTCAGACCCAAATGCCAGAGCAATTAGCCCTAACGAGGCCATCGGATGGAGCCCCGCAGCAGGGCGGGCGGAGCGCACGGACGAAGCGGCCCTGGAGCAGCCGCCCTGCTGGTCGATCGGATGCACTTAGGGATAATTGGGTGTTTGGAAGTCAGGCCCAGAGCGAGGCGGGCAGAGCAGGCACTGCACCTCCTTCGGCCTCTGAGCCCGTGGGCTGCCTCTCCTCCTCCACACCCTGGACAGTCAGCCAGGCCCTCCCTGTCCCCCACAGATGGCTCCTGCCCCCCATCTGCTCCTGCTGCGGCCCGCCTGGGGTTCCGCTTTCCCTTCCCCACCAAATCCTGCCAGGCCCTCAGGCCCAGGCTGCCCTCCTCCTCCAGGCAGTCCCCCAGTGGCCTCCTCTCTGAGCCCCTCCAGCCTGGACAGCCAGTTCTGTCCTTCCATCCTTGTTGCCCGTAGGGACTGCCTCAGTGTTGAGACCCACCATGTAGGGGGCCGAAAAGAGGGTCCTGACTCAGCCCCTGGGGCCCTGGACTCAGTTTTACCATCCACACAGTGGAGACATCAGGGATTGGCGGTTGCAGGCCCTTGTGGGAGGAGGGGTCAGTCTTGAGCCCCTTGTGCCCATGGGACCCCCAAAGGCCAAGCTCCCAGTGCCCCTCACTGCTCACCTGGCTCCAGGAGCTCCATGCCAGACTCAGGTTGGCTCAGGCTTGGGGCTGGAGGGGGAGGAGAACGGTTCCACCTATACCTGGCTGGCCCACATCACCTGGAAGCCCACCCCGGGACAAGAGGCTTCAGGGGTGTGGAGATGCTGGGATCGCCGAGAGCACCCTGGTTGTGTGCGCAGCCAGGCTTGGGAACCCATGCATCGGAGCTTGGCCTGGAGTTTTCACTGGTCTGTGTCTGTGTGGGAGACAGAGTGTGCATTCAAGGGTGTGTGTGTGCACGTGCGTGTGTGTGTGTGTGCATGCTTGTGCCAGGGAACATGTGTGGGAATGCTTCCCCATGTGTGAAAGTGTCTGCGTGCACACGTGTGTACATGCTTCTAAAATTATTCATGTGAGTGTATGATTTGATGTCCACATGCATGCATGTGTGCACTTGTGTAAGTGTGTGTGTGTCCTACGCATGCATGTGCACGTGTGCCTATAGTAGGGGCTTAGAAGGGACTGACCAGCCATGGATATGGAATAAACAGGGTGACCCCAGCTCCTGTGTCCCTCCGGACTCTCACACAACGTCATGGCTGAGGCCTCTACTGGCCCTGGGTTCCCGCCAGGGCTCTTGCTTTCTTGCAGACCCCCCTGAGCACCCGGCCTCACCCCCATGCTGGTGACTCAATCAGACCTCTGGTCCCCACCCCCTGCCCCCTCCCCCTGGTTCTTGACAGCCTCTGACAAATTAGTGGAGTGAAAGGCAGTAAGAGCGACATTCAGTTCTCGTTAGTCACTCACAGAGGCAGCAGCTGTGCTTTGACAGAAAATCACATCTAATTGCAAGGCCGCGGCCCGCCCTGGTCCCCCAGCAGTGCCAGTGCCACAGGCTTGGGTGCTAGTCATCTGGCCTGTGGCAGGGAGAAGATGTGGTCCCACTGCTGCTCTGAGCTGAGGCAGATCCACACCCAGGGCTCATATGCTTCATCCCATCTGTGCTGTGACGCCCCTTCCCAGCCACAGGTGTAGACTTGGAGGCCCCACCTGGGGAGATCAGCCCTGGCTGTGGCCTGCATGGCCCTGGGCTGCATTCACAGGGGACCTGGGCAGGCAGCTGCATGCGTGGAGGATGGTGGGAGGCAGCGGGGCATTTGCCCACAAGATACAGACTCTGGGAGGGGTGCAGGTGACCTCAATGCCACCTCTCCCAAGGGCAATCAGAGGAAGGAGGACATACAGGGCCCGAGGAGCTTGGACATACAGGGCCCGAGGAGAGGGGCCTTCGAGGTAGCCACATACAGACATGAAGGAGAGGCCGCACACCGGGTCAGAGCCGGGGAAACAGAACATGGGTGCGGAGGACGCCTTGCGTCTCCTAGGACCCATCTGGGCAGCCACTCTAGGCTCCTCTGCTTGGCTCCACGGCCTCGCCAGGGCCTTCCGTGGCCCCACCCCTCTTGGCCGGCTGTCCACGCAGCCTCCTGCACCCTCCGCCCTGGGGGCAGCTGGGCTTGGATTTAGGAGCATCCTGGGACAGAGGGGACCCCCTGTGTGTCTCATGTCCCTGAATCCTGTCCTTCCCTCCTGCACCTGCCTGGCTTTGGGGGCCTGCATGGAGCTCACCTGCTGCTGCCCGTGCTCCTGAGGGCGGGGAGGGAGGAGCAGCCCAGGCCTCCGGTTCTTGTTTCACGTGAGGCTCGGACACGGCTGCTGAGGTCCCCGGTTGGCCCCACGCTGACACTTTACGGACAACACGGCAGAGACCTCCACCACCTGGGAGAATGCAAAGGTCCCACTGTGGCGAGATCAGTCTCCAGGGGGCTCGGTAATGCTTCCGTGGGCAACTCGACTGTAAACATCCTTATTTTCCCTCCACCCATGCTAGGGAGAAATGTTTTGCTCCCTTGGGCTCTGGAAGCCCTGAGCCGATGGGCAGACCTGGAGGGAAGCCCGCAGGTGGCCTGCTCAGGAACAGCCCGCTCAGGCAGTGGCTGCTGTGACCGCCTCGCCCAGGGGCTGGTTCCCGAACCCTAAGTTCCCCGAACCGACACCACCACACCCCCGTGACCGGGTGGCCCCCTCACTTGAGGACTCACTGGGCCTGCAGTGGGGCAGCTTTCTCTGCTCCCACCCATGGGCTGCTGGTTTGGGCCTGGAAGTGTGTTCACCCCACTCCGGCCAAGCTCAGTCTCCCACTGCCCTCAGCTGCCACCCCACGGGAACCAGCCCGGGCCGGGGCTGAAAGAAGAGCCCCCGGCCCCAGTGAGACCCTCTGAGCCCCTCCCCAGGTGCCCTGGGCTGGCCCAGCCCAGGTCCTGAGCAGGAGCAGGAAGAAGGAGGTGGGCACATTCGCTTCAGGTGCCTCCGTTAATCCCGGGGCTCGGAGGAGCCCCCACCCCCAGCTGACATTTCCAGGCTGCTGCGTGCCGCTGCCCTAGCCGCCGTGATATTTAGACAGGGCTTGTTTGCCGTGTGATTACTCTGGGGCCTGGGATGAACTCTACCAACAACACCTCAGCTTTTCTCCGAAGCTTGTTTTTAATACACTCGCCGTCCGCTAAGCCGGCTCCCTCCAGCTGCGGGGTCCGGTCCCCGCCTGGGCCGGAGGGAGGACTAAGCCCAGGTTTTCCTCAGGAAGACAGATGGGTCCTCACTTTCCACACTGGGGGCAGGTCCCAGGAGGCTGGAGGCTCCATCGCCCCCATCCAGCCCCCAGGAGAATGAATTCACTCATTCACTGATTCACCCAGCAAGCATGTCCTGGGAGCCCTTTGGGAAACAGCACGGTCCCAACTTCAGAGGCTCTCGTAGTCTGGGGGGAGGGAGGCCCATGGTGCTCACATCCAGTACAACTGAGACCCCGCCAGGGCGGCCAGGGAGGTGTCTGGAACGGCCCCCACCAAATGGGAAGCACATGGCCCGTGTCCCCACCCCAGCGTGGCCTTGGGGGTGGGGGACCTGCCGTGCTTCAGGGAGCGTGAGGCCAGTGGCCAGCACAGCACAGTGCGGGGCACAGAATGGGGAGGTGGAAGGGCTGTGGTGTGGCCACACTCCCCTCACCCCACAGTCTCCAAAAGAGGATTTAACTTCCATTGTTTAAAATGTTTATTTTGAGAGACAGGGTCTTACTCTGTCACCCAGGCTGGAGTGCAGTGGCTTGATCATGGCTCACTGAAGCCTTCACCTCCTGGGCTCAAGCCATCCTCCCATTTCAGCCTCCCAAGTAGCTGGGGCTGTAGGGGCACAACAGCTCGCCCGGCTATTTTCTAAAATTTTTTTGTAGAGAGGGGGTCTCACTGTGTTGCCCCGGCTGGTCTCAAACTCCTGGCCTCAAGTGATCCTCCCGCCTTAGCCTCCCATAATTCTGGATTAAGGCTCGGCTACCACATCCGGCCAGGATTCCAAATCCTTGCAAGATGCCCAGATTCTGGGCGTGGAGAGCCTTCTGGGATCCTCTGGGCCACTGTTCTCTCTGCCAAGGCTGCTTTCTGAGGGGAGGAAAAGTAACCAGAAACCAGGAGGCCTGTGGTCCTGGCCAGCAGGTCTCAGGGAAACCAGGGCCTGGGAAGGCGTCCAGAGCCCTGTCACAGAGCTAGTGGGGCCACGCCCCAGGCCGCTCCCATCCCCAGGAGCCAGGAGAAACTGGGCGGGCCCTTGGGGTGAAGAAGTGTCACCAAGGCTGCTGGGCCCCCCACCTCGTGCAATCAGACTGGGGAGCGAGGGCGTCCTGGAGACGGAGCAGGTGGGGCAGGGTGCAGACCCTGTGTCCTGGGGGCCTGGGGGCCACAGGTGTGGGGAGACACCTGGTCTCTGCACAGCAGCCACAGGGACGTCCGGTTCCTTCCCTGCGCTGTCAGCCTCAGCTGGTCCGGGTCAGTCTGCGCCGGGCAGGCAGCCAACGCAACAAAGCCCTTCCTGGTGCAGCGGAGGACACAGAGGGGGCGAAGCCTACATCCAGGGAAGAAAGCGCTGTGGGCAGATGGCACAGGCCAGGGCTGAGAGGGCGGGCACTCTCGATGGAGCTGACCTTGGAGCAAGGCTGCCCAGGCAGGGATCTCCCAGCGCAGGGCACGGCCCCTGCAGAAGCCTCCAACCGGAGAGCTGGTGGCACGCCCAGGACCCTCCGTCCTGCCGGGGCCTGGGCCCAGACCCGCCCGTCCTCACCTTAGACAGGACTTATTGGCCTCGCGATGACTTTGGGGCCCGGGACGAACTCGATTGGATGCCTCAGCTTGCCGCCTGTTTTTAATATATGGTCCCCCAAGCAGGGGACCTTCCTTCTGCCGCCCGCCGCCCCGCCCCGCAGGTCCCCAGCAGCAGCCCCTTTCCACGTGTGTGTGACCAGTTCGTTCACGTCGACTCCTCCCCTGGACGGAGGCTTCTGGAAAGCTGAAGTTGGCCCCTTGGTTCCCCTGTTGCTGGGCAGGACGGGCCCTCAGAGCCTGGTGGATGAACAGGCAAGTAGAAAAGTTTGGGAACACCAGGCTCAGAGATGAGAAGAGGGGGTGGATTGGCCGCCACATGGCAAAGCCACGGACCAGCTCTCCCTGCCACGGCCAGTGGACCTGGGACTCGGGTTCTCCAGCAAGTGCCCCAGGTGGCTCAGAGCAGGCACTGCTTCCCTCTGGCCCTTTCCCTGAAGCCCACTCATGTCTCCACCCCTGCCCACTCCCCACAGGCCGGGGTGCACTTGGAGCCCCGAGGACCTCTGAGGCTGTTGCCACCCCCATCTGTTCCGGCTGCTTTCTATTACTGGGCTTGTAAAATAATTATTGTTTTGCTGTACATAAGATTTACCTGTTTGTACATAAGATTTACCTTTTTTGTTTTGTTTTCATTTTTGATTTTTTTTCCTTTTTTTTTCTTTTTTTTCTTTTTTTTTTTTTTTGACAGGGTTTCACTCTGTCTCCCAGGCTGGAGTGCCGTGGCACAATTTTGGCTTCCCGCAGCCTCGAACACCTGAGTTCAAGCGATCCTCCCACCTCAGCCTCCCAAGTAGCTGGGACTATAAGCGGGTGCCACCACAGCCAGTTTATTTTTTATTATTTTTTGTAGAGATGAGGTTTCTCTGTGTTGCCCAGGCTGGTCTTGAACCCCTGGGCTCAAGTGATCCTCCCACCTCCCAGTCCCTCGGCCTCCTAGAGTGCTGTGCTTGCAGTAGTGACCCACTGCGCCTGGCTAAAATTTACTGTTTTAACCATTGTCCATTGTCCAGTCAGTGGCATTAAGTACATTCACGTGGTTGTGAAACCGTCACAGCCATCATCTCCAGGACTCTTTTCATCTTCTAAAACTGAAACTCTGTTCCCCATTAAACACTCGTTCCCCAGCTCCTGGTACTGACGTTGGCTGTCTGTCTCCACACCTGTGACTGCCTTAGGGACTGTGTCTAAGTGGGTACCGTCGTTGGTTCTCTGTCTCTATGTCTGTGACTGCCTTAGGGACCGCATCTAAGTGGGTACCGTCGTTGGCTCTCTGTCTCTATGTCTGTGACTGCCTTAGGGACCGCATCTAAGTGGGTACCGTCGTTGGCTCTCTGTCTCTATGTCTGTGACTGCCTTAGGGACCGCGTCTAAGTGGGTACCGTCGTTGGCTCTCTGTCTCTGTCTGTGACTGCCTTAGGGACCGCATCTAAGTGGGTACCGTCATTGGCTCTCTGTCTCTATGTCTGTGACTGCCTTAGGGACCGCATCTAAGTGGGTACCGTCGTTGGCTCTCTGTCTCTATGTCTGTGACTGCCTTAGGGACCGCATCTAAGTGGGTACCGTCGTTGGCTCTCTGTCTCTATGTCTGTGACTGCCTTAGGGACCGCGTCTAAGTGGGTACCGTCGTTGGCTCTCTGTCTCCACACCTGTGACTGCCTTAGGGACCGCGTCTAAGTGGGTACCGACGTTGGCTCTCTGTCTCCACGCCAGTGACTGCCTTAGGGACCGCATCTAAGTGGGTACCGTCGTTGGCTCTCTGTCTCTATGTCTGTGACTGCCTTAGGGACCGCGTCTAAGTGGGTACCGACGTTGGCTCTCTGTCTCCACGCCAGTGACTGCCTTAGGGACCGCGTCTAAGTGGGATGCTGCAGGACCTGCGCTTCTGAGGTTTATTTCGCTCAGCACGATGCCATCAGGGTCATCCCTATGCAGCAGTGTCAGAATTTCCTTCCTTTCTAGGATGGAATGGTCGTCATTGTGTGGATGGGCCATCTTTTGTTCATTCATTCACCTGTCAACACACACTTGTGTTGCACTCGCTTTTTGGCTCTTGTGAGTTCCAAACCTATGAACGTGAGCGCACAAGCATCTCCTTGAGACCCTCCTTTTTTTTTTTTTTTTTTTTTTGATACGGAATCTCGCTCTGTCACCCAGGCTGGAGTGCAGTGGCATGATCTCGGCTCACTCCGTCTCCTGGGTTCAAACGATTCTCCTGCCTCAGCCTCCCGAGTAGCTGGGATTACAGGATGCCCCACCATGCCTGGCTAATTTTTATATTTTCAGTAGAGACGGGGTTTCACCATATTGGCCAGGCTGGTCTCTAACTTCTGACCTCATGATCCACCTGCCTCGGCCTCCCAAAGTGCTGGGATTACAGACGTGAGCCATCACGCCCAGCTGAGATCCCCACCTCCTTTCTATACAAACATACACACACATTTTTTTTTTTAAAGAGATGGGGCCTTACTCTGTTACCCAGGAGTGCAGTGGCACCATCATGGCTCACTGTAGCCTGAAAACTCCTGGGCTCAAGCGATCCTCCCACCTCAGCCTCCCAAGGAACTGGGAATGCAGGTGTGCACTACCACGCCCGGCTAATGTTTTAATTTCTTGTAGAGATGGGGGATCTCCATATGTTGCCCAGGCCGGTGTTGAACTCCTGGCCTGGGTGATCCTCCTGACGTGGCCTCCTAAAGTGTTAGAATTATAGGCGTGAGTCACTGCACTCAGCCTTCTTTCAATTCTTTTGGGGCTAGACCTAGAAGTGGCATTGGTGGGTCACATGGTGCTTCTGTTTTAATGTTTACTGTTTTGCACAGTGGCTGGAGCATTACACACTCCCCCCAACACAGCACAAGACTTCCAATTCCTCTACATCTATATTATTATTATTATTATTATTATTATTATTATTATTGTTTTGAGACGGAGTCTCGCTCTGTCGCCCAGGCTGGAGTACAGTGACCAGATCTCAGCTCACTGCAAGATCCGCCTCCCGGGTTTACGCCATTCTCCTGCCTCAGCCTCCCGAGTAGCTGGGACTACAGGCGCCCGCCACCTCGCCCGGCTAGTTTTTTGTATTTTTTAGTAGAGACGGGGTTTCGCCAGGTTAGCCAGGATGGTCTTGATCTCCTGATCTCGTGATTAGCCCGTCTCGGCCTCCCAAAGTGCTGGGATTACAGGCTTGAGCCACTGCGCCCGGCCATCTATATTATTTTTAATTTTAGTTACACGAGCAACAGATTCTCCTTTGAACACACACATACTCACACACGTGCACACACACAAATATAAAAAGGTGCATGTGCTCCTGGCCCCCCTGCCTGGATACTGGAGGGTGAGCCTCTCTGGGGAGGAGGGAATCATGAGCTCTGGGAGCCCACATTCATGTTCTTAGGAAAGCCCCAGCACCTCTCCCGTCACACTCCGCCAGCACTACCCAACAGCATCTGTCTTCCAGGTCATCACCCACGCCCGACATTAGGAAGCTTGACGGACACTTCAGCGGCATCTCAGGTCCACCTGCTTCCCAGGCATCTCTACTTCTCCCTCTCTCGAACAATCCCTTTGCCGCTTCCCCTCATCTTCCCTTTGGGGGCTTGCATTTTCCATGATGAGACGTGGGAATTCTTTATGCATTCCCGACATGAATCCTTTTTGGCAGGAAATACCATCTCCCGGATCCTGGTCCACCCTTTACCATGTTTATGGAGACTGTGGTCATCAAGAAGGCTTGGCATTGATGTGGCCTCGGGGAGCCAGGCTTGTCAACCCTCTCCTTTGTGGTGTCTACAGCCTGGATCTTGTCCAACAACCCACCCCAGAAACAGCAATGTTCCCCCAAAGAAAGGAAGCGCCAGCCCCCTCCTCGTGCACACTGGAGTAGGGGACTGTGTTCCCAGAAAAGCATATGTAATGTCATAGTGCAGTTTTGCATTTAGATAACAAAATAGCAAACGTGGTCTATTGTTTCTCTTTTACAAACCGCAGATGGTGGGCTGGGCAGAATCTTCCGAACTGGGGTGAACGTACCTGTGAGTGCCTGTGCAGAGGAGGCAGCATGGAGGGCAGGGCCTCCAGGCGATGCTGATGCTGAGGTTTTGATGTTTATCAAAGGGATCAAGGGTTAGGAAGGCAGAGAGAGCTGTCAGGTCCACAAGCACTGAGTTGCCCCAGGGAACCCTGCGGAGGGAGCAGGCAGGCCACGCACCCCACCTTCCTAGGGAGGGCCTGGGCGTCAGGGCTGGGCGACGTGAGGAGGCTGACTCTGTCCGGGCCGCCCCGGGATCCCCGCCCCCTGCCCCAGTGCACCCCCAGGAGTGGCTTCTCATTCGGGTCAGAATGGGGACCCTCAGGCTCGCATCCTCTGAGGATTCGTCTGGGGGCAGCAGGGGGCCTGGGCTGGCCCTAGACTTGAGGCCAGCGTCATTACTGCTGCCCTGACAGTGTCAGAGCCTGTGCCTGGCTCGCGCTCCAGAGAAGGAGCTGCAGAAACTCAGCCTAGATGGGCAGTCTCCCGAGGAAGCTGGGGGAGGGGGTTCACCCGGAGCTGGGGTGGGGTCACAGGCAAGGCGGTGGTGCCAGAGTGCATTTGGCTGTTTGGAAGGGGGTAGGGATGGCAGGATCTCCAAATGACCTCCTCTGGAAGGAGCCCTTTCCTTCTAGATTCGGCTCCTGGGGTCCCCACCCTCATGGTCCTCAGAATGCTGTATGCCCCCTCCCCACTGTTGGCCTGGGCAGGGAGCAGTCAGAGGGTGGTGCTGGCGTCCAACATCCTGGCCCCTCTTCCTGGCTGCAACCCGGTACCCATGTGTAAATGGCTGTGGTTTGGGGCCTTCCACTCCCTCCGCATCTGACCTCTGCTTGCCACCTTCCCTTATCCAGGCTGTTGCCCCCTCAGCCCCAGGGTCTCCCTCCTTCTCCACATCCCCACCGACAGCTGGGAGTCCAAACAAACAGCATGGTCCATGCAGCCTGCCACAGCTCCATGAGACACCCAGGCTGAGTGGACCCCTGAAATGTGTACACAGGTCTCACGGTTCTTCCCAGCCACCCCCACTCTATCTCTTCCCAGCAAACATCTCCCAACACAGGTACTTCCGTGGTTTCGCCAAACACACGTTGCCTCGGCCACTCTCTTACTCAAGCACTTTCAATGGCTCCCACTGCCTGAAAATGATGGCATGACCTCAGGTCTTGCCAATGCAGGCTCTCTGGTGGGTTGGACCCTCCACTCTTTAGCACCCCCCCTCCCCTGCGTCCTTCTGCTCGCAACCCCCACGCTCCAGTCTCAGAGCCCACAGGAGGGGCCTCTTTTGACCCCAAGAGTAAAATTTCCAGACATTTTTAGACAACAGTACATTTGAATATTGATTCTGACCTGTTCTGAATGCTCCGGTGACTTATTTTATAAAGGACCCCAGCACAAAGGCCTTCTCAGCCTGATATCCCTGTGGGCACCAGAGGATGGCATCCAGACGCAAGCAGCGTTTACCCAGAGGACACAGGTGCACTCCCTCAGAGCCTCCAGGTGAAGCCACTGCAACGCCCGCTGAGGAGACAAAAGATGAGGGCGGCCCACCCAGGCCTCCCCGGAAAGGCTGCTGAACCAGGCGGCTGCATTGGGAGGGCAGCAGAGGCAGGAGCAGGAGGCACGGCCGGGTGAAGGGGGCCCTTCCCAGGACGGCAGCCCGAGAAGGAAGCGGTGCCAGGGACTGCTCTCCACGACAAGCTGCGAACACAAGATATCTAAGTGCGTGCACACACACAGACACACACACACACAAACACACATCACACACCACAGACACCATACACATACATGCACACCACACCATATACACACCACACGCCACATACAACACACACAAACCACACACACGCCACACACATGCACACCACACACACCACACACACATACCACACCACATCACATACAAACACACCACACACAAACCACACACACATCACACATACCACATACACACCACACACAAACCACACATATACACACCACACACACCATACACACACACATGCACACCACACCATATACACACCACATGCCACATGCAACACACACAAAATCACACACACAACACACATACATGCCATACACATGCACACCACACACACCACACACACGCCACACCACATACAAACACACCACACACACAAACCACACACACACACCACATACATACCACACAACACACACAACATACACAAACCACACACACCAGACACACAAACACCACATGCCACATACTCACCACATACACACCACACACACATATACACCACACACCACATACAAGCTACACGCCACACACAACACACACAAACCACACACACCACACATACCACACACACCTACATACATACCACATAAACACAAACCACATGCCACACAAAACACACATAAACCACACACTACACACACCAGACCCTACACACACACCACACACACATACACACCACACACACATACACACCACACACCACAAACACCTACATACACACCACACACATACCACACAAACTACACCAATCATACACATACACATACACACCAAACACACACCACACACAGCTACATATACACCACACACACTACACAAACTGTGCAAACCACCCACACACCACATACACACACCACACACACCACACCCAATACACACACACCACACATACATACACACCACACACACACCACACCCAATACACACCACACAAACTATGCAAACTACACACACCACATACACACACCACACACACACAACACACAATACACACACAGCACACATACGCATCACGCATAAACCCACACCACACACAAACACCACACACCACATACACTACACACAATACACACCACACACACCACACATACCACACAAACTGCATAAACCACACACACATATCACACCACCACACACTTACAAACACAATGCACATACACACACCACACATCCATATACACCACACACACAAACATCACATACCATACATACACACACACACACACACACACACACCACATATATAGGCACACATAACACATACATCATACACATCACACACACACCACATACACATGCCACACACGTGCAACACACACATATCACACACTACACACACATACAGGCACACACATGCACACCACACACACAACACACATAGATCACACACCACACACACATCCCACACATACCACACCCACCACGCACACACTTCACACACCCCATACACACCACACATGCACACACCGCACATGCTACACACCACACACACATCACACACACCACGCACACAACCACACACCACACACACACCACACACGCACTCCACACATACCACACACACCATATACCACGCACACCACAAACACACAGCACACACACCCCACACACACTCCACGTGTCACACACGAACACGCCACAGACGCTACAGCCACATGCGTGTGCTCTATCCACACAGCCTCTGGATGGGGAGGTAGGAACCTGGCACAGGGCTGTCCCGTGGCCCCATTGGGTGTTCTGTGGAATGTGTATGGATCCCTATTCATACGTAGATACGTAGAGGACAGCCTGACAACCCCCCTGGCGAATGCAGTCCCATGATCTTTGGCACAGGTGCCAAGGCCACTCAGTGGGGCAAGGACGGCCTCCTCCACAGAGGGCGCTGGGAAACCGGGATGCCCAAATGCAGAAGTGCGATGCTGGACCCCTCCCTTGCCATCCAAAAATTAACGCCAAACAGGTCAACGGCCTGGACGTAGGGTCTGAGACGGTAGAGAGAATGCACAGGGCCAAAGCTTCACAGCCTCAGACCTGGCAGTGATTTCCCAGACGTGACATCAAAGGTGTAAGCAACAAAGAGATAAACTGGACTCGAAAATTAAAAAAAAAAAAACAACTTTGTGCATCAGAGGACATCATCAACAGTACAACGGCAACTTCCAGAACAGGAGAAAATGCCACAAATCACACACCTGATCGGGGAGTAGTACCCAGAGCACAGGGAGAACCCCTAAAACACAACCGCCAAACACCAGATTCAAAAGTGGGCGAAGGACACAGACGGGCGCCTCTCCAGGGAAGGTGTATCAAGAGCAGCAACCGCAGGGAAAGGTGCCCAACGCCACGAATCGTTAGGACAATGCCAATCAAAACCACAGCACGACAGGACCCCACACCCGTTAGGGCGGCCACCATCAGCAAACCCAAAAAATGCACGACAGGAAACAGCAAGTTCTCACGAGAATGTGGAGAAATCAGAGCCCCTGTGGTGGGGACGTGCCGCGGGGCAGCCGCTGTGGACGGTACCCTGGCAGCACCCCCGCAGGTTAAGGGGCACTAGAGGCTGCCGCACTCCTATTCCTACGCCGATGCCCAAAAGAAATGAAACCTATGTCCACACGGGGACATGTGTATGACTGCTCAAACAGTGTTATTTGCTGTCGCCAAAAAGTGGAGTGAACCCAAAGTCCACCGGCTAAGACCACGTCTTGTGGTCCACGCATACAACGGGGCACGATTCAGCCTTAAAAAGGAAGGACATTCTTATACCCGCTATGCCGTGGATGAACCTCAAGAACCTTACAATCAGGGAGAGGAGCCAGTCACAACAGGACAAACGCTGCCCGATTCTGCTCCCATGTGGTCCCTAAAGCCGTCAAATCCGTTGGGATGGGGAGGAGAATGGGACTGCGGGTTCGGGGTGGGGGCAGCGGAGGGGATAGGGAGTGAGTGTTTCAGGGGACAGAGTTCAGTTTGGGAAGATGACAGAGTTCTGGAGATGACGGTGGTGATGGCTGCCCAGCAGCCTGAATGTGCTTAATGCCACTGAACTGTGCACTTAAAGTGGTTCAGATTAGAAGTTTTATGTTATGTGTATTTGACCGCAAAAAACTGGAAAAAGTATAATATAAAAAAAGGGAGAAAAGAATGTTGAAAAAGAGACCCCAGAACGAACTCTTCTGCAGAATGAGGGGCTGCCTCACGTGTTTTTCTTTGCCAGCCTGGAGTTTCCACCCGTGGTCAGCGGGCACAGAGGGCTGGGCTGGAGGCAGAGACCGCCTGGGTCAGCGGCAAGGCCGTCTCTCAGCAACCCTGGGGCAGAGCAAGCAGCCCCTCCTGGGAGGCCAGAGGGGGAATGGACACAGGCCCACCCAGGGGCCGGGCAGCTGGTGGGCACACCCCGTGGGGACTGGGAGTGCAGAACCACTGAGGCAGCACCTCAGGGAGCCCTGGGGAGTGTCCCCTCTGGGTCCACACAGCACTAAGGCCGCCTCTGGGGCATAAGGTCGGCAGCCCACCCACCACGGCACTACGCTGCCTGTGCCCTCCTCATGGGCAGAGTGGGCGTCTAGAGCCTGGCAGGACCCCTTCTGGCTTGTTGTCCACAAGTCCCCAGTTACACAGCCCAAGCCGGCTTTGGAGGGGCACGGTGACAGAGCCCCTCCCTGCCCTCTGCAGGAAGCCGGGAAGGAAGGGTGGACCCCTCCCATTCCAGGCTACTCCCGCCCCACAGGGAGGGCCGTCTTGGCGGTGAAGCCTGAGGCTCAGGGTCCAGGCAGAAAGGGCTGGTTCCTCCAGACCGCCAAATGCCGTTGCTACTTATTTCTTCTCCATTAAAAGCCTCGGGACCAGTTATTGATTTCTTATTAAGATGTGTTATCGTCCATGATACAGCAAAGCGAACAAAACTGGAGAAAATAGAAGCAGAGGTGAAGGCGAACGCGCACGTGGCCGCGCTGCTCATGGGGCTCTGAGCGTGTTGTTTCGCTGTCACCGCAGGTGGCCTTGCTGCCATCATCCCGTTGTGTGTCAGAAACCTTTTCCGTGGCGTCTGTATCAATCTGCTTTTAACAAGGAGGAAGGAAGGGCCTGATCCCGTGCCAGCTGCGTGGGGGTGAGGGCTGCCTGCCCCGGGCCTTCGGCTGAGTTGGTTTGGAAAGCACTTCCTTTGTCTAATTACACCCTGATCTGGTATCCAGGGAAACAGCTGCATCTTAATCCTCAGGGCAGGACATTAGTTTGTCTTTTATCTGTCCACAATCGGCACTGGGGCCACGTGGAGTCAAAGTGTGCTGACTTCTCGCACGCACGCGGAGGCTAATTGCAGGGACACGGAAAGCCAGAGACCCCTGCGAGTAGAGCACCCTACCAGTGGGCAGGGGGCAGAGCCGGAGCTGCCCGTGCTGAGCAAGCCCTGGGCACCTGCCTGGCAGGAAGGTCAGGGTGGAGGAAGCGGGTGCAGGTGGCTGAGATTGCAGAGGGAGAAAGCGAGGGAGGAAGGAGAGGGAAGGAGAGGAGGATGAGCGAGGGGAAGGAGGAGGCCCTGAGGCTGTCTCAGGGAAGGGTTTGGGGCCTATGACTCTGCAAAGGAGGAACATAACTGTTCCCTGGTTCCCTTTGTGTGTTGACTTTGTCACCAGGCACATGCTAACCTTTCAGTGGATGAGGATGTTGGTGGCTTTATATTCGTTATTGAGGAAACACAGATTTTTGTTTTCGTTTTGAGATGGCGTCTCTCTGTCACCCAGGTTGGAGTACAGTTGCAGGATCACGGCAACCTCCATGGCCTCAATCAATCCTCCGACCTCAGCCTCCTGAGTAGCTGGGACTATAGGGACACGCCACCATGCCCTGTTAATTTTAAAACAATTTTTTGTAGAGACGGAGCCTCACTATGTCACTCAGGCTGGTCTCAAACTCCTGGGCTTAAGCGATGCCCCTGCCTGACCTCCCAAAGCATTGGGATTACAGGCTTGAGCCGCCACACCTGGCCTGAAACCACAGTTTTTTAACTGAAAAAAATAGGTATGTATATTTATGATTAAAATGGTAACCCCATGCTCACTAGAAAAATGTAAAACATACAAAAATGCATAAAGAAGAAACCGAATAGCTTCTAGAACTCCTAGAACAAACACACAAAATAGGTAAAGGCCCCTAAGGAATAATCTGTGACCCCCCGCACCCCTCCCCGAGCCTGGATAAATCGGGTGCGCTGTGCGGACACCCCACGGGACACGAAATTTAAAGTGGTGGCTATGTCTGGGGAAGGAGGGAAGGAGGGAGGGAAGCTCAGTGAGCCAGGGGTATGGGCAGGGCTGGTTTATCATTCTTTAAATCAAGGTGCACGTGAGGCTAAGTCTGGGTGTGACGGAGCTGGGCAGTGGCCACTCCGAGGTGCTGGTGATTACTGTCTTCGTGAATCGAGATGGTCAATCATTAACGTCCCCTAACCCCTGGGGTGTACCCTGGGGGGGCCCTGGCTAGGTGCAGTGTGACTTCTCGGGGTGAAGCAGGAATGCACCCTCCTGGGTCACCCCCTCCAGGCTGAGACCCGACCCCGTTCACTGTGGCCTGGGCAGCGAGAAGTCCCCAGCCACAGGCCCTGTGGTCCAGCCAGGGCTCCCGACCTCCCAGCCCCCCAGTCCCCAATATTGCACACCCAAAAGAGGTGAGTTTCATCTCAGAAAGGGGGTGCTTGTTGGCTTAACCTGGGACACTCCTGGCCCGGCAGTCGGTAGAGCTGTCTCCAGGCCAAAGGCACACCCGTGGGCAGGGGTCCGTGTTGTGAGATACCAGGGTGCCCCCCATGGCTGGGTGCTCTCCCCACAGGACAAGAACTCGGCTCCAGGAAGGATCAGCCGTTCCCAGAGGGAGTGGAGGCTCAGGGACCCCCCCACCAAGGTCCTGGTCTGGGGCAGTTGGGACTGAGCAATCTTCTTCAGGGGAGCAGCCTTGGGGACCCCAGAAGGCAGAGCCTGATGTCCCTAAGCTGACTCTGCAGGGGGGAGCATGGTGGCCGATCGCTGAAGGTGGCCCCCTCCCTCCCTTTCTCCCCTGTTTCCAGGGGTAAGGCTGGCTACAGCCCTGCCCACTGAGGGGCCAGCGTTGTCTTGGGCATCAGGCACTGGTGCAGGGTCAGACAGTGCCTAGGCAAACAAGGGAGAGGCTGTCTGGGGGCAGCTCAGAGGCCAGAACAGGGTTGGCCCTGGGGACGGTGCTGTGTAAAAAGAGGAGGCCCAGCTTGGTGGTGGGCGCCTGTAATCCCAGCCACTCGGGAGGCTAAGGCAGGAGAATAGCTTGAACCAGGGAGTTGGAGCTTGCAGTAAACAGAGATCGCGCCACCGCACTCCAGCCTGGGCAACAGAGCGAGACTCCGTCTCAAAAAAAAAAAAAAAGAGGGGGCCCCAGGCTCAAGGCCTCACTTGCCCACTCTCTGGTGGGCCTCAGTGTCCCCACCTGGGCAGCGTGTGTCCTCATACCAACCCCGTGGGCTACGGTGGGAATCAGAGGGGTGATGGGGTGCAGTGATGGCTCAGGCGGCCACGGTGGCGTCACAGGGCCTGGTGTGCGCGCCAGCCCCAGACGGTCCTGCTGGCTGTGGCACAAGATGTTCTCTCCCGGGGTGCGCATCCTGACCTTGCCTGCGGGCACCGCTGAGCTGCTCTGCTCCTCAACACAGCGGCCCTGGTCTGTGTCACTGTGACAGGTGACACCATTGCTCCGTTCCACTGGGAGGTAGGCAGAGGCTCCGGGCAGAGGCGGGGTGTGCCGTGTGCTGTCCTCAGCAGTGGGAGACCGAGGAAGGCACAGCTCTGTCAGGACAGGGATGCGGGCTGGGGGTCAGTTCAGGAGAGACCGTCCATGAGGGCGGCGGGGGCCCAAGTGGACACAGGGAGGGCAAAAGCAGGGGCAGGAACGGAGGCGCCATCAGGCCGGCCTGGAGCAGGGAGGACGGGGTGCAGCACGGGGCGGGGGCTCGGCACAGTGCCCAGGAGAGGCCCAGCCCCGCCCCTGTTCTTGGAAGGGCCTCAGCTACAGGCCCACAAGGAAGTCCAGTTTACTGTCTGGTCCACCTAGCTGGGTGCTACTGGGAACCCCAGTGAGGGCAGACCCCTGGGAATCCACCCACGGGGCCATCCCACCCGAAACCCCATACTCGAGGCCTAACCCGCTGTACCCTTGGCCCCATGTTCTTCTCCCCGAAGACACCAGACTCCAAACCCAGGGAGTGGGGAGCTGGGGTCTGTGCCAGTGACTTGTCACAGCAGTGCTGGTGCTGAAACAGCTGCGATTTGTGCACACACATGTGATAGAGCGTGTGGGCCCGGCCCTGTGCACACGCATGTGAGAGTCAGAGTGTGTGAGCCCGGCCCCGTGCACACATGTGAGAGTCAGAGCGTGTGAGCCCAGCCCTGTGCGCACACATGAGAGTCAGAGTGTGTGGGCCTGTCCCTGTGTGCACACATGTGAGAGTCAGAGTGTGTGATCCCAGCCCTGTGCGCATACATGTGAGAGTCAGAGTGTGTGAGCCTGGCCCCGTGCACACATGTGAGAGTCAGAGCGTGTGAGCCCGGCCCCATGCACACATGTGAGAGAGCGTGTGAGCCCGGCCCTGTGCACACGCATGTGAGAGTCAGAGCGTGTGGACCCGGCCCTGTGTGCACACACGTGAGAGAGCGTGTGAGCCTGGCCCTGTGTGCACACACGTGAGAGTCAGAGTGTGTGGGCCTGGCCCTGTGTGCGTGCACACATGTGAGCGTCAGAGCGTGTGACCCTGGCCCTGTGTGCACATGTGTGTGCATGCTGAGGGTCAATGGAAGACCAGGTCACCTGTGAGGGCCAGCCTAGCCTGGTGAGAGCAGTGATGGTGGCTGCAAGGGGGACAGAGAGGGAGGGGACAGAGGATGGGGAGGCGTTGGGTCCTGGTCCTGCCGCCCAGCTGGATCTGGGATCTACCTGCAGGGATGGGGAGAAACCTGAGCAGGCTGCACGCCCTTCCTGGGCACAATGGTCTCCACGGTGTGCACAGGTGCTTCTGTGGGGTATGGATGTGCGTTTGCTGCAGATGGACTGAGTGTGTGTGTGCATTTGTATGTGACCGTGTGCATCTGTGGGCTGAGAAGTTGCAAGTATGTTTCTCCCTGGATCATGTTGATCTGGGATATGGATGGGGTGGGCTCTCGGGGCCTGCAGCTTCCCTGTCCCCTGCACCCTGAGCTCACCCCAGGAACCCCCCAGCATGCTTGCTCCCAGGGTCTCCAGCACCTGCCCCACTCCCGCCTGTCCACGCCCTCTAGCTCCGTGGATGGCCGCAGCCACACTCAGGCCCATGTCCCAGCTTAGCTGGTGCTCCTCTTCCTTGCAACTGCCATCCTCTCTCTTGCTGCCTGGGGTGCACACTTCCTGGTGGGTGGCGGGTGACAGGCATTCTGGGCCATCTCTGTCCTTGCAGACTGAGGCCCAGCCCCTTCCTTGGTGTTCTCTGAGGCTGGCACCCCCTCGTGGCCATCTGTGGCATAACCTCGCTCCCAGCCACCTGTGCCAGAAAGAGGCTGGGGGTCCACAAAGCCCCCTCCCTGCCCGGGGAGGGGCCTGGCAGGCAAACCTGACAGAATAGTCTGTGGGGGCATTTGTGGGCGCCTCAGGGCCCCTGGGCCAGCTGGCATCGGGTGCACTGAAGGTGGGTGCATGGGCCCCAGTTTCCCAGATGCCTCTGGGCTCCCCAAGCCCCTGACATGGTCGGTCAGGGGTAGAATTTTCTAGGGACGCTTCCACACAGCTCCCAGACACCCAGGTGGGAGCAGGGGGCTTCTCGAAAGGCCTCTGAAGGCCTGAGAGGACCCCTGTGCCTCATTGACTCCCACCGAGGGCTCTTTCCTGCCTTCTGAATTGGCCCCAGCCCACCCTTAGCAAACCAGCCTTGCAGTCAGGCCCCTGGCTTGTTTTGGGAGGCCATGCGGCTCCAAGTTCAGACCCCAGCCCTGAACCAGGCTGCTCCCCGCTTCCCGCCCCCGGGGAGGGTTGCACTGCTCTATTCGCAACAGCCCACCCCGGCAGCTTCGCAGGGCACTGGTGGCCTCGCAAATTTGTGCAGCACCACGACCCCCTGGGGCTCTATGTCCATCACCCCCATTCCACAGGTGGGAAAACGGAGGCCTGCGGACAGTGAGTGGCAGCGGGGCCCAGGCCTTCAGACCGGGCGCCAGGCTGCTTCCACCGCCTTGAGGAAGACGCATCTTGGGAGGAGGGCGTCCTGCCAAGATGGAGGGGCGGTGCCCACCCCTGCCCGTGAGTCAGGGCATCAGATCTCGTGGGCACCACTCACAGGGGCAGATGTGGCAGGGGTCAGCTGGGGCCTGGGCCGGATCTGGGGTCTTGGCGTCAGGGGGCTGAATCTGGCCTGGTAGAGGGTGGGCTGTCCCTGGGCTGTGCTGTGGCCCAGCCGGCTCTGGGGTCCAGCCACCACCACGCTCACCATTATCCCCAAGAAACCGGTGGGCCCAGGGCCAGTGGGTGCAGGTGAAGACCTGGGTTCTGGACCACACAGGTCATGAGGGTCTCCATCTGTAGCAGGGAAAGGGGTAGGGGTTTGAGGTGAACAGAAGGATGAGCGTGTGGCCTCATCAGTCTCTGTTTCTCTGTCTGCGTCTGTCTCTATCTGCCTCTCCCCATCTCTGTCTGTCTCTATCTGTGTCTCTGTCTCTCTGTCTCCGTGTCTGTCTCTTCCCAGTCTGTCTCTATCTTTGGGTCTCTATGTCTCTGCTTCTGTCTCTATCTCTGTCTCTCTCTTATTCTATCTTTGTGTCTCCATCTCTCCATTTCTGCATCTCTGTCTCGCCATCTCTGTCTCGCCATCTCTGTGTCCCTATCTCTGCGTCTCTGGCTCCTCATCTCTGTCTTCATCTCTGTCTCTCTGTCTCTCTGTCTCTCTGTCTCCCTGTCTCTCTTTGTCTCTGTCTCCCTGTCTCTGTCTCCATCTCTGCATCTCTGTCTCCCCGCCTCCATCTCTCTTCTGGCTCTCTCCATCTCTGTCTCCCTGTCTCTGCGTCTCTATCTCCTCACCTCTGTCTCCATCTCTGTGTCTCTGCCTCCCCTTCATCTCTCTGTCTCTCTGTGTCTCTGTCTCCCCTTCTCTGTCTCCATCTCTGTGTCTCTGCCTCCCTGCCTCCATCTCTCTGTCTCTCTGCATCTCTGTCTCCCCGTCTCTGCGTCCCCGTCCCCGTGTCTCTGTCTCCCATCTCACACGTCCAGTCGGGGAGGAGGAGGAACCCTGGGTGCTGAAGGCAGAAGTCAGGTGGAAGAGCCGCCCTGCAGGGTGTCCAGGTGGCCACAAGGTGGGGCCGTCGCCCTATGTCCAGGTGGCCAGGCTGCAGGAGGAGGGTGCTGGCTCCTCAAGGAGGAGAGGGGCTGGGAAGGGGTCAGGAAAGGGGAGCTGGGGTGGGACTCAGGGGGTCTCCATCAGATTGCTCTCAGGGAACCAGGCTGGTCCCCAGGACCCCAAGGGAGAGACAAGACCGCAGGAGGTGCGGCTCAACTGTGACTGCCACAGGACTGGGGCAGGGGAAGGGTGGAGGGGCCAGGTGCGGGCCGCCCGAGGTGCTGACACTGCCAGGCAGGGCAGGGGTCGCTCACGTCCCAGGAGGCCTCCATGAGAGTCCCACAGTCAGGTGCAGAGGTCTCCGAAGTGCCTCAGTCCCACCTACAATCTAGCTCTGTGGCTGGGGCCTAACGGGGGCTGTTGGGGGCCAGGCCTGAGGACGTGGGGCCCCCAGACACATTCTCTCTACAGGCACGTCGCATGCCACACACTACATATGCACACGCACACTCGCGGGCCCTGCAAACATGCATGTGCAGATGCCAGCACACATGGCCCTATGTACAGCACACATCGCAGTCACACACACGCCCCTGGCAGCCTCCTGCACAGCTGTGCACACACTTACCTCCCAGGAGAAAGGAAAGAATCACATCCCAGCCCAGAAAGACTGACCACCGTGGCACCACAGCCCGGCCTGCAGGGTAGCAGGGAAGAGGCTAGCAAGCGACGAACGGGGGCCGGTCCGTGACCCCAGCTCCCTAACCGGGCACCAGCCGCCGGGGCATCTTGCCCCTGGGCTCCAGCTTCCCTGGTAGGATCCACATGGCCAGGCCACGCACAGGTCCCACCTCTCCCCACCCAGCTCAGCGTCCTTCATCACCCACACCCCACATGCCCTGTGCCATCCCACTCAGAGACCTCACTGCTTCCTTTCTCCCAGGGCAAAGCCCAGCTCAGAGGACAGAGGAGGGGGCCAGTGGGGGCTCCTGGAGTCCCCACAGACACTGGGCCTGGCATGCCTGTTGGGGTGGGGATGGCATGAGTTGTCTGCTGAGGTGGCCTCGAGCCCACCTCAAGGACCCAGAGACCTGGCAGGTGGCACCTTTCTGGGGGCTGTCCAGGGACCAGGCCTGGCCAGTATCTTCACCTGGGTTCAGGAGGGCTCCTCCTCAGAACCCATCCCAGGGACACTGGGTGCACCCCTTCCCCCTCCAGGATCCTGTCCTCACAGCCACTGGCCGGGAAGGGGTCTTGGCCCCTGCTCCACAGAACTAGGAGCTGGGCCTGCCATGCGGTCATTCACAGGCCAGCCCAGCCCCGTGTCATTCCAGTTCTGGCGGATAGCAAGACGAGGCCACCTGGTGCTGGGCCTCTCGCCTCCGCACGGCCAGCATCCCTCCTTTAACCAGCGCTGGGCCTGGCTACTGGCTGGGAGGGCAACTGCCCCAGCCCCAAAGTCACCTGTGCCTGCAGGGTCCCGCTCCTGGGTGTCCGAGGTCAGCCTGGCACAGCCCTCACAGACATACCTAGCCCGGACCTTATGAGCTGAGCAGTGGGAGCCAGGGCCTGGCTGGCATAGCTCACTGTCTGCCCTGGGCAGCTTGACCACCACACACAGACGGCCACAGACCGATGGCCTGGAGGACTGCCAGCCAAGGCACAGCCCTTTGTCCAGCACAGCCAGCACCTGCAGACAGGGATAACCAGGGGTGGGTGAGAGTCAGACACAGGCTGACCCGCAGAGGGACTCCAGCTGGAGACATGAGGGCAGACGTCACAGAACCACAGCATCTCCTGTTTCCCTGCCGCAGGCGTGAGGGGACATGGTGGTGGGGGGAACAGGGCAGCTAGCGGAGCCTGGGGCAGCTAGCGGAGCCTGGAGCAGGAGGCGGGCTGGGGAGGCCTGGAGGAGGGAGCCCTTCTCACCCTCCTGCCCAGAATACCTGGGTACTTCCTGGCCGGCCAACTCCATCTCCACCGGGCTCCCTGACCACACTCTCTATACCCACGTGTCTCCTGTGCAAGGGAGGCCAAGGAAGTTTGAAAGCATAGACTCTGACCCCCAAGGTCAGGCCATCCTCCCCTCCTTAGCCTGGGCCTTCCCAAGACAGGGGCCCTTTTGCTGGAACTTTTGGCCGGTCTGGTGACCTAGCACCCACCAGGGACCTCTGGGGCTGAGCGCAGAGACTGACCTGCCTCCAGGAGTAGCCCATGGCTGCAGCGGGCCCTAGACCGAACCCCCAGGCCACAGCTGGGGCCCACCCCATGACTGCCCTGCTGCAGACTTACTGCTGGGCCACTCTGGCACAGGCCTTTGTAAGTGCCTATTTCATGCCGCCCCACTCTGAATGTGGGCTGGCCGGCAGGGAGGCGGGGGCCGGGGGTCAGCTCATGCTGCAGCGTTCAGCGGGTGCACTGTGGGTCCCTCTAATGGCTCACGGGGCCAGCCCTGCAGCTAACAGGGTGTGAGCCCAGAGCCCCAAGGTGTTTCTGGGTCCCCAGACTCCCCAGTTGTTTGTTTTCTGCCTTGCAGCACCCCCTCCTGAGCTCGGTGGGACCAGGGCTCCTCCGAGAGGCCCGAGTCTGCATCCTAAGCCAGGCCGGATCCCCCTCCCCACCTGTGTCCCAGCCTATCTTCCACCCTAGCATCTACCTGGGCACAAGGGTGAGCAGCTAGACGGCTGTTCCGCCTGGAGAAAAAGTCCCCCGTGCTGAGCAGGACAGACAGGGTGTGGAGGTGAGGGCAAGACAGAGGCAGGGGCTGGACGGGGAGGGGGCACAGAATGACCAGGGCTCTGGACAGGCCGGGGCAGAGAAAACAGTGGCCTACACAACCTTGCCCTCATAGACGGCCTCTAGGACTAAAGACACTCTATCCTGAGAGCTCATTCAGCTCAGGCAGCCAGAACAAAGGGCCACAGACTGGGGGCTTAAACCCTACTCATTCATGTCCCACAGCTCTGAGGCCTGGGTGGCTCCGATCAAGGGGCCAGCAGATTCGATTGCTGGTGAGAACCTGCTTCCTGGCTCAAGTCAGGGCCTCCCCAGCTCACACGGGCAGCAAGTAAGTGCTCTGGGGTCTCTTCTTACAAGGACACTCACAGTGTGGGGTCAGAGCCCACACTTGTGCCCTCATTTAGCCTTGATTACCTCCATCAAGGCCACACCTACGCCCTTTAGAGACCCCCAAGATGGGCCACGGTCCTTTTGGATCCTCACCCTCTTCCCACAAAGCAGACGCTTCCGGACTTCACCAAGGAGACATGGAGGCTGCAGAGGCAGACGCATGGGCAAGGCCATCAGCTGGGGAATGACCAGCTGATGTCTGGTGTCTGGGCTTGTTGCCTGCCTCCTGGCCCCAGACAGCCTACTCCAACATTCTTTCCTCCCAGCCACCCACCCACATCTGTCCACCTTCCCGGGGTGTCCTATCATCTACCCATTCCTTTTTTCACCCTCGAGCACCCACTCTGGTACGAGCAGCCCCCACAAGAGAGAATGAGGGCCACCCAAATGCAAAACAAATGTGGACTCAGAGTTGACCAACAACCAAGGGTCAGTTCTCTATGAAGGTGAAAAATAGATATTTTCAAAGCAACTGAGTTAATAAAACAGGCCCACTGCTTTAGGAAGCTTTCATTCATTAAAGAACTTCTGGGACCCGCCCCCACCACCGTATTATTATGGGCACACTGAGACATGTACACTCTGGACCCCAAAAGCCCTTTACCTAATAAGAGATAAGTTGTGATTTAACCCATGCCCATCTGCTCGTAAAAGTGGTGAGAGTTAATGGATAGATGCATGAATAGATACATAAATGTGTAGACAGGTGCCTAAAGATAGACGCAGAGACAGATCAAAGGATGAAAGGAGGAAGAGAGGGAAAGATGGGTAAAGGAATGAATGAATGGATGGCAAAATGGATGGATGGAGAAGTGGATGGACGGACGGACGGATGGATGGATGGATGGATGGATGGATGGATGGATGGATGGATGGATGGATGGTTGGATTGGTGGATGGGAAAATGGCTGGATGGCTGACTGGCTGGCTGGCTGGCTGGCTGGCTGGATGGATGGATGGAGGAACAGATGGACAGATGGATAAGTGGGATGATGCATAGATGGATAAGTGGGATGATGGATAAATGGGTGGATGGAAACAGAAGAAAGACCTTTGCTGTATTCCAAACACCATATCCTTAGTCTAAAGACTCAGCTCCCATCCCTGCCAGCTTGGAGATTTGCCTTGGTTGACCCTCTTGTAAACAGACCGAACAGGCCTCCAATTCTCTGGAACCCCAATCCTTACTGATGTCAAACTTGGTACCTAGTTAACATAACTCCAAAACCCTGGCCCACCTGGGGCTTAGCCATGGTAGAGGGGGCTGCCCACTGCTAACTGGGTACCTTCTAAGTCCTCTGCCAAGCGTCAGTATACCACATTAAGATTTAGTAGATAAATGGGTGCGCATATCTGTACAACGTCTCCCTGTAGGGGAATCTCAGGACCCTGCTGAGAGGATGCTGGGAGCTGTGTGCTGTCCAGTCACTCGTGTCTTCTAGACCAAGCAGAAATGTCCTCTACTCCAGGGAAACAGAGGGGATCCCTCAACCCTTCCTCCTCTCCCTCCCCCATGGGGGCCATTAAGACCCCCATGAGTTCTGGACCATGTGGTCCTCTAGTGCCTGGTTCATCCCGGGTGTCTGCCAGGCCCTGCCCAAAAATGCAACGTCTGGGCAGCAAGGAGACTGAGGCCAGACCCCACCCTCATCCATGCCTGGAACCTGCACCCACGTGGCAACCCCTCCCTCCAAACCCAGCTCATGCCGGGGCTCAGAGCATGATGGAGAGGGTAGCCCTGGGCACCCTGGGCATGGCAGGGCTGTCCTGCCTGCCCCGCCCTGGCCCGTGCCTGCGAGAGCCACCTAGGGAAGGCTCCTTCCCCTGGCCCCGGGCCCACGCTCCACCCAGGAATGTCCTGCACCACTGGAGTGCGGAGATGAAGGTTACAGGGTCCAGCTTCTGGGCACCAGGACATCTGGGGTAGGGGCTGAAGGCCATTCAAAGCCCCTGTCCCGGAGTCTACCTTCCCTCCTCACCCCTCCCCCACCCACCCTGGAGGAGGTTTGTAATCCTCAGTCATAACCTGTCAGGCCTGTTTGGAAGGGAAGGGCCGCCAGCTTCCTAGCAGGGAGCAGGGAGCTCAGGCGTTGGTTAGAGAAGAGGTGAAGCGTGCACAGGAAGCGTGCGGGGGGCCGCCCTGGGCATGGGGGAGGGGCGCCTGCCCCGCCGACGGGAGCTTGGGCACGTGCTCACACACGGGACTGGACCATGTGTCACAGCAAGCCAGGTAGGTGCAGACAGGTCCGCGCATGTCACCTGCGCAGTGCACAAGGGCCTCTGCTGTGGGTGCAGGGCATGCCGGAGTGAGTGCCTGGCTGCCCGAGGTTCCAGGGGTTCCACTCCACCCGGTGCTGAGTGGTGCCCCCCACCCCAGAGACCTGGGGCAGCCAAGAAATGGAGAGAAGGCCCCACCCACCCAGCCCTGTGGCCTCCAGGCTTGACTCGGTGCAGCTGGCAGAGGCCCTGCCCTCCTGGCTGTCTCCCTCCTAGGGGGGTCCAGGAGTTTCAGGAACTGGGGACCAAGGGGGGTCTTCTGCAGAGACAGGAGGGCGCAGGCCCCAGGCCAGGAACCCCCTTCACCCACAGAGCCATCGGTGTGGGGAGGTCAGCCGTGGGGTGTCCTGGTGTCTCCAGGGGGCCTTGGATAGAGCTGTTCACTCCCTCCTTGTGGCCCCCAGAAGCCCAGGAGGGACCTGGAGCCCATGTCCCAGGAGTGCCCTTGGGAAGGTCAACCGCAGGAACCCTCGCAGCCCGAGGCTGGGGCTCCGAAGCTGGGATGGGCAGCGGGGGCCCTGCAGGGCCCCACAGGCACAGAAATCTCTGTAATCCTGAACCATAAAGGGGCCGCCTTCCCTTTTGATTCTGAATTTTTATAGCAAAATGAAGAGATAAGTCAGCTTTGATCTGAGTTTTATTAGCTTATGCCTTTGTTCCCTCTCTCCTTTGGGGGAACAAACAGGTTTATGGCTGGTCTCCCCATCCCTCCGTCAGCTGCAGGCGGGTGGCGGGCGGTCGCTCTGATAAGACCTGGTCCCTGCCTCCTGTGCTGCTGTGGGGTGCCGGCATGAGCCCGCCTGGAACCTGGGCCACCAGCCCCTCCGCCAGGTCACCAGGAGGCCTGGGGGACAGGCACCCTCAGGTTGGGGGGGACTCTGGGATACAGACCCATGCAAGCCCGTGGCCTCCTATTTTGCCCATCCCACCTCTCTCCCTCTGCCTGATGACTCCCGTGGGCAGGGCCTTCTGCCTTCCCAAGCCCCTGTGCCTCAGTTTCCTTACCTAAAGAACAGGGTGCTAATGGAGCCGAGGGAGACCAAGGAGACGGCTCAGCCAGGGGACAAACCAGCAGCTATTGCTATGGAGGTTCAGGGAAGTGAGGATGTTGGACCACAGGCTGGGAACTGGCCCTCCAGGGACCCCTGAGGAGAGCAGGCCTGGGATCCTGGGGCTGGGCTGGGGCCTCATGCCTCTCTGGGAGAGCCGGTGGTCTCATGCCTCTCTGGGGGAGCCGGTGGACTCATGCCTCTCTGGGGGAGCCGGTGGACTCCAGGGTGAACTTGGTGTTAGCCTGTGTCTGCTGGGAGTGGGCCACGAGAGTTCCCAGCTTCAAAGGGCCAGGGGAGGCCTTGGAGCCCCGCCCACCTGTGAGTTCGGGGACATCAAAGGGCCCCACCCAAGGGGCGGCTGGCTGTCGGAGCAAGTGTAGAAACACCCAGAACTCTAGCTCCAGAGGGAGCGGCTGGGTTGGGTCCACTGGAGGCCCCCTGCAGTGACCCAAGGACCCTGCCTCACCCTGAGGTTCTGGCCAGGCCGGTGACACCCCACCTCTCTGGGTGAGGGCCTTGCTCCCAGGGGTGGCTGGGGAGTGGTGGGTGGGGCCTCCGGGGGCTGCGACACAACCGCACTCTACTTCACGATCCACCCAGTTTTGACAGGGATCCAGGAGCTTCTGGGGGTGCTGGGTGCTGAGTGACACCACGACACTCCTGTGCATCCCCAGCCTGGCCGCAGGTGCTCTGGGCCCTCTCCCTGGGACTGCCTGCCTGGACAGCATTTTCTGGCCCTTTCAACCCACCAGGGCCCCTAGCCCAGCCCTGGGCCTTTACGATCAGGAGGTGAGGAGGACCCCTCACCCCAAGGGAAGCCTCACCCTGCATGGGACAGGCCTGGCCTCGGCTGAACTGCACAGAGTCGGGGCCCTTGAGAGCTCCCCAGCTACAGCCTAGGTGCCCCCTTCCACTGCCCTGCAAACGTCCACAGCATGGGTGGATGTGCCCGATTGCAACCCTACTGTGTGCCAGGCCCCAGGACGTGGCCTGACCCCAGGATCCGGTTCGCTCCTGTCCACAGCCCTTGGTGGGGATCCTCTCCTAGGACCCTCCGGGGCCTGAGGGTCAGAAGGTGGTGACATCAGAGTCACACGGAGAGGGACTTGGAGTGTCCATCAGACACCTTCCTGTCCCGCTGCCCGAAGGGAGTGCCTGCTTCAATTCCTGCCCCCAGGGCCGTAGGAGCAGGCCTTCCGGGACTCCATTCCTAGGATCGCAGATGGAATTCCTGGTGGGGATGGGACTCTGCCCCTCCAAGGACTCTAGAGGATTCCATGACAGGGTGGGTTGGGCCTGAAGGGCAGGGGCCAAATATGGGGACCTCCCCACAGATGTGAAAGCAGAGGTTTCCCTACCTCCCGCCAGAGGGCAGGGAGCATAGCTGGGTGCTGTGGCTGGGGGCAGGACTCCTGGCAGCCTGGTCTCCCAAGGCAGAGGGTGACAAATCACTAACTGGCCTCTAGGGGGGTGCTGCACCTGACCTGGGCTGTCTTCAGGGGCCAGTGATTCACTAAAAAGCCCACATTCTGCCAAGGCTCACACTCTGCCACCTCCTCACATCCCAGCCATCCATCCTCCCCACCTCCCTACCTCCCAGCCTCCGGCCTCCCTACCTCCCAGCAGCCCAGTCTTCCAGCCTCCCCACTTCCCAGCCTCTCTGCCTTCCAACCTCCTTACCTCCCAGCCTCCCAGCTCCCCCACCTCTCAGCCTGCCCACCTTTCTACCTCCCAGTCTCCCCATCTCCCTACCTCTCAGCCTCCCCACCTCCCAGCCTCCCTACCTCCCTACCTCCCAGCCTCCTCACCTCCCTACCTCTCAGCCTCTCCACCTCCCAGCCTCCCCACCTCCCAGCCTCCCCACCTCCCTACCTCCCAGCCTCCCTACCTCCCTACCTCCCAGCCTCCCCACCTCTCAGCCTCCTCACCTCCCAGCCTCCCCACCTCCCAGCTTCCCCACCTCCCTACCTCCCAGCCTCCCTACCTCCCAGCTTCCCTACCTCTCAGCTTCCTCACCTCCCTACCTCCCAGCTTCCCCACCTCTCAGCCTCCCAACCCCCTACCTCGCAGCCTTCCCACCTCTCAGCCTCCCCACATCCCAGCCTCCCCACCCCCCACCTCCCAGCTTCCCCACCTCCCTACCTCCCAGCCTCCCTACCCCCACCTCCCAGCCTCCCCACCTCCCTACCTCTCAGCCTCCCCACCTCTCAGCCTCCCCACCTCCCAGCCTCCCTACCTCCCTACCTCTCACCCTCCCTACCCCCTACCTCCCAGCCTCCCACCTCCCTACCTCTCAGCCTCCCCACCTCTCAGCCTCCCCACCTCCCAGCCTCCCCACCTCTCAGCCTCCCCATCTCCCAGCCTCCCCACCCCCCTACCTCCCTGCCTCCTCACCTCCCTACCTCTCAGACTCCCTACCTCTCAGCCTCCTCACCTCCCAGCCTTCCCACCTTCCAGCCTCCCCACATCCCTACCTCCGAGCCTCCTCATTTCCCTACCTCTCAGCCTCCCTACCTCCAAGCCTCCTCACCTTCCTACCTCTCAGCCTCCCCACCTCCCTACCTCCCAGCCTCCCCACCTCCCTACCTGTCAGCCTCCCCACCTCCCAGCCTTCTCACCTCCCAGCCTCCCCACCTTCCAGTCTCCCACCCCCCACCTCCCAGCCTCCCCACCTCCCTACCTCCAAGCCTCCTCACCTCCCTACCTCCCAGCCTCCCCACCTCCCTACCTCTCAGCCTCCCAACCTCTCAGCCTCCCCATCTCCCAGCCTCCCCACCTCCCTACCTCCCAGCTTCCTCACCCCCTACCTCTCAGCCTCCCCACCTCCCTGCCTCCTAGCCTCCCCACCCCCATCTCTCAGCCTCCCCACTTCCCTACGTCTCAGCCTCCCCACCTCCCTACCTCCCAGCCTCCTCACCTCCCTACCTCTCAGCCTCCCCACTTCCCAGCCTTCCAGCCTCCCCGCCTCCCAGCCTCCTTTCCTGGTGTGAGTGTCGTGGATGGGCACTGAGAGAAGGGGCTCATCCTGGACACAATGCACCGATCCTAAGACACTTGTTCACACTTATTGTCTCTGAAAACAGGTTTCATGTGAATGCTGCCGACAGCCAGCTTCGTGACATGGTGGCCCCAGCTCAACGCTGATGAACCTGACTGTCCGTCCTGGCAGTGACCCCTCTACACTTCCATCCCAAGCCTCAAGGGCCCATCTAGGGAAGGACAGTGAGTCTGGGGCACCTTCCAGAGATGATTTGCTGGCACCTGCTGGTAAGATCTAGACACCGGCAGAGCAGGCAAAAGGTCCCGGGTCAATCGTGGAGGCCCTTCTTAGGGAACGGGTGTCCCCCAGTCCTGTACACGGCCCAAAGGAAGAGTGTATGATGGACGGCCTCGGTGCAACGACTCTAGACAAAATTGACCCGGAGAAAGTGGACTCAAATGTGGGGACCAGTAACCCTTACTTGCTGGTATTTTCTCTCTACATGTGTACACAACGGTGATTTAAGAAAATCTCTCCCTCAACCCATCAGGCAAGGTGCTTTCAATAAGCGAGAAACAAAACAAGGAAAGCAGGAAAGCACCATTTCCTCATTTAAGTTCCATTTCTTTCTTTCTTTTTTTTTTTTTTTCGAGACAGAGTTTCGCTCTTGTTGCCCACACTGGAGTGCAGTGGCGTGATCTCGGCTCACAGCAACCTCCGCCTCCCGAGTTCAAGTGATTCTCCTGCCTCAGCCTCTCCAGTAACTGGGGTTACAGGCATGCGCACCACGCCTGGCTAATTTTGTGTTTTTAGTAGAGACGGGGTTTCTCCATGTTGGTCAGGCTGATCTCATTTCTTTTCTCATCATGATGACAAAATGATGGTAAAACTTGACATGGGCCTTAGATTTTAAGAACTAAGAGGGTGTCAAACAGCCACCCTGTCTTGTGTACATTTTCCACTGTATTTCACTCTTGCAGTGGCCTTATAAGGTAGGGTCTACCGTTGTCCTGATTTTTCACATGAGAAAGCTGAGGCTGGGACTCAGGTCACACAGGCAGGCAGATGTCCCTAATCAGAGCGTCCCTTCAGGGTCACCCACAACTGCCCAACAGCAGTGACTGAAACCAGGAAGTCGTGGGACGACTGACTCTCACAATTCTGGAGTCGACGGGGTTCAGCTTGGCAGTGCTCACTCAGGGTGTCTCGTGGGCAGTCAGACAACAGCTGGAGCGGAAGTCGGCTCAGAGCATCCTTGCTGGCAGGTCTGGTGGCTGGCGCTGACTTTGCCAGGCTCTGCCAGGGTCATTGGCTGCACATCTGCATGTGCCGCCTCGGTGGCACCTGGGCTTCCTCACAGTATGGCAACCAGGCTCCAAGGGCAGCTGCCCGAGAGCTCCAGGAGGAAGCTGCGTGGCCTCTTATGATGTGGTCTGGGAGTCGCAGGGCGTCCCTTCTTCTGTGGTCGTCAGCCTGCCCCAGTTGTAAGAGGTGGGAGAGGCCCCATGTCTGCGTGTCCACACCATAATGGGGGAAGGGTCCGCACCACCTTCTGAGAGCATCATCTGCCACGGGGTGGCACAAGGTCATGGCATTTCACGTGATTGTGGCCCAAAGAAAGCCCTCAGCTGTGGAGCCTTGCCCTCTCCAGAAGCATCATAGCAGATGTCCCTTTATGTCTGCAGACAACCCATGTGGGTTCACAGCCTCCGTCAGCAGGTCAGTCGTTTGTTCCCTCTGGGGAGCAGGAGCGGGGCTCCCAGGCATGCGCCCAGGGGGCACTGAGCACCTGCCTGCCCTGCACATGGGAGGGACCCAGCGGTGAGCAGGCGCTGGTCCTCACGCGACTGCCTGCTGGTGGAGGAAATGACACGATCAGGGAAGAAGCAGATCTCACATAGAGATGTCAAATGCTGGCATCCAAGAAAAATCCAGCCATGTGGCAGGAGCAGAGGGCTCCGTGAGGAGAGGCAGGTTCCTCGCTCTTGGCCTCCCTGGGAAGCTGTGGGAGGAACGTCTGCACCGTGCGGAGGCCCCGACGCAGGAGTGAGTGTGTCGGCGGCTGGAGGGCAGCGAGTGGGGAAAGGTGCAGGCCAGGCCAGAAGGGCGGCCTCTGAGAAGGGGAGAGTGAGGAGGATGGCCCATGCCCTGGCCTGGCTCTGGGTGCACAGGGATGCAGGAGATGCCAGGCCACACCCAGGCTCCAGGATCCCGGGGCAGCCATTCTTGGCAGTGCTTGTAGAATCCATCAAAATGCTGATCCCGGGCCCTACCTGTGACTCACACAGTCTGTGACCAGGCCTGGGATGTGCATCTTACAGGAATATTCTCAGAGCTCCAGAGCTGGCAGACCTGGGTGAAAACCAGGAAGGCCTGGGAGCCGTTCCTCAAAGGCAGGAAGGTTTGGAAAATCAGAGAAGAGGAGAATGTGCTGGTGCCCCTTAGGCTGCTGGGCACAGGTTCACATAGCCTAGGCTTCCCTGGTGCTCCAGGCAGCTGAGGAGTTTGAGGTCTGAGTGCCCTGGGGTAGGGCGGGATGGCAAGCCAGGTGCCAAGCAGCAAACGGGATCACTCCCCTGCTGCTTGTGAGCAGCCTGAGAAGAAGCTGGCAGCTGTCCATGCCTCACGCCAAGGCTGGCTGGCCCCACATTCCAGAAATCACCTGTCCCAGGCGGCCTTGCTCACTGCGCGTCTCAGCCTGTCCATCTGGAGCGTTGGAGGCTGTGCCCAGTCCTGGTCCGGCACGGTCTGGCCCTTTCTTTTCCTGGTAGGGAGCCTACCAGCTGGCCCATGGGCAGCAGAGGGGCAGCGGACAGCCAGGGCGTAGGGAGGCGGCAGCAGGGCAGGCCCAGGCCAGTGGAGGCAGAAACCGCAAGCTGGGAGCAGACAGGACGGCAGAGTCTTGCAAGCACCTGACAGGTGGCAGAGACAGAGCCTGGCCCGGCGGGCAGTGCAGGCTGGGGGAGCACCAGTGCAGACAGGGGAGGGCGGCCAAACGAAAGGAACCCAGACACACACACAGGCAGACAGGGCCGCGCTGCAAAGGCTGGAGCCACTGCCAGGTCAGGACTGGGCACCCCGTCAGGGCAGAGCAGGGGCCCCACTCAGGAGACAGAGAGAAGACGGAGAGAAGAAGAAGGGCTGGGGGACCCCCTCTGGCCCCAGGCATGGCTGGCCCCTTGCCTCATGGCCGAGCTGATGCCTTCCCAGCCCAGGCTGGGTGGGGGCCAAGCATGAATGTGGCCCCATGGCCAAGGGTTAGGCAGGGTCAGGGCCCCAGGTCACCCACCCCACAGTCGTTCGGCCTTCTCTTGGGTCCCTAAACTGCCTCCTCAACCCCCGTCAGCCCACAGGCCTGGACCTGCCTCCTGCCTGCCCTGGCCGCTCACACTCCTCTCCAGGGATCAAGTCCACCCCAGCCACCCTGGCCCTGCTTCCCCAGGGTGTGGGCTCCAGCCCTGGTGCTTACACACCTGAGGACCAGGCACTTACTCCCTCCTGAGCCCACTCTGACAGGGAAGGTCCCATAACAGGGTCCAAGCCTAGGACTTCCACCCAGTCTGCCCGGCTCCCACTCTGTGGACCCCCAAGACCAGGGTCTCTTCTCTGTCCTGGCTGAGGTCCCTCTGTCTCATCGCCAAGACCCCAGAGGCGAGGCCCCTAGAGGAGGTTTCCCAGGAGCAGGGAATAAGTGTTAGCGGCAGCTGTGAGGGGGTCCTGGGCCCGGCTGTCCAACCCCACTCTTCTCCAGGCAGACCCTCAGCCAGCGGCTAGGGCAGCAGTTGATGGGGCTGGAGAGCCACTCTACCAGCCCCCTGGCCACTGTGGCCTCTGCCCAGCTCTAACGGCCCACCCTGCTCCCCAGCTGTGCCCTTCTGTCCCATCACAGGAGACCCCAGAGGGAAGGGCGGGGCCTGAGCCGGTCTGCGTTGCCCATGGAGGACTCTGCCACGGGTGCTTTTTGGCCTCATTCTTCTTGCTGTGGTCCAGCCCCTCTGGAGCCCATGGACCCACCTCCCAAGCCCTGTCCTGCAGGGACTCCCACCTTGGATGTGGGCGGGACCTCCTGGCTCACTTCCAACCAATAGGATGAGGCAGAAGTGACAACCTTGCTTCCAAGCTTAGGTCACAAAAGGACGTGGCTTCTGCCTGCTTTCATTGGATGATCTTGAAGGAGACTGTACTGCCCATGAGGGCTTGGCTGGGCAGCAAAGACTGGGCTCCATCTGTCTGTCCAGTCCCTCCCTGCATGTCCCTGAGGTAGCTCCTGGAGGACAGTGGCCGGCACCTTGTCAGGGTCCACACCTGGTTGATGCAAGAAGGCACAGGTGAGCCCAGTCCATGAAGCTCCACACGGGTCAGAACCGGGTGTCTGCCGGTCAGACAGGTGCATCCACCTGTGTCCAAGCACATTTGGAAAGTGGAAAGGGAAATGGTGGCCTGCAAAGGGCATTGGTGTCCCTCAGATCCCAGGCCTGAGGTCCCTGGGCAGCCCAGCCCACAGACCCATCACCCTGCCCTGCCCGCTGAAGCTGCTGGCCCTGGGCTCAGTACTCTGGCCATGGCTGGGCTCATATCGAGACCTCCCTTCCCCTGACTTCCATGCTCAGGGCTGCTTCGTGCAGTTCCAGGGACTTGGTGGGGGCCCCAGGTGCAGGGACGAGGTTGCAGGCAGCGCTGGTGGGGCGAGGACCAGGGCCCAGGCCGTTTCATGCAAAGACACCCACTGGGGAACGGAGGCCCAGCTGCAGGTCTTGGTGGTGACCCTGTCCTTTACTGGAGGAGGACTCGTGTTAAAAAGGACCTGCCAAGGGGACATAGGCAGAGGAGTTGTGCATAAAAAGCTCCTGAGCCAACCAGGTTCCAGGCAGCCCAGGGGCCAAGGGGTAGGGGGAGCAGGATGCCCTGGGGACACCCTGCCCTGCACAGCCTGGCCTCCGTGACTGGGCGAACAGCAAAGCCTTGGCGAGCGGGCTGCAGGTAAGGGAAGCCCCACGGCCCAGGGAGGTTTATGGCCACCCGGCAGAGCACCCGGCCCCAGCAGCTGGCCTGGCCCCTGCACCTGTCCCTTTGTTTGCACAAATCCCGTCCCTAATAGACTTAATCGCAAAGCTTTGATGACTGTGCCAGGACCCTGCACAGCCCCCTACGGGCCACGCTGAACAAACACGCCATTGTCTCCGGGTGCACCGCAGGCGACCTGTTAATGGTTAAACCAAGGGGAGAAGGACGGCAGCTCTGCCTGAGGCCAGGGTGGGGGAGCTGCCTGGCATGGTGTGGGCACCAGCCCCTCCACCCCACCAGGGCACAGTTGTTCTACACTGGGGCTCCCAGTGGGCAGAGAGAGCACATGGCTTCTCCCCTGGTTTTAGAACTAGCTTCCCAGCAACCCTGGAGCCAGGAGACGTGCCCAGAGGAAGCGGCTGGAGTCCCCAGCAAGACACCTGCCCTGATCTCTCCACAGCAGGCAGGCGCCCGGGCTGTGGGAGCTGCTCACACACTTGAGAGCTGGTCATTCATTCTCTGTGTACTCCAGACCCACGGGCCAGTAGTGGGCCTGCAGCTAGAGCCCTGCGAGCAAGCCTCACACAGCTCTGGGATGCCAACAGCACAGCTGCCATGGGCAATGCCGTGGCAGGTCCGTGCAGGCTGATTACCCCCAGCACTACCATGTGACCAGCAATCCCACCCCAGCTCTGTCCCCAGAAGTGAAAGCAGGGACTCAGGCACACATGTGCACACCCATGCTCCAGGCAGCATCACTCACCAGAGGCAAGGATGGAAATGACCCCAGCATGCATCGACCACAAAAAAGATGAGCCCACTGTGGTCTGTCCATACAATGGAACATTACTGGGCCATGAGAGGAATGACGGACAGACGCAGGCTGCAGCATGGACCAGCCTCGCCAACGCTGCGCTCGGTAGAAGAGGCGGGGCACACAATGCCACATGGTGATGGACTTCCTTTATATGAAATGTCCAGAATAGGCAAATCCATAGAGACAAAAGTAGATGGGTGGCCGCCCAGGGTGGGGGGTGATGGAGACGGGGAGTGGCTGCTCAGTGACAGGGTTTCCGCCTGGGGGATGCTTGGGCTCTGGAGCTAGACGGAGGTGAGGGTCGCACAACACTGAGATCGTGCTGGATACACTGGATTGTGCACTGAAAATAGCTAATTCTGTGTATGTGAGCTTCAACTCATTTAAAAAATGACAGCCCACTGAGATAGACACACAGATGGTGGGTCCCTGAGCGTGGGGAACCCAGATAGGCTAAGGGCTGAGGCCGAGCCACAGACCCCAAGCAGGCAGCCTGGCTCACTCCCAGCTCTGCCTGGGGCTGGCTGCGGCCTTGGTGGTCTCTCTGTGCCTTGATCTCCAGGCCTGTGGCCCTGTACCTCCCACTGCGCCATCCCAGCTCCTGTTGAGCGTGGCCACAGGAGGGGCCCTCCGTGGGAGCTGCTGTGGCCACACACACACCTCTCCGAGCACCTTTGTCCAGTCCATCCAGTCTTTCCCCTAATGTCCTGAAGACCTACTGTGCGGTAGAAGCCAGCCCTACTGTGGGGACGCAGGAGTGGGCAGGCTGCCCTGGTTCCTGCTACCATGGAGTACATAGCCCCAGGGGCAACAGGCAAACCCCAGGAGACCCCCACCCGCGCCTAGACAGGGGTGCAGCAGGGCGTGCAGCAGGGGCCAGCTCCATCCCAACCTCCTCCAGCCCCCCGGCTAACTGGCCCGCAGGCTACGCCAGGTGCCCTCATTGGCCCCTGGGCTTTTTCCGTTTTGTAACTGGTAGTCTTTTTTTTTTTTTTTTTAAGAACACACTTTAAGGGTTACAGAAAATTGAGCAGAAGGTACTGAAAGTTCCCAGATGCCCTACCCTCTGCCCAGCCCTCCCCAGTGCCCGCAGTCTCGGCTGTTACTGGCCTCTTGCATCACTGTGAGTCAGTTCAGGAACCCATCAGATGTTTTTAAAAGTTGCATACTTTTTACTGGGGCAAAAAACACATCACATCAATGTACTGTCCTAAATGGACACTGTTTTTCAAGGCACAGTTCAGGGGCACTAGGGACACTCACACTGGTGCGCAGCCCTCACGGCCATCCATCTTCAGAACCCTCTCATCTTCCCAAGATGAGACTCTGTCCCCATTCAATGCAAACTCCCTGCGCCTCCCCCAGCCCCTGACCCCCCCGTTCTACTTCCCATCTCTGTGGATTTGATGACTCTCGTAGCCTCACGTGAGTGGCAGCACACAGCGTCCGTCCTTCCGTGTTTGGAGTTTCCTACCGAGCATGTGCCTCAGGTCCACCCTGTGGCAGCAGGGGTCCGGATCCCCCACCGTATGGGGAGATCGCACGTTGCTTATCCATGCTGATGCTTTTTAAAAAACATTTCTGTTTATTTAATTGACAAATAAAAATGCGTATATTTATCCTGCACAACACGTTGTTTTGAAATACATCAATACTTTATTATTATGCAAAGGCTATAGTTTACATGAGGCCTGGAGCTTGGTGGTGTAAGTTCTCTGGGTTTGGACAAATACTACCCTGTATCCACTGTTACAGCACCTCACAGAGGGGTTCCGCGGCCCCAAAATCCTCCATACTCCACCTGTTTGTTCCTCCCTCCTCCCTAACCCCTGGCAGCCACTGACCTTTGTCTCCATGGTTTTGCTGTTTCCAGGATGTCCTAGGGGTAGAAACCTACAGGATCCTACAATCCTTTGTAGCCTGGCCTCTTCCGTTTAGCATGTCGCGTTGGCGGTTTCTTCCTGTCTTTTTGTGGCCTGTAACTCATTTCTTCCATGGGCTTTTAGACAGGCTCAGTTCTCTCCCATCTTAAACACTCATCCCTTGAGTCCACAGGCTGCCCTACAGCTCGTGCCAACCTCTTTACTTCACCTTAAATGTCTCCAAAGACAGAAGGCCTGTCCACTGCCTTTCCCTGTCACCTCGTGCCGCCTCTCTTCTAACCACAGTCCAGGTCAGTCAGCTCCCGCACCGCCAAGGGGCCCAGTGCTTTGGCCTCCAGTCCTGGAGACCTCCTCCTGCCTTCCCTGCCCCCCATCCATTTCTTCCCCTCTCTGCTGCTCCTTCCCAGGTCCTTGGGGGACGGCCTCTTCCACTGGGCCCGGAACTGCTGTAGATGGCCTCCTCTCGTCTTCCTGCCACAGTTCCCGGCTACATGCAGGCCACAGTCCGTCTCCCGCTGGGCCACCTCCTCTCCCCTGTGCTCCAGCCCAGAAGCCAGCTGCCCTCGTCTGTCACTCTCAGACAACAGAAGGCAGCACAGGCTCAGCTGCCCCGGGCCTGAGCCCCAGGGCTCCTCACCGCCTGGGCCTCCTTGCCAGGCCAGATCTTGATGCTGGGTACCACTGTCCTGCCACCTGCCCTGCCAGCTGCTGCTCCTTCCTGCCCCACCTTCTGTCCTTCAGGCACGCCATCAGGAGGGCAGCAACATCTCTGTGGTCTCCCTTTACCCCCCGCTCTGCCTCTGCACATCCTCCTCTGGGGAGTCAGAGTGACCTCTGCAAACATGAGCGTCAATGGGCACTTCTCCGTGCTTAGAAGCCCCCAGGGCTGCCCGTCAGCCTTTGGTAAAGTCACAGACAGAACCCACACAGAGCCTTTGTGCTTGGCCTGGGCCGGCCCACCTGCCTCCCCAGGTTTTGGGTGGTGCCCACCCACCCCAGCCTCTGCAGGTCCACACCTGACTAGCCGCAGGGCCTTTGCACACCTGCATTTCACTGAAATTAACTCTACGGGACCCTCTCCTGCAAGGAAGGCTCCGCAGCCTCCCCAGCCAGGCCACACACCCCAGTCCTCGTTCAGGGGTACACAGTTGTCCCCTTCATACACAAGCCAGGCCCCCCTCTGGGCACCGGGCCACAGCTGGGAACAAAACAGACCCGGTCCCAGAACCCGCAGAGCCTCCACCCTAGGGGAAAGGAAGCAGAGAACAGAGGTGTCGCTGAGCACACGGGAGCTCGAGGTGCTAAATTCCATGGAACGGAAGCCGGGAGCAGCCAGAGAGGGAGCACGGCCGCCGGGGGGTAGGTGAGGGGGAACCCTGATAGCCACTGAGGTGTAGGTGAGGGGGGCCGGGACGGACGCTGGGAGGTAGGTGAGGGGGAACCGGGATAGCCACTGAGGTGTAGGTGAGGGGGGCTGGGACGGACGCTGGGGGGTAGGTGAGGGGGGACCGGGATGGCCACTGAGGTGTAGGTGAGGGGGGCCGGGACGGCCGCTGGGGGGTAGGTGAGGGGGGACCGGGATGGCCGCTGGGGAGTAGGTGAGGGGGGCCGGGACGGACGCTGGGGGGTAGGTGAGGGGGGACCGGGATGGCCACTGAGGTGTAGGTGAGGGGGGCCGGGACGGATGCTGGGGGGTAGGTGAGGGGGAACCGGGATAGCCACTGAGGTGTAGGTGAGGGGGGCCGGGATAGCCACTGAGGTGTAGGTGAGGGGGGCCGGGACGGATGCTGGGGGGTAGGTGAGGGGGGCCGGGACGGATGCTGGGGGGTAGGTGAGGGGGAACCGGGATAGCCACTGAGGTGTAGGTGAGGGGGGCCGGGATAGCCACTGAGGTGTAGGTGAGGGGGGCCGGAACGGACGTTGGGGGGCAGGTGAGGGGGGACCGGGACAGCCCCTGGGTGGTAGGTGATGGGGTAACAGGAGCAAGTCCCAGACAAGTGAGTTTTCAGAAGCTCACGAGGCCCTCAAGAGGACAGGCTAAGTGTGTGACCAGGGCTTGGGGAGACGTGAAGGTGAGGTCGCTGTCTGCAGAAGGTGCAGGAGAGCAGCCGCCCAGGAGGCCTGCCCGGGGCCCTCAGTGTCAGAGGCCGCGAAGCCTGGCTTCTACTTGCCCCTCGACCCCGGGCCTTCTCCTGCCTTGACCCACAAGCTCTGTAGGGTCCCCACTCGGCCCAGATCCCCCACTATATCCAAGGGTCCCCGCTCGGCCCAGATCCCCCACTATATCCCGGGGTCCCTGCTTGGCCCAGATCCCCTACTATATCCCGGGGTCCCTGCTCGGCCCAGATCCCCCACTATATCCCGGGGTCCCCGCTCAGGAATGCATAAAGTAGGCGCTCAGTCAGGGCCAGCAGACTGGATAGATGCAGCTGGATCAAGAGGTGCTCTGGACAGACCCCCAGAGGCACTGAGGATGGGGCCTCCCTGCGGGATACACTGGGCACATGGGATGCTCACGGTGGTCTCACCATCGTGTCCCCTTCACAGACGAGCCCGGAATGGGCAGGTCCTCACCTGAGGAAAGTAGGCACCAACCAGGTGTAACCTGGGCCAGATGGGCAGCCCTGAGGGCAGCGCCCCACCTCTCAGGCCCCACTCGCAGCCAGGCCCCAGGGAGAGCAGGGTGCCAGTGGGAGGTCAGTATTGGGCTCAGGGTCTCCTGGGGTCAGGAGGGAGCTCAGAACTGCCTCTTCCCTTCTCCTTTCTCAGCTGCCAACCACCCCACCCTCTAAACAGAAGGGAGGCCGGCATAGACACACGTGTGGCTACCCCACCCTCACACCCTCAGCAACCCTCAGGGAGACAGGTCGTACGCTGCCTATCCTTGCAATGGACTCCCTGTGCCCATTCTCCTGGAGGGCACCAGGCACACATAGGTACACATGCAAACACGCAAGGCACACACACAGACACGCAGAGACCTGCACAGCCACACACAGATAAACACAAATACCCACAGCCATGCACAGCACACACAGCCACACAGTCACAAAGACACACACAGACACAAAGACACACACAGACACACAGACACAAAGACACACACAGACAGGCACAGACACACAGAGACTTGCACAGCTACACACAGATAAACACAAATACACACAGTCACGCACAGCACACACAGCCACACAGCCACAAAGACACAGCCACACATGGGCGCACAAAGGTACACACAGACACACACAGCCACACATGGGCACACATAGCCACACCCAGAGAAACACAAATAAAACAGCCACACACAGTACACATAGCCACACAGACATGAACAGACAAAACACAGACACACAGAGCCACACACAGATAAACACACATACAAACCGTGCACAAACAGCAGGGATGCACAGCCCCACACGGGCACGCACAGGTGCACAGAGATGCATGAGCACACACAGACACACAAATCAGGAGCACGCACAGGCACGCAGAGACGTGCCCATCCTCTCACAGCCACATGCACCCACAGCCACAGACACACCCATGGGGACCCAGCAACACCCGCTCTCCCAGCACAGCTGCCTGCCCACAGGGACACCACTCCCAATGCCCAGCACCGATGTCCCGGCACCAACGCCCGGCAAACATCCTCAGCGGTGCCCACCCAGGCCAGCAGGCTCAGACAGACACCGCTGCCGCAGCGAGTGTGCCTACAGTCCCGTCTGCTGGGATAAGGAGACCTACGGGTGTGGATGCACCACCTGCTGCCCACTGCCTGCTGCAGGGGGCCAGGACCTCTGAGCCTGGCTGAGTTGGGCACCCACCTCCCATGCCCAGGGGGTGCTGCAGGACTGTGGCCAGACCAAGCCTTCCCAAGGTACCCCTTGGGGTCAGAGCAGCTTCCCAGGACAGCCCCTATGCCTGGGAGGCTCTCTGTGGGCTCCCCCTGTTCCAAGGCCCTTTGGACCCAGCCTTGGAACCTTCACAATCCCCTGTGCAAGGAGGACACATGGTAATGAGGAAGGTGCCTGGAGCTGCCCAGCCTGCAGCGTGCTGCCAGCGCCTCCCTGGGTCCCCATCCCCTGTGCCCACTGGGTCCCTATACCAGCCTCTGCTCTGCCTGGCCCCTACACCCTCGGCTCCACCTGACTCCTACACAGGCTGTGCAACCATTCCCAGCCACAGAGATTGGCTGCAAGTTCTCACGGCTGCCCCTCCTCAGTGACTCGTTCTCAGGCAAACAGAAGGTTGTGCCCCAGCCCAGGGGCAGCCCACACCAGGAGTGACCACCCAGGAATATGAAACCCAGTCCTCTTGCCTCAAAGCCCAGCCTACCACAGTACAATGTATGCCCCAGAGCTCCCTGAGGCTGTCTGCTGCTAAGACACCCTCTTGCTTGCCTGTGTTCTCAGGCTCTTCTCTTCCTAGGAGAACATCCCTCCCCTAACAAATCCCACGCATGAGAAACCCCACTGCAGATTCCGCTTCAGGGGAACAGGCCTAAGACAGTTGGTGGAAGCTGAACTCAGGTGTGGACTCTGTGATCAGCTCTCTCACTGACCAGGGCAAGGAGGAACCCCTCATGGGGGTGAGCAGGGGAGGAGTGGGCAGAGCCCCTGGCAGGCTAGAGCAGAACACTGTGGGATCACACACACCTGGTGCCATGTCCCCAGCACTTGAGAACTATGAGGAAGCCTTAACCAAAGAGTGGTGGAACGGGCAGCGTTTGCTGAGAGCCACCAAGGTCCTGAAGGAAGAAAACCCCAAATTCAGATCTACAAATTCACAATTCAAGACCCAGTGTGAGAGTCCTAATGAGGTCACTGGTGTGGGCTTTTGTCTTCGTCTGTTTGTGTTGCTATAAAGGAATACCTGAGACTAGGTAATTGATAAAGAAAAGAGGTTTATTTGGCTCATGGTTCTGCAGGCTGTACAGGAAGCACAGCACCTGCATCGGCTGCTGGGGAGGGCCTCAGCCTGCATCCACGCATGGCAGGAGGGTGAGAGCTGGTGTGCAGAGACCACTTGGTAAGAGAGGAACCAAGAGAGAGGGAAGGTGCTGGGCTCTTCTTAACAATCAGTGCTCATGAGAACTCAAAGTGAGAACTTTGTTATTCACCCTCCTCCAGGGAGGGTATTAATCCACTCACGAGGAATCCATCCCCATGACCACAACAGCTCGCACCAGGCCCCCACCTCCAACAATGGGCATCAAATTTCAACATGAGGTTGGGGGACAAGCATCCAAACTATAGCATTCCCCCCTAGTCCCCCCAAATTTATGTCCTTCTCACATGCAAAATACAATCATCCCATCTCAGGAGTCCCCTAAAGTTTTAGCTTGTTCCTGCATCCATTTAAAAGTCCAAAGTGCAAAGTCTCATCTAAGACTCAAAGCAAGTTTCTTTCAGGTATGAGCCTGTAAAATCAAAATCAAGTCATTTACTTCCAAGGTACAACGGTGGAACAGACATTGGGTAAACATTCCCCTTCCAAAAGTGAGAAATTGACCAAAAGGAAGGCAGAACAGGCCCCACACAAGCTTGAAACCCAGTAGAACAGACATTAAATCTTAAAGGTCCCAAATCTCTTTTGACTCCATGTGCCACATTCCACACTGGAAGGAAGGGTGGGCTCCCAGGACTCTGGGCAGCCCTGTCCGCATGGCTTTTCTGGGCCCAGCCCACGCGGCTGCTCTCACAGGTTGGAGTCCAATGCCTGGGACTTTTCTAGGCTGAGATTGCACACTGCCAGTGTCTCTGTAATTCTGGGGTCCCTATGGCAGCCCCATTCCCACAGTTCCACTAGAAGAATACCTCTGAAGGGCTCTATCCCTGCAGCAGGGTTCTGCCTGGGCACCCAGGCTTTCCAATACACCCTTTGAAATCTAAATGGAAGCGGCCAAGCCTCCAGTACTTTTCCATTCCGGATTCTTGCAGACTTAACAACACATGGAAGCCAGCAAGTCCCATGCCTCGTGCTCTGCAGAGCAGCTGTCCAAGCAGTATCTGAGGCCGTTTGGTCCATGGCTGGATCTGGAATGGCTGGAATGTGGGAAGCAGCAGTTCCAGTGGCACCCTGGAAGCCTCCAGCACTTTTGCATTCTGGATTCCTGCAGACTTAACAACACATGGAAGCCAGCAAGTCCCATGCCTCATGCTCTGCAGAGCGGCTGCCCAAGTGGTATCTGAGGCCTTTTGGGCCATGGCTGGATCTGGGGTGCCTGGGATGTGGGAAGCAGAATCCCAAGGTGGTCCACGGCAGTGACACCCTGGACCTGACCCTCCAAGTCACTCTGTTCTGCTAGGCTTCTGGGCCTGTGATGGGAAGGGTGGCCTCAAAGTCCTTTGAAATGCCTTCAGGGCCCTTTCCCTATTGTTGTGACTGTTAGCACTATGCCTTCTTTCAGTCATGCTAATCCCTCTAGCAAGCAGAGTCCCAAAGGACCTTGAATTCCTCTCCTGAAAACGTTCTTTGCTTCTCTACCACAGGCCAGGCTGAAAATTGTCCAAATTTTTATGCTCTACTTCCCTTTTTATTAGAAATTCTGCTTTTAGATCATTCCTTTGCTGTCGTATTGACTGTAAGTTGTTAAAAGTAGTCATGGTACTTCTGGAACACTCTGCTGCTTAGAAATTTCGTCCACGAAATACTCTGGGTCATCACTCTTAAGGTTAGCCTTCCACAAAGCCTTAAAGCATGTTCACGATGCAGTTGCAACCTTTGCTAGGGGTTAACAAGGGTGATCTTCGTTCTAGTCCCTAGTAAGTTCCTCATTTCTATCAGAGACCTCATCAGCATGGCCTCTATTGCCTACATGTCTATCAGCATTTTAGTCACAACCACTTAACCAATCTCTAAGAAGCTTAAAACTTTCCCTCATCTTCTTGTCTTCTTCTGAGCCCTCCAGACTCATTAAACCTCTGCCCATTACTCAGTTCCAAAGCCACTTCCACATTTTCAGGTACCTTTATAGCAACACCCCACTCTCAGTACCAATTTTCTCAGTCCACTTGTGTTACTATAAAGGCATACCTGAGACTGGGTAATTTATAAATAAAAGAGGTTTACTTGGTTCATGGTTCTGCAGGCTGTACAGGAAGCACGGTGCCTGCATCTGCTGCTGGTGAGGACCTCAGGCTGCTTCCACTCATGGTGGAAGGTGAGGAGGAGCCGGTGTGTGCAGAGACCATATGGCAAGAGAGCAAGCCAGAGAGATGGGAGGGAGGTGCCAGCCTCTTTGTAACAACCTGCTCTTAAGGGAACTAATAAAGTGAGACCTTATTTGCCCCTCTCTACTTGGGAGGGCATTGATCCATTCATGAGGGATCTGCTCCCAAGACCCAAACACCTCTCATTAGACCTCCACTTTCAACATTGGATCAAATTTCCACATGAGGTTTGGGGTGGACAAACATCCAAATTCTAACGGCTTTAATCCAACCTGACTGATGTCCTTGTGAGAAGAGGAGATTAGGGCTCAGACACACACAGGGGGAGGACCCTGTGAGGACACAGCCAGAGAGCAGCCATCTGCCAGCCAAGGGGAGAAGCCTCAGGAGGAACCAGCCCTGTGATACCTTGATCCTGGATTCCAGCCTCCAGGACTGAGGAGGATAAACTTCTGGTTATTAAGTCTACCCGTCTATGGTACTTAGTTATGGCAGCCATGGAAAGTGAATTCAGGCAGCAAAGAGGAAATGGCACCAGCTGGCCTAACCCACAGGGGTCTTTGAGAAGGGTAATAGAGCATCATGCTCCTAGAGGGGACAGGTGGGCAACCAACCAAGTGACCACTTAATATACAAACAAGGGGTCAAGACTGGATGACCTGAGGCTGAGATCGTTCTCTCAAATGCATTCCTGACCCGTTGACCATTTCCAGACCTCAGCCAGTTCTCAGACCCAGACTCATCAATGGAAACAGAAGCTGGGTCCCCATGAGGCAGGACCCTGAAACAGCATACCAAATGCAATCTGTGGTATGTCCTCAGTCCTTTCCCCAAGGGACTTACAGCCACTGAATCAGATCATCGCAGCTGATAACTGAGGGACACAACTATCTTTGCAGGCCTGTTGCATATGGAGTCTGCATAACACTCATAACACTGGTACTAGGGGCCCCAAGTGCCATCATGGGCCCCCCATTAAAGAAGCAGCATAGGGGAGTTGGGTAATAAGTGGAGTCCTGGCCCAGGTCTATCTCATGGGGTGGGCTATGTTCATGAACCCTTTTGAAGATTGCTCCCCCAGTTCCTACACAAATAATCAACATGGACCCATAAGCAGGCAGACCCCTTCATCAGCTCCTTGACCTTTGAGGTAAGACCTATTATGGCAGGAAAGAACAAGTAGACGGTGAAACCCCGTCTCTACTAAAAAATACAAAAAACTAGCTGGGCGAGGTGGCGGGCGCCTGTAGTCCCAGCTACTCGGGAGGCTGAGGCAGGAGAATGGCGTAAACCCGGGAGGCGGAGCTTGCAGTGAGCCGAGATCGCGCCACTGCACTCCAGCCTGGGTGACAGAGCCAGACTCTGTCTCAAAAAAAATAAAATAAAAAAAAAGAACAAGTAGAAGTCCCTGAACCTGCCTTCACTCCAAAGCCAGAAAATCAGTCAAAACTGATGATACTCTCCAAGGCTTTTCATCCACTTCTGGCAGAGATGAAGTAACAGTAACTAGGTTTCCCCTCTCAGCCAAAATAATAAGCAAAAAGACTGAAGAAAAAAAAAGAAACACTGGTTTTCAAGAAAGGATATCGGGCAAGGAAGGACAGTGATCCCCAAGAGAAGAAAAAAAAAAAAACAAAATGAGTCCTACAATTGCCTTGTCTTGCTGCCCTGAGAGAGTTTTTGGACTGCAACACAGGGAGGGAAATTGAGGCAGAGCCCAGTGAATCCAAGTTGAGGAAATGGAGTTGGGGGTTTGGGGAGACCAAGGTGGCTAGAGTTTGCAGGGCAGAGAAGAGAGTGGTACAAAGAGTGAACCCTAGAGATCTCCAGATGGTTCCCCGTGAAATATTCAGCAGGATATACTCATCACAGGCCTGGGAGGGAATGACTACAGCCTGGAAGGACCATCTATAAGGAGTCGGGGCTGCAGGACCCAGGACCTATGCAGAGCTGGGAGAAGAACCAGTTCCCACCAGCCAGACTGGAAAATGTCATGATTCACAGGGCATTGGGTAGGGTACCAATAAAAGGGTCTTGCCCCAGCAGTGGGGAATAATTAGCCCTGGATGTAGTAATGTTCCAGGCCTGCCTGACAAGTCATAAAAGCAAGATATGAAAGGAACAAGTTGTTCCAAAGTATCTTAACTGCATCCCAGAACAAAGCTCAGCCGTGTTCATAAGAATGCAGACGTATCCAGTATCCAACATGGTAAAATTCACAACATCTGCAGCCAATAAAAAATTGTGAGATCTGCAAGGAGGCAAGAAAATACAACCCATAATGGGGAGAAAAATCAACCCATTGGACAAACCCAGAACAGACATGAATGTTAGAATTGGCAGCAAGGACATTAAAACAGTTACTGTAACTGCATTCCCTATGTACAAAGAGCTAAACAGAGATGTGGAGAGATGTGAAAAATATAAGAATGAACCAAATTGAGCTGTCAGTATAAACATAGCAATGTCTGAGATAAAAAATACACTGGATGAGATTGCTAAAGATATACCAATAGAAAATATTCCAAATGAAATGAAAAAAACAATAATTTTTTAAAAATGCGAAGAGTATCACTGAGCTATGGGACAATTTCAAGTGGCCTATATACACGGAATTAGAGGGCCTGAAGGAAAGAATAGGGAGGGACAAAAAAATTTTGAAAAAAGAATGGGTTTTTATTTTCACCCAAAACATGTAAAGAGCTCCCATCCTTCCACAAGAAAAAGCAGAACAACCTGAAAATCACTAGCTTTCTCAGACTCATCAGAGACTTGAGATTGCAGAGCAAATCAGTCTCCTGAAATCAGGGAAATGGGTAAGTCCAGAGAGTTGTGGCCAAGACTGGCTTACTGGGAATAGAAGCCACAGGAGACACAAACAGACACAGATGTTTAAATGGTAATTCTGATCAATTGCTGAGACAGGCTACCCTGAGAGTAAGAGATCCTGGGGGTGTGCAGTCTTGGGGGCTCCGTACTTTCATGGATTTTACCTCCAGGAACCATACCAGTTTCTCACTGTGAAGAGCCCAGAAAGAGCCCAGAAGAGCCTGGTAGCAGGCAGGTAGGGGACAAGGGTGAAGAGTAATCATGGAGAAACAGGCCTAGAGTAATTTCCACAACAAAGGACCACTCTCCTGGGGAAAGATGTTTCCAGAGCCTTATCCCACCTGGGTGAAGGGCATTTCCCCAACTCCAGCCCCTTCTAGCTCTCCTGTCACCTCCAAGTTGCAAAAGCTATGCCACTAGGAAATACTTGTGAAGGTTTCAGCCAGAGGCACAGGCTCACTATAAGACATTTAATTGGAAGATTATAGAACAGTATTCTCCCCAACATACCTGACTCCTTATCAGAATAATATAAACCCTCAGAGTAGAGGGCTGTTTACCTCAGTTTCTATTACCTGATAAACAAAAAATTTACAAGGCACACCAAAGGATAAGAAAAGGCACAGCTTCAAAAGACAAAACAAGTGACAGAACCAGACTCAGATATGACACAGACGTCAGAACTGAATCACATAGATAATTGAATATAATTATGATTAACACGCTAAGAGCTCTAATGAAAAAAAAAGGACAAAATATAAGAAAAGATGGGTAATCAAGCAGAGATATGAAAATCCTAAGAAAGAATCAAAAGGAACTGCTAGAAATAAAAAAACATTTTAGTAGAAACAAAGAATGCCTTCAATGGGATTATCAATAGGCTAAGCATGGCTAAGGAAAGAATTGAGGAGCTTGAAGGCAGATCAATAGACACTTTCCAAACCGAAATGCAAAGGAAAAAAGAGGAATTGGAAAAAAGAAAAAAACAGAACAGAGCAACTAAAAACTGAGGCAAATTTTAAAAATGTAACATACTTGTAGTTAGAATACCAGAAAGAGAAGAAAAAGGGAATGGAGCAGAAGAGATGTTTGCAGTTATAATGGCTTAGAACTTGGCAAAGTTAATGACAGACATCAAACCACAGATGCAAGAAACTCAGAGAACACCAAGCAGAATTTTTTAAACATTAAAAAACCGTCAACTACACATAGACTTATTATATTCAATCTGAGAAGACCTAAGACAACAAGAATTCTTGAAAGACACAAAAGGAAAAATACCGCATTACCTAGAGAGAAATATGGATAAGAATTACAATGACCTCTTGTCAGAAAACTTCAAGTAAGAAGACAGTAAGGTGAAATAATTTAAGTGTTGAAAGACATATACCACCAACCTAGAATTCTATATCCAGTTATATATATGTGTGTGTATATACACACACATATGTATGTATATGTGTATACATACATATATGTATGTATGTGTGTATACATATATACGTATATATGTGTGTATGTATATGTACATATTTACATATAATTTTTAAATTGTATAAAAATAATTTTTAAAGTCCTGAGGGGAACCAGGGCCACAAGTATGTTCAAAGTGTTGATGATAAATGTGTCCTGCAATTCACATTAATTCTCAGAGCTCTTAGGCTATCATTAAAAAAAATTTTTTTTCAGTCAGTCTCACTCCGTTGCCCAGGTTGGAGTGCAGTGGTGTGATCATAGCTGACTGCAGCCTTGACCTCCTGGACTTTGAAATCCTCCTGCTTCAGCCTCCCAAGTAGCTAGGACTATAGGTGTGCTGCACCACATCTGACAATGTTTTTATATTTTATTTCTGTAGAGACGGGGTCTCACTATGTTACCCTGGCTAGTCTTGAACTCTGGGGATGAAGCGATCCTCCTGCCTCAGCCTCCCAAAGCACTGAGATTATGGGTGTTAGTCATTGCATCCACCCTGTATCCAGTGATACTGTCCTCCAAACGTGAAGAGAAAGTAAAGACTTTTACAGACAAACAAAAATGGAAGGACTTTATCACCAGATCTGCCCTACAAGAAATGCTGGGATTACAGGTGTGAACCACCACACCCGAATGAAATGTTAAGATTTTTTTTAGACAGAGGAAAATTATAGGTCAGAAACCTGAATCTGCATAAAGAGAAACGGATCATCAGAGAAGGAATAAATGAAGGTAAAAGTAAGATCTTCTCTTATGCTAAATCAATCTAATGATAACTATTTGTTTAAAATAACATTAGTAAGAATGCATTGGGTTATTACAGCATATGGGTAAGTAAAATAAATGACAAGTGTTATAAGGGATGGGAGGAGGAATCGGGACTTGATATAGTTTGGTATTTGTCCCCTCCAAATTTCATGTTGAAATGTGATCCTCAATGTTGGAAGTTGGGCCTAGTGACAGGTGTTTGGGTCATGGGAGTGGATCCCTCATCAATGTTTTGGTGCCCTCCCTGCAGCAATAAGTTATGTGAAAGCTGGTTGCTTAAAAGGGTCTAGCACTTCTCTTGCTTCCTCTCTTGCCATGTGACATGCCTGCTCCCTCTTTGCCTTCTGCCATGGGTAAAACCTTCCCGAGGCCTCACCAGAAGCAGATGATGACATCATGCTTCTTATACAGCCTGCAGAACTATTAAACCTCTTTTCTTTATCCATTATCCAATTTCAGGCATTCCTTTATAACAATGCAAAATGGACTAACACAGGACTAATCTGTTATAGGGTATCTGTGCTACTTGTGCTACTGATGAAGTGAAATGGTGTTATTTGGAGATGGGCTTAGGTTAATTTAAAATGTATATTGTAAATGCTAAGGTAATCACTGTTTATCTGTTTATCAACAGAAAAAAAAACAGACAACCTCCAGAATGGGGGAGATATTCTCAAACTATGTATCTGGCAAAAGTCTAATATCCAGAATCTATAAGGAACTTAAACAATTCGACACGCAAAAAACAAATAACCCCATTAAAAAACGGGCAAAAGTCATGAACAAACACTTCTCAAAAGAAGACATACAAATGGCCAACAAACATGAAAAAATGCTCACCATCACTAATTACCAGAGAAATGTAAATCAAAACCATAATGAGATACCATCTCACATCAGTCAGAATGGCTATTTTTAAAAAGTCAAAAAATAACAGATAATGGCAAGGCTGCAAAGAAAAGGGAACACTTATATACTGTTGATGAAAATGTAAATTAGTTCAGCCACTATGGAAAGCAGTTTGAAGATTTCTTAAATAACTTAAAACAGAACTACCATCCCAGGCAACAATCCCATTACTGGTTGTATACCCCAAGGAAAACAAATCATTCTACCAAAAAGACACATGCATTCATATGTTCATTATAGCACTATTCACAACAGCAAGGGCATAGAATCAACTTAAGTGCCCATCAATGGTAGATTAGATAAAGAAAATGTGGTACATATACACTATGGAATACTACACAGCCATAAAAAGAACAAAATCATGTCCTTTGCAGCATGGACCCAACTGGAGGCCATTATCCTAAGTGAATTAATAGAAAACCAAATACTGCATGTTCTCACTTATAAGTGGTAGCTAAGCATTGGGTACACGTGGACATAAAGATGGGAACAACAGACACTGAGGACTACCAGAGAAGGGAGAGAAGGAGGGGGGTAAGGCCTTAAAAACTACCTATTGGATATTATGCTCACTACATGGGTGATGAGACCTTTTGAACCTCAGGTTCATGCAACATACCCATGTAACAAACCTGCACAGGCAACCCCTACATCTAAAACAAAATTGAAATTATGTTTAAAATGAACTATATAATGATAAAGGAACCAGACTTCCAAGAAGATACAACAATCCTTGATGTGTTTGTACTTAACAACAGAGCACCAATATACATGCAGCAAAAGCTGATAGACCTGCAAGGAGAGATAGACAAATTTACTGTTACAGTTGGAGACTTCAAGACACCACTGCCAGTAACTGACAGGTCAAGAAGGCAGAAAATAGACAAGGATAAAGTTGACCTGAACAGCAGTTATCGTCCAACTTGTTCTAATTGACATTTTTGACTACCTCATCCAACAACAGAATAATACACATTAATCTCTAGCTCATGTAGAACATTCATCATGATAGACCACATTCTGGAATAAAACATACTTTAACTAATTGAAAAGAATAGAAATCGTATAAAGTGTTCTCAGGCAGCAGTGGAATTAAACTAGAAATAAAAAACAAAAAGCTGGCAAAAAAAAAATCCCCAAATATTTAGAAATTAAACAATACACCTCTAAATAATCCAAGTTGAAAAGAAGTCTCAAGAGAAATTTTAAAAACATTTTTAACTAAATGAAAATGAAAATACAGTATATCAAAATCTGTAGGATTCAGCAAAATCAATGCTGAATATAGCATTAACTGAATATTATTAGAAAGATAATCAGTAACCTAAGCTCCCACCTTAGGCCTAAAACAAGCAGAAGAAAAATTTAATAAAAATTAGAGGATAAATCAATGAAATTCAAAACAGAAAAAAAATAAACAGAAATAAAAGCTGGTGCTTTGAAAATATTAATAAAATTCATAAACCTCTAGCTAGGTTAGGTAAGAAAAAAAGAGAAAAGACACAAATAACCAATATCGGAAATGAAAAAGTGTCATCACTATTGATCCCATGGACTGTAAAAGCATAATAAAGAAATTCTATAATTAACTCTATACCCACACATTTCACATGGATGAAATGGACTAATTTCTGGAAAGACACAAATTACCAAAACTTACACAAGGTGAAATAAATAATCTGGATATCCCTGTATCTATTAAAGAAATTGAATTAATAATAGTAGCCTTCCTAAAAAGAAATTACCAGGCCCAAAGGGTTTTGGCAGTGAATTCTATTAAAAACTTACGGAAGAAGTCATACCAAATTCTTCCAAAAAGTCAAGGTGACAGATTTTCTAACTCATTCTCTGAGGACAGCATTACCGTAATACCAAAACTCAGATAAAGATATTATGGGAAAGGAAAACTATAGACCAATAGCTCTCATGAATATAAATGCAAAGACCTAAAAATTAGCAAAGTGAATTGAATAATAAATAAAAAGAATTATGAAATACAACCAAATGGGATTTATTCTAGATATGCAAGATGGGTTCAGCATTTAAAAAGTGTGGACTGTAATCCACACATCAACAGACTAAAGAAAACAATATATAACCATATCATTTGAAGCAGAAAATTTATTTAGCATTTTTCTCCCTTTGGCTTCTTTCTGTTCCTTCTCTTCTTCCCCTTTCCTGTCTTCCTCTTCTCCACTACTCCTCTTCTCCTCTACTCCACTTTTCTGAAGGGGGAGGACATTAGCTCTCCAAGTATGTAAGAAGTGGCTGTAGCCACCATAGGTATATCCAGTTTCTGTGACAAGATTTTAGTGATCTTGTCCAAAGTATCTTACAAAGAACAACTGGAGTTAAAAAGAGTGAAGTCAGTAAGGTGGCAGAATAGAAGATTTCCACCATCATCCCTCCACAAAAGCATTGATGTTTCAACTACCTATAGATGAGAGTATCTTTGTGGAAGTCCAGGAGTCCAGTGGAGAAGTTCTAGCACTGTTATAGCAAAAAAATCTAATAATAAATGCATTGAAGAGGGTAAAAGAACAGTTTGACTTTATCCACATCACCCTTTTTTCAAGGCAACATAGCTCAGTGACAAAAGAAATCTATTAGGTCCATGACCTTTCCACAGGGGAAAGTGAGTGAGCACCAGGCCACCCACCCCCAGCCATATGGCTAACTGCCCAAAAGGCCCACTTTTTCTCACCCCACTCAGAACACTGAGGTGATCAGCACAGCTAAGTGGTTGCAAGAAGCTGGGAGAAGGTAAGAAAGGCCATAGATCCTACTAATTTATCTGCAGACTTCATCATAAACATATAATGTGGGAAAGGAAGAGGAACAATGTAGGTTTTGTATGGGACTTAAGCTATTATCAGCTTAAAATAGACTGTTTATGATGTTTAATGTAAGTCTCCTGATAACCACAAATCAAAAACCTATAGTAGGTACACAAAATCAAAACATACAATTACAGAAAATCATCAAATCACAAAGAAAGACAATAAGAAAGGAAGAAAACAAAAAGGGTGTATAAAACATCCAGAAAACAATTAACAAAGCAGCAATACTAAGTCTTCACCTATTAATAATTACTTTAAATGTAAATGGATCAAATTCTACAATCAAAAGACATAGAATACCCAAAGTGTGGTGCACTTCTGTAGTCCCAGCTACTCAGGAGGCTAAGGCAGGAGGATTACTGAGCCCAAGATTTCAAGTCCAGTCTGGGAAACATAGTGAGATCTCATCCTTTAAATTAAAAAACAAAACAGAATGGCTGAATGTGTTTAAAAAGCATGATCCAAGTATACACTGCCTACGTGAGATTAACTTCAACTTTGAGGATATACATAGACCGAAAGTGATGGGAAGAAAAATGATATTTCATACAAATGGAAACCAAAAGAGAGCAGGGATAGCTGTACTTATATCAGACAAAATAGACTTTAAATCAAAAACTAACAAGAGAAAAAGATTATTACATAATGATAAAGTGGTCAATTTACCAAGAGAATATAACAATATTAAACATATATGCACCCAACATTGAAGCACCTAAGTATATAACTAGCTAAAAGGAGAAATAGACAGCAATGCAATGATAATAGTAGAAGAACTCAATATCCCACTTTCAACAATGGATAGATCACCCAGACAGAAATATCAGTATGGAAACAAGCATTGGACTTGAACTACACTTTAGACCAATGGACCTAACAGACATACACAGAACATTCCATTCAACAGCACCAGAATAAACATTCTTCTCAAGTATTCACAGAACATTCTCTAGGATAGATCATATGTTAGACCACAAAACAAACTTTAACAAATTTAAAATGACTGAAATTATATCAAGCATCTATTCCAACCATTTCCAGTTTCTAGTTTGGTATCAAACTAGAAATCAGTAACAGGGGGAAAAAATGGAAAAATCCACAAATATATGTAAATTAAACAGCACACACCTTAAAAACCAATGGGTCAAAGAAGAAATCAAAAGGGACACCAAAAATATCTCAGACACATGAAAATGGAAATACAACATATCAAAACTTATGAGATACTGCAAAAGCAGTTCTAAGAGAGAACTTTATAGTGATAAATGTCTGCATAAAGAAAAAGGAAAAACCTCAAATAAGCAGCTTAACTTTATACCTCAGAGAACTAGAAAAAGAAGGCTGGGTGCGGTGGCTCAAGCCTGTAATCCCAGCACTTTGGGAGGCCAACTCGGGCGGATCACGAGGTCAGGAGATCAAGACCATCCTGGCTAACATGGTGAAACCCCGTCTCTACTAAAAAATACAAAAAACTAGCCGGGTGAGGTGGCGGGCACCTGTAGTCCCAGCTACTCGGGAGCTTGAGGCAGGAGAACGGCGTAAACCTGGAAGGCAGAGCTTGCAGTGAGCTGAGATCCGGCCACTGCACTCCAGCCTGGGAGACAGAGCGAGACTCCGTCTCAAAAAAATAAAAAAAGAAAAAAAAGAAAAAGAAAAAGAAGAGCAAGCTAAGCTGAAAGTTAGCAGAAGGAAGAAAACAACAAGCAGAGCTGGGAAAGATTAATGAAACTAAGAGTTGTTTTTTTGAAAAGATAACCAAAATTGATAAACATTTAGCCAGATGAAGAAAAAAAGAGATAAGACTAAAATAAATAAAAATGAAAAAGGAGACATTCAACAGATCCTACAGAAATACAAAGGATCATAATAGACCACTATGAGCAATTATATATTAACACACTGGATAATCTAGAAGAAACAGATGTATTCCTATAAACATACAATTAACTAAGAATGCATCGTAAAAAAATAGAAAATCTGAACAGACCAAGTAAGGAGATTGAATAAGTAATCAAAATCACATATCAAAGAAAAGCCCAGAACCTCATGGCTTCACTGGTAAATTCTACCAAATATTTTGAGAGGAACTAATAACAACTGTTCTCAAACTCTTCCAAAAAACTGAATTTCTGGAATACTCCCAAATTCATTTTATAAAGCAAGTATTACCCTGATATGAAAAATAGACAAGGACACTACAAGAAAAGAATACAAACCAATATCCCTGATGAGCATAAATGCAAAAATCCTCAACAGAATACTACCAGCAAACCAAATTCAAAAGCATATTACAAGAGTCACACATCAAGATCAAATTGCATTTATCCCTCAGATGCAAAGATAATTCACTATAAGCAACTCAAAAAAGTGATACATCACATTAACAGAATAAAACATAAAAATCATATGATTATCTCAATAGATACAGAAAAATCATTTGTCAAAATTCAATACCCTTTCATGATAAAAAAAAAAAAGTATCAATAAATTTGGTATAGAAGGAATGTACCTCAACACAATAAAGGTCATATGCGACATCTCACTTCTAACAACATACCCAATAATAAAAAGTGAAAAGCTTTCTCCCTAAGATCAGGAACAACAAAAAGGATGTCCACTTTCGCCAGCTCTGTTAAACATAACACTGGAAGTGCTAGCCAGAGAAATTAGGTAAGAAAAGAAAGCAAAAACAAAAAAAAAAAGCATCCAAATCAGAAAAGAAGAAGTAAAATTATCTCTGTTTGCAGATGACATGATTCCATACATAGAAAACCCTAATGACTCCATGAAAAAAAGTTAAAACTAATCAATGTAGTAAATTTTTAGGATACAAAATCAATGTACAAAAATGGGTTGTATTTTGACAGTAACAATGAACTATCCAAAAAAGAAATTAAGAAAACAATTTATTTACAATAGCATCAAAAAAGATAAAATACTAAGGAATAAATTTAATCAAGGTAGTGAAAGATAGGTACACTGGAAACTAAAACTTTGATGAAAGAAACTGATGAAAACAAATAAATGGAAGGATATCCTGTGTTCATAGATCAGAGGAATTAATGTTGTCAAAATCTCCACATTACCCAAAGTGATCTACAAAGTCAATGCAAACTCTATCAAAATTCCAGTGGCATTTTGCACAGAAACAGAAAAAGCAATGATAAAATTTTTACAGAACCATGAAAGACCCCAAATGACTAAAGCAATGTCGACCAAGCAGAACCAAAGAGGAGGCATCACACTTCCTAATTCACCAGGACTCAAAGTCCTGGCTATTTCAATAAGACAAGAAAGAAAAATAAAAGGTATATAGATTGGAAAGGAAGAAATACAACTGTTTATATTTGCAGATGCCATGATTGTACATCTAGAAAATCTCTAAGAATCAACAAAATACTCCTGGAACTAAAAAGCAACTACGGCAAGGGCCCAGGATACACATTAATACACCAAAGTCGATCACTTTCCTATATACTAGCAATGAGCAACTGAAGTCTGAAATGTTTAAAAAAAAAAAAAATACCATTTACAACAGAACCCCCAAAACGTAATTCTTAAGAATAAATTTAACAAAATATATATGACCCTGTGAAGGTTAATTTTGGTTGTCAACTTGAAGGGCTACCCAGATAGCTGGTGAAGTATTATCTATGGGCGTCCCTGTGAGGGCATTTCCAGAAGAGATTGGCGTTTGAATCCATGGACTGAATGAGGAAGATCTATCTTCACGTGATGTGGGTGGGCACTATTTAATTGTCTGAGAGCCCAGATAGAACGGAAAGGTCAATGGTCTATTTGCTCAGTCTCTCTCTATCTCTCTATCTACCTACCTATCTTTCCTGGAGCTGAGACACCCATCTTCTACTGCCCTTGGACATTGGAATCCCTGGTTCTTCAGCCTTTGGACTCCAGGACCTGCACCAGTGTCCCCTGGGTTCTGAGGCCATCATCTGCAGACTGAGTTACACCACCAGCTTTCCTGGTCCTGAGTCCTGCACACTTGGACTGAGCCATGCTCTTGGCTTCCCTGGTTTTCTGGCTTGCAGGAAACACATCATAGGACTTCTCAGCCTCCGTAATTGCATGAGCCAATTCCCATAATAAATCCTCTCTCATATAGCTCTATCAGTTTTGATATCTACATCTATATCTATGTCTATCTGCATCCTACTGGTTTTGTCTCTCTGGGTAACCCCTACTACGTACTAGGAGTGGTTCTAGAGGGGACAGAATTTTAAGGATGAGTTCTCTAAATTGGTTTTAGAGTTACTGGAATTGGGTCTCTAGTCCGATCAGACTTAAAAATGCTAAGGACTCTACTTCCAATAGCACCCAGAGCACCGATAGTCATGGCATAAATTGTTTATAAAGACATGCAAAATACCTGCATTAAGTACTCCTAAGCAACTACTTTTTAATTTTATTTCCTTACTTTTTTTATTGTGGCAGGGGCTCTCTCTGTCACCCAGGTGGGAATGCAGCAGCACAATCACAGCTCACTGCAGCCTCAACCTCCTGGGCTCAAGTGAGCCTTTCACTTCATTATTTTATTTTATTTTATTTTATTTTATTTTATTTTATTTTATTTTATTTTTTGTAGAGATGAGGTCTCCCTATGTTGCCAAGGCTGGTCTTGGACTCCTGAGCTCAAACGATCCTCCCACCTCGGCCTCCCAAAGTGAGCAGCCACTTTTAAGAGGCAAGGAACTTAGAGGCTCTGTATATGATACTTTGGAGCATTTGCGGAAAACGAAGGAATGAATGAACTGCTGGTTATGCCTAATGTTGCTGGACAAAGTGATGAAGGCAAAGAATGAGATCAGGTATTTGGATTCTCAGCTCAAGCACTGCATAAATGACCTAAGAGCCGCTAGGTGTGTCCCTCGGGAGAACCTAGGTCCTATAGCCATAGGGTCGAAACTGCTGCAAGTCAAAAGCAAGCCCTCATTATGCAGCTCTCGGCCTTGCGGGGTGTCTGTTGTTAAAGGGAAGGCTTCGGTTGAGAAATAATTGATAAGTTGGAATGGGGACCTGGGAGGGGGGCCTCGATGAAGCTGGGGACACTGTACCCTGAAATACTGAGTCTTCTTTTACCATGGAAAAAGTCTCTCCACAACCAGCATAAGTGACATTCCCAGCCCCAGCGGCAGCAGCGTCCCTGCCCCGGGGGACGCAGCCTCCCGCCCCCGGCGGCACCGGCCTTTCCACCTCCTCTGGGGCATTAAGCTGCGTTGCCTGAGGAAACGGTAAGGACTTCCCCTAAGGCAGTTGCCAGGCAAGTCAGTGCTGATTCTCCTTGGGACCCTCCCCCACCACCTCCCTTTGCTTCTGGGCTTATAACAAGACTCACAGCCCAGCAGCCCCCTGAAGGTGAGGCCCACAGTGTGACACAGGAGGAGACAGGCCACACCCTAGAAGAGCCCCTTGACTTCTCTGATTTATACAGATAGACACCCGGGGGCATGAGTGGGAACGGACACTGGGTGTGGGCACGGGGGGAGGAACGTGGAGGTGGAGGGGCCGGGTGTGCCGACGTGTCCACCAAGCAGAGGCTGCATTCCAGGCTGCAGCTTGGGGACTTGGAAAAGCTCTAAATGGCTGGTCGGTTGAAACATGGATCAAAGGATGCCCGCAGTGAGCGAGCTGGAGGTGCCCAAGCTCCCTTGGCTTAACATAGAGGAAGCGGTTCAAAGGCTCAGGGAGATGGGAATGTGACAATGAAAACCTCCTCGCCCACCCTGGGGGAGCCCAGGACACAGGTCTTTCATGACTGAGACATAGATTTGTGAGGGAGCCCAGTCTCCTTGCAGAGCTCTGCAATTGTTCTTCTCTGTAGGCCAGACTCACAGTGGGAACTGCAGTCAATCAACTGCAAAACTTACATGCAACGGGGATTAATTGGATCCTGGGATAGCAGGGGCCAAAGAAAAGGTGGGCGTGGTTACCATGATGGACAGCAGAAGCAAAGCAGCAATGAGACCTGGGTGACAGGTCTGACCTATGCAGACCTACGGCTCTGGCTGTTTATCATGCTCCTAGCAGTGAAATAAACAGGAAACCTGCTCAATTCCTACTGGATACGAGCAGTAAACTTCCAGGCCAAGTGGACAAAAGTCTAAGTTCAATCATAAAAACAGAGAGAATCATGGCCTTAGTCATTCACAGACTTGAGACAGTCTACGGACCCCGACCCCTTGAATGCTTTAAGAAAGGCGGGTACCCTTGAGAAAGAACTCCGGTACAGTCCCCAGAATTTCTCCTGGTAATCTTTTCCGCAGTCTTCCTGAAAGAGACGGTGTATTGGAGAAAATAAAATCATGCGACATTTCGGGACAATTGGACACTGGCTCTGTCCTGACATTGATTCTAGGAGATGCTGGAGGGACGCTGTGGCCATCCAGTTAGGGAGGGGCTTAGGGAGCCAGGGGATCAATGGAGTTTTAGCTCAGGTCTGACTCCTGGGTCCAGTGGGTCCCTGGCCCATCCTGTGGTCATTTCCCCGGCTCCAGATGCGTAAGTGGAACAGACACACTCAGCAGCTGGCAGAGTCCCCACATGCATCCCCTGACCTGGGCTGCTATGGGGGGAAAGGCCAAGTGGAAGCCGTTAGAGAGGCCTCTACCTAGAACCGTCAGTCAAAAGCCATCCCACATCCCTGGAGGGACTGCAGACATCAGCGCCACCACCAAGCACTTGAGAGATGCAGGGGCAGTGATCCCCACCACAGCCCATTCCACTCGCCTGTTCGGCCCGTAGGGGAGACAGGTGGGTCCTGGAGAATGACGGGAGACTGTCCTAAGTTTGACTCCAACTGCAGCTGCTGGGCCAGACGTGTTTCCATTGCTTGAGCAAATTAGCACATCTCCTGCTACCTGGTGCGCAGCTACTGATCCGGCAAATTCGTTCTCCTCCACCCCCGTCCACAAGGCCCAGCAGAAGCCAGGCCAGCAACGCACCCTCGCCGCCCCAGCTCAGGGGCCTCTCACCTCTCCAGCCTGTGTCAGAGGTAATTCTCAGAGGTCTCGATCACCTCTTCCTTCCCCAGGATGTCACACTGGCCCATTACACTGATGACATCATGCTGATGGGACGTAAGGCACAAGAAGTAGTCACCATTCCAGACTTGTCGGTGTCAGAGGGTGGGGAATAAACCCAACTAAAATTCAGAGCCTTCTACCTCAGGGAAACGTCCAGGGATCCAATGGCGTGGAGCCTGCCGAGTTATCCGTTCTAAGGGGAAGGACAAGCAGTTGCATCTGCCCCTTCTTAGTCGTAACTAAGAGACAATGCTGAATGGGGCCTCTTCGAATTTTTTTTTTTTTTTTTTTTTGAGACGGAGTCTCGCTCTGTCGCCCAGGCTGGAGTGCAGTGGTGCGATCTCGGCTCACTGCAACCTCTGCCCCCTGGGTTCAAGCAATTCTCCTGCCTCAGCCTCCCGAGTAGCTGGGACTACAGGTACATGCCACCACAAAGAGCTCCCAGTGGCCAAAGCTGGAAGATTTGAACAAAACAAAATAAATGTAGTAATGGATTATAACTCAAATTATAAAATAAACATTCAGGAGTCCAATCTGATACAAATAAATGATTGAATAAATACATACATGGCAGACAACAGACAACTCTCCCATGCAGAAGAATTTCGAACAATTTATGTAGCTACTTCACCCTTAACAAGGTGGAGTATAACTCCCCACTCCTTAGATGTGGGCTATGCTAGTGACATCCTTCCAAAGAGGACAGTACTAAAAGAGGAGAAAAGAGTCACTTAGCAGTGGAGAAACCTGACAAACAGCATGTGTTAGGCTGTTACTGCATTGCTATAATGAAATACCTGAGGCTGAGTAATTTTTAAAGAAAACAGGTGTAATTGGCTCATGGCTCGGCAAGTTTTACAGGAAATGGTGCTGACATCTGCTCAGCTTCCAGGGAGTCCTCAGGAAGCTTACAATCGTGGTGGAAGGTGAAGGGGGTGTAGGCACATGACATGGGAAAAGCAGGAGCAAGGGAGACAGGGAGGGTGCCACACATTTTTAAACAACCAGACCTTGGAAGAATTCACTCACTATCACAAGGATAGCACCAAGAGGACGGTGCTAAACCATTCATGAGAAATCCACCCACATGAGCCAATCACCTCCCACCAGGCCCCACTTCCAACACTGGGGATTACGTTTCAACATAAGATTTGGGTGAGGACATAGATGCAAACCATATTACAGCACCTGGGCCAGGTGATGAAGCTCAACATCAAGAGCAATAAGCCATGTTGATAATATATCGCCTCAATATGATGTGAATGGCATTACCTCTGTCATCTTACTCAAACCCATAATCCCAAATTGATCCCGAGAAATCAGGCAAATCCCAACTGAGGAAAATGCTGCAGAACATCTGACTAGTATTTCTCAAAAACTGTCAAGGTCATCAAAAGAAAGCAAAGTCAGAGAAAACGTCACTACCAGGAGGAAGCTAAGGAAACACGACGGCTAAATGTAATGTTGTATCCCGGATGGGAATTCTGGAACATTGGGGGAAAACTGAAGGAATCTGAAAAAAACTATAGTTTTTACTTAATAATAATGTATACATATTGGTTCATTAAGCATGGTAAATGTTCCACACCGATGTAAGATGTTGATAATAGGACAAACCGGGTATGGGGTTTATGGGCATTCCCTGTACTATCTTTGCAATAATTCTGTAAATCTAAAACTGTTCTAAAATTTAAAACTTTATTGAAACTGGCATAATAGGCAAAAAAAAAAATCCAAATTTGAGAAAACCTATAAACTCACAGATCCAAAAATTTTAATAAGCCCCAACATAAGAATCACTATCACTAAGAAAACTATACTGGGGAAGATAATAATCAAATTTCTCAAAATCAGTATTAAAAATAAATCTTGAAAGTAGCCAGAGGGGGAAATAGACCCATTACATACAAAGAAAGAAAGATAAGAGTGACAGTACATTTATTACCAGAAATAAATCAAAGAATAAAAGGGTGAGTAACATCTGTAAAACAGCGCAAGCAAATAAATTGCCAACTGGAATTTCCTATTCAGCAAAAATATCTTTCCAAAATGAAAGTGAAATTGACTTTTTCAGATATACAAAAACTCTAAGAGTTAATCATCAACTGACTTGCACTATAGGAAGTGTTGATGGAACTTCTTCAGGCAGAAGGAAAGTGATATCAAATAAACATACGGATCTCAAAGCAATAAAGAGCACAGAAATGATAACTACATGGGTAGATATGTACTTTTTATCTTGCGATTTAAATATCTTTAAAAGATAATTATAGTTGTAACAATATCAAAATAATTCAAGATGTTAACAGTAGAGGAAAGTGAGTGTGGCGTAGACTGGGAACTCTCTGTACTAACTTTACACATTTTCTGAAAAGCTAAAACTATTCTAAAATAAAACATTTATTTAAATATTAACTTAATAATGAATAACAATATAGTGTGAGGTTTATAATACATAAGTAAAATGCAGGACAATAATAGCATAAAAGTGAGGAGGGAAGAAATGGAAATATACTATTGCAAGTTTTTATGCTATGTATGATGTGATCAAATATCACTTGAAGAAAGACTAATAAGATAAATATATGTATTAGAAATCCTAAAGCAACCACTAAAATAATAAAACAAATGGCTATAGATAATAAGTCAACAAAGGAAAGAAAATGACATCATGAAAAATACTCAATCTGAAGAAAAAAAACAGATGAAGCAAATATAAAACAAATTACAAAATAATGGATTTAATTCCAATTATATCAACAATTACATTAAATGTAAATGATCTAAACACCTTCATTAATATACATAGATCGTTGGGTCATATGAAAAAAGCAAGACCCAACTATATGCTGCCTGCCAAAAATACACTTTAATTATAAAGACAGTAGGTTAAAAGTAAAAGAATTTTAAAAAGCATAAGCAAAACTAGCACCAATCAAAAGAAAGCCAGAATTGCTATGGTAATATAAGGGAGGCAGATTTAAAAGCAAAGAATATTACTGGGACTAAGAAGGTCATTTCATAATGATAAAAGAGTCAGTCCATCGAGAGAATTTAGCAATCAAAATGTTTATACACCCAGTAACAGAGCTTTAAAACAAATAAAGCAGAAAACTGACCAAATTACTGGGAGAAATAGACAAATTCATATTACAATGGGAAATTCAATATTCCTATTTCAATAATAGAACAAGTAGACAGAAAATTGGTAAGGACATAAGAGACTTGAATAAAACAATCAACTTGATTTAGCTGACACTGATAGGACAGTCCACCTGATAACAACACAATACACATTCTTTTCAAGTGCACAAGGAGCATTTACTCAGACAGACCTTTCTATGGGCCATAAAACAAGTCTCAGTAATTTCAAAAGGATTCAAGCAATACGAAGTATGCTCTCTGACCAAAATGAAATTGAATTACAATTCAAATTAAATTCAAAGTTAACAGAAAGAAGGAAATAATAAAAGTTAAGAAGTAAATCAAGGAAACAAAGCACAGGGAAAAATGGGAAAAAAATAAATAAACCAAAAATGGATTCTTTTTGAGAAAATCAATCAAATTGCTGAACTTCTACCATGATTAATCAGGAAAAAAAAAGGCAGAAACTGCAATATTAGGAAGTAAGAGAGATGATATCATTTACAGATTCTACAGATATCCAAAGGATAATAGGGGCTATTACCAATAACTTTATTCTGATAAATTTGATATCTTAAATGAAATGAACAAATTCAATGAAAGACTGAAATTACCAAAACTCATACAAGAACAAATATACAACCTAAATACACTCACAAACACAAATTAAATTGGTAGTAAAAATTCTATTCACAAAGAAAACATCACAGCTTCACTGGTAAATTTTACCAAACATTTAAAGAAAAATGATACCAATTCTGGTAACATTATTTCTAAAAATTAAAGAGGAGGGAATAGTCCTTCACCATTTCTATGAGACCAGCATGATTACCCTGATACCAAAAGTAGACAAAGACGTTACAAGAAGAGAAAACTAAGGCTAAAACCTGTCATAAAAATAGATGCAAGAATTCTAAACAAAATTTTATCAAATCAAGCCTGAAAATATATGAAAAGGATAATACCTCATGCTCAAGTGTGGTTTCAGAATACAAGGTTGGTTTAACATTCAAAAATCAATATAAATTTTTCATATTAATGAAACTAGAAAAGGAAAAGCATATTATTACCAATATATATATGTGTACTGGTTAGGGTTCTCCAGAGAAACAGAACCGATAGGGTGTGTGTGTGTGTAAAGAGTAGACACAGAGAGAAAGTCCACAGAACCAACAGGAGGTGTGTGTGTGTGTGCGTGTATGTGTGTGGAGAGAGAGAGAGAGAGACACACACACACACAGAGAAAGAGAGAAAGTCCAAAATCGGCAGGGTAAGTGGCAGACTGGAGCCCCAGGAAAAAACTAGAGCCCAAATCCAAAAGCAGTCAGCTGGCAGAATTCCTTCTGGCTTAGAGAAAGACAGTCTTCGTTTTGTTAAGGCCTTCTTCAACTGCTTAGATGAGGACTATGGTTCAAGCTTATCCAACCTGTGGCGCATGGGCCACATGTAGCAGGACTGCTTTTAGTGCAGCCTAACACAAATTAGTAAACTTTCTTAAAACATTAGACTTTTTTGCAATTTTTTTTTTTTTTTTTTTTTTTTTTGAGACGGAGTCTCGCTCTGTCGCCCAGGCTGGAGTGCAGTGGCCGGATCTCAGCTCACTGCAAGCTCCGCCTCCCGGGTTCACGCCATTCTCCGGCCTCAGCCTCCCGAGTAGCTGGGACTACAGGCGCCCACCACCTCGCCCAGCTAGTTTTTTGTATTTCTTAATAGAGACGGGGTTTCACCGTGTTAGCCAGGATGGTTTCGATCTCCTGACCTCGTGATCCGCCCGTCTCGGCCTCCCAAAGTGCTGGGATTACAGGCTTGAGCCACCGCACCCGGCTGCAATTTTTTTTTAATCTCATCAGCTATCATTAGTGTTAGTATATTTTATGTGTAGCCCAAGACAATTCTTCTTTTCCCAGTGTGACCCAGGAAAGCGAAAAGATTGGACACCCCTGGTTTAGATGTTTGTCCCCTCCAAACTTCATACTGAAGTTTGATCCCTGATGTTAGAGGTGAGGCCTAATGGGAGGTGTTTGGGTGATGGGGCCAGATCCTTCCTGAAGAGATCAATGTCCTCCCTCAGTGATGAGTCAGTTCTTTACTAGTTTCCAAGAGAGCTGGTTATTAAAAAGAGCCTGGCATCTCCCCTTCCTTGCTCACTCTTGCTTTCTCCCTAACCATGATGCAGATGCCCAATCTCGAACTTTTCAGCCACCAGAATCATGAGCCAAACAGATCTTTTTTCTGTATAGATATCCAGTCTCAGGTATTTCTTTATAGCAACACAAAATGAACTAAGACAAGGACCCTGCACATTGTGGAGGTTAATCTGCCCTACTCAGAGTTCACCAATTTAACATTAATCTCATCCAAAAATTACCTTAGCTGAAGCATCCAGAATAATATTTGACCAAACATCTGGGCACCATAGTCTATCCAATTTGATATGTAAAATTAACCACCACAATGCTAAGAAAAATTATCTAACAAACAATATCCAATATCCTTTCCTGATAAAAAAAAAAAAAAACTCTCAGCAAATTAGGAATAAACGGGAATTTCTTCAACCTCATAAGGAGTATCTATGAAAAACTTACAGCTAACATATTTAATGGTAAACAATTGAAAGCTTTCTTCCTGAGATGAGAAACAAGGTGAAGATATCTGCTCTACCCAGTGTAATAAGGAAAGAAAAAGAAACAAATGCATCCAGATTGGAATGGAAGAAGAAAGAAAAACTGTCCTAATTTATACAGAAATGATTGTCTAGGTAGATGGTCAAACAGAATCTACATGCAACACACAAAGAACAATCAGAAATTGAAATTTTAATAGGGTAAAAATGCAAAATACTGAGAGAGAAATCTGAAAAAATATGTGCAAGTCTGGTGTACTGAAAACTGAAAACATGCCTGAGAAAAACAAGTCATACCCAAATAAATTAAGAAATATACTGAGTCCTGGATTGAAAGACTCAGAATTATTATCAGGATGTCAGTTTGTGACAAATTCATCTATGGATTCAATCAGGACCCCAGCAAGAGTTAAAGAAGGCCGAGGTAGTAACCACCATCCTCTCTCTCCTGATTTCCCCCCTCTGGCCTCTCTGCAGACTGACTGAATCAGAATAGATGATTGCAGACCTCAGACTCAACCAAGTAGCGACACCAAATGGGCTGCCAGGCCAGATGTGGTATCTTCGTTTAATCTTGCACTAGATTAGATTTACTTATTCTAAGATTAAATTAACACCGCCCCAGAACCTGGTATCAGTAGCTATCGACTGTGTGAATGAGTTCTCTTCCGTCTCATCAGGAGGGAGTGTGAGAAGCAATTTGCATTCACACGGGAGGGACAACAGTATACGGTCACAGTTTTGCCCCAGGGATAGGTTAATTCTCCTGCTCTTTGTCACAGTGTAGTCCAAAGGGAAAAGGCCCTCTGGACATTCCACAGATGATCGAGTTCGTTCACTATATTGATGGCAGTATGTTAACTGGATCTGACGAGCAAGCAGGGGCAAGTGCTCTGGATGCCCCAAGTAAGGCACATGAGCCAGGCTGGGAGATAAATTCCATGAAGCTTTAGGGGCCTGCTACATCATGATCTTATTACCATTACCATGAAGTTATTGCCATAAAATCTGGCAAATCCCATGGTACAAGAGGTATCTGCAATGGAGAAAGACACCACACACAGAGCCCCTGGAGAGCTTCAAATAAGAGTCATGGCCCAGACTCCCCGGGCTCTGGAAGAAGGCCCTGCAGAGAACGATATCATTCAGAAAGAGATTCCTGCCCTCCTGCGGGACCCTCTAGAAAAAGAATTTCTGGTCATGGACCAAAGTGACCATGTGGTCAGAGATGCCCATCTTGAGCTAGGATCTGTTAGATCCACCAAATCAGATCAGGCCAGCCCAGCAGCGTCCAGCAAAATGGGAAAAGATAGAACCTGGGACTGGGAACAAGCAGAGGGCAAAAGAAAGCTACATAATCCAGGGATCAGAACCCCCACGTCAGCTACCAGTGTTGCACCGACACCTCTTTTTCAGTCCACACCTGCGGCCTCCTGCAGAGCTCCCTCTGACCGGCCAATGGAGAAGGAAGGGGCCTGAGCGTCACTCATTGGTGGGCTAGCTAGAAACGTTAGTGAGCCCCCAAAGGACTGTTCTTGCACTGCAGCCCACTCAGGTGGTGATGACGGTGGCGTTGGGGAAACCTTCCCAGGGGGGTGAGCTTTGAGTGCAGGACCTGGTCATGCACTCATAGGGAAAGAAGTGGACCAAATCTGTGGTTCTATTTCCAGCAGTTTTAGGCTCTGTTGCTTGACAGGGCCGTTCCCAGAGCGGGACGCTTCCACTGGAAGACACTGTTAAGACACAGCTTCCACCTGGGAATCACTTTGGGCTCCTGGTATCAACAATCTGGCAGAGAGAAGGAAGTTCCCATACTGGCAGGGGTAACTTGCTGGGAGCACCATGAGAAGGTATCATCAATGGGGGCGGGCAGGTGACCCACCAGGGGCATCTCTTGGTGCTGCCATGCACAGATCTTCCCGCAAGTAGCAAGCGCCACAGGGTGAGCATGATAAGGCCATGGCAGCCACGGGCTGCTCGAGGTCCCGGCCATCTGGCATGGATGGAGGAGGAAGGGATGGTGGGTATCAGTCAGGGCCCCAGGCAATGGCAATGGCAATGGCAGGAGTGGGCACCGGTGTTCATCCCACTCAGCCTATTAGCATCAATTTCCCCAGGTGTTGGGGCCAACTTGATCCTGGAGAAGCTCTCCTGGAGGAAGCAAACCTTCTACACAGGTGGGCTGTGCGGGGACTGGGGGTGGGGTAAGGCGTGGTCAGTCATGGGTGCTACTGCTGTCCTCCCCAACTCCTTTTATCTGGACTGTGTGCCTATCCCCCAGCTGTTGAGTGTTGACAGCTAATGGCTCAATGAAGAGCTGTTTAGCTAAAGGGAAGCCCCACATCCGGGAGGTGTGTGCCCTGCGGGGGACACACAGCAAATGACTGACAAGGAGGAACAGAAGGCAGCCTCTTGCTTCCAGTCCTGGGAGACCGTGCTGAAGCCCCGCCTCCTGGCTTATCTGTGTCTCCTGTATAAGAATTCCAGCCCGGGCTCTGTTTCTAGGGAGTGTGCCCTGAGATGCCAGTGCTTGAGCTTCGAGAGCATGAGGGGGTAGGCTCTGGTGGGCATGGACCCTGGTGTGATGACAGCTGTGTGGTTCACCTTGGACCCTGGCACCATCCTCCCACCAGGCTGGAAAAGGAGACCAGGACATGGCCCCAGCACAGCCCCCAGACCTGGGGTGGGCAAACCGGCAGGCTGGGCTTGCTAAGCTCTTGGTGTTCTTTGTGTGGGAGTGGGTGGGGCTGGTGAGGGCGGGACTGGCTGCAGGTCCTTCAGCGGGTCCCTGCTGGACCTCCACGGCAGGGACTGGGGGACAGGGATGAAATTAAAACAGACCCACCTCCATTCAAGCTCAGCGAGCCATGACTCAGTGATGCCCTGAGCTGCCTCCCTTTCTCCTCCCTGGGCTCTCAACCCCCAGCGCCCCACCCCATTATGATCCCCCGCAAAATGCAGAGAGCCCACTAGAGGGAGGAGGCTGAGGGCTCCAGGCTGCCCTAGTCAGACAACACATCATGTTCCTTCACCTGCAGACAGACCCTGAGACCATCAGTGAAACAAGGGACCCCCAAGAGAACCAGAAACCTGACCTCCTCCCACCCTCCACACCAGCCCGACGGACTCTCAGGCTGCCAGAAAGGCCTCATACCTCAAAGTCAACCTCCCAGTCACCCTCCATTTCCAGGCGTGGGTCTGGAGTGCTGTGGCCCAGGTAGTATCAGAAGCTCGCAGGGATAGGCCTAAGAGGTGACCCCAAGACATCGCCAGGCCAAGGAGCTGTGGAGAGGGCTGGGGAAGCTCCAGATCCTCTACTCCCTTCAAAACACGCCTGAAACACCAGCCAGCACCAGCACCACCAAGCTGAGAAAGGGCCCTGGACCGTCTCCACCACAGTCTCATGCAGCGGCTGGGTTAGTCCCCTCCCTTGGGTCCCCATCTGTCCCACTTGTACAGGAATTAAAGATGCCTGCTGCCCACCCAGTAGGACCTAGCAGGAACCCAATGTGAAGGTGCTTGTAAAACTCTGGGGAAAGTGAAGGTCAGAGGTGACTCCCAGCTTCTACTTAGGACGCAGAGAGCTGGAAAGAGCCGGGCTCCCATCCTTAAACTGCAACAGCAACCAAAGGCACCAAGCAACCTGAAAAGTCACAACTTTTCTCAAAACTACCTGAGAGCTGAGGTCACAGGGCAACCAACTCACACAAAATAAAGGGAAGGCGGGCGCCTGCAGGAGGAGACGGGATGCAGGCTGTCGCCGAGACAGACGAGGCAGGACACCAGCACGAAGAACACAGCCAAAGTGTTTAATGAGTTGGCAAAGGTCAGTGTGGGGTAACGGGAGAGCATAAAAACCCCGGGGGCTGTGGAGGGAAGGGAAATCCACACCCACTGGCCGGTCCCCATGGATTTCACTGGATGCCCTCTTTGTGGTGTAGGCCCGGCAGAGGGGAACAACGGCCACTCTCCTGAAAGTACAAAACCTACATAGGTTATTCTCCTGAAACGAACAAAACCCTTAGATTGCTGGAGGAAAGGCAAAAAACACTGTCACACTTAGGGCACTAGTAGAAACCACTGAAACTGGGGGAATCCTAAAAGCCCTGTGCCCTGGGGAGGGATAAGCTACATTCTGGGCCCAGAGCTACAGCTGAGTGTAAGGCAGGAGTCCCAAGAAGCCTTCACCCACAAGACCCAAGGACATATGGTTAATCAGAAAAAACCGAACAGTCCCCTACCTCCAGCTCCTGCTGACAAGCAGCATGTAACAAGTGACCTTGGAGTGGGAGAGGCTGCAGAGTGTGGACGCCCTCTCCAAGGTAAGCTTACAGATGAAGGCCGGTTGGACACTGGGAAAACCCTCTCTGTGGTAAACACAAAGTAGTGCTAGAGAGATTTGATGACTGAGGTGCTCCAGGGATAACTGTGACAACACAAAACTCAAACCCAGCTCAACTCCGGATGAGATTAGTCCCAAGCCCCGCAGTAAAGGAATAGCAAAAAGCAGGGCATGCCACGTGTGTACATATGTAACAAACCTGCATGTTGTGCACATGTACCCTAGAACTTAAAGTATAATTATATATATATACACACACACATACACACACACAAATTAGCTGGGGGTGGTGGCGCACGCCTGTAATCCCAGTTGCTCGGGAGGCTGAGGCAGGACAATCGCTTGAACCCAGAAGATGGAAGTTGTGGTAAGCTGAGATCGCGCCACTGCACTCCAGCCTGGGTGACAGAGTGAGACTGCATCTCAAAAAAAAAAAAAAAAAAAAAATGAAGATTGAAATTTTTTCAAAAAAAAAAAAAAAAAGAAGAAGGGCATTCCCGTTTCCAAAAGCACAAAACTAATTATTTCAGTCTCTACTGTCCTCCACATGATGCCTGAATTTCAACAAATTGATGAGGCCTATTAAAAAAATAAATAGGCCAGGGTCTGTGGTTCATGCCTGTAATCCCAGCACTTTGGGAGGCCGAGGTGAGTGGATCATGAGTTCAAGAGCTTGAGACCATCCTGGCCAATATGGTGAAACCCCAACTCTACTAAAAATACAAAAATTAGCTGGAGTGCAGAGGCACAATCATAGCTCGCTGTAGCCTTGACCTCCTGGGCTCTAGCGATTCTCCTGCTTCGGCCTCCCAAGTAGCTGGAATCACAGGCGGGCACCACCATGCACAGTTGATTTTTTTATTTTTATTTTTTTGTAGAAGCAGGTCTCCCTTTGTTGCCCAGGCTGGTCTCAAACTCTTGGGCTCAAGCGATCCTCTCACCTCAGTCTCCCAAAGTGCTGGGATTCCAGATGTGAGCCACTGAGATCAGCCTTTTGGTCTCATTATTTTGCTTGCTTTGTCTTGATAGTGCGTTATCTATTTATTATTTATTTATTTATTGAGATGGAGTCTCGCTTGTCACCCAGGCTGGAGTGCAACGGCGTGATCTCGGCTCACTGCAAACTCCACCTCCTGGGTCCAAGTGATTCTCCTGCCTCAGCCTCCCAAGTAGCTGGGATTACAGGTGTCTGCTACCAGGCCCAGATTAGAGACAGAGTTTCACCATGTTGGCCAGGCTGGTCTGGAACTCCTGACCTCAGGTGATCCACCCACCTCAGCCTCCCAGAGAGCTGGGATTACAGTTGTGAGCCACTGTGCCTGGCCGATAAGTACCAGTTTTTAGACACTGAAGGTTTATCACATTTAAACTGCTGAAAACCCAAGACAAAAGCGAAAATCTTGAAAGCAATCAGAGAATACAGGTACATTCCATACAGACACAGGAAAAGCAGAAATATGGTAGCAGACTTCTAAACTTCTTGTCAGAAACAAAGTTAGCCAGGGATGAAAGAAAAACAACAGCAAAACTGTTGATCCAGAATTCTATATCCAGTACAAATATCTTTTTAAAAAAAGGAGAAATAAAGTCTTTCTCAGACAAACAAAAACTGCAGAATTTGTTACTGAAAGACCTTCACCATAAAAAATGTTAAAGGAAGTTCTTCAGGCAAAAAACACGATACCCAACAGAGACTTGGATCTACACAAAGAGGCAAAGTGCACTAGAAATGGAGTAAATGAAAGTACAAATAGAATTCTTTCCTTCTTATTTTTAATTGCTCTAAAAGATACCTGACTAAAGAAAAAAATCGTGGTCATATATTATATGTCTATAGTATAATGTAAGACAGAATGTATGACAATAATAGCACAAATGGTGGGAGGAAGGAATTGAGAATATGCAGTTGTAAATTTATTACATAACACATAGAGCAAGGTAATATCATTTGGTAGACACTGATTATTGAAAGATGTATATTATGAAAACTAAGACAACTATTAATTTAAAAAATAAGATATAAATGATATGCCAACAGTGGAAATAAAATGGAATAAAAACAAGTACTCAGTTAATCCAAAAGAAGGCAGAAAAGGGAGTGGGGGGACAACAGATGGAATAAATAGAAAAGAGCTAGCAAGATGGTAAATTAAATCCAAGCATATGGCCAGAAGCAGTGGCTCAGGCATGTAATCCCAACATTTTAGAAGGCCAAGGTGGGAGGACTGCTTAAGCCCAGGAGTTCAGAGGCTGTAATGAGCTATGATCATAGCATCGCACTCCAGCCTGGACAACAGAATGAGATCGCATCTCTAAAAAAACAAAAATACTCCACATATATAAATAAATAATTATATTAAACAATCTCAACACATCAATGCAAACAGATTATCAATTTGAATAAACAGAAGACCCAACTATACGCTATCTATATGAAACCCACTTTAAATATAAAGGCATAAATAAGGTTAAAGTAAAAGGATGGAACATATGTAACATAGAAACATGTCAAAATAAAGCTACAGCAGCCACATTCATCTCAGACAAAGTAGGCTTCAGAACAAGGACGATTACACGGGATAAGTGAGACCACACATAACAAGAAAGGAGTTCCATTTTCTGAGAAAACAATCCTCAATGTGTAGGCACCTACCAACAAGGGTTAAAAATACAGAAAGCAAAAAATGATAAAATAAAAATAGAATGCAACATTCATTCATGATTTAAAAAAAAAAAAAAAACTATCAACAAACTAGGAATGTAAGAGAACTGAACCTAATAAAAGGCAAAGCTGAAATACAAAAAAAAAAAAAAAAAAAAAAAGCTAACATACTAAATGGTGAAAGGCTGAGTAGTTTACCCCTAAGATTGTAAAGGAAGTATGATATCCCCTCCTACACTTCTATTCCATATTTTACAGGAAGGCCTAGCCAAGATATTAAGGTAAGAGAAAGAAAGAAATGGTATACAAATTTGAAAGGCAGAAATAAAACTAATTCAATTCACAATGACATGAATGTTGTATAGAAAATTCCCCAAACAGCTAGAGAAAACTCCTCAAATGAACAGGAGAATTGAGCAAGATCTCAGTATAAAGTCAATATACAAAAGTGAGTTGTATTAATATTTCTGTTTGCTAGCAACAAGCAATTAGAATTTTACATTTTCAAAATAGATCCACTTACAAAAGTGCTCCTCAAATGAAAATCTTGGGCACAGATGTAACAAAAAAGGTATTCTGATATAAACAAACAGAAAAATATACTATGTTCATGGATTAGATGAGTCAGTATTGTTAAGATGTCAATTCTCCCCAAATTGATCTAAATATTCATATATCCCAATAATTTTCCCAGCAGAATGTTTTGTAGATGTTGACAAGTTGATTAAAAAACTCATACGGAAATTAAAATGCTCTAGGATAGTCAAAATAATTTAGGAAAATTATTGTCTGATCACAGTCTGATTTCACTGATATGTTACTATATATTTACTGTTTACTACCTGATTTGGCTATAAAGCTATAACAATCAAGACATTGAGGTATTGGTGAAGGCGTAGACTCAGTTCAGTGGGATTGAATAGCGAGCCCAGAAGTGGACCCATAAAAATATAGTCAGGTGAATTTTGGCAAAGATGCAAAGGGAAATCATAGAGAAAGGGCAGTCTCTTCAACAAATGGAACTGGATCTATTGGATGTCCATATGCAAAAAATGAACCTTGGCACACATATCTTACACCTTACACAAAAATTAACTCTAAATGAATCACAGACCTGAATGCAAAATATACAACTATAACACTTCTAGAAGAAAACAGAGAAAATCTTTGTGCCCTTAGGATAGGCAGGGTCTTCAACCTCGGTACTGTTGCCATTTGGGGACGTAACTCCTGTGTGGGGCCTAGTCTGTGCACCAGGGGAAGTTTAGCAGTGGCATTCTCCAGTTGTGACAACTAACAATGTCCCCAGACACTGCCAATGTCCTTTGGAGGCAAAACAGGCCTGAATTGAGAATCTCTGGGAAAGTTCTCAGCTGTGACATGGAAGCATAACTCATATCAGGAAAAAAAAAGTTAATACACGGGACTTTGTTAAACGTAAAACTTTTCTTCTGTAAATGGCCATGTTAAGACATTGAAAAGACAAACCACAGGCTGGGAGAAAATATTTGCAATCACATTATCAGATGCAGAATTTGTATTCAGAACACACAAAGAACTTGAAAACTCAACAATAAGAAAACAAACAGCCCAATTTTAAAAATCGGCAATGGACTTGACAGACATGTCACCAAAGAAGGGAGGCAGATGGCAAAGAAGCCCCAAAAGATGTGTCACAGGGTTAGTTTCAGGGAAATGCAAACCATGAGAGACCTGTGTGCTCCTGTGTGCTCCTGTGTATTCCTGCGTGCTCCCGCGTGGTCCTGTGTATTCCTGCGTGCTCCCGCGTGCTCCTGCGTGCTCCTGTGTGCTCCTGTGTATTCCTGCGTGCTCCCGCGTGCTCCCGCGTGCTCCTGTGTATTCCTGCGTGCTCCCATGTGCTCCCACGTGCTCCTGTGTATTCCTGCGTGCTCCCACGTGCTCCCACGTGCTCCTGTGTATTCCTGCGTGCTCCCGCGTGCTCCTGTGTACTCCTGTGTGCTCCTGTGTATTCCTGCGTGCTCCCGCGTGCTCCTGTGTGCTCCTGTGTACTCCTGCGTGCTCCCACGTGCTCCTGCGTGCTCCTGTGTGCTCCTGTGTACTCCTGCGTGCTCCCGCGTGCTCCTGCGTGCTCCCGCGTGCTCCTGCGTGCTCCTGTGTGCTCCCGTGTACTCCTGCGTGCTCCCGCGTGCTCCTGCGTGCTCCCGCGTGCTCCCGTGTGCTCCCGCGTGCTCCCGCGTGCTCCTGCGTGCTCCCGCGTGCTCCTGCGTGCTCCCGTGTGCTCCTGTGTATTCCTGCGTGCTCCCGCGTGCTCCCACGTGCTCCTGCGTGCTCCTGCGTGCTCCTGTGTATTCCTGCGTGCTCCCTGTGTATTCCTGCGTGCTCCCACATGCTCCCGCGTGCTCCCGCGTGCTCCCGCGTGCTCCTGCGTGCTCCTGTGTGCTCCTGTGTATTCCTGTGTGCTCCTGTGTGCTCCTGTGTGCTCCTGTGTATTCCTGCGTGCTCCTGCGTGCTCCTGTGTATTCCTGTGTGCTCCTGTGTATTCCTGCGTGCTCCCGCGTGCTCCCGCGTGCTCCTGCGTGCTCCCGTGTGCTCCTGTGTATTCCTGTGTGCTCCTGTGTGCTCCTGTGTGCTCCTGTGTATTCCTGCGTGCTCCTGCGTGCTCCTGTGTATTCCTGTGTGCTCCTGTGTGCTCCTGTGTGCTCCTGTGTATTCCTGCGTGCTCCCGCGTGCTCCTGTGTGCTCCTGTGTATTCCTGCGTGCTCCTGTGTGCTCCTGTGTATTCCTGCGTGCTCCTGCGTGCTCCTGCGTGCTCCTGTGTGCTCCTCCGTGCTCCTGTGTATTCCTGTGTGCTCCTGCCTACTCCTGTGTGCTCCTGCATGCTCCTGTGTACTCCTGCGTGCTCTTGTGTATTCCCGTGTGCTCCTGCATGCTCCTGTGTGCTCCTGTGTGCTCCTGCTGTGAAGGGTAAAACGGAGCAAAACAGCAAAAACACACAGGACACGACCCAGTGCCAGCGAGGATGGGGAGCAAGTGGGCCTCACGCCCTGCTGCAGAGTGTACTATGGCACAGCCCCTGTGTGTGCTTGGGGGACCTGTGGTGATGGGGGGCAAAGAAGACGTGGGCAGAGATGGCAGAACAGCCTCCTGGTGCTGGACTTCCTCACTCAGCCAGGGTGGCCTGGGCCTGCACCAGTGCTGCCTGAGACGGCGAGTCTCAACCTGCTCCAGGGGCATGTGCGTTTCTGCGTGTGTGTGTGTGCGTGTCCATGCATGTGTCTCTATGAATATATGTGCTGTATTTGCATGTGTGTGTGTGTCTATGTGTGCATATGTCTACATCTATGTCTGTGTGTCTGTCTGTGTACATGCTCTGTGTCTATGTGTCCGTCTGTGTATGTGCTCTGTGTCTGTGTGTCTGTGTCTGTGTGTCTGTCTGTGTATGTGGTCTGTGTCTGTGTGTCTGTGTACGTGCTCTGTGTCTGTGTGTCTGTCTGTGTACGTGCTCTGTCTGTGTGTCTGTGTATATGCTCTGTGTCTGTGTGTCTGTCTGTGTCTGTGTGTCTGTGTACGTGCTCTGTGACTGTGTGTCTGTGTATGTGGTCTGTGTCTGTGTGTCTGTCTGTGTCTGTGTGTCTGTGTACGTGCTCTGTGTCTGTGTGTCTGTCTGTGTACGTGCTCTGTCTGTGTGTCTGTGTATATGCTCTGTGTCTGTGTGTCTGTCTGTGTCTGTGTGTCTGTGTACGTGCTCTGTGTCTGTGTGTCTGTCTGTGTCTGTGTGTCTGTGTACGTGCTCTGTGACTGTGTGTCTGTGTATGTGGTCTGTGTCTGTGTGTCTGTCTGTGTCTGTGTGTCTGTCTGTGTACGTGCTCTGTGACTGTGTGTCTGTGTATGTGCTCTGTGTCTGTGTGTCTGTACGTGCTCTGTGTCTGTGTGTCTGTCTATGTGCTCTGTGTCTGTGGGTCTACAAGTGTATATGTGCCTGTGTCCGTATGTGTCCCAGTGTGTTACTGTGTCTGTGCGTGTGTGCATGCTTATGTGCAGTAGGGAGGGAGGGCTCAGGCCTAAGCAGAGTCCCTGGGGCTCTGGGAGCAGAGGGCAGTGAGGCTGAGGCCGGTGCAAGGGTGGTTTCAAGAGCTCAGGTGAAGTGGAGCAGAAACAGAAGCTGGAATCCAGCCCCAGCGGCAGCAGCAGCAGCGCCGGCCCTGCCCAGAACAGGTTCGACCTGAGCCAGCACTGCCCAGTTGCCCTGGGGCTAGAGCGGCTGAGACAGGGAGGGGAAGTCAGAGGGTGGGGGTGGGGGCCGGGCGCTGGCAGAGCGGCCTGCCCTCAACGACTGCCCCTGCCGGAGAACCCCGCCCCACCCGTTGTGGTTCTGCTGGCCCAGGTTTCGCTGGGCCCACTCCCGGGGTTTTTCATCACTGGAGCCCAGGGTCCCCCCACACCCTCCCCACAGCCTTGACCCTGCTGCCACCTGCCTCCTCCAGGGCACCCCGAGGCCCACGTCAGGAGACCCACCTCAGGCAACAGTGGCAGGGTCGCTGCTCTCTGCCCAGCCCACAGCTCGTGCCACCCTGGGCATGCTGCCCTCCTGAAGGTTCTCCTCCCTCCCCGGGATGCCCCCTCCCACTCCGGAATGCCTCCCTGCCCGCCCAGCAGGGGTGTTTGGCTGAGTTCTGCAGCCCGGACACAGGTCACCTCCCACGTCTATGGGGGCTTCAGACAGTCCCGGAATCCCAGGCGTCTGACAGGATGGGGTCCCAGAGACCCTCCGCCCACCCACCTCCCTGACTTCTGCACAGGCAGGAATGGAGGACTGAGGCAGCCTGGGAGGGGGTGACTGTGGCGGTCGGGAAGGGTCCTCAGGTTCCCGTCCTTATCCCAAGCCCGATCCAGACCAGCTCCACGGGCTGGGTGTGCAGAGCACTCAGACGGCCTGTGAATCCCCACAGCCACTTACTTGCCCTGCGACCTCAGAGAATGACCTGGCCTCCGTCTGTTTTATTTTATTTTTTATCTCCAACTCATATTTGAAGTTCAGGGGTACCAGTGCAGGATGTGCGGGATCCTTGTCACAAGCATCCTTCTCACTACCCTGCCTCACTCCAAAAGGGGTGTCAAGTGGGTGAGCAGAAACGGCCCTTCCTGAATGCCTGTCCTTGTCCCACCACAAGGATGAGGATGCCTGCTCAGAGGGCACAGGGAGAAGCCAATGGCATAGGGTGCACCGCAGCAAGGACTAAGGGACAAGGATTGGGGGCCCCCACCTGCCCAGCGTGCCCTGCTGACCACAGCTCATTAACGGCAGGACAAAGCCTGCCCACGGGGCCCTCAGTGGCCACCCTGGATGCAAACACGGGTAATGGTCAGGCCCAGCCTGTCCCCTCCTGCGCACAAACTCAGGGCAGACCAGAGAGCTTACGTCCACCAAGACCAGACACAAGAAAGCCCCAAGAATACCTTAATGGCTGCCAAACCCTGGAGCTGCCCCAGGCCCATCAATGGGAGCACGACAGATGAATCCTGCTACGGGCACCGTGGCCGTCCGTGTGACCACAGCAAAGAGGAACATGGACGACTCACAGATGCAGAGACGGGGGTCCATGCTGTGCGGTGACGTTCACCTGCAGCTCAGGGACAAACCCTACCTACGGCGACAGATGTCAGGAGGGGCAAAGGGTGAGGGAGGGAGGGGATGTCAGCTGGAGCAGGCCTCGGGGTGCCTGCTGCTGCTGTAGGAAACATTCTGCGTGGGGGTTCAGGTGGAGGTTCTGGGAGTGTCACCTGTGCGCACTTGTCAGCATGCACTCCAGATTCCTGCATTTGAGGTGCCTGTGCCCCAGTGGAAAGATGATGGACGGAGCTGTTCAACCATTGCCCTGGACCGGATTCTTCAGGGTGCCTTGGAAGGCCCAGGAGGAAAGGGGACTCCAGGCTGGGCACCGGTGGTCCACAGGCTTCCAGAGGAGCCCAGCTTGGCCCTTATGTCGTGGTCACTGGGAGCTAATGAGGTTGCACCCTCATGGGGGCATGTGCCCACACACACAGTCCCCTCCGTAGAGAGCCTTGGAGCCTCTGCCATACGACATGCGCCTGGGAGCCTCTGTGATAGGGCGTCCTGGCCCAGTGCTCCCAAGGCCAAGTATGAAGTCTCGTTCCCCCAGCCAACCCTCACCTCCAGGCTGCATAACCTCTGCTGACTCCTCTCAATCCCACCTCTTCTTTCTGGCCATGAAGGCAGTCAGGAAATGCAGCCTGTGCTTCAGAGAGGCAGGCAGGGCTGGGGTCACCCCTGCCCCAGGCAGTGGGATGGGAGATGTGCCGGGTCAGGTCCCTTGCTGCAAGCCTGCAACCCGTGCCTGTATTTGCCACAGCCGGGCCCGGCCAGTCCTTCCTTCACCCTGCAGGACCCTCCCATCTGCAGGTCCCAGCTCTGTGTGGGCCTGGCCAGCCCTGGGGCCATGGCCAAGACGTGAGTCCCTAAAGGACTGCCCCTTCTGAGAGCAGAGAATCCTGCTGCCCCCAGAAGACCCAGGTGTTCAATCTGAGCCCTGACCCTAAAACCCATGGTCCTCTCTCTCCTCTGGAATCCCTCTGCCAGCCTCCAACAGCCACCTGCTGCTCTCCTGGTGCTTCTCACACTCCCAGGGAGTTGGGGGGGTGGGGAGCCCAGCAGAAATTGGAGCAGAGAGGACATGGAGGGCTGAGGGGTGAGGGGGCAGACTGAACCTATCCTTTCTGCCCATGCGTCTTCCCCCAGGATGCTGCCTGAGGCCTGGGGGTAGGGGTATCTCGGAAGGCTCCCTGGAGGAAGACGAGTGCCTCTCTCTCATGAGGGAGGGGCTCCAGGGAGGTCAGTGTGACCTTGTGTTGGCACAAAGGCAGCCCTGGCCGAGGGGGCGAAGGCAGTGTGAAGCGGGACTTCCTTCCCCCAAAGATGCAGAGGGACGTCGGGAGACCTGGCAGGCGGCCCTGGGCAGCTCAGTCGACTCCACCTTACCCTACCAGGCTGCAGGAAGCCCCTGCCCCCATCTGGAGCCTCTGTAGGTTTTCCTAGCTCAGCCCTAAAGGCTCAGGCCAACTAGACACAGGCCAACTAGAGAGGTCTGTCAGGGCTGAGGGGGTGGCTGCCAGGAGAAGAGCATCCCAGCCCGCAGACCCTGCTCCCCAGGCAGAGCTGCCCGTGCATCCCGTGCGTGCGGAGAAGAGCTTTCCCTGCTTGGGAATCCTGCTCTGCCCCCCATCAGCCTGTGGCTTTGGAAGCTCATCAAGCAGCCCTGGAGTCTCAGTTTCCATGCCTGTAAAATGGGCACAGCACTCACTCCAGGATGAACAGAAGCGGGGCCAGGAAAGCAGCCCCTGGCCCGGTGCCACAGCAGGGGCTGTGACGGGGACGGTTCCACAGTCGCTGGAGGTCGACAGGGACCGAAGCACGCACGAGTGCCAGATGGGCCCCATGATGGGATTCCGGCCGGGGTGATGCAGGGAGCCACCTATACAGAGGACAATTGACTGCAGAAGTGCCAGGCTCATGCCCTCCATGGATGGAGAGGCCGTCACCTCTGGGGGATGCCCCAGGGCTGCATACCTGTGCATACCTGTGCAGTGGCGCTGGAGTGGCAGCGGACGCCTGCCCCACACTAATGCACATGCACGTCAGTGCACACGCACATCCACACCCACACCCACACCAGAGAAAGCCGCAGGCCCTGAGGGGCTGTCCCGTGCCAGCCTGCCAGCTGCCACACCCCTCCCACAAAGCCCGGCTCTGGCCCGGGACACAGGGATCCCAGACCCATCCAGCTTTCCCCTCAACGCCCTGGGTCCTCCCACAAATTCGTCCTGCCTCAAGCCTCAGTCTCCACTTCCAACAAATGGGTCTCAAGCTGTCTGCTCTGTCCACCCTGCATGGCGGTCTGGGCAGCACAGAGCCAGCCTGGTGGGGGCTGGGGACTCTGGAAGGGGTGCTCAGGGAGGAGCCAGGCTCTGGGGCCCATAAGGCCTTGCAAGGTGGTCCAGGCGGGACCGGGGACAAGTGTCGAGTGAGCACCAAATGCTCAGAGCTCCTGAAACCTGGCGCGCCTGTGAGAGCTGTTGAGGCCCCTTTTCAAGGCCCTGCCTGCCAGCTCACAAAAGACATTCAAATGAGAGACAAATATTTGGGGCCCCAAGGTTGAGCCCAGCCCAGTCTCTCAGGCCCAGCCCAAGCTGCTTCTAGGCTCTTATTTGGGTATTAATTGCATTTCGTTTAGAGATTTGCATGCTTATCATGCGGGTGGTGGCCAGCCTGGACAGAATCCCAAGGCTCGTAGGCAAATGCCAGGAGGAGGGGGTGGGCAGAGGAACCAGGAGCCTCCCAAATGGCATCAGGAGAGCAAGCCTGGGCTGGGCTGTAGGCCATCAGCGTGGGCCCTGGCCCACGACCTGGCATCCATGTGGACCTGGGCAGGACAACAGGACAAGCAGAGAGAAGAAAGTGGATCCCAAAAACAGGGCGCCCAGGCCAACTTTTCCCTAATTCCAGCTCCCAGCTCCCCGCTGGGGACTGTAGCCCCTCCATGGTCAATCAGGGCAGCCCTGGGGTCCCTGTCACATGACATATGCCCCCCCACCCGCTCCCCAAGACAGCCCTGCAGCCTGTGGGCGGGCCCGTGTGCTCACCAAGGCGCTTGGAACCTTGGCGGGCAGGCTCTCGGAAGATTTTCTCAGGGACCCTCTGGTCCACCCTCTCGGCATCCCAGGGTGTCCTGGTCCCGGGAGATGCCTCATCCCAGGCCACATGGAGCCCTAGGCCTTTCCATCATCAGCCCTGTCTACTCCACCCTCTGCAAGGCAGGTCCAGAGGGGCAGTGCTTGACCCGAGAAGAGGCTGTGACTATGGAGAGGTTGGGGGTGGGGCCCTGAGGGCTGGAGATTTAGGAAGCCCTCCTGTTCCTGCCCTTTACGGTTGAATTTTATGCCCTCCAGACTCACATGTGGCTATTTTTGGAGCCAGAGCCTTTAAAGAGGTAGTTAAGTTAAACTGAGGTCATCGGGGGGACCCTAATCCCATATGACCGATGTTCTTACTAAGAGGAGGTGAAGACAGACACACACACAGGGATGGCCATGTGAAGACACGGGGAGAAGGCGGCATCTACAAGCCAAGGAGAGAGGCCTTCGGAGCGGGGGACTGCAGAATGGTGAGAGACTAATTTCTGCTGTGTAGGCCCCCGAGTCTGTGGTGCTTTTGCACGCAGCACAGGCCAACCCATCGCGGCCTCTCCTGCTGTTAGGACTCCAAGTCCATCCTCAGGGACATTAATTAACTCTAGGAACTTTTTATCCTGATGGCGTCACCTCTTAGGCAGAACCGGGACCCGGATGCAGGCCTGGTTGGGAACCCCCAACCCTCCCTGTCCTTCTCATAGGACAGCGGGTCTGGGGCTGAAGGCTGTGACTCTGCCCCTGCCTGGATCACAACAGGCAGGACAGCTGAGCAGGCACCTATCTGTCTCTCCCTCTGCTGACCTGTGGCCCTGGACAGGAGCTGCTCTGGGGGAGCTGACAGGTGACCCCCCGCCAGGAGGCCCCTCCCTGCCTCTGGCCTGGGAATCCACCTCCGTGGGAGCCCCTGGGAATGGCCTGTTTCAATAGGTAAGTGGGAGCAAGGTCTTATCCTCAGCGGGGGACGTCGCTGGGGGCAAGGCCAGTGGGTGGGTGGGGAGGTTTCTGTGGCACTGGGGCCTCCTGTTGATCGATTCACCCAATTAATCACAGCCAGCAGCTGGGGAGGGGGTAGGAAGGGGGTGAAAGGAACAGGAGCCCACAGCCGGGAGGCCCTGGGAGGTTGGCAGAGGCCTGCACCTGCCCGAAGCCAGCCCTCGAGCCCACTCCTCTTCCCTCCTTCCGGAGGGGCCAGAGCAAGGGGTGCTAAGGGCTCAGTTCTCAACCCCTCCCCAGCTCTCAGGCAGCCCCTCCCATGATCCCCAGGCCTCTGCCCCACTTGCACCTCCCCAGGCCCCAGGGCACAGGATGCTTTCCCCAACTTTTGGGAGGCTGGGATGTCAGGAGGCCTGGGCTGACTGCTGGCTTCTGTCTCACTGGCTTGCAGACAAGACCCTCCATCTCAGTGGAAAAGCAGCAAGAATGGTGCCCCCCTCCAGGCAGACCCAAGGGAGGCATCGGTGTGAGGGGCTTAAGCTCTGTACTGTGGGTTTAAACCTTGCACCTCTGGATACCTGTGGGCCTCAGGCAGACCACTGAGCCTCCCTGCATCTGGAAGTCAGGGTGAGACCCCTCAGAGGGGGTGGGGAGGTGGAGTGGCCCCTCTTGCTGGGCAGCCCCCACCCTCCGCCTGCTGCCCTGCCGTCCCAGCCTTCAGGGTCCTCCCCAGCCTCTGTGGACTCCCAGGTGGACCTGGGCCACCTCTGAGACCCCCGAAGAGCTCAAGGCCAGCTCACAGCCCACAGCTCAGGACGGCACTGGGCAGGCCTCTGGGCCCACCTGGCCCCACTCCCCATTTTTATGGGAACAAAGACTGAAGGTGTGGCCCCAAAGGAACCACCTCTCCTCCAGTGCCCTCACTGCTGGGAAAAGGGTCAGCAGAGTTTGGGTCTCCCCTGCAAGCCCTCTGGACTGCGCATGCTACAGCTGAGGACATGGGGTTGAGGGGCAGGCCCCCTCCAGCCCCGTCCACCTTGCCCTGTCTAGCTCTGTCCAAGGCTCTCTCCAGCTGGCTAATCACTTCTGGGCACAGCTGTGCTGCTGAGGTCTCGGGGACGACTGAAGGTCTTTGAAGGCCACTTTGGGAGGAGCGAAGGTGCATGGACACCAGGGACCCTGCTCACAGCGAGTCTCCCTGCCCCACCCCTTTCCGCATTGAGTGGGACACGCTTGCTTTCATTTGGGGGATCGCCATCTGACTATTCCGCTTGTCTTGGGGTGGGGCGGAGATTAGGTGATGTGGAGGGGCTTCTCTACATGGCACCCCTGCCCCAGCTCTGAGGGAGAGCACCAGAGCAGGTTTCACCAGCGTAGGACACGCAAGCCCCGCCATGAACAGGGCCCCAACCTTGGTTCAATGCTCTGCTACTGCCATCTTAAAGTTCCTTTTCCACTTTTTATTTTGCTTTATTTTTTTTATTAGAGATGGGGTCTCCCAGTGTTGCCCAGGCTGGTCTTGAACTCCTGGGCTCAAGCAATCCTCCAGCCTCAGCTGGAGGATTCAAGCTCTGTACTGTGGGTTTAAACACTGGGATGACAGGTGTGAGCCACCTCGCCTGGCCTTTGGAATTCTGACTACTTTTATCTTCTAACCTGTTTTGCAGGTGCAGCCCAATGGCATACAGCAACACTAACATAAGCAAAGGAAAGCGTGCACAAGGTGCCAAATGTACGTCCACTTTCACTCGTTCCCCCACTCGAGTAGTGCATCCACGATGCCCACAGACACCAGGCCACACAGAAAAGGTGCCAGGAACCCACGGCAGTGCAAGGCAGCATGTCACACCTATGCAAAAGCAAGCCGGGAGCACTGATGGCCACCGAGCAGCCACGTTTTCCATTTAAATCCAAACTTGCTAAGGACGCAGAAGGAAGTAAGTGGTGTTCTAACGAACGTGCAGGACAAGGGGCAGGGAACCTGTCATGTCCTTTCTTACTTATGCGACTTCTCTGTGTTCGCCGAGCTCTCTTGCTGATGGATCTACCCACCATGCCTTTTGTCTTTGAACTTGTCCTTTCCTTCCTTCCTCGATCATCAGCGAGCAGGAGGTGGAGGGTGCTGGTGGAACCAGCCTGCATCAAGGAGTGAAATCAAGACAATTGATTTCACTTTTGTGCAATTTCCACTGTTCTAGTGGCAATGAAATACAGACGCCTGTGCCAGGACAGAACACACATTTTGTCATTCCAGCGATTCCGTATAGAAGTTAAATGCTCTTATGCTTGCATTTAAAACTGGCATCACATAATATAAAGATGGATGACTAAATTCATGCTAGCCATTTAAATTCCTAATCTTTCTTACTCAGAATGGCATTAAATTGTGAGTATAAAATAAGAAGTAAGTATAAAATAGTAAGTCAAGAGATTGACCATAGAAGAGAAAGAAAAAAAGCTTTATATTTTAGCATCTTTAACATCACATCACAATCGCCTTCCCCCTGGAATCAGTTTCTAACTTCCAGGTGGAGACCAGGCCTGGACCATGAGCTCCTGGCAGAGCCCTGCTGCCCCCACATCAGAGCCCAGGACAGGCTGGCACCTGGGCCAGGTGAGGCTCTGTCCAGGCTCACTGATCTCAAATGCTGAACTGCTAAGGATGTCCTGTTCCCAAAGGAGCCACCAGGCTCAGCCTCACTTCCTGGAAGGTGTGAAAATTGCAAGGATGTGGAAGTGAAAGAGTCCAGAGTTTAAATCTTAATTCTCATCATTTCCAAGCAGTATGGTGTCCAAGGGAGAGAAAACAACCATGGATTCTTAGTTTCTGTTTCTGGTTGAGCCAGCAAGGTCCATTCCTCATCCCTCTTTTCTACTTATCATTAGAGACAGAAACTAAAACCATAGCTTTAGGCTGCTGAGAGCCTAAAACAAAACGACAGCAAAAGAAGGTGAGTTGGACAAGCTTGTCTATGACGTCAGGCACTTCATCTCTCGTGGGCACTGGGTGAATGGCCGTGTGGGGTGGGGTCTTCATAATGCAGCAGTCAGCAGCCCAGTGTGCCCAGGAGACTTGCCTGTGGTCCTGGTTATCAACCACGGCTTTCTACTCTCAAAAATATCCCCGCTGGGACAGCAAGTTGCATGGTTGCTACAAGTCCTGTCTCCTGGTGAGATGCAGTCCAGCAGCACTACATCCTCTGAGCAGCATGTGCCAAGTGGGATGAACTGGAAAAGAACTGCATTCGGGGAAATGCCTGTGTGAAAGGAAATGCACAGGAAGGAGCTGGCAACCGGGGTGGGGGAAGCCACTAGACCACGATGCGCTCTGCCCCAGCGAAGGCGAGGGGATAGCCTGGACCTAGATTGCTGTGAGGTCTATGGAAGATTCCACAAGCTTGCTGGGTAGTTCTCGAGGCAAACTCAGAAAGGGAGTCCCTTGTCTTGGTATCTCTGTCACACTCTTTAGGTGGGCCTGGTGTCAACCCCATTTGCAGATGACCGCAAACTTGATCAAAGGTCCGCTTCTGGCACCCCATACCCTGTCCTACAGGGAATACAGGGACAGGTTTCCAATAGCAACAGCGAGAACGGTGCCATCAATACCATGTACACAGGAGCTCAGCAGAACAAACATCTCTGCTTCTTCAGTGCAGACACTGGGGGAAAATTGCTTACAAGATGCTTAAGAGACCTATTAAGCAAACTTGATGTGTGGACCTGCGGTGCATCCGGATTCCATAAAGCCAACTGTACAAAACCATGAGACCCTGTGAGGACTGTGCCCTTGGCTGGGTCCCTGATGATATGAAAGAACGGTGGTTCATTTGAAGGGGTGATGTTTTTGGGGTTTCCTTTAGAGGCACACATGAAACATTACAGGTGAAAGGATTCAAAGTCTGGGATTTGCTCCAAAGTAATGCAGGGATGGGGTGGGGGATGGATGGGGCAGTAAGGGCCTTGAAACTGGTGCTGGAGGCATTCCAGGGCCCACCTGGGGCCCAGTGCATCCTCCACCAGCCAGACTGTACAATGGTTGGATCCTGTGTCTACCACTAGGACCCAGGCTCCATGAGCACGGGCTTGTGTGGCACACGGATGCATCCTAAGTCCTGGCACAGAGACTGCTCAACAAAGGCCTCGGTGCTTTTGCGTATGTTTGAAATTTTCCATAATAAAATGGAAAATGGGAAAATGGGAAAACAAAAATGGCAGCACCACTTACCCTTTGCAGAGTTTTGTCCACTTCGTGCCAGTGGGTGGCAGTCCTTTCCTCTGCCTTGGCCTTCCATGATTTCCCACCTACCCGCTTCACCTGCCCAACAGCCCCCTGCGGTTCTGGCAGCTGTGGACCTTTCCTTGAGGTCAAGGTGTGGAGCCCTGGGGACAGCTCAGGTCCTGTGACTCAGGGAGGCCACCGACCCAGGTGTGGATTCTGGGAGAATGCTGTGGGAGGGCCCTCCATGGGTGGCCATGGCAATGTACCCCCTCCTGTCCCTTGGCCAAGGCCAGTTCCCTGAGCCCTGCAGCCCCAAGCCACAGCTGGTCTACTGACCTCAGCTGAGCCTGGTCCTCATCAGACCAGGTGACCCCTGACCCCAGCTACAGACTCGGCTTTGACCTTGGCTGCTGGCTGAGGAGCCCCCACCCGGACTGAGGCTGCAGCTGGTGAAAGAGGAGCCCTGAGCTCCTCTGGTAACAGGGGACCTGGCCAGCCTGACGTTTGAGACCCATGCACCCCGGCAGCCTGTGTTGCCATGGTTATTCGGGAGCCACCCACTCTGGGACAACACCAGCTGCTCCCACCTTGCAGGGCTCCCATGGCTCTGTCCCAACCACTCCTTTCTGAAGGAAGGGGTGCCTCTGTGCCCTAGGGCAACCAGGGGAGCCCCACAACCCCTCCCCTACCAGGGCACTAAAAGGGAGCTTTGGGCACAGAGAGACTTCAAAGCCTCCTAGGCCCTGAGTCAAAGGTAGAGCCGTGTGATATCCTGGTGCCAGCTCTCTGACTGGGGGGAGCCTGGCGCAAAGCTTCCAAGCCTTCCTTGTTCCTTTCAAGAGCCGCTCTCAGGATTCAGGTGAGCAGAGGCCTGCGGGGCCTCCCCCGTGTGGGCAAAACCCAAAGCCAGCGAGAGGACAGCCCCCAGACACCTCTCACTAACTCCTCCCAGAGGCCCCTGAGGTGGGTCTGGTCAGTCCCATTTTCAAGTTAAGCCACTTGCCCTGGGCTGCCCAGCTGCCATAGCAGTGGAGATCTGAGCGTGGTGGCCTGCGCGGGAGCCCATGCCCTCAGCCCCACAGCAGGAGCTCTCTGGTCAGACCACCTCAGCCTAGCCCCACACCCAGCACTTACCCAGCCCTCGGGATGGGTCAGCAGCCTCCAGCCTGCCGCTTCCAAGCCAGCAAGCAGCCCTGCCTGGACAATCCACCAGCCCACCACCTCCTGGAGGATGCCCCCAGCCTCACAAGGTGTCCCGATGGCTCCGCTATCAACGGCCTGGCTGGACTCCAGATCTCACCCAGACCCACCCTGAGGAGGCAGCAGGGTTCAGGGAGTAGTGACAGAAGTATGGCCGTCACCTGGGAAGTGTAGGTGACAGGAGCCACTGGTAAACAGAACTAATTTATTTATAAAGTTCACGCTCCCTTAAAGAGGTGTGCCCCACACAGGCTTCTCCCTAGCTGTCATGGGAGCCTCACGCCAGGGACCCCGCCCCTCAGGCACCACTCGTGTCCAGATTTTGGCCTGCATGGAAAACTCCAGATAGTGGGGGCGGGGGTCCAGGTCATCTTTATTGTGCCCCAAGTCAAGGGTTCTTTGTACAAAAATAGGTCTCAGTTTGCCAGCAGTGTCCCTCCAGCAGCTCAAGTTAATGTGTAGAAAATAGATTCTCTGTGCCCTTAGAAAATCCTCTCCCCTCCGCAAAAATCTGCAAGTGTTGGTGCCCCCCGCCCCACTGCAGTCGAGAAGTGTGGGGAGGGGCGGCATCGGAGGAAGCCGCCAGCCCTCACAGGGCCAGCTCGAGGCCCGTTTCCACCGGGCATTGGTCAGGCAGGGCCGGACGGTCGAGGCGGGGTCGACAGTGGTGGCGCGGGGGCGGGGTCCCCGGCTCGCTGGGGGCGGAGCGCGGACCGGTCCACCTGGCTGGCTCCCCGACGATGAGCGCGCCGGCCGCTCGCTCGGCTTCCGGGGCTGAGGCTGCAGGGGGAAGGTGGGGAACCGAACGCGCGTCAACGCGGGCGCTGGCCCGGAGCAGACACCGCCCGGGCCGGCCCTGCCCCCACCTCCCCCAAGCGAAGTCGGCAGTTTCGTTTGCTCGGTTGGTTTTGGAGTCTTGAGTCCGTGGGTGCCGCGACTCGGTCTGAGACAGGGCGGGGGCGGGGCGGGCGCTCGGAACGGCGGTGAGTCAGGGCTCCACGCCCGCCGACTCATTTCTGCCGCCCCGGCCCGGGAGCGCGATTTGCAATGCAAAGTCACCCCGCCTCCAGCACCCCAATCTGCCCCAGGATCCGCCAGCACTCGAGACCTCAACGGCCCGACGGCCGCTCCCCTCCCCTCGTCTACCCCTCCCTCGTCGGCGGCTGAGCCGCGAGGGGAAGTTTTGCAATCCCGGACAAACAAACGCCGGTCTTGCACAGGCTTGAAAAAGTTTGGGGGAAATGAAGAGTGAGCGAAATCGAAGCCATAGCTCGGGCCTGGCGCTCGGCTCCGCTGGCTCCTGGGGGCGCGATCCGCCGGGCCTGCCCCCCACACCCCACCCCGTCCCTCCACCCCGGCCCCCGACCCTCCCTCCTCACTGCCGCCCGGCTGTTACCTCATAGGTCGAGGGCGCTCAGTAGCCCCCTAACCAGCTGGAGAAGTCGAGCAGCTCGCGCTCCGCGGGACTCAGCGCGCCCTCGCAGCCGCTGTCGTCCGACGAGTAGGCGGAACGCGGGGAGCCGGGCTCCGAGCTGCCCCCGCGGCCCGGGGACGAAGAAGCGCGGGAGGGCGAGGCGGCGACAGCGGTGGTCCCAGGCTGCCCGCGGGGCGCAGACGGCCGCACAGCCGGCGGCCGCAGCCCTCCCGCCAGCGCGTTGCGCACGGCGTCGTGCTCTGCCAGCAGGCGCTGCAGCGCGCGGATGTACTCCACGGCCGAGCGCAGCGTCTCCACCTTGCTCAGCTTCTTGCTGGCGCCGCCGTGCGGCACGTGCTGCCGCAGCGCCTGGAAGCCCAAGTTCACCAGCTTCACGCGGTTGCGCTCGCGCTCATTGCGCCGCGCTACGGCCGCTGCGCTGCCCCCGGTCTCTGCGGTGGCCGGTCGCCGCCGCCGGCTGCAGCGCAACAGTTCCGGGGACGTGGGTCTCCGCCGGGCAGCGCAGCTGACAGGGACGCGGGGCGCAGGGGGCGCGGACCTGGGCAGTGCGCCGCCGTCCATTGCGCCTGCATCCACCCGCCCGCTCCGGGTCCCGGCGCGCCGCAGGAAGGTGCAGGCAGAAGAGCCCGAGGCGAAAGGGAAAACGGTGGCGCCCCAAGGGGGCTTCTGGCACGGCGCCGCCAGGAGACTCCCCAGGGCACGTGTCCTAGGTCGTCTGGAGCCCGGGGACAGGAGGCCTAGTGGTGGCGGGCCGTACGCGCCAGGGAGCGTGGGACGCTCGTGTCCCGCGCGTGCGGCCGGACTCTCCCCGGTCTCCGCAGGCGCGGCGCAGGCGGCTCGTTTTTAAATGTATAGATAACCCTCCTCCGCGCCGCCGCCACCTCCTTTCTCACGCCCTCCTTCCTTGCCTCGCCCTCCCGCCACGCTTCGCCCTCCCCCTCGCGCGATCACATTCTGTAAAGCCCACAGCCTGCGCGTGTCCCCCTAGCCCATCCCCCGGGCGCAGTCCACAGATCCCCAGTGCGCCCAACTGGCGAAACCTGCGGGTTCCCGGTGCGCCCCCTGCTCCCGGCAGGTGCTCAGTGCGCCCCCAAAGCAAGGTGCGCAGGTCCTGAGTTGAGCCTTCCCGTACCCCCACCCTAATCCTGCGCGCAGCCCCGCAAGTCCCAAGAGCTGCCAGACCTCCGCACGCGCAGCGCGCGCTGTGGGAGGGAAGGCGTGGCCCTGGCGACAACACGGCAGTCTGGGAGGCGCGCTAGACCCCCCGGGGCAGCACGCGCGGAGCAGTCCACACCCGCGCCCCGCCCTCCTGGGGCCGAGGAGGCGGGGGCCAGGGTCTCAGCCAATCCTGGGCCACCCGTTTGGCCAATCGCGCAGGGCGCGGCCCCACGCCCGGCCCCATTGAGGAAGCGCGTACGCGCGGCGCGTGGCTCGCGGGGAGCATCGCTAACAAAGCTCGGTGCATGCTGGGCCCCGCCCTACTCCTCGCCCTCGCGACTGGGCTGGGCGAGCTGTCCCGAGGCGCACCTATGTCCCGAGCGCGCCTCTACCTGTGCGTTAATTTACTGGGAATGGGGGTGGACTGCGCCTTACCTGGGGCGGGGCGGGGCTTAAGGAGCGGTCGCGACTGAGGCCGGGTAGGAGGTTCAGGTTCCCGGGGCGCCTTCCCCAACCCGCCCCACATTCCCCTTTCCTCCACGCGCACCCTGCCTGTGGTTTCCGTGCGCCCCGGGCCTGAGGGCTCTGGAGGGCCTGAAGGTTTGAACCCGACAGCCTTGTGCCAGGACGGTGGTCGGGTCCACGCCCTCCCCCAGAGTGGCTCCCTACATTTGCAGTATCCCCCACTTCCACCCCGTTCTGCCCTCCTGTTCTCCGTCGCGCTTCCCGTCGGTGCCTCTGGGATCTCACAGCCCTAGCTCCTCTTTCTGTGACCCAGGCTGTTTTTCTTCACCCACCTCTCCCCTGAGGGCACTGAGATTGGGCCATTGGCGGAAAGGTCTCTGGGAGCAGCACCCTTCCAGGGGAGGTGGGACGTCGAGAGCTTCTCCCTAAGAGATGCGGGGAAATGGTGGAGTATGAGAGTGCAAGCACTGCAGAAATGCGAAAAATGTAGTGTTAACGGAAGAGTTTAGGTCCTACCTCACTGTCCGGGAAACGCGTGCCCTCGGGGAAGCCTTTGCCAAGCCGGTTTTTCCCGAAGGTGACCAGATGCTCCTGGGCCACTGCTTGAGACCTCAGGGAATGGAGCTTTTTGTGGACCCAGCTGCCTGGAGCTGCTTTCCTGTTCCGACTGGAGGAGGTGAGGCCCAGGACCCCTCTTGGGAGCCTGGGAGCAGATAGCAACTGTTTACTGCCAGCCTCGGGGTGCCCACCTGCTCCGATTACCCTGCAGGATGCTGCTGACTGGCCCACCTGGGCCCCTAGCACACCTGTGCCCTGAGCACTCCTGGCCCTCCTGCCTTGGGAGGGGCCGGAAGAGTGGTGCCCACTTGGGAGCTGGTGGGCTGCAGTCTCTATTTAGCAGATGAGGAAGCCGACTTGGAGAGAACCCCGGATGTGTCCACTGTCACTCCGCCCAGTGGAGCGATCCAGGCAGAAATCGGGGCCTTGGGTCTGAATCCGGGTTCTCCAACCAGGGCAGAGGCGGGCTTTCCTCTACTCCCTGTCCCTGGTCTGAGACCCCATTCATCCCAGACGGTCACTTGGCAAATCACAGCCTGTCATGGATTGTCCTGCCCTCCTTCCGCTGCCTCCCTCCTTCCCCTTGTCAAGGCTGCAAGATAAGAATCCAGGAAGGATCCTGGAACCCTGCAAACTGGGCCTTGGAAATCCCTCCCGGACTTTGACCTCCCAGGCTGGGAGCCCCTCAGTCATCTGTTGCTGTGTAAGGAGCCACCAGGATTTTAACGGTCTGAACAACGATTTATTATTTCTTTTTTTTTTTTTTTTTGAGACGGAGTCTCGCTCTGCCGCCCAGGCTGGAGTGCAGTGGCCGGATCTCAGCTCACTGCAAGCTCCGCCTCCCGGGTTCACGCCATTCTCCTGCCTCAGCCTCCCGAGTAGCTGGGACTACAGGCGCCCGCCACCGCGCCCGGCTAGTTTTTTGTATTTTTTAGTAGAGACGGGGTTTCACCGTGTTAGCCAGGATGGTCTCGATCTCCTGACCTCGTGATCCGCCCGTCTCGGCCTCCCAAAGTGCTGGGATTACAGGCTTGAGCCACCGCGCCCGGCCACGATTTATTATTTCTCAGGATTCTGTGGCTTGACGGGTGGGCCCTCTGCTGCTCTGGGTAGAGTTGCATACACCCTGGGGGTCAACAGGGATGAGGGGTACAGCGGCTAGGTTGCTGTCTGTCCCGTCTTCACCCGAGTGCCTCCACAGCTGGTAAGATCTCCGGAGCAGGACCTGTAAGGCCTCTACAGATCACCCCAAAACTTCCTGTCTAAAAACTCAAGCCTCTCAGCGCCCAGGCATGGCTTCTTGCTACCCTGCCCCCAGGCACAGTCCTGCACTCACCTGCACCTGCTGTGCCACGGCCAGGCCAGTCCCCCACCACCGCCCACACCTCTCTCCACCTTCATCCTCTTCCCAATCTGGTCCTCCCACCACTGTGGAAACCCCGTCTGCCCCCAACGCCTAGCTTTGAAATAATAATTCCCTAGAGACCTGTGTCTCTCCCTGCATCGGCCCCTGCTTCATTCCTGGGTGCCACCGGCTGTGCAGCTTTTGACGCTGCAGCACCCCCCTTACTTCGGAAGCAGGCTGTCTCCCGGACTGGTGGGTCTCCATGCTATCTGGGCCGTCTTCTCTGGCACTCTTGGTCTCTCAGTCCATCCTGAGAAGCACAGTTCACAATAGCCACATGTCCACCAACAGATGAGTGGATAAACAAAACATGGTCTAGAATAATGGAAGGTTATTCAGCCCTAAAAAGAGACGAAGCTGTTTCTTGCCATGATGTAGGTGAACCCCGAGAACATGAGGTCGTGTGAATGAAGTGAGACACCGAGGACCACATAGCATGTGACTCTCAGTCTATGAAATGTGCGTAGTGGATGGATTCACAGACAGGAGATTCATGGTTACCGGGGACTGGGGGGTAAGAACAGAGGGATGGGAGTGACCGTGAAAGGTACATAGTTTCTTTCCCAGAGCCTGAGAATGTTCTGACATGGCCTGTCCTATTGGCTTCACAGCTCTGTACAGCACACACACAAAAAAACATTGAAATGCACACTTTATGGAATGTGAACTGTATCTTAATAAAGCAGTTAGAAGACCTTCGAACATAAGCATGCGGCCTCATGAGCCCTTTGCCTGGGCACCCTGGCACCTCTCCCAGGCTCTACCTACCTCCAACTCTTCATCCCTGAGCTCTTGAACAGGGGTAGGCAAACTTTTTCTGCAAAGGACCACATGGTAAGTATTTTTGGCCTTGCCGGTCACATGTCTCTGCCACGAGTCCTCTGCCTTGGGGAGCAAATGCAGGCATGGGCAGGGAGGAAATAACAAAACATGCTTCCTGGTCACTGAAACATGAAGTCCAGGTCACACTCCCTGTTACAAAATACTCTGAATTTTCAGACTGTGGTTCAATACACATGACATAAAATGGACCCTCTTAACCATTTGTAAGTGCACGGTTCTGTGGAATTAAGTGTGTTCATGTGGCTGTGCAGTCATCACCACCATCCATCTCCAAAAGTTTCTCATTTTCCCAAACCGAAAGTCTGTCCCCATTAAACACCAGCTCCCCATGACCCTTCCCCCAGCCCCTGGCACCCACCATCCACTCTCTGTCTGTACAGATTTGACTGCTCGGGAGACCTCGTGTAAGTGGAATCCTGCAGCATCTGTCTTTTTGTGGACTGGCTGCTTACACTGATGGTGATCCCCTCAAGTTGCATCCATATTGTAGCCTGCATAAGGATTTCCTTCCTTTTTATGGGTGAATACTCTTCCACTGTGTGGGTAGACCACGATGTTGATCCGTTCCTCTGTCAGTGGATACTTGGGTGGCTTCTACCCTTGGGCTATTATCAATGATGGTACTGTGGACACGGGGGTGCAAATATCTCTCTGAGACCCTGCTTTCGATTCTTTTGGGGATAGACCGAGAAGTGGAGTTGCCAGGTCATACGGCAAACCTCTGTTTAACCTTTTGAGGAACCGCCATGACGTTTTCCACAGTGGCTGCCCATGGTGCATTCCTGCTGCACACGAGGTTCTAACGTCTCCACATCCGCGCCAACACTTGGTGCTTTCTGGGTTTGTTTTGTTTTTGTTTGTTTTCGAGACGGAGTTTCGCTCTGTCTCCTAGGCTGGAGTGCAGTGGCGCAATCTTGGCTCACTGCAACCTCTGCCTCCTGAGTTCCAGCCATTCTCTAGTTTCAGCTTCCCGAGTAGCTGAGACTGCAGATACCTGCCACCATGCCCGGCCAAATTTTTACTTTTTGTAGAGATGAAGTCTGACTATGCTGCCCAGGCTGGCTGAGGTGATAATAGTTTTTTGATAATAGCTAATGGGTATGGATTTTAATTTTTTAACCACTTAAGAATTGAAAGAAAGTTCCTAGCTTTGGGGCGATACAAAAGCAGGCCAGGGGCTGGATCTGGCCTGTGGGCCTCGGTCTGCTGACAGCTGCTCCAGAGGACTGGTATGTCCATGTGACACCTGGGCTGACCCTCATCGTCCTGCAGCTCTTCAAACTCAATTTGTTGCAGGTTGAACCCGGCCTTCTTTCCTCTAAGGAAAGATCCCTCTGCAGAGAACACCAGGTTGGCAGTGTGGGTGCTGCCTTTCCTTTCCCCTGTCCTCTGCTATCCATCAGCCCAGCCACTTCTCCAGCCAGGTCCCCATCTTGCCCTTTGGACACTGCCCCTGCCTCTGCCCTGGTCTCCTGGGTTCTCAGTTTGCTGCTTCTGTCTGTGTACCACCTGGAAGTGGGGGGCCTTACCCAGCATCCAGCCCAGCTAGATCATGTCCGGGCCCTCAGGGTTCAGGCCCAACACCCTCGCGTGCCATCATTCACTGCCTCCTGTCCAGCTTGGATGTCATATCACCTGGAAGCCTTCCCTGATCCCAGTGGCCTCCTGGAGCCTCCTTGCCCCTGTGCTCCACAGGGAGCTGTGGCTGCCCAGATCCGCTCTGTCCAATAGGCTAACCTGACCTGCTCCTTCGACATCTGAGGTGCTGCTCATGTGTGTTCATGACCTGGGGGAACGTTGGGGAGCCCAGGCTCAGCAAAGAGGGGCAGGAGCAGGCAGCACTGGGGCTGGCGATGGCCCAGGGGAAGCTTTCGGCCTGGTTGGTCAGAGCTCCTGGTGACCAAGGGTGACTTCAAAGTCAACCTGAGCCTGACTCACATAAGATGAGCCTAGAGCATCCAAGAACAGCTCTGTGGCTGGCCAGCCGGGAGCTGCAGCCCACAGTCCTGCTGTCCCCCCAGGGAGCCGGCTCCTGCTCCTGGGATGAGCAAGGCTCATGTTGACTTTGAAGTCACCCACAGGCTGTTTGGAACTGGGGTGCAGGAGCTGGAAGTGTGGGGCACCCTGGGGAATCACAAAACCTGACTGATTGGCAGGTGGATGTGTGGCGGGAGTTGGGGAGATGCGGCAGGACACGGGGGTATCTGGGGGGCACCAATGTGGGCCGTGGACTGGGAGGTATCATCAGTAACTTCAGATTGTTTCGTAGTGACACTTAAAAAATACCTGAAGAGGGACGGGTGGAATGAACTTTAACATCATACCCAAAATATTAGCATTTCAACATGTAATCAGTATAAAAATTACTTGAGAGCTGTTTCACATTTTCTTTTCATACCAAGGTTTTTGAAATCAGGCGTGCGTCTTTTTACATTCACAGCACATCTCAGTATGGACCGGCCACATCTCAATGCTCAGTGGCACCCAGGGCTGGTAGCTTCCATCTTGGACGACACAGATCTGGACTGGGAGAGCCTCAGCTCCCTTGTGATACCAGTTTTCTAGTCTCTGTATCTGGCAGTGTGACATCTTGGGGACTTTCTGACTGTGAAGGGCCACCTCTCCCAGGATAAACTAATTCCTAGAGACAGTGAAGGAGACCCTTTCATAGGCAAACCCATCACTGCAGAGCCCAGCTCCAGCCCCCTCCTCTATCAGGGTCTTATACACTCGAGGGCACTACCCCTGCCCTTGTTACCCCAAGGCAACAAGCAGCCCCTAGGCCCCAGAACTCTGAACTTATTCAACCTGACCAATCCTAAGCCCATGTACCTTGCCTTGCCCATTCCTTCTACAGAAACCACAAGAAAGGTTCCTGCCCAGGTCCCCCTGTGGCTCCCCCACCTTCTGACTGACCCTGTGCCCACCTCCCTGCCTGTGGCATAGCATGCCAGCTGCTTTGAGAACTGTGAGTTAATATATTTTCTATGGCAATTGACTCTTGATCTGTTAGCTTCACCGTACCTGAATAATAACACAACCTACATTTTAGAAAGCCATTGCCTCGCGAGACGGACCAGAAAGTTGGGGCCCAGAGAGGAGAAGCCACGTGCTCGAGGCTGGCCGGTGAGTGAGAGGCAGAGACTCGGGAGCCCATCACGGGGCTCCCTCAGTTCAGCTTCCTTAACATCCATCTCCGTACCCCACCGTGGAGACTTGGGGTTGAGAAGGGAATTCTGTGGCTGCACTCCAAGGGCTGGCCAATTCCAGGCAGGAGGCGGCACTCCCAGCTGGCTGGAAGAGAAGAGGCTGCTCGTCTGTCAAGCTCATGCCATTCCCCCATGAAACTGAAAGCTGTCCGGATATGAGACCATGGAGAAGACAGGTCTCATCCTCTGGGTCATGTTTCCTAATCATAGTACAATAAGGCTAGAAAGAAAACCTCAAAGTCCCAGCTCTAACATGGCAAATGCATGAAGAAAAGAATAGTCTTCTGAATAACTCTTAGGTTAAAGAAGAATCAAAACAGTGATGATGGGCCTTTTGAAAATCAACAGCCAAAACAACTTTATAACCTCAAACAAATTCCTTCAAAACAAGAAACTGAACACAAGCAAACAAAGCATTCAACTCTAGGACATCAGGAAAAGAAAACCCAAAATACATGTAAAAGACATAATAAGGGCGAATTAATGATGATGAGGAGATAAATTAACACGGCAGAAAAGTGAACTGTTACTGAGTTGATATAATGAAAAACTGCTATTTTTAAAAAGACCAACAAAATAAGCACATTTAAACAAGAAAGAAGACACACTTTTAAAATAACAGAAAGGTGAAAGGTGACTTAAGTACAAATATGGAAAAGATTAAAAACTAAGGCTGTTCATTTGTGACCACAATGGAGAAACAGGAACTGAATTTACTTCTCTTCCCCCATCCCCTCCAAAACAACAATAACAACAAAAAGGGTCAAATTCAGGAAACAACAGTTTTCAAGACACTGGACCTATGGCAACAAAAGACAGTAGTCCTCAAGAGATGGCAAACAGGTGAAGGGGGCCCTACAGCTTCCCAGCTGCTCCCCTGAGTTTCTCAGCCATGGCCCAGAAGGAGGTACCCAGGCAGAGCCCAGTGGAGTGCTTGGAGGAGGAGACAGAGCTCAGAGCCAAGGAGGCCCAGGCAGCTGGGTTCTCAGGACAGAGCAGTGGACTGGAGAGAGCTGCATAGAGGGAGAACCCCAGAGAGCTGCAGAAAGTTCCTCCAAGGACTCAGCAAAGAACTGATCAGGGATGTGTGTGAAGAGCCAGAGGCTAGGGAAGAAATTGTCCTGAAGGATCAGAGAGAAGTGCCCAGTTCTCATTCAGGACTGGAGGAGGGCTGTCCCAATAAGCCAACATGGGAAACTCATAGTTCATGAGACCATGGACAGAGTATACAGCAGGCTCTTACCTCACTGGCGGGGATCATTTGCTATAGACTGGACACTGTTCCAATCCCGCCTCACCCCCAAAAATCAAGTGTTTCTAAGTAACTCAACTATGCCCCAGGCAACACTAAAAAATAAAAGTACAAAAATATCTAGCACCTAAAAAGATAAAATATCTAGCACCTAAAATGATAAAGATTACAATGTATGATAGTTAATAAAAAATGCCAAGCATGCACAAAGCAGAAAAATATACCATCTAATAAGGATATAGATAAAAAGTAAATAAATATCCAGAGCTGACAAAGGCATTAACAAGGAAAGAACATTAAAACAGGCGTTATGATTGTATTTCCTATGTTGAAAGCCAAGTGGAGACATGGAAGAGATGTGTGTGTGTGTGTGTGTGTGTGACACACATATGTATCTTCTATGTCTCTGCTTAGGGGGATTCTATGGCTGCACTCCAAGGACTGGCCAATCCCCAGCAAGAGGCAGCACCCCCAGCCTGCTGGAAGAGAAGAGGCTGCCCTTCTGTCAACCTCATGTCATTCTTCCATGCAACCAGAAGCTGTCTGGATATGAGATCATGGAGAAAGTGGCCATACACTCAGAACAGGACAGGTTCATTTGGGACTATTTATTTGTTTATTTAGAGATGATAGCTACAATGTCTGAGATAAAGAATACACTGAGCTGGAAAAACAGTAAGGATATTATGAAAGAAAAGGTCAATGAACTTGAAGACATTGCAATAGGTGATATTCAAAATTAAGCATAGAGAGAAAAGAGAATTGTTTAAAAGCAAAGAGAACATTAGTGAGCTATGGAAAAATTCAAGTGGTCTAATATACATGTAATCAAAGTCCCGAATGAAAGGACAGAAGAGACAGAAAAAGTATTTGGAGAAAAAAATGACAGAAAATTTTCCAAAGTTGATGAAAATTGTAACACACAGATCCACAAAACTCAACAAATTGTGGTAAGGAGGAACTTGAAGAAAATGACAGCATCAAGACACATCTTTCTTTTTTTTTTCTGAGACGGAGTTTCACTCTTGTTGCCCAGGCTGGAGTGCAGTGGTGCGATCTCGGCTCACTGCAACCTCTGCCTCCTGGGTTCAAGCGATTTTCCTGCCTCAGCCTCCCGAGTAACTGGGATTACAGGCATACATCACCACACCCAGCTAATTTTGTGTTTTTAGTAGAGACGGGGTTTCTCCATGTTGATCAGGCTGGTCTCGAATTCCCAACCTCAGGTGATCCACCCGCCTTGGCCTCCCAAACTGCTGGGATTACAGGAAGACACATCTTAATCAAATTGCTTGAAATCAGTAGTAAAGCAAAAACTAGATAAATAAATAAAACCTTAAAAGCAACCAGAGGAAAAACGATACATTTACATATGTACAAAAGAACGACTTATGTACAGAGGAATAGAAATAGGTTGAAACAATATTTGTACGCCTGTGTTGATAGCAGCACTATTTACAATAGCCAAAAGGTGAAAGCAACCAACTAGCCATTGATGATGAATGAATAAACAAAATGTGGTCCATCCATGCAGTGAAATATTATTCAGCCTTGAAAAGCAAGGGAATTCTGACACATGTCACAACATAGATGAACCTGGAGGACATTATGCTGAGTAGAATAAGCCAGACACAAATATTGTACGGTTCCACTTACGTGAGGTAGCGTCATTAAATCCATAAAGGCAGAAAGTAGAATGGTGGATGCCAGGGCATAGGAGTTAGTGATTAATGGGATCGAGATTCAGTTTGGAAGGATGAAAAAGTTTTGGAGATGGATGGTGATAATGGCTGCACAACAATATGAATGTACTTAATACCATTGAGTTATACACTTAAAAGTGATTAAGGTAGTAAATTCATATGTCATGTATATTTTACCACAATTAAAAAATTAGACAAAATACAAAAATAAAAAAGGATGATACAGATTTCTCACTGGAAACAATGCAAGGAAAAGACAATGGAGCAACATCTTTAAACAACTAAAAAATACTGTCAACCTAGAATTCTATACCCAGTGAAAATATCTCTCAAAGTACAGATGAAATAGTTTGTTCAGACATTCAAAAGCTGAAAGAATTCATCACCAGCAGACCTGCACTACAAAAATATTAAAGGAAGTCTTTCAGGAAGAAGGAAAATTATATGAGATAGAATAATAGAATTATGCAAACAGATGAAGAGCACCAGAAATGGTAACTATACGGATAAATACATATAAATTTTGTTGCTATGGAAATATTTTTTTAAAATAGTGACTACTTAAACAAAACAGTAACTGATAGGGAGTTGATACCATATGTAAAATTAGATCGTATGGCAATACCACAAAGGCGAGGAGGGAAGAAATGGAGGCATACTATTATAAAGTTCTTATACTATATGTGAAGTTGTACCATTTAAGTTTAAGGTTGACTGTGATAAGTTGAAGATGTAAGCTATATACCCTACAAGAAGCACTAAATTAAAAACAAAGAATTACAGTAATTAAAAATTAATGGAATCATTAACAAATTATTCAATTAATTCCCACCACCACCAAAAAAAAAAAAAAAAGAAAAGAAAAGAAAAACAGAAAAAGAGAGGAAATGGGACCAAGACAGATAGAACAAATAGAAATGACAGTTTTATATACTCAGGCCTAACCACAACAATAAACACATTAAATGTCAATGGTCTAAATACCCAGTTAAAACCTCATAGGTTGGATAACAAAGTAATACCTAACTCTCTGCTCCCTTCAAGAAACACACTTCAAATGTAAATATAGAAATATGTTTAATGTAAGATGGTGCTATGGTAAGTGGCTTTTAAGGAGGCCCCAAGTATCTTAGTATTCACACCCATGGCTGGGACTAGGGGGAGGCAAATAAGCCACTTGCCTCAGTCATGAAATTCAAAGAAGGACCAGAAAATTCAGCAATCAAGACAAATAATATTTTAATGCAATATTTTTAAAAATACAAATTAATGCAAAAATATATGAAGACCAAATTATCAGAATTTTAAATAAAGACAGGATGAGTAACAGTACCATACCATGCTGAGCCTCTGTTGGAGCCTGAAGCAAAAGGGAAAATTCAGCCTTCTGAGAAGCCCTGATTTCGAGGCACCAAGCTAAACTGTGCTTGGTTTCCTGGCCCACAGGAGTCTGTGAGATAAGTATCTGTTGGTTTAAGCCACTATGTTTTGGGGTATTTGTTAGACAGCAGTAGATAGTATGAAGTTCAGGATTCTGTGTTGAAACTAATCAAAAGAAAGCAGGAGTGGCCATTTTAAAAGATTTCAGGATAAGGAATATTACCAGGCATTAAGAAGGTCACTTCATAACAATTAAGGGGTCATTCATGAAAGCGTGGCAATCCCAAATGTTAATGAATAAAGCAAAAGCTGATAGACCTGCAAGGAGAAACAGATTAACTCACAATTATAGTCAGAGTCTTCAACACTCATTTCTAGATACTTGATAGAATAAATAGAACATCATAAAAATATAGAAAAGGTAAACAACACTATCAACTTACTTGACCTAGTTGACATTAATAGAAAATCCCACCTGTTAACAGCAAAATACACATTCTTTTAAAGTGCACATGAAGTATTTACCAAGGTAAATTGTCTTATGGGCCATAAAACAAGTCTTGAAAAATGTAAAAGAGGATTCAAGTCATACAAAGTATATTCTCTGACCATAATGAAGTTAAATTCTGCTCATAACAGAGATATATGAAAAATGCCCAAATATTTGGAAATAAATAAAATAGATCTAAATAACCCATGGTTTAATAAATAAATCAAAAGAGAAATTAGAAACTATTTTAAACCAAGTAAAAATGAAAACACAGCATTTCAAAATTTATGCAATGCAGTACTTGGAGGGAGATTTAGACAGCTAAACACATATATTAGAATAGAATAAAGGCCTGAAATCAGTGACCCCAGCTTCCTCAGAAACCAGGAATACAAACCCAGTGTAAGTGCAAAGAGTACAAAAATAAGAATCAGAGTAGAAACAGTGAAACAGAAAACAATAGAGCTATCAGTGAAACAAAAAGCTGGTTCATTGAGAAGGTCAATCATATCGATAAAAGCCAGACTGGTCAGGAGGAAAAGGAAAAAGATGCTATTTGCCAATATCATGAATGAGTGAGATGTCATCATTACAGATCCTACAGATATTAAAAGTACAATAAAAGTGTATTAGGAACAACTTTATACCAATAAATTCACCAACTTAGATGAAATAGACAAAATCTTTTTAAGACACAAACTAATAGCAGTTACTTAAGAAGAATTAAATAACCAGAATAGTACCATATTTATTCAGTAAATTAAATGCATAGATAAAATTCTTCCTTCAAAGAAAACCCCAGGCCTATATGACATCACTAGTGAATTCTATCAAATATTTAAGGAAGAAATAAAACCAATTCTACATTAATCCAGAAGCATTGAAAAAGATGGAATACTTTTAAATTCATTCTATAAGACCAGCATTACCCTGATACCAAAGCCAGACAATCACAACACAAGGAGAAACTACAGGCTGACATTCCTCATGAACATAGATGCAAGAATTCTAAAAAAAAGTTTAGCAAATTGAACTCAACCATATACAAATGGGGCCTATTCAAGGAATGCAAGGTTGGTTTAACATTCAAAAAATCAACTCAATGAATTGACCACATCAAATTTAAAAAGAAAAACCATATTATAATGTCAATAGCACAGAAAAAGCATTTGACAAAATCCAAAGGCCATTCATGATTTTTAAAATCTCAGCGAACTAGGGATAGAAGTGCAATTTCTCAGCCTGTAAAGGGTATAAAACTTAACGGTACAAGACTGGTTGTTTTCCCCCTAAAACCATAGACAAGACAAAGATATCCTCATAATTTCTATTTAGCAATGTCCTAGAGGTTTTAGTCAGTGGAACAAAGCAAGAAAAAGGAACAAAAGGCTTCCAGTTTGGAAAGAGCAAAATTGTCCTCATTCACAAAAAATGATCAGCTGTGAAGAAAACCTGACCAAATCTGCAAAAACACTACACTAATTAAAATGAGTTTAGCAAGGTTGCAGGAAACAAGATCAATCTAGACAATCAATTGTATTTCCATATAATAGCAAAGAACAATTGGAAATTGGACTAAAAAATGTCACTTGCAAAAACACCAAAATATTACTCAGCTATAAATATGGCAAAAGATGTGCAAATCTGTACACTGGAAACTGAAAAACATTGATGAGGGACATTAAAGAAGACTTATCTAAATGGAGAGCTATGCTGTGTTCATGGATTGGAAAATTCAATATTAAGATGTCAATTTTCCTCAAATTAAACTATGAATTCAACAAAATTCAAATCAAAAAAATATCAGAAGCCTTCTTTGTAGAAATTGGCAAACTGGTTTTAAAATCTGTAAATTCTTAATTACTCATACAAATGTATTTTCATTCTTCAGTTGGCATTTTATCTGTAAAAATCTGAGAAGTATCAGGTTGGCATGGAGCATATCATAATTTTTCACATTAAAAGTAATAGAAATATTTTTAATTGCTTTTTCTTTCACAGAAGGGCAGTCATAAATGAATGTATATCTCTATATAATACATACACATATTATATATAATACATATATAATATACATAATACATATATATAATATGTATTGCATGCATATATTCAGAGACGGAATCTCACTGTGTTGCCCAGGCTGGAGTGCAGTGGTGCGATCATAGCTCACTGCGGCCTCAAACTCGTGCCCTCAAGCTATCCTCTTGCCTCGCCCTCCCAAAGCACTGTGATTACAGGCATGTGAGCGACTGCACCCAGCCTAAATGGATATTTGTAAGTGTGGAATATGTGTATACAAGAGTCTGCCTCCAAACTCTTTACCACTCTGTCTTTGGTCTAACTTTGCTCTTGTGCCAATCCCATGGGATTTTCCTATTAGGCTTCATCATATGTCTTCATATCAGACAAAGCAAATTCCTCTCTTTTTGTTCTTTTCAATCAAAGTTGACATGTAACAGACATATGCCAGACATCACTGGAAACGCTATACTCACCTGAGGACCTTGGTAGAATTTATTGCGACTACACAGACAGACATGTCTTATGGGGATGCCTTAATATCACAAAGCTGTCAAACCCCCCTACATGAATGTAAGGATCCAGTGCGATCCCAAGCCACATCTCAGCTGCGGTGTGGCAAAGGCTCCACGACCTTACTCTGACACTAAGATTGAAGTGTAGAATTCCGTGAGTGGCTCAGTCAGCTTTGAGTGTTTGCAAAGTGAGTGTTTCAGTGGCAAATATTCCTAGTATTCTCTGAGGCTTCATGTGCCTAAGTGTATTTTCATCTCGCTGCTGCATTTAAACACCAATCATACCCATTAAATCCTGTGTTCAAAGTTATCTTCCATGCCTTCGAAATATTACTCTTTTGTCTTCTCACATCCAGTATCACTCTTGAGAAGAATGATGCGACTCTTTCTTGTTCTTTTTAGGCAATTCTGCTGATTTTCTATGGGCCAATTTAGGACTTTGATATTTTAAAACTTCACTGTAATGCATCTAGGTTCTTTCTTATCTGTCCTTGTTGGCCTGTCGAGAGCCCTTGCCTGTGTTTCTTTAATTCTGGGGTATTTATTTTCATTGTTTCTTTAAATACCTCCTCTCTCTTTTCCTCTGCCTTCTGAGACTCTTCCTAGCCAATCCACTCATTTCTCCTTTTCTCCTCAAATATCTCTGCTTCCCTTTTATGTTTTTTTCTCATTATTGCTCCTGAACCTTCTAGAACAATTCCACCACTTGATATTTTATCTCACTTGTTTCCTAGCAGCACCCATGCTATGATGTAACCCATTCACTATTGAACTGGCTTCACATTCAATATTCTCCCCTAGCTCCTTTTATGTGCCTCTTCATCCCGTTTCACACTGTGCCAACACCATCCTTTTTGTTTTTGAGGGTTTTTTTTTTCTTTTTCCAAGGCTGGAGTGCAGTGGCACAATCATGGCTCACTGAGCCTCAACCTCCTGGGCTCAAGCAATCCTCTCGCCTCAGCCTCCCAAGTAGCTGGGACAACAGGCACGAACCACCATGCCCGGCTAATGTTTGTATGTTTTGTAGAGATGGGATCTTCCCACGTTACCCAGGCTAGTCTTGAACTCCTCAGCTCAAGCAATGCACTCACCTTGGCTTCCCAAAATGCTGGGATTACAGGCATGACTCACTGCACCCAGCCCAGCCATGTTTTTGAGTTTCTACCAGGATTGCTTTAGCCTCACAGTTCATATTTTTCAGCAGTTCTTGTTTGTATGCAATGTGATGATCAGATTGCTGCCTCTCCGCTCTCGCAGGTACGCCCAGGAGTTCGGGCTCTGCCTGAAGTGACAGCGACTGCGTCGGGCAGTGTGTTGCAGGAGGATCCAGGGCCTGGCCCTGGCTGGGCCATCCCAGGCCGTGGAAGAAGAGGAAAATGTTCCTTGTCTTCCCTTCCCTTCCCCTTTCCTTTAACACTTAAAACATATTTATTCCTCCCCTCCCCTCTCCTCCCAACTAGTAAATATAGTAGGATTCCAACTAATAAATATAGAAGGAAGAACGAGATTACAAGTGTCATTTGGCAACTGGCACAGTAATTATTTAGGCACAAATCCTCAACTGATGCTAAAACTAGTGAGTAAAAGTCTCAGAAGCCACAGGAAGTTATGTAGCATCAAGTCTCTCCCCACAAAATAGAAATTACCAAGCCGAGAACATCAACGTGACATTGGAGAAACCTGCCAGCTACAACTTTAACCGTGTTCCAAGTTAACACTGCCAGGTCTTTCTTCCTCTTTGGGCTGTGATGGAGCAGTTAGGACCACATGTGGCCTTCACTGCACACAACCAGCAACCGGGATGCAGTCGCAGTTTGTGAAGCAAGTTCTCAAATGCTGGACGATGCACCATGGGTGATCTGTGAAAGACGTGCAACCAGCCAGGGGAGCCTGGTGATCTTCCAGCCGACCAAGTCTCCAGGCTGGGCCCTGGGTCTCACCAAGGTGAGGAGACAGAGGTCAGAACTCAGCAAGGATGAGGCAACTAGAATTTTCAGGGCAGATATTTGAAGGGTGGAGGGGAAGAGAGAAAGACAGAGAAGGAGAGAGACAGAGGCAGAGATATGCAGAGAGGGAGAGAGGGAGAGCAAGAGAGGAAGGGGGGGAAGAGAGGGAGGAAGCGATAAAGACAGAGGGAGAAACAGGGATACAGAGAGGGAGAGAGAGATAGAAAGGGGAGAAGAGAGAGAGAAAGAGAGAGAACTCCAGGGATCTGCAGAGACCCTGAGATCTTTGGCTGAATATGGATCCACACATGCATGAAGAAAAACCACCTGAGGCTGGAGAAAGAGCCCCCGCAGCTCAGCCCACATGGGTCTGGAGACAGTTTGTGTTCCCACCAAACTGTATAATACACAGGATGTCGGGAAGGGTCCTCATAAGAGTCTCTCTCGAGTGCTGATTCTAAACCAACCCTAGACTAAAGGCAGTCCTGGATTCATCCTGCAAAGCTTAGAAGCAGAGCTCCAAAGATCATATGGGTATCAGGAACTCATGGATGCCAGAACAAAATCCAACAGCAACTAAAGGAATACAACAAAATCCAGCACCTGACCGTGCAATATTTCGTGGGGGGTGGTGGAAGGCCAGGCGTGCAGAGGAACAGGGAAACGTGACCCAGAACCAGGAGAAAAACCAGTCAGTGGTGGCCGGTGCAGAAAGGCCAGAGGTGCTACTGTGACCAGACGAGGACTGAAACAGCTGTTTTTAGAGGTGCCCCACGTGTAAGAAGGTCGATTAATAGAAAGAGGGTGATGAAGCAGTGGTGGCTGGGTGCCCACAGTTGGAGAATAGGCAGAGATACAGGAATCCTTTGTACTATTCGTGATGTTTTTCTGCACATTGGAAATGGTATCAAAACAAAAAGTTAAAAAATGAAAGACAGGTGGGGTGAGCCTAGAGCAAGGAGCCCCGGGACCCACAGAATTTTGTTGATTCCTCTGACTGTTGCTGCTAGCCAGGCACCTTGTGTGAAATTTACCATTAACTCTCTGGAAAAAAATCTGCTTTGGGAGGAGGCCATTGCCCGTGTGGCCACCTCCAGGCCTGAGACCAGAGCAGAAGGATAAAGGAACAACTGCTTGGAGATGGCTGGCGGATCTGCACCTGTTTATATCCATCCCCCTTCCCCTATGTAAGGTTTTAACTCTGCCCTGCTGTTCTCCCTGCTGTCCAGGCCATTGCTGCTGATTTCTGCAGTGAAGCGGCCAGCAACAACTGTCTCAAAGCAACCTGGGAAAAGACAAGCTTGCCTCCAACTACTGCTCTTGTCACTGCTTCTAGCTGTCTCCTCCCCAGGTTGCAGCTCCCAACACCACATACATGTGCGCATACACACACGCATGCATGCGTGCACACACGTGCACATATAGCACAGCATTCATGCATACATGTGTACCCATACATGCACACACTTGCACACACAGGCATGTACACACATGCACAATGCATACACACACACATATGCACGTGCACACCAGCTCACCACAGCTTGTAGTATCCTTAGAGATTTACTGCATTGTTGATTTTTCCTCAAGGCTGTTTCTCCTTCTAGATGCTGGAGCTTCTCCAGCATTGATTTTGGGGACGGAAGCCTGGGCGAGGTACACTTTCCGGCAGCCAGTGCCAGCTTTTAGATGGTCACACTGCCCATTGTGGACAGATTAGATGGGGGAGGGGTGGGACCTGTGAGTCCAGCAAGGGGATTATTGTGGGCAGAGGCGCAAGAGGCACCAGCAGGCTGCACGGGCTCCAGGAGATAGGTGCGGACCTGAGAGCCGTTCTGGACACTGGGCTCAGTGAAAGAAGCCGGTCACAAAAGGACAAATCCTGTGTGATTTCACGGGTAGAAGGTCCCTACGGTGATCAAATCCATAGAGACAGAAAGTGAATGGTGGGTGCCAGGACCTGGAGGAGGGGACGGGGAGTGAGTGTTTAATGGGGATGGAGTTTCAGTTTGGGAAGATGAGAAAGTTCTGGAGATGAAGGGTGGCGACAGCTGCACAACAGCATGAGTGTGTTTAATGCCACTGAAATGTAGTTTAAAATGGTTAAGATGGTCAGTTTTATGTTATGTCGATTTTACCACACTGTTTTTGAAAAGAGGCATCCTGGAGAAAGCGTCAGTACTACTTGTGGGGGTGGGGTGAGGAGTCAGCTCCAGTGGCTTTTGGGCTCTGGTCTGAGATGAGAAGGGAGGCTGGCCCTCGGGGGAAGGGCTGCAGGGATCAGGGTTCCTGGGTGGATGCGTGGAGTCTGGGGTACCTGGGAACTATCCCCACAGAAATGGGAGGCCACTACTGAAATTCCAATGAGGAACTCGAAGTAAAAACTTAACAAATGAAAGAGAAGTGGGGTGAGCCCTAGAGCACAGAGCCCCAGGACCCACAGAATTTTACTGATTCCTCCTACCGTTGCTGAGGGGCTCATGGGAGGGGCTGGGCTGGAGGGTCCCCTGCAGTCAGTGGCAACCCAGCCCCTGGGCAATGAGGGACCACGCAAGAAGGAGGAGAGAAGAGAAAAGGCAGGAGCCCTTTCCCTTCACTGGCGGAGTGGGTAGAGTTAGGGAGAGGCTGAGAAAGAGCAACACAGTCAGCAACCAGAAACACGAGGAAGACTTGAGACGCTGGTCCCCCCATGCCTGGAGGGCTGGAGTGAGGGCACAGGGGGCCTGCTGGACCGGGGAGGGTGGAGCTCACTGGTGACACCTGAGAGTCAGGGGACTCCCAGGAATGACATGGAATCCAGGATACCATGTCCTCCGGCCTGGCAGCAGGGCAGGCAGCTGGCTGGGGCCCAGACTTCCGGGAGGATGCCACCGCTGCCCAGGCCGGCTGCAGTGCACAGCAGAGCAGCAAGGGCCCTGGTGCGTTGAGCAAACGTCCAGGCTTAAAAAGAGCACGGCCGCCGCGTCCCTCCACCACCCAGAGCTGACTCAGGCCACGTGTGACCCACCCTACCCCTAATGAGGCAGCTCCGGGAGTCCTGGAAGATGTACATTCCGCTCAGCTAGGGCAACACCGTGCCAATCCCTCCCACGGGCTTCCACCTGCACCTCTTGCTTTCTACGCAGCTTTATTGAAATATAATTCACATACTATAAAATTCACTCTTTTAACTGTACCATTCAGGGGCTTTCAGTATATTCACAGAGGCATGCCTCCCTCAGCACCATCTGACCTTAGAACATCCGCGGCACTTAGAACCCCTGAAAACAACTCCCCACTCTCTAGCAGCCGCTCTCCTTACGCCAGCCTCTGCCAAACACTGACCCACTTCCCACCTCCATGGAGTTGCACATTCTGGACATTTCATATGAATGGAGTCCTCTGATTCCCCACCCACAATTTTTAATCATACTTAACTTCCAAATAAAGACAAAGTCAAATCTCTCTTCCACCCAACAAGATGCGGCCAAGCGTATACAAGAGAACAACACGCTCCCTTCTGCCCCAGAGAAGAGGAGAGTCCCTGATCCTGATTCATCTCTGGGTGGTGTTCCTTCCCCTTCCAAAAAAAAAAAAAAAAAAGATTTCAAAAGGGGCATGGGATTCAGCTGACTCTTATTCTCCCTTTGATATCCTAGTTTTTTTTGTTTTTTGTTTTTTGTTTTGAGACAGAGTCTCGCTCTGTTGCCCAGGCTGGAGTGCAGTGGTGCAATCTCGGCTCACTGCAAGCTCCGCCTCCTGGGTTCATGCCATTCTCCTGCCTCAGCCTCCCGAGTAGTTGGGACTACAGGCTCCCGCCATCACGCCCGGCTAATTTTTTGTATTTTTAGTAGAGATGGGGTTTCACTGTGTTAGCCAGGATGGTCTCGATCTCCTGACCTCATGATCTACCCGCCTTGGCCTCCCAAAGTGCTGGGATTACAGGCGTGAGCCACTGCGCCTGGCCTTTTTTTTTTTTTTTGAGACAGAGTCTCGCTCTGTTGTGCAGGCTGGAGTGCAGTAGTGCAATCTCGACTCACTGCAACCTCCACCTCCTGGGTATTTTAGTAGAGATGGGGTTTCACCACATTGGCCAGGCTAGTCTTGAACTCCTGACCTCAGGTGATCCGCCTGCCTCAGCCTCCCAAAGTGCTAGGAATACATGCCTGAGCCACCGTGCCTGGACTGATAGCCTAAAATTTAAACACTGAGATGTTTGAGATAATTAAATATCAACTGTTATCAACGGTACACTTCATACAGTAGTACCGTATGAAGTGGTAGGGAAGAGGAGAAGAAACAGTGGCTAATGTGGTCCCCCACCCAATACACTCGGATCAAAATAAGAAGAAAAGACCCACATCTATTGTAGGCTTCATTTCTGCAGCAGCCGTGCAGCGGGAACTAGCGTTTCAGCCTCCGTCTCCCGCATAGCCTTTGCCTCTGCAAGCACTCAGCTGATGTGGCTCTTTGCCTGGTGGGATGACCTAAGCCTTCATTCCTGGAGAGCCTGGGTCATGAGTGGCCCTGCTTGGATCGGGGGTGATGGTTTTCCATGATTTTAATCACAGGACATGGGAACATGAAGAGGCGCTGCAGGGGACCCTCCGCATTCCAGACGTGCTCCTCTTCATCCTCCTTGTGCAACCCGGCCGATTCTGCCTGATAAAATCAGTCCCCTGGCCCGGGCAGTAACTGCCTTCTTTACCTGTTGATTTTCTGCAGTGAGGATCCCAAAATGACCTGGTGCAATTTCACCTTCCAGTCTGGTGGAGCCATTGTGGTGCCTCTGCGGGAAACCCTCCTCCCTCGAGAACTCAGACTTCTACACCAAGAGGACCTAGAGTTGTGAGGACAGGGAGCAAACACACGACCAGCAGAATTTCATGAGGGTGAAAGAGAAGCCATTGCTGCTTCCCCTCCTTGACTCCCAGAACCATGAGGTCTGGGCTGCAGGAGAAACCACTCCACAGACTGACTTTAATTCAGAGCCTGGACCGCCTCCTGGAGGACACAGCCCGTTCTGCAAAGCGTCCCCACTCAGCAGGCACCATGTGAGTCTCCAGAAGGCCATTCCACGGTCATGTTTGTGAGCTGCTTCGGGGAGAGGAGGACCACAGAAGAACTTCAAAGTCACGAGCATGGGGCCTTTGCCCTACTCCATTAACTGTGGCGAATTCCTTGAGCAGCAGTGTGAGAATGCTGAATGAGGTGCGCCAGAGTCCACAGGTGGTTTCAGCAAAAGCACCGTGGGCACGGAGGGCCAGTCCACCTGCAGAGCAAGCCTCTATCCTGGTGAAAGCACAGCAGTGCCAGTTCCATGCCGGCAGCTGTCTCATATCATCCACTCCACCTGGAAGCTGGTAGATCCCCTGCAACACTGGGGCAGGCGGGCACTTAGTGGATGGGCCTTGGTGAGTGGAGCTCCTGTGCTGAGCCTATGTGTGACCTCCATCCCAGCTACCTCAGTCCCTGTCTTCACCAGCCCACTGGCAATGAAGGGTGGCTGGGGAAGGAGCCTGACTGATGGCCGAAGAAAGGGCTGTCTTATCTACCTGGTCAGTGAGCTTCTCCTCGGCTGAGGCGGTTGCTCTTTGGCAAATGACACGTGGGCTGCAAGGATCTTCACACTCCACCCTTTCAGAGGGCTCTAACCACACAATACTTCCCCACACCTCCTGTTACCGTTTTCCCAAATGCGTTCCTTCCAAGTCCCTGACCATCCATCTGGCCGAGCCAGGAGCAACTGATCATGAGTGGGTGGAACCTGTAGCTCTGACCTCTCCTTCCAGGCAAAATGAAAACACCCAGGGACCCTGCCCAGAGTTCTGCCCACTGGGAGCCCTTCCCTTCACTACCATTGCTCAGAGGGGCTGAGCTCCATGGTCATCCGTGTGTATCATGCAGAAGCATCTGTAAGCTGGGACCAGACTTGTTCTTCCACAATGATCAGGCTGCAGGGAACTTCCTACGAAGCCACAGGTGCTGGCTGAGAGAGTGACTGCAGAATGGCAGGAGTAGGGACCACAGGTGTTGGAGCCACTTTTACATGTAACTTGCTTGTGCCTTCAGGGCCTGCCTGAGCCCCCCGAGTTGTATATGCTGCTTCCACTTGAAGACAGAACATAGCTATGCAAGCCCGACTCTATGGCTTGCTGGGTTCAGCAACATCCCACTCATGATGTATAGTTCCAATCACATGGTGACTTGGTGGCCTGTCCAGTCTCTCTGAAGGACTAGATGCAATCCACAGAGTTATCCACAGATGATGGCAGAGCTTGACTGCCATCAGTCTGTGATTCAACTGCAGGAGCCTATCATGGCCCCTACACAGCATCCTTATCTGCCACAGACACCTCAAATGCCATAGGATCTGTTGGTCCCATGGCTCAAGTTGCTCAGCAGCTTTCATGGCCACATGCACTTGCTGCAGAGCCTTCTCTTGTTCTGGGACTCACAGAAAGCAGACAGCATTTTAGGTCATTCCTACATGGGTCGGGATATCACATACGAGCTGCCTCCAAGATCCAAAGACACCCACGAGGCACTGTGCTTCCTCTGAGGTAGAAGGAAGGGTCAGACATAGATCACAGCATGGCCCAGACCACTGGAACCCCAGCAATTTCATCAAAGGGTCAGGGCCCCAATTTGTATGGAATTCATTCCCCACCCTCCCCAGCACACACCATATTATCAAGTTGTGCTTGTGTCACTGCCAGTTCTGCTCACCAGGTTTGCAGACCAGTTCTGCAGCAAGATCAGCTGCCATTGTCAGTGCAACCAGCCAGGGGAAAGGTTGTGGAAGGGAAAGCTGGTCAAGGTAGCTGTTGACTAGATTATGACCTAGAGTTGATGTACCCCAGAGCAGGACAGTGCACGTGTATTCCTGCCCTTGCCAGTTGAAAGCAACTAGCTTCTGGTGGCCTTTACTCAGAGGTATCAAGGAATCAAAAGCATTCATCAGATCATAGCTGATAAGCTGGACTTCATTAACATGTAAAGACTTCTACTTTGCAAAAGACACCATTAAAAGAATGAAAAGACAAGCCACAGAGTGGGAGAAAATCTTTGCAAAACACATATCTAATAAAGGACTTGCCTCCAAAATAGTCAAAGAACTCCTAAAACTCAACAATGAAAAAACAAACAACTGAATGTAAAAATAGGAAAAATTATGAACAGACTCCTCACCAAAGAAGATGCACAGATGGCAAATGAGCCCATGAAAAGAGGTTTCGTATCACATGTCATTAGAGAATTGCAAATTAAAACAACAATGAGATGCCTATAAGAATGACCAAAATCCAAAACACTGACACCACTAAATGGTAGCAAGAGAATGGAGCAACAGGAACTCATTGACATCACCAAATGGTGGCAAGAGCATGGAGCAACAGGAACTCTGTCATTGTTGGTGGAAATGCAACATGAGACAGCCACTTTGGAAAATAGTTTGGTGGTTTCTTACAAAACCAAATATAGTCTTACCATATGATCCAGCAATCATGCCCTAGGTGTTTACCCAAATAAGCTGAAAACGTACGTCTACCCAAGGACCTTGACATTAATGTTTGTACAGCTTTATTTATAATTGTCAAAACTTGGAAGCAACCAGGAAGTTCTTCAATACGTGAATGGATAAACAAATTCTAGTACACGCAAGGAATGGAATATTATTCAGTGATAAAGAAAAATGAACTATCATGGCATGGAAAGATGTGAAGGAACCTTAAATGCATATTGCCAAGTGAAAGAAGCCAATCTGAAGAAGTCTACCTATCTTTTCAGGTTGTATAATTTCCCACTATGTGACGTTTTGGAAAAAGTAAAACTATGCAGACAATGAAAAGATCAGTGGTTTCCAGGAGTCAGTGGAGAGGGAGGGAAGAATAAATGGAGCACAGACAGATTTTAGGGCAGTAAAATAATTCTGTATGATACTGTAATAGTGGAGACATGCCATTACACATTTGCCCAAACTCATAGAATGTACACACCAAGAGTGAACCCTCATATAACCTGATCAATGACTAGGTCAACATTGGTTCATCAGTTGCAAAGATGTATCACACTAATTCCAGATATTAATAATAAGGGAAACTGTGTGTGGGGAGAGGTGCTATATGAGAACTCTCAAATATGCTCAATTTCTCTGTAAACATGAAACTGCTCTAAAAAATAAGATCTATATTAAAAATCAAAGCTTTCACCAGATCAATGGTTGTAGACCAGGTGTCCAGGGATGCTTTGATTTGCCCCGGTGATCAGTAGTCATATCTGGAACAGCAGTTGCAATTGGAGTCCTGGTTAAGTTTACCAGAATTCACTGTCCTTCCTTCTCCAGGACCCCCCTGTCTTCCACACAAGCCAATTTAATGAGTGGAACGAGGCTGCCATAGTGGTCGTCACCCTGCATCTTCCAAGTCCTCAATGGCAGCACTGACCTTTGTGGTCCTTCCAGGGCCGCAGGTTGCTTTTGACTGACGATTTTCCTAGGCAGAGTTCACCCCATGGCTTCTACTTGGCCTTTCCCACCATAGCAGCCCCCACCCCTCAGGTCAGGGGACACATGTGGGGACTCTGCTGGCTGCCACATAAGTCCATTTACTCACCTGTCTGAGGCTAGGGAAGTGACCTCTGCACCCACCGAGAGTTGGACCTGAGCTAGAGCTCCATGAGTACCCTGGCCTCCACACGCCCCTCCTCTGACTATTAGATCTGACGGGTGTTTGTGTCCCCAGGAGTGGGTGTCAGGGTAGAGTTAGTGTCCAGTAAGTCCCCTGAGTCTGAGGACAGACTAGCCACCCCAGCAAATGGCTGCAGGTCCCTGAGGGGAGACTGGGGGAGAGAAGAATAATGTAAATTTGTGAGAGTATGGCAACGTCCTTCCTCAGGGGCACCCAGTCCTCCTTTACTTGGGCACCAGGTGAGGGAGGCCACCCATTGCTCCAGTTCCTGTGGCACCATGAGCCTCCGGCCAAGGCCACAGGGTTCCGTGGACTGGACTGTTCCAATCACTGCCAGAGCCAGTTGCCATCTCAGCCACAAGCCCAGGGCCTCGTGGCCACCCCTGCTGGGCTGTGCCCTGCCCTCCTTAAAGGTTGTGAATGAGCTCCCCACTGGGGCACCCCTGACCAGCTCACTCTTCTTTTGTCTGCCCTGGCCCTGATGCTGGTGTTTGAGATATCAGAACTCACTGGAAACCACCCTAAGCAGAGATCACTCTGGCTGACGCCGGGGTGCAGTCCACATGTGATGGACTCTTAGGCTGAGCAGTGTTGGCTGAGCCCCCACTGCACCTTCCCTCCCACTCTGGGGTGCTCAGCCTCTGCCCAAGGCAGGGGGGACACTTCTGGCAACTGGTGACCCAGAGATCATGGGCTGCAGGGATGGCTCTGAGTAGGCCACACAGCCATCCCGAGAGCCATCACTGGGGACACAGGGGGCCCTGCAGCCAGGGTGTCAGTGTGGGGGCAGCCCAGCAGACCCCAAGCCACCCACTGAGGTTGCTTCTCAGGGGAGCACTGGCAGGCTGTCGGCTCCTGCCTGGGCCCCGGCCTCTTGCCCCTGTCCCACCTCCCACCTGCATGGTCTCCAGCATTGCCCAAATTCACCATCTTCACTCCCAAGTCCACGGCGGTGTCTCATCCAGGCGGGTGAACACTCATGTGTTGGGAGGCTGGCAAAGCCTGGCATGGGGGGGCACCATCCATCTCCCTTCTTGGTCTCACTGCCTTTAAACACCCCACATCTATCACCTCTGCCCCCAAGGCTCCCAAGTTCACCCCATGCCAGCCTCAGCCCAACAAGGCCTGTGTTTCTGGCCAGCCCTGCTGGGGTTCTCAGGGCGTCTACCCTCTCTGCTCCCCACTGTCTCTAAACATATTTCACACATTGCTGGGGCAATATATGTGACTCACAGCTTCCCAGAGCCATCCCAGAGCTGTTCAGTAGACATGAGGTAAATGAACGAATGAATGAATGAATGAATGAATGGGTGAGTGCTGGGAGCTGTCTCAGTTAGCTCCAACTGCCATAAGGAGCACCAAGGGCTGGGCATGTAAACAGCAGGTGCTTATTTCTTGCAGTTCTGGAGACTGAAAGTCCAACATCAAGGTGCTGCTGATTCCAGTCTTTGTGAGGGCTCTCTTCCTGGCTTGCAGACGGCCGCCTTCTCTCTGTGTCTTCATACAGCTATCCTTCAGTGCATGTAAGGAGAGAGAAAGAGAGAAGAGGGAGCTCCTAAATGACTCTTCGTATAAGGGCACTAATTCTATGGGACCAGGGACCTTCATGTCCTCATCTGTCCCTAATTACCTCCCAGAGATCCACTTCCTAACACTATCTCATTGGGGGGCAAGGCTTCAACCTATGAATTATGCAGGAAAATGATTCTGTCCATAGTGAACGCTGACACTGAACCCTCCTCCTAAGGCTTTCTCTCACCATATTCCTCACTCTGCTTAAAGATCCTCTGCAACCTTGTGCCCCTCCCAAGGGTCCCTGCACCTGTCCAAGAGAGAGGGCAGCCTGGCAACAGGCCTGGGCCCTGACCCTTGAGCATCAGGGTCTGGCCTGAATGGGGATGGTCGTTCACTTCTAGGTTCCTGAGAGAGGCAACACTGCAGCTTTAAAGGTGTCGGGAGCTCACTGCCCCCGTTTGTCATGAAACAGTCTGTTCATCAAGGGCTAAATAAAGCACACTGACCACCAGGAATGGGGTTGCAAGCTTCTGCCCTGCAGTCTGCCTTGTCTGCACAGGGAGTGTGGGGACCATTAGGAGGAGGGTCCGATGTGCATTTTTCTGCCAGCGGGTCTTCCCCTGCCCCCAGTCCTGCCCAGGCCCAGGGGGTCAGTCTAAAGGCATCTGGCTCTTACCCTGGGCATCTCCTGCCTCTGCCCCACTCCTCCACTCCCACGGGGTGCCGAGTCTCAGCCCAGGCTGGAGTGGCCCAGGCAGGACAGCAGGCTTGGTGGTGCCCGGCCCCACAAACTAGTGGGTGGCACAGCGTGGATGTGGATGGAGACACCTCCCCTACAGTCTGTCCCTGGCATCTGTGACACATGTGTGGGATCCCTTTAGACTCCCCTGGGAGACAGCTGTGTCTTTGAAGGGGCACCATCCCTGGGTTCCCTCTGCCGTCACTGAAGGCAGAGTCTAGGCTCCCAGGGGCGGTGGGGGAAGCAGAGTGCCCATCAATGCCCACTGGAGTTGGCCAGTGGAGGCAGCAGCCCATGGCACTGAGAGGGAAGGCCATGGACTGGACTGTTCCAATCACTGCCAGAGCCAGTTGCCATCTCAGCCACAAGCCCAGGGCCTCATGGCCACCCTTGCTGAGCTGTGCCCTGCCCTCCTTAAAGGTTGTGAACAAGCTCCCCACTGGGGCATCCCTGACCAGCTCACTCTTCTTTTGTCTGCCCTGGCCCTGATGCTGGGGTTTGAGATATCAGAACTCACCAGAAACCGCCCTAAGCAGAGATCACTCTGGCTGCCACGCCCCAGAACCTCCTTTGGTTGGGAGCAGAGCAGTGCCCAGAGCCCAGAACCCGGTTTGAGTATGATCTTGGCTCTCAAGGGACAGGCCAGAGTCCCTCCAGGGGAAGGGGGCTGCCCAGGCAGTGGGGGTTCAGAGGTCCCCTGGGACCCGCCCAGCTGACCCAGGCCTAGGGTGATCCAGAAGGGGAGCTGCCCTCCTCCTCCCTGGGCTCAGGAGAGGCTGTAAAGGCAGCTCCCGGGGTGCATCTGTGCTGCAGGGACAATTTCAGAATCAAGTCAAAGGACAGAGAGGAGCCAGATTCAGGCACCCACGTGGCCCCCACAGGTCTCTTCAAGCTCCAGGCCCCACTCCCTGTGACACAGGTGGGAAGCTCTTGAGTGCCTCCCCGATGGAAGGGGCCGCACTCACAGACAGCACAGGGGCCCCCAGGCTCCAGGCCCCAGAGCCCGGCTGCTCACCTGTGATGGACGAGAAAGGGTCCCTGTCTCAGGAAGGTAGAGGCTGCCACCTCCTGGCCCGAGGACGCAGCCTCCCAGTCCTCCCAGGCCTGCTTCTAAGTCCAAGTCCCACCCCAGCCGGATAACCAGGGGCAACTGCCCAGGTAAACTGCGACAGCAGCAACAGGCAAGCCAGTGCAGAGCTGGGTGATCCATAGTTTCATGAGCGGTGGCAGGTGGAACAAGGGCGTCATGGGCGGAGGGCTGGGCAGCTGCAGGTGGCATCCCTGAGCCAGGGGCCTCCTGGTGGGTAAGGACGTTGTGGAGCGAGCAGGCGCACCTGGGACCCAGGAATTCACAGGAAGGAGAGAGGAAAAAGGAAGTCTCTGGCGGGTAAACACTGTCACATATGCATGCATACACATCCACACCCGCATACACATCCACACCCGCACACACCTCCACACCCGCACACACATCCACACCCGCACACACATCCACACCCGCACACGCGCCCACACCCGCACACGCGCCCACACCCGCACACGCGCCCACACCCGCACACGCGTCCACACCCGCACACGCGTCCACGCCCGATCTCTTCCCTGGAAATAAAGCCAGGGGACCCTAGGCCAGCTTGCAGTGGGGCCCAGCCCTTAGGACAGGCTCCTTGGTGGGGTAGGGGTGGGGGCAGCTGTCCTCCCGGGCCAGCTCCTTGGGGCTGAACCCGCGCTCTAGGAGCCTTCCAGGCTCCCAGGGGCTGGCACCACCTCCAGAGTAGGTGGGCAGGGCTGTGTGGGGTGGGCAGGGGCATGTGGGGTTGGCAGGGGTGTGTAGGGTGGGCATGGGTGTGTGAGGATGGGCAGGGCTGTGTGGGGTAGGCAGGGGCATGTTAGGTGGACAGAGGTGTGTGGGGTGGGCAGGGGTGTGTGGGGTGGGCAGGGATGTGTGGGGTGGGCAGGGGTGTGTGAGGTGGGCAGGGGTGTGGGGGGTGGACAGGGATGTGTGGGGTGGACAGGGATGTGTGGGGTGGGCAGGGGTGTTTGGGGTGGGCAGGGGTGTGTGGGGTGGACAGGGATGTGTGGGGTGGGCAGGGGTGTGTGGGGTGGGCAGGGGTGTGTGGGGTGGACAGGGATGTGTGGGGTGGGCAGGGGTGTGTGGGGTGGGCAGGGGTGTGTGGGGTTTGCAGGGCTATGTGGGGTGGACAGGGGTGTGTGGAGTGGGCAGGGATGTGTGGGGTGGGCAGGGGTGTGTGGGGTGGGCAGGGATGTGTGGGGTGGGCAGGGGTGTGTGGAGTGGGCAGGGATGTGTGGCGTGGACAGAGGTGTGTGGGGTGGGCAGGGATGTGTGAGGTGGGCAGGGGTTTGTGGGGTGGGCAGGGGTGTGTGGGGTGGACAGGGATGTGTGGGGTGGGCAGGGGTGTGTGGGGTGGGCAGGGATGTGTGAGGTGGGCAGGGGTTTGTGGGGTGGGCAAGGGTGTGTGGGGTGGACAGGGATGTGTGGGGTGGGCAGGGGTGTGTGGGGTGGACAGGGATGTGTGGGATGGGCAGGGTGTGTGGGGTGGACAGGGGTGTGTGGGGTGGGCAGGGGTGTGTGGGGTGGGCAACAGCCTCACAGTGGCTTCCCCTCAACAAGCCACTTCCTCTTGCAGAGGGGGTGTCTGGGTGGGAGGGTGCGGCCCAGCAAAAGGAGTGGGGGTTCCCCTGGCTCCCTGCCCCTGCTGGTGGGGCACAGGGAGGGGGGCTGTGGTCAGACCTGGTCTCTGGAGGGCCAGCCTAGGGTTCCCGTCCACCTGTCCGGGAGTTTGACGCCACTTTGAGATGACAAGTGAGGCCACCTGGGCACAGCACTGGTGTGAGAAGGTGCCCACCAGGACAGGTCAAGAACCCAGGCCTGCCCTGCTCCAAAATTCTTGAGACCTGGCGAAGAGGCACCCCATAAGCGGGTGGTGTTCCAAGCCTGCCTCACCAGCTCCAGGGAGGTCAAGGTTGGAGAAAGAATTCCAGGGATGAGCCGGACATAGCCAAGAGCAGCTCATCTTCCCTGGAGAGGACAAGCTGGCCACTTGCACAGCCCGGGGGCCTCCAGGCCCTAGACCTGGTACCTTCACTCTTGCTGCCACCCCTAGATCCATACCTGCGCCCCAGCCTGAGCCACACCTAGGCCTCCAGCTGAAGTGACACTGTGGGTACCAGGCATCTGAGGTCTCCACAAGCCCCCACAGACTCAGGGTGGGAATTCCTGGGGGCCCGAGTTGCAGAAGGTGCTGCCGGGGGTTGCTGGGCTGGACAGGGGTCCTGGTTGTCCCTGCTTCTCCGCCGAGGGAGGGAGGAGGTGGCCTGAGCAGTTCCTCCAGCAGCACTCCTGAGTGGGCAGCAGCTGGGCCCTCTTCCCACAGCCACGCTGGGGTTGCCATGCCTGCAGGTCTGGGGGTCCCCTCCCCGTCGCTGAGGTGCCGACCAAATGTAGGAGGAGCAATTCCAGCACCGAGGGGCGAGCAGAGCACCCCTGGGAGGGCCGGGAGTGGCCCCTGAACGGCGGACTCACCGGGAGCATCTTCACACTCTTCCGGCCTACCCTGCCCCAGAGGCCCACGGAAACCCTGCCTGTATTGGGGCGGCAGCGCTGCGCCCACCCACGGGTAATGACACGGCTTTGTGTAATTACAAATTCGAGGTTTACAAAGCCTCCCCCTGGAGGCCCCATGTGGGTGTGAGTGAGGCCCCAGCCTACCCCTGTGGCACCAAGAAGGCTCTGCAACAAAATACCCATTAGTGCCGCCCATGAAGGGTTAAAAACCAACGACCTTCTCAAAACGTAAGCTGTCACAGGACATTTCAAAGGGTGTTTCCTAAGAACACCTCAGTAACGATGTTCCAAGGAGACCCCATCTCCAAATTCCTGCAAGGATTACGCCCCCAAGGCCCAGTCCACACTTGCACACTCCCAGGACGGGCAGCTCACCTCCTCTTCCCCAGGCACTGTTTCCTCTGCATCCCACACCCAGCTCTGCCCATGACCTTCCCCCTCTCAGCACTGTCCTCGGTGGCCACACCAAGAAGGGCCTCAGATGTCGGCAAACGCCCTGGTGTCTTGGGCTGGGCTGGGGATACCAGGGTGAGGTTGAGGGGGGAGCCAATCTCACTGCCCCTCCCCTTCCTGCCTGCCCTTCTTCCGGGGCACCCAGCAGCTCGGTCCTAGGGCGATGTTGACAGACAGACAAAGAGGCGGATGCAACCTACCTCTTGGGCAGGGAGCTGCGGTCTGAGGCCCCTGCCCAGCTGGAAACCACAGGGAGGGGAAGGGAGGGGAGGGGAGAAGAAGAGAAGAGAGGAGAGGAGCCGTCATGGGGCCTTGGAGTCGAGTCAGGGTTGCCAAATGCCAGATGCTGGTCACCTGCTTCTTTATCTTGGTAACAGGCAGGTTGGGCAGGAGTGGGTGGTGGGTGGGGGTGAGAAGGGGTGAGGGGTGGCAGGGCCTCAGCATGGGGATTACCCCTCCTCTCACACACACACCAGCCCTACTGTCCCTGTCCTGCCCTCGTAGACATGTGTCTGGGGCTCCTGGTGGCAGACAGTCACAGGCAGTGACCGCCATGGGCAGCCCCGTCTCTCCTCCTGAGGGGCAGGCAGCACAGAGCCCGGAGGAGGCCTGAGTGGGGCCGAGGCCTGGGGCGAGCTGGGGCGGAGGAGCACTGGTTACCGGGCTCCAGGGATCGTCCCCCCTTCCTGCCCAGGAGGGTGCTGGCACAGGGGTGGGGCTCATCCCACTCCGTAGACAGCATGATCAGAGGTCCTGGGTGTCTGGGGAAGCTGGGCTGTGTGTGTATGCGTCTACCGTGTGTGAGTGCCTGTGAGTGTGCTGGGCGTCTGCAGTGAAGGCCCCCTGAGACCACTCCACAGAAACACTGGGAATCCCTGCAGCTGAGCCTGTCTGTCACGGGACCAGGAAGCTGGAGAGAGCCCCAGCCCTGTCCCCTGGGGCCAAGCTGCCCCATCCTGCAGCAGTCCCGTGTCCCACACTCTGAGTCTGTCCTATCCACAGCTGCTGGGCCTCTCTGTGGCCACCATGGTGACTTTCACCTACTTCGGGGCCCACTTTGCTGTCATTCGCCGAGCGTCCCTGGAGAAGAACCCGTACCAGGCTGTGCACCAATGGGGTAAGCGAGGTCCAGGCCTGGCTGCATCGGGAGGGGCTTTGGGTGCAAGGGCGGCTGGTAGGAGCTGAGCCCAGCTGGACGTCTCACTGGCGGAGTGGTGCCAGGCCCTGGGCAGGAGCCAGAGGTGGTCAGGGGCAGGGAGGGGCTGCCCTGGAGTCCTAGCTCCCCTGGACAGAGCCTCGGGTCTGGGTGATAGCCGGTGTTCCTGCCTGACTCTTGTGCCCCACAGGAGCGTGGGCACAGTGTGGGTATATGTTGGGCAGGGTCAGGACCTGGCTCTGTGCAGTCAGGGCTGAATCCCAGGCAGGCGCCACCTGGGAGTGGCCTGGGGCCGGGCTCAGCAGGTCCATGAGGGCTCCACATGGCTGATGTTCCACTCAGGACCTGGGACATGGGTGGGCAGGGGTGGGGCTGCTCTAGCCAGACGCCTCCCTGCAGAGACTCAGCAGCGACTTATCCAACATTCAGAGAGCGGGAGCGAGAGCCAGGGTCTGCTGGGGCCACTTGGGGGTAAGGCTGAGGAAGGCCCCTTTAATGAGGGGATGCCGGAACCAGACCTGCAGGGGACTCTCAGGCAGGAGCTTAGGGGGCCCAGGAGGGCTGCAGCCCGGGGGGCAGATATGGGGAAAATGCTGCCTTAGAACCCACTGCTTTTCCCCAGGTCTTAGGACCAGGGCCTCCCTGGAGGAGGACGCCTGGGGCCCAGGTCCAGGTCTGGACTGATAAGATGACAGCTCCAGTCCGGCCACTTGTCACTAGGGCATGGCGGGGAGCATGTGGCTTCTAAGATAGCCCCACAGGCAGGGAGGGCAGGGAGGAAAAGAGGGAAGGAGGGGCGGTCCCCCAGGCTGAACGAGTCCCGCCTCCCTCCTCCTTCCCTCAGGGCCCTGTCTGGTGGAGAGACGGCGCCCACTCAGAGCCCCCCAGAAGTCCCGCACAGCCCCTGACTCCGAAGTTAGATTTCAGACCCAGGCTGTGTGCACTCAGGACCTGTCCTGGGCACCCCAACCCTCCTCCTCTCTCCTCCCAACCAGCCTTCTCTGCGGGGTTGAGCCTGGTGGGCCTCCTGACCCTGGGAGCCGTGCTGAGCGCTGCGGGCACCGTGAGGGAGGCCCAGGGCCTCATGGCGGGGGTGAGTTCATTGTGTTCCCAGATGCCCATGTCCCCAGAAAAGAATCAGGAAGGAGTGAAGAGCTGGCAGGCCTGTGCGCCACCCCCACACCTGAGTGACTAGGCAGAAACAGAGGTCCCAGGGATGCTGACCAGTCGAGACCCCCCACCTGGGTAGCCAAGTCTCCTCCACCAGGCCCTACCTCACCTTGTCATCCACACGCCCAGCAAGGGTTCCTATAGGAGCCCTGAAAGAGAGAGATGGTGCTCCGCACAATGGGAGCTGTTTCCAAAGTCCCTGGGAGGGTCTGATTCGATTGCCCAGCAAGCTCTGGGAGGGCACTGGGAGCACCCCATTTCCTGTTCGGAGGAGGCCGGGCCGGGCAAGGGAAATGCCTCTTGAGCTCTCCAGCCTGGGTTCTCCTGAGCTGCTGGGGGTGTCTCCCCAGCCCCGAGGCCCCATAGGCCCCTCCACCCCACCCCATAGCAGTGGCCCCTTGTCGCCCCCATTCCTACTCCTCCCCATGGGCTTCTGTCTTGGTCCTTGAGGGCCCTCGAAGGTCATCGCAGACCCCACCTGGCGGCAGCCTCCCCACGCCTGTCCTGCCCCTGCCAGGCCCACAGCCCTTCTCTCTCACCACAGCTAAGGCAGCTCCTCCCTGGCGCCCTGGGGTCCCACCTGTCCTTCTAGCCTCCTGTCTCCCCATTCCAGCCGTGAGGAGCTTGTGCTGGGGGCTTTGCTCTCCTGTCTGGCCTGTGAAGCTGGACCACTCTGGAAGTCCCTGAGGGCACAGCCTCCTGGGTCCCCAGGGCTGGCAGGGATCTCAGCTCAGCCTTCAAGTTCAGCAAATGCTTGTTTAATGACCCTGGTTTATAAATGTCTCCAAGGATAGGAATAGAGTCACCTCCTGGAGCTGCTGCGGGGCCAACCAGCCCTGGGTGGGCCCATGGGGAGCAGAGAAGGACCCAGCAGCTCCAGCACTAGCCAGGATTCCTGCTCTGGGGCACAGGAGCGTGGGCAGGGACAACCCCAGCCTATGCTATCTGGCTTCAGGGCCAGGTGGGAGGCCCCAATGGGGAGATGACAAGGCAAGTAGTCTGCCCCTCAAGAGGGTGTGTGGCCTGCAAAGGGACACCTGGATGGAAGGAAAGGCTGGCAACAGGGCCAGGCCAAGGGGTCCAGGTCTGAGCTGGAGGCCCAGAAAGAACCGGCACTGGGGCTGCAGCACCATCCACCAGGGGGCGCCATGGTGCTGGGCCTGAGGCCACATATACAGAAGCCAGCTGGGCCACGGGGGTCCTGTCCCGGTCACCAGCCTTTCCCACCCCACCTTGCCCCCATGGACAAACCAGCCTAGCACCCTGATCTGTGGCCAAGGCGGTCAGCGAGCACCTGGGCTCGGGTTCTGTGTCCCCAGCCAGCCTCAAGGCCAGGGTGACTTGATATGCGGTTCAGGCTTGTAGAGCAGCCTGGGAGGCCCCCAGCTGGATGCCTGCACTGGGCTGGGGTCCTGAGGACACTCCAGTCCGAGCTGGGTGGGCTCCAGCGCACCCCTCAAGCCCCAGTGTACTTAGACCCGGCCTGGATGGTGAGCTCAGCATGGCCACAGCAGGGAGCTGGGAGATCTACCCAGTTGAGCTGCATGCATGTGTGTGCATGAAGGTGAACTTATGTGCATGTGTGTGCAAATATACGTGTGTGCATGTGTGTGCATGAGTGTGTGTGTGCATGTGCATGAGTGTGTGTGCAGGTGCCTCTGTGTGTGCGTGTGTGCAAGTATCTGTTACCGGTCTTCACCTGCCCCTGTTGCCATATGGGTGTGGTGTCTGCGTGTTGCATCTGGCACATCTGTGTGTGTGTCTGCATGCACGAGCACAGGTCAAGGGGCTAGGGATAGGGAGCAGGGAGTGGAAAGATTTTTTCCAATGGGCTGGGTGCCTGGATGCTCCCCACAAGGCCCTTTCCTGCCTGCCCCCACCCCTCCGGCCTCTCCCCTAGCTGGCCTCTCGCACAGGAAATGAAAGAGCTTGCTGGGCTGAGAGAGCAGAGCTGGCAGCGCTGCCCAAGGAAGCACATTCAATTCGCTTATGTATGTATTTATTTCCATCTAGAATGAGGAGAAAGAAAATGGCCAGGGCAGACCTGACCACCCAGCAGCCTCTGATGGTGAAGACCTTGAGGAGGTCTGCATGGGCCCATCCACCGCCCAAGATCCTCTCTGCACAGGGGGTTGGTGGGGGGAGAGAGAGAGAGAGAGAGACTGTGGATGCTGTTTCTCCTGAGGAATGAAAAGGTTTCTGGAAAATGCTGGTCTCCTGAGCTGGCTCAGCGCCTCAAGCCTGGGAGGCAGCACTGAGTGATAGCTTCCAGATGGGGACGGTGGCCTTCAGCCAGCAAGAAGGAGGAGGAGGAGGACAAAGAAGGAGGAGGGAAGAGGAGAAGGAGGGAGAAAGAGGGAGAGGGAAGGGGAGGAAAAGGAGGGAAGAGGAGAAGGGGGGGAGGGAGAGGGAGGGAGAGGAGGGGGATGGAGGGGGAGAAGAAGGAGGGAGGGGGAGAAGGGAAGAAGAGGGAGGAGGAGGGAGGACAAGGGATGAGGAGATGGAGGAGGGGGAAGGAGGAGGAAAGAGAAAAGAGGAAAGGTGAAGAGAAGAAAGAGGAGGAGGGTGGAAGGAGGAGGAGGAAGAGGAAGGAGGAGGAGTAAAGAGAGGAGGAGGAGGCAGCTCCCAGGCCATCGCCCATCAGGCCTTGCAGCCTCCAGGGCAGGCAGGAGGGTCATGGGGAGCCGCCAGCGCCCCGTCCCTGCAGGGCTGGAGGCCCCATGCTCTCGCCTGTGTTTGGGGGCCAGCAGGGCTCCCCAGCTCTTTCCACGCCCCTCTTGACCAGCTTCCCCTGGCATGCCGGCATTGTTGCTGCCCGCCTGCCAGCATGTGTGGGTCTATTCCACGGACACCCATGCTCCTGGTGTCACCCTGAATGGGGCCCAGGGTTAGAAGGGCCCAGACCCAACCTGCCTCAGCCTGTGGACCACCCAGCTGGGCACAGTGCTGCCTGCGGGGGCTGGCATTTCACCAGGGCCTCAGGACTCCTGGGGGAGCTGCCTGGTCGGCGGCTAGACTCACCATCAGGTACTCCGGGTCCTCAGGGCACCAGCATGAAGGCAAAGGCAGCCGCCCAGACCCCGAGTTGGGGGACATCCCCAGGCTCAGGGCACCAGCACGAAGGCAAAGGTGGTCGCCCAGACCCTGAGTGGGAGGACATCCCCAGGGTTCTTAGCCTGGGTGACCTCTGCCGCCCTCCATAAAACCGTGTCGGGGGCATCTGTCTGCTCTCAGGGGGGGTCTCTCGTGTTCCCCAGCTTCTGCAAAGGGGCTCTCAAAAGCCTGGAAGCCCCGGCCAAAAGAACAATGGGGCAATGCCGGGGGCTGGTGAGCAGACGTTTCCGCCGGAGAACGCCCCACTCCACAACTAGGGGCACTGGCACCAGTGAGAGAGAGGGGACAGTGGTTGGCCAGGCCATGGGGACCCAGGCAGAGTATGGAGAGAAAGGGAGGTGAGGGAGGTGGGCTCACCTGCAAAGAGAGAGGCCACAGCATCCTGAACAGGCGCCATATCTGTCCCAAACCTCACCAGCGCTGGGCTAGCTGGTGGCTTGTTTCAGAAAAGAAGGCAAAACAGAAGAGCCTACAGCACCGGCCCTGGAGAGGCTCAGGCTCAGGGCAGGCTCTGCCCGGCCCTGTCCAGGTCCATGCCCCTCAGGAAGCAGCCCCAGTGGGCAGAGGTCTCCATCTTCTCAGGGGCGCCCTGCCCTTCCCGGGCAGGGGTGCGGTGCTGCCATCAACAGGTCCCTGGGGGCCAAAATGGGAGAACAAGGGACGAATTCCCAAAAAGCGCCCAGGAAGGGGATGGGAAGGTGCTATGGAACCCACGGACCCAGCGCCCATGCTCTCCCCAGGCCAAGTCTCCCTCTCAGGCAGTGGGGAGCGGGGCTCAGATCCATGCCTCAACCAAGCATCCCGCTGGGGGCACAGCCTGAGGGCACTGCCCTGCCCAGGCCTGCCAGACCCTACCAGGCCCCTCAGTGATTGGCCAGGCCACTGCAGTGACCGGCCCCCCACAGTGACAGGCCCCCCCACCGCAGTGACTGGCCCCCCAGAGTGACAGGTCCCTCCACAGTGACAGGCCCCCCCAAAGTGACAGGCCTCCCCGCAGTGACAGGCCCCCCCACAGTGACCAGCCCCCCACAGTGACCAGCCCCCCACAGTGACTGGCCCCTCCTCAGTGACTGCCCCCCAACAGTGATTGGTCCCCCCTCAGTGACCACCACCCCTGCAGTGACAGGCCCCCCAACAGTGACTGGTGCCCCAAAAGTGACCAGCCCCCCCACTGTGACCAGCCCCCCCCCAACAATGACCAACCCCTTCTTAGTGACTGGCCTCCTCCACACAGTGACCGCCCCCCTCAGTGTCCAGCCCCCCCACAGTGACCGGCCCCCCACAGTGACCGCCCCCCACAGTGACCGGCCCGCTCTGCCCCCAGGGCTTCCTGTGCTTCTCGCTGGCGTTCTGCACACAGGTGCAGCTGGTGTTCTGGAGACTCCACAGCCCCACCCAGGTGAGCACCAGCTGCCCCTACCCTGCAGCAGAGAGTCCCCCAGCAAGCCAGTGGGCACCTGGGTACGGGGGAGCAGTCCGGGGAGGGGCAGCCCCAGCTTCCAGGCTTGCACTGACCGGGTGGGGTGGGGGAGGCCGCAGCCTGGGTTTCCCCTGTCTGAGGCTGCAGGGAGGCCAAGCGCTGGAGGTGAGTGAGGGCCAGCAGCTCCCTGGTGGGGAGGGACCTATGCTGTACCCAGGCCTTCGCCCCAGCCTCATTTTCTTGAAGCCCCTCAGCCCACCCCCTCCTGAGCTGATGCCCCTCAGGTTTGGGGGAGGGAATGAGGAGGAAGAAGGAGGAAAGTCACTGGCTTGGCCTTAGGGGTTGACTGGAAGGAGCAGAGTGTTCCAGAACATGAGACCTGAGGGCCCCCGCTCCTGATGGAGGCCTGGTGGGGGGGACAGTGCCTGGAGACCCACGGGCTGGGGTGTCGCAGCCTCCACCCGCTCCACAGGACGCCACCCATCCTTCCGTCCTGGATGCTGACCTGCCTGGAGGACGGGCTGGTCTAGCTGACCCTGAGCAGGGGCCAAGGGCGTCCCTGTGGAAAGGCCAGCAGCTTGGAGAGGAAGGAGGCCTCCCTGGCCCAGCAGAGAATGAGAGCTCGGTAACAGAGCCAGCCCCACCTTCCCCTTGAGAGCCCAGACCTGGTGAGAGCCCCCAGGGCAGCTGGGTAGTGCCAGGGACAGCTGCAGGCAGGGTCATCGAGTGGGGCAGGAGAGCCTGGAAAGTCACAAGAGGTGATTTCTTGGAGCCCTAGCTGGAGTCCTAGTGGCCTTGTGTATTCAAGTGCCTGGTTGCCCAGGGCCCCCAAACACAAGCTTGGCCATGATAGATGCTGAGGCTGGTGGCAGGCAGGTCCTCTGGCTAAGCTCTGCAGGGCGCCTGCTGTGCCAGTTCTTGAGCCGTGCTGGCAGCCTGAGTGTGGTGGCCCCCACCGTGGTTTGCAGATGGGGGGACTCAGGCCCTCCATGGATGGGGGGAGCTCAAAGTTACCCTGGCAGTGCCAGGGCTGGAGGGGGCTTCAGGCTTACCCCCAAAGGCTCTTGGCCCCAAAGAGTCTGCCCACCTCTGGCATCATTTGGGATGAACCACCTGAACCAGGTGGGAGAAACATCATTTTCTCAGGCCCAGAAGGATCCCAGAGGGACTGAGCCCCCTAAAGAGGGCTGTGGCTTTGAGGATTGGCACAGTAGTCTTACCAGAGTGATGAGCTGGGCCAGGTCCGTGTTTTGGCCTCACGTTTCCTGTCCATTGTGGGGTGGTCTAGGCTCGTTTGAGGTCTGGGTCACAGTGGAGGTGGCCGAGGTCAAGACAGCTGCCAGGGTGCCCGGGCTCGTCTGGGGCAGCTGCAGCCCATGCCCCATGCTTCTGTGTGTTTATGGCTCTGACCCTGGAAGCAAAATTCTGGAGGGGAGGGGGCCATGCAAGGGCTACAGGACAGAACACAGCTGGGGCCTGCTCTCCAGGAAGGGAAGGGGGTGCAAAAAGATAGATGCCCCAGCCGGGCTTGCCTATGGCCTGTCCCGGCCCCAAGTAGCATCCCCCACACACACCATCTTTGTCTGGCCCGTGCGCCCAGCTGGCCTTCAGGGGTCAGTTCTCAGGGCCTTGCCTGACCCCAGGCAAGGCACTGGGACTTCCTCCTGGGCCTCTGGGCCCCATCGGCCCCTCCCAGTGGGTCTTGACTTCCGACATCATCCGTGTCAGGCCTGGTGGCCACAGAGGTGGCCTGGGCGAAGGAGCTCTGAATATGAAGTCAGTGTCCTTGGGGCACCCTTGGGCAAGCTACTTAACCTTCCTGGGCCTCAGTTTCCTTTTCTGTGAAGGGAGCACCGAGACCCAGGGGCTGCATGGGTAGGAATGGCCGGGTGTGTGCAAAGACTCTTCCTCCTTACCTGCGTGCCCCCTGCCGTGCCCCGTTGCCCAGGCTGGTCCTCTAGGACATGGAACTCACTCGGAGCTGTGCTGGGTGTGGATGGGGTAGCTGTGGTGCCAGGGGCCAGGGCCTGAGCAGGAGGGGTGGTTGCACATCCCACCTCCTGCCCTTTGCCCTCAGGGCCCACCAGAGCCTAACGGGCTTCAACCTCGGGATCCCTGTCCAACAAGGTCCTGCTGGCAGCACAGACAGCGGCAAAGACCAAAGGGCCCAAGCTGCTGGCACCAGAAATGTTGAAGTGAGAGCCGGGGGTCCAGATCCCAGCCCGGCCCGTTCACCCTTTCCCCCTGTACCTCCCCACAGGGCCCCTGAGGTGTCCTGAACACAGGGTCAGCGTGACTCATGTGGCAGCCCTGCGGATGGAAAGGCAGAGGTTGCAGGAGGGAAGGGACCCGCCACATGCCCTTGGCAGTGCCCCGTGGCCACAGACCCTGGCCCAGCACTGAGAGTAGTAGGGTGCCCCTCCCCTTCCCCGATCCTTGCCCCAGGAAGTCCTGGCTGCCACTTCCCTGGGACGCTCATGCGGGCAGGAGGCATGGACCAGGCTTCAGGGATGAATGTGGAGCTTGAGGGCTATTAATTACGTTCTCCTCCAGGCCTGAGAGTCACTTTGCTGCAACCTTCCCCCTGTCCCCGGACGAGTCTGCATCGGGAATAATTCATGCTCGAATTAAGTACAGCAGTGTGGGGTGCAGCCTCATCCTCGCAGTCTGGCCCCACCCTGGAGCCACTTCCCTCCCTGGATCCTCCAGCCACCGAGTGGGCTCAGGCCAGAGCCGGCTCTGGACCTGTGGGGCGGGTCCACAGGTCTCCTGCAGCTCCTGGTCCCCACCCGCCGCCAGGACCTGTCTGTACCTTCCTGAGCACTTTCAGCAGGCACGGGATGGAGTCAGGGCCGCTGAGCCCAGGCAGACACCAGGGACGATCTGGTCGTGGGGGGAAGCCCCAGCGGGGACCCCTGGACTTCAGGCCTCAGTCTGGGCAGGAGTTGGAGAAACACACAGCAGGTCGGGTGGGTCCAGCAACCGGGAATTCTGCGCTGGCCCTGCTGCTCCAGGTCTTTGTCCTGAAGCACCCCCCGGGCACCGGAAGATGGAGCTCAGTGCATTGGTACCCTTCAGGGCGCACCTGCCCCCAGGTGTCCTGAGAAACACAGGCCCCAGGGTCCTTCATCCCCTGGGATGGAGACAGTTGGTGAAGCATCACCTAGGAGCCCAGGCCCCGTGGGGAGTGGCCGGCCTGGCCTCCAGGGCCCTCTAGAGCCAGGCTTTGGGGCAGGAGGCCTACCTTGCTGAGCTCTGCTTCCTCAGTCGTGGGGAGAGCTGCTTGGCAGGGCCAGGCAGAGCCAGGCAGAGCCAGGCAGAGCAGGCAGAGCCAGGTGGAGCAGGGAGAGCAGGGAGAGCAGGCAGAGCAGGGAGAGCAGACAGAGCCAGGCAGAGCAGGCAGAGCCGGGCAGAGCAGGTAGAGCAGGCAGAGCGGGCAGAGCGGGAAGAGCGGGAAGAGCGGGAAGAGCGGGAAGAGCCGGGCAGAGCAAGCCCCTCAGCCACTAGCAGGCGTTGTCACTCTCGCCCCTGCTGCAGTAATAAGGACACCTAGCTCAGAGCCTCAGAGGCACCCGTGTCCTCCCTGGGCCATGGCAGGCGCCTGACAATGAGGACAGTCACTGGAGTTGGGAGGGAAGCAGGAGGGTAGGTCTGAGCCAACCCCAGGCCCACTCCACCAGGCCTCCGGTCCTCACCAGGACCTCCACCCATGAGGACACAATGGCCAGGCCAGACTCCACCCCCATTTCACACTCACAGACGCTGAGGCTGAACAAGGCCCCCGCCCAGGCCAACAGTGGTGTGGCCAGCTTGGCACCTGCCCCCCAGGGCACTGCGGGGAGGACAAGGCTGGCTGAGTTGGGGATGACTCATGGAGAGTGGTCTGACTTTTATTAGCCATCAGTGGGAGGGATGCATTAGGGTCAGGAGCCAAGTTTGGCCTGGAAAGTCCATCTGACTCCTGTTGGGGCCTCCAGGCTAGGGCAGGGCTGACCGAGAGCCTCCACTGCCCACTGCCCACCCAGTTGGCCGCTGTCAGAGCTGCTACGGGGGCTGGGCCCCAGTGCAATGAGGACCGCGGGAAGCCACCCTTCCTTTCTGGAGGGCAGGTGTGAGCGGCCAGAGCAGGCCTGGGGCTTCCATTCTCCCCCAGCCCTTTAGGGCAACTGCTGAGCACCCCTCCATGTGTCCTGACTGTCAGCATGGCATTTGGGGGAGAACTGAGGGCCTCTGAGGCAGGAAGGAGACATCAGAGGGTAGGGACCTCAAAGAGGGCCTCGCCCTGAGCCAGGAGACCAGTGACTCCTGGAGCAGTCACAGAAGCCTTCCCGTAGGAGGCGAGATTCCAGTTTGTCTTTGAAGGGGTAACTTGGCAGGGGACAGCATCTTGCTTAGGAGGGTGGAGACATGAGGTCCAGGTGGTATTAGGGTGTGGAGTGCAGATGGCACATCCAGCCAGGCCCCGTCACCTTCCACCTTCTCCACCCCCTGCCCCACAGTGGCCTCATCCACCCAGATCTGACTCCAGGTGCCCAAGGCTTCTCTGGTCAAAAGCCTTACCCAGAGCCCAGCTGCCCGGGGTTCTGGAAGGCAGCTGGGTGATTCTGGGGAAAGACCTAGAATCCCCCAGCTTTGTGGGAGCTGAGGTCCTGGCACAGGGTCTCTCAAGCCTTTTCCACCAGGCCCAGCTCCATCCCCCATTTCCAGGTCAACAGTAGCGTGATGGAAACTTCCCTGAGCTGACCTTGTAAGACCACAGGAGAGGCAGATGCAGAGCGTGGCCTCGATTTACCCTGCAGGACCCTCTGGGGGCAGGAGGGCCACACTGACGGCCATTGTGTGGAGGCCCCACTGTTGATGTTGGGAAGCACTGTGACTGGCTGCCCAGGGATCCAGGCTACCCCTTGGGGAGATCCACCTGCTGCGAGGAGGGCGGTGCTGGGACTTCACTCCACTAAGGGCCCACCAGCCTTTGGGATGTTGTGGGGAGGGGGCTGTGTCCCTGGATCTCTCGCCAGGGCCAGGACCTCCCCGTGGTCTCTCGGTGTAGGTGGAGGATGCCATGCTGGACACCTACGACCTGGTGTATGAGCAGGCGATGAAAGGCATGTCCCACGTAGGGCGGCAGGAGCTGGCGGCCATCCAGGACACGGTGAGCGTGGGGACGGCTGGGTGGCAGGGCGGTCAGCCTCTGTTTGGACTGCAGTTCAGAGAACAGGCACAGGGTGGCCAGTGTGAGGTCTGGCCAGGCACTAAGGGGTTCCAGGACATAGGCCAGAGCTGCCCCTCAGGGCTGGCGGCACAAAGCCCCCATCCTCTGTCTGCCCGGGACAGGGCCGCCTACCAGATTCTCGAGGCCCAGTGCAAAATGGGAGGGCAGGGCCCCTTATTCAGAAACACTGGAGGATTTCAAGAGCATTAAAGCAAATACGGGGCCAAACATAGTGGCTCACGCCTGTAATCCTAGCACTTTGGGAGGAGGTTGAGGCAGCTGAATTGCTTGAGCCCAGGAGTTCGAGACCAGCCTGAGCAACATAGGGAGACCTTGTCTCTACTTAAAAAAAAAGCACACACGGCCCGTGAGCAGGGCGGGGAAGCTGCCTGGCTCCAGCAGGAGTTCCCTCCCCAGCGCGCAGGCAGCGCGACTTGAGAAAGCTCCCCTCACCAGGCCCCGGCTGCACAATGGCTGGAGCCCCCAGCAGAGGCAGCTGCAATACCCGGAGCCCCAGCCCTGGCCTGCAGGGAACCCCACCTGGAGCCTTGTGGTGCCTCAGTTTCCCCATATGTGCTGCCCGCCTCCTGGGGTCTCGGAAGCCCATCACCACTCCCTCCCTTCTGTTCTTGTAGTTTCTGTGCTGTGGGAAGAGGTCTCCTTTCAGCCGTCTGGGGAGCACAGAGGCTGACCTATGTCAGGGACAGGAGGCGGCAAGAGAGGTGAGGGGGGGACCTGGAGGCTGGCCAGGCAAGACCCTCAGGGGCTGGACACCCTGGGGCCCAACCCCGAGACCCAGAGCCATCCTCCCACCACCCCCCGCCTTGGTCTCCCTAGACCCTTGGGACCTGCCCGCTGAAGGGCTCAGGGAAGGTTCTGGTGTGATCGGAGGCTAGTTAGGGTTCACGGTACACCAAGCCTGTCAGGCGGCCGGGCTAGGCTCAAGACATAGACACAGGCCCCTTTGCCCAGCTGGACGCAGGCCTGATGCGCCGTTCACTCCTTCAAGTCAGTTCCAGTTTCGGGGCTTCCCAAGGCCAGCTGAGCCCACAGAAGCCTCTTGGAGTGCACCCATGAGGGCTCCGTGCCAAGGGCTGCAGGACCAGCATGGTGGGCTCTATCTAGGGGGAAGGGTGCAGGCGTCCTGGGGGGCATCAGAAGGAGTGGAAGGGCACTCAGAGGAGGAGAAGCGAGGCCAGAGGGTCAGCGTAGGCTAGGGTGTGGCCAGGGCTTCAGCAACAACAGAGCGGGGCCCGAGGCCAAGAAGGCTTTCCTCCCAGAGCCCTGGGACAACCTGGGCCCTCCGCTCTTTCTCCCGGTGCCCAGCAGCCCTCCCCCAGCCCACCCTGCCCCCTCCCTGCTCCTCTCCCCTACTGTCCTGGAAACAAACCCACCCTATCTCACAGTGGGAGGCACCTGGCCACCCTCCAAGAACAGAGGGGACGAGAGCAAATGGCTGGAGGCCTGGCAAGGGGTGGAGCCACAGCCCAGGCTCTGAGGGCAGAAGGGCCGGTGCTGGGGACACTGCTGGGGAGGCACCAGCAGCATCAGGGATAGGGCTGACAGTCAGGATCCCTGTGCCACCCAAGGAGAGGTCCGAGGTCCCCCGACTGAAAAACAGGAGCGAGGGCCTGCCTTGAGCACCCTGGGGATGGCAGGGCCATGGGCCTGACTGCAAAGCCTCCTGGGGAGCCGGAAAAGCCAGCACAGGTGGCGGGCACGGAGCCACCCAGATGGGCAGGCATGGGCAGGAGGGAGGCAGACCTGCCTGTGGGGGGCAGGAGGGTGAGCCCTGACACCCTACAGAGGCCTCCACAGCCTGCCCCAGTTGCCACCATCTCCAGGGTTCAGAGACAGGCCTGTCACCTCCCTTTTCTGGAAAGATGCCTCTCGTGCCATGCCCTGGGGTGGCACTGGAAGCCCGGGATGGAACCAGGACCCTGGGACAGTGCGGGGACTCCCCTCGCATCACTCCACCAGCTGGCTTCCCGCCCTCCCTGTTAGTCATCGTCCTCTGGTCACCAAGGCGCTGTACCCGGCCCTGGGCTAGATGCTGGGAACCCAGAGTGAATTAGAAGTGGCCCGGCCTAGGGGAGCCAATGTGTGGCCCAAGATGGACACTCAGGACAGCTGGGAGACAGCACCTGCTGGGCCCAGGGCAGTGCCCGGGTGCCCACAGGGGCCAGCCCTGTCCCATTGGGCTTCACCTGCTTGTGCTGCCTTTCCCTAGAGCCCTGGGGGCTTCCCAGGAATGTGCTACACCCACCTCCCTGCTGCCCTGGCATTGGCCTAGGTGGGCGCTGCAGCTCCATGGCCCCACAGAAGCCGCTTGTCCAGGCAGGGAGGGCCGGTCAGGGCGGGTGCCATGCCTGCTGCCCTCTCGTAGGACTGCCTTCAGGGCATCCGGAGCTTCCTGAGGATACACCAGCAGGTCGCCTCCAGCCTGACCAGCATCAGCCTGGCCCTCACGGTACCCCCTCGCCTCCCTCACCGCCCCTTCCTACCTCCTGCCCCTCAGCTTGCCCAGCGCCCGACTCAGATGGAATGGTGACCCGGGACAGGCTCTCTGGTCCTGGGCCTCACTGGCTGCCAACCTTGAGGAGCTGGTCCGCTGTGACAGTGTTTGCCTCCTGCAGCTGGGCCGCCCCCTCCCACTGCAGAGTCCTGATGCTTTCTGGGGAGGGGCACCCCCAGCCTGGAGCAGTGGGGCAGCCTCGGGTGTCTCCCTCCCAGGTGTCCGCCTTGCTCCTCAGCTCATTCCTGTGGTTTGCCATCCGCTCTGGCTGCAGCTTGGACCGCAAGGGCCAATACACCCTGGCCCCACGGTAGGGCCCCCTGCTGCCCCCACCCTCTCTGGAAGGTCCTCCAGCTCCGCTCGAGACAGCCACCGGGAGGGAGCCCCGGACCAAGCCGCAGGCTGATGCCGTAGAGGAAACGCTTTGGGGGTGACTGAGTGCCAGGGTGGGGTGGGAGACCTGAAGAGTTTCCAGACCTGATGCACTGCACCCCATAGCCCACATGGGGACCCCCCTTTGCTTGTACCAGGCCTTGCCAAGACCTGGAGATGGATGCTTCTGGGCCCCCAGATTACAGCCCCAGGCCAGGATCTCTGTGCTTGAATACCCCGGAGCTCCTCATGCTTAGGGGGCAGGGAGGGTCCAACCCGAAGCCAGGCAGCTCTTCCTGCCCCCATGGAGCTGGCCTGTCTCTGCCTGCCATGCCCATTAACCCACCCACTTGCTCTTGGCCATCCAAGCCCCCATCCCTGGGTCCTCTGCATTCTACAACAGCCTCACAGTCCCCCTAGAACATTCCACAGCAGCTCCATAATCCCTCTAGAACATTCTGCAACAGCCCCATGATTCCCTCTAGAACATTCCACAGTAGCCTCACAGGTTCCCTGTAGAACATTCCACCACAGCCCCATGATCCCCTCTAGAACATTCCACAGTAGCTTCACAGGTCCCCTGTAGAACATTCCACCACAGCCTCATGATCCCCTTGCTCCTCAGAGCATGTGGCCGCCAGCCCCAGGAGCCCAGCGTCTTCAGACGCTCCCAGGGTGGACCCGCACATTGTCTCCGCTCCGAAGCAGATGCTATTGATCCAAGAAGATACTCGGGTAGTCTTCGGTGGCTGCAGGACAGTGATGCTGCGCCTGGGCCCCTCTCCCACCACCTGCCTGCCCACAGAGGTGAAGACGCCCCTGCTGTCAGCCCTCATGGGATCCCTGAGGGGAGGGTCCGAGCTGTGAGGAGGGGAGTGAGTGAAGGCCCAGCCAGAGAGCCAGCCTCCATTGGGAACAGACGCAAGGGTAGGAGTAGCTCACCAAATCCCTCCATGGGAACGGGCCGGGTGCAAGCACAAAGGAAGCCACGCTGGAGGCAGCAGCCCAGGGCTGACTTGCAGACACGGGCGGTCCACGCCCTGGAGGGCTCCACCCAGACACAAGCTGCAACGGTTTTCTATGCTGTGTAAGCAGCAGCACAGACGTAAGGACTGCAAGCAGTGACCATTTATGATCTCTCAGCTCTCCAGGGCAGAAGTCCGGGTGTGCTCAGCGGGTGCCCTGCGAGGGGTCTCTCGGGCTGACGTCAGGCCTTGGTGGGCTGCACTCTCATCTGGAGGCTCCAGGGAAGCGTGTGCCTCCAGGACCATTCAGGCTGTTGACAAGTCGGCTCCTCATGGCTGTAGGACTCAGGTTCCCACGTCCTTGTCCCTGCTCCCGCAGCCCCTCCACCTTCAAACCAGCAATGGTGCATTCAGCAAATTGTAGTCAAATATACATCACATAAAATTTACCATCTTAACCATTTTTAAGTGTATGGTTTGTGGCATTACATACATTCACATCGTTGTGCAACCATCACCACCATCTGTCTCCAGAACTTTCCATCTTCTCAAGACGAACCTCTGTCCCCAGTAAACATCAGTTCCCATTCTCTGCCCTGGTCCCTGGCACCCACTATCCACTTTTTGTCTCGATGGTTCAGCTGCTCCAGGGACCTCATTTGTGTGGGGTCACACAGGATTTGTCCTTTTGTGTCTGGCTTATTTCACTTACTGTTATGTCCATAAGGTCCATCCGCGTTGTAGCTTATGTCAGAATTTTTTTTTTTTTTTGAGATGGAGTCTCGCTCTGTCGCCCAGGCTGGAGTGCGGTGGACTGATCTCAGCTCACTGCAAGCTCCGCCTCCCGGGTTTATGCCATTCTCCTGCCTCAGCCTCCCCAGTAGCTGGGACTACAGGCGCCCGCCACCTCGCCCGGCTAGTTTTTGTACTTTTTAGTAGAGACGGCGTTTCACCATGTTAGCCAGGATGGTCTCGATCTCCTGACCTCGTGATCTGCCCGTCTCGGCCTCCCAAAGTGCGGGGATTACAGGCTTGAGCCACCGCGCCAGGCCAGAATTCTTGAAAGAGAAATCTTATCAGCTTTCCCGTCATCTCACAGCCACATGGTCCAGGGATTAAGGCAGGACATTTAGTGGGGATCGGGGAACATTTTAGATACTCTGCCTGCCACACCTACTTTTACTGGACGTTCAGACCACGTCAATGACGAATTAGCTCTAATGGTCCCTAAATGTGTGCACAATCTGCTCAAAATTCTAAGTCCTGGGTGGAATGCCAGCCAAGTTGGTTGGCCCAGCCTAGGCCAAGGCCCTAATGAAGCTGACAAAAGAGAAGGAATGTCAAGGCCCTTCTAACTTCCATAGAGGGCGTGTGGCCCCATCTCCCACCAACACCAGCCAAGAGGGATTCCCCCAAATAAGAGCAGTCCTGTGATGAACAGCCAGAGTGACACAGGCCAGCTACAGTCCACCCTGTCTTTCCAGTGACACTCTCACTTCCGAAAATGAGAACACTTCCACCTGACACGCAGCGCCCCCACCGCCGAAAACGCACGGGCCTGGCCTCCTCCGCCTGACACGCAGCGCCCCCACCGCCGAAAACGCACGGGCCTGCCCTCCTCCCACTGACACGCAGCGCCCCCACCGCCGAAACCGCACCGGCCTGGCCTCCTCCGCCTGACACGCAGCGCCCCCACCGCCGAAAACGCACGGGCCTGGCCTCCTCCGCGGGACAGCAGCGCCCCCACCGCCGAAACCGCACAGGCCCGGCCTCCTCCGCCGAACACGCAGCGCCCCCACCGCCGAAAGCGCACAGCCTGGCCTCCAAAGGAGGACACCAAAGGTCTCCTGGGTTCCACATCTGGTGACAGCCCAGGGTCTCTGGTGTTGGGCGTTCCCGCCGCTTCCGTCCTCAGCACGTCGCTGTTCTACAACCTATGGATTTAATGTGAAGGGAAGCACCAATGACACGTCCGATACACAGTCACCGTGGAAAGAAAAGGGTGGGAGAAAGGTGAGTTCCGTTCTGGGGAAGTTTAGACACAGCACAACGAAAGCAGAAACTTTGCCAGAAGCTCCAGATGTGTCACATCTGCAGCTGGTCATGAAACCGTGGGGTGTGTTCATGGCTCACATACTTCACACCCGTGTTTTCTCATCCAGGCAGCCCAGTTCTCCATTCCTGCAGGGTCTGAGTCCTGAACCTTGTTGCTGTGATTGTCCACCGATTTCATCCCTCGATTTGGGAGAATGGGGGAAGACCTGGGGGCCACCTAAGCCTGCCCATGTTCAGTAGTAACGTCTCTGCTTCCTCTTGTAAGGACCACCCTAGCTGTTCCCAAGGGCCCCTTAACCCACATGGCATCCGCAGTTTTCAGCTCCATCATTCCATGACTTATTCTCTGACCAAAGCACTCCTCTGTTAGTTACTAAAATCTCCAAACCAGGCCAGGCACGGTGGGCTCACACCTGTCATGCCAACACTTTGGGAGGCCGAGGCAGGAGATGCTTGAAGCCAGGAGTTTGAGACCAGCCTGGGCTTGTTTCTACAACAACAAAAAGGAAATATTAGCCAGGCATGGTGGCACACACCGGTGGTCCCAGCTACTCAGGGGGCTGAGGTGGGAGGATCTCTTGAGCCCAGGAGGTCCAGGCTGCAGTGAGCCATGATCACAGCACTGCACTCCAGCCTGAGTGACAGAGTGAGACCCTGTCCAAAATATAGACAAATAGGCCAGGGGCAGTGGCTCACGCCTGTAATCCTAGCATTTTGGGAGGCCGAGGCAGGCGGATCTCTTGCGGTCAGGAGTTTGAAACCAGCCTGGCCAACATAGTGCAACCCCATCTCTACTAAAAATACAAAAAAATTAGCCAGGCATGGTGGCGAGTGCCTGTAATCCCAGCTACTCAGCAGGCTGAGGCAGGAGAATCACTTGAACCTGGGAGGCAGAGGTTGCAGTGAGCCGAGATCATGCCATTGAACCCCGGCCTGGGCGACAAGAGCAAAACTCCATCTCAAAAATAAATAAATAAATAATAAAAATAAATAAATAAAGTACACAAAAATTAGCTGTGCATGGTGGTGGGGGCCTGTAATCCCAGCTACTCAGGAAGCTGAGGCAGGAGAATCACTTGAACCCAGGAGGTGGAGGGTGTGGTGAGCCGAGATTGTGCCACAGCACTCCAGCCTGGGTAACAGAGCAAGACTTCACCTAAAAAAATATATATATATATGTGTGTGTGTGTGTGTGTACATATATATACATAACTAACTAACTAAATAATAATAAAACAAATGTCCAAACCAGAAGAGTAAGGGCTAACAGGGCCCAGAGGCAAACCTTTTGTGAATGTTCTAACCATAAGTGCTGCCCTCACTCTCACCCCTAGGCCCCCAGCCTGTGGATTCTGGTTTGGGGGAACGGCACCATTCATGAGGGACCAGGACCATATGCTATAGGACCTCGCTGCAGTCTTGAGGTGGTATCTCCTAGCTGAGCTCCTACGTAATCCTGAGTGGTCCTGAGAAGCCAGATCACCATCCTGCAGGGGCGGGTCCTGTGGAGGGACAGGGTACATGGAACCCTGGTGAATCCCATGGTGTCTTCCCACTACCCTGTCCTTCGGCTGTAAAGGCAATGCCTTGGCTAGAAACAGCAGTGCATGCAGGAGCAGGCGGTAGGCTGGGAAGGAAAGCACCAGTGCTAGTGGAGGGGAGTAGGTCCAGATCAAGAATCATCTTTCCCATCATCTCATGGTCACACAGTCCAGGGACGAAGACAGAACAGTAAGCGAGGAGAGGGGAACAGGATCATTTTAGACCACAGCTGGAAGATGTCCCTGAATGTTCGCACAATTTGTTCAAGGTTCTAAGTCCCGAGTGGGACACCAAGTTGGCCCAGCCTAGGCTGAGGCCCTAATGTAGCTTAGCTAATAAGAGAGAAGGAATGTTGGGGCCCTTCTAACCTCCATAGGGGGGTGTGGCCCCCCATGAAGTGGAAATAGTGCCAGTGGGGGAGCATCAAGGACCAGGGCCATATCCTATAGGACTTCACTGCAGTCTTGCGGTGGCATCTCCCAGCTGTGCTCCTAAATGATCCTGTTCTCCCTCTGCACTAAATGTCCTGCCTTCATCCCTGGGAAAAGCCAGACCCTCTCCATGAAGGAAGGTGTCCAAAGGCAGTCAGCCAAGGCAGTCAGCCCATGGCCAGGTGGCCACAGCTGATCGGTCTCCCATGAGCTGTGGTTCCCTTCTGCGGGGCGGGACGGCACACTACTGACCTTGATCGGGCATCGGCTGCAATGCAGGGGTGTCTGGAAGAGCTTGGTAAACTGAGTCCCTGTGGCTGGGCCACGGTGGCTCCCCTCCCCTCCATGTCTGCCTCAGGGCAGCACCAGCTCCCTTAGGGCAGAGGCTGCCTGTCTGCCATAGGTTCCAAGAACCTTATTAGAGCTCAGTACCCAATGCACTTCATGTCTGCCTCAGGGCAGCACCAGCTCCCTTAGGGCAGAGGCTGCCTGTCTGCCATAGGTTCCAAGAACCTTATTAGAGCTCAGTACCCAATGCACTTCATGTCTGCCTCAGGGCAGCACCAGCTCCCTTAGTGCTGTCTGCCATAGGTTCCAAGAACCTTATTAGAGCTCAGTACCCAATGCACTTGACAGTAGACAATGCCCAGTCGTTCCAGCTGCAGGACTCAGCAGACAAACAACACCCAAGTCAGACTACACCTGATGTCCCTGGACAGGGTCAGTCTCCACCCAGGCCCAGGGGACGCCAAGTGCTGTATCTCCAAGCGAGAAGAGGTACTGGCCACAGAGGGCAAACTCTGCTCCCCTCGACGGGCACTGTGGCCTCCACCATGGCTTGGCTCGGGTTCCGAGGGTGCCTTGGTCAGCCAAGACCCCAAGAGGACCCTTGGGTCCCCGAGCCACAACAACTGAGTTGTGTGGCTCAGCCCACGCAGGAACAGGACCACATGGGCATCATCACTGGCTGTGCCTCCTGTGGAAAGCAGGCCACCCGCTGGTGTACCTGGACACAGGGGAAGCACACATGCAAATGCAGGCTGTGTTTCCTCCAAAGAGTGCTGCACACGGATGAGTCAGGGTGCAGGACTGGTCCTTCACCACCACCGAGTGGGCATGCCCGGCTGCTTTGTTGGACCCCAGAGAGAGCTTCAGGAGAAAGCAGGAGTCTCTGTTTTCACAGGGTTTCCTTCTCACCCCGCCACACATGGTTTTTGTTAAAGCAACCTACAACTTCCTCCCCTCCAGGTCACATCAGCCCAATGTCCTGTGGGCTGGGGAGATGGTCAAGGTCCACATGGGCTAAATTATGACTGAGAGCTAGGGCATTCATGTATTGCCAAGGCGGGTCCACACTGCCGTCCCTCCCAGTTAAGAGCAAACCACCTTTATGGTTTTCTACATGTTGGGATAGACTGAAAAACAACAACAAAACAGGTGTTTGCTGGCCAAATAGCTGCTTGCCAGTACAAATGCCTGTGCTGATTTGTTCCGATTAAGAAGAAAACTGGTGCTCACTTCAGCAGCACATACACTAAAATTGAAACCATACAGAGAAGATTAGCACGGTCCCTGTGCAAGGATGGCATGCAAACTCTTGATGCATTCCATATTTTTGGAACATACCTCAAAATAATAAGAGCCATATATGACAAACCCACAACCAATATCATACTGAATGGGCAAAAGCTGGAAGCATTCCGCTTGAAAACCAGCACAAGACAAGGATGTCCTCTCTTACCACTCCTATTTAACATAGTAGTGGGAAGTTATGGCCAGGGCAAACAAGAGAAAGAAATAAAAAGTATTCAAATAGGAAGACAGGAAGTCAAACTACCTTTGCTTACGGATAACATGATCCTACATCTAGAAAACCCCATCGTCTCAGCCCAAAAGCTTCTTAAACTGATAAGCAACATCAGCAAAGTCTCAGGATACAAAACCAACGTGCAAAAATCGCTAGCATTCCTATACACCAACAACCGGCAAGCCACGTGAACTCTCATTCACAATTGCCACAAAAAGAATAAAATGCTTAGGAATAAAGCTAACAAGGGATGTAGTTCAAGGAGAACCACAAACCACTGCTCAAAGAAATCAGAGATAACACAAACAAATAGAAAAACATTCCATGCTCATGGATAGGAAGAATCAATATCATGAAAATGGCCTCATGCCCAAAGCAATTTATGGATCCAATGCTATTGCCATTAAACTACCATTGACATTCTTCACAAAATTAGAAAAAAACTATTTTAAAATTCATATGGAATCAAAAAAGAGCCTGAACAGCCAAGGCATGGCACTGGTACAAGAACAGACACATAGACCAATGGAACAGAATAAAGAACACAGAAATAAAACTGCACACCTACAACCATCTGATCTTTGACACACATGACAAAAATAAGCAATGGGGAAAGGATTCCCTATTTAATAAATGGTGCTGGGAGACTGGCTAGCCATATGCAGAAAATTGAAACTGGACCCCTTCCTTATGCCATATACAAAAATCAACTCACGGTAGATTAAAGATGCAAATGTAAAACCCAAAACTTTAAAAACCCTAGACGAAAACCTAGGCAATACCATTCAAGACATAGGCATGGGCAAATATTTCATAACAAAGATGACAAAAGCAATGCAACAAAAGCAAAAATTGACAAATGGGATCTAATTAAACTAAAGAGCTTCTGCACATCAAAAGAAACTATAAACAGAGTAAACACACAACCTAAAGAATGGGAGAAAAATTTTGCAATCTATGCATCTGACAAAGGTCTAATATCCAGTATCTACAAGGAACATAAACAAAAGTGCAAGAAAAAAAGCAAACAAACCCATTAAAAAAAGTGGGCAAAGGACATGAGCAGACACTTCTCAAAAGATTACAAACATGCGGCCAACATTTGAAAAAAAGCTCAACATCACTGATCATTAGCGAAATGCAAATCAAAACCACAATGAGATACTGTCCCACACCAGTCAGAATGGCCCTTATTAAAAAGTCAAAACATAACAGATGCTGGAAAGGTTGTGGAGAAAAAGGAATGCTTTTACACTGCTGTCAGGAGTGTAAATTAGTTCAGCCATTGTGGAAGACAGAGTGATAATTCCTTAGAAACCTAGAGGCAGAAATATCATTCTACCCAGAAATCCAATTACTAGGTATAGACCCAAAGGAATATAAATTGTTCTGTCATAAAGACACATGCATGCGAATGTTTACTGTAGCACAATTCACAATAGCCAAGACATGGAATCAACCTAACTGCTCATCAATGATAGACTGGATAAAGAAAATGTGGTACATATACACCATGGAGTACTATGCAGCCATAAAAAGAAATGAGTTTATGTCCTTTGCAGGGACATGGATGGAGCTGGAGGCCATTATCCTCAGCAAACTAACACAGGAAAAGAAAACCAAATACCGCATGTTCTCACTTATAAGTGGGAGCTAGATGACGAGAACACAAGGACACACTGGGAGAAATGACACAGAGTGGGGCCTGTTGTTGGGTTGGGGGGTGGAAGGAGGGAGAGCATCAGTAGGAATAGCTAATGGATGCTGGGCTGAATACCTGGGCAGTGGGATGATCTGTGCGGCAAACCGCCATGGCACATGTTTACCTATGTAACAAACCTGCATATCCTGCACATGTACCTCTGAACTTAAAAGTTGGAAACTTTAAAAAGAAGAATATCTGAAACTAGGGCTGCAATTATGTTACTACCTGATGTCAAGACCTCCCTGAGCGGGCAGTGGCTCCCACGTTGAAGAACTGTGCTTTGATGGCGTGCGCAAGTAGAGGAGGGATTGTTGAATCCCTGCGTACGTGCCTGTTCGTCTCCACTGGAAATCACAAAACACCTGTCCCAGCTTATGCATGGTGATCCCCCTTCTCCGTGATTTCACTTCCTGCAGTTGTCATGACCCATGGTCAACCACAGTCTGAAAAACAAGTGAGCACAATAAGATACTTTGAGAAAGACAGACCACATTCTCATACCTTTCATGACAGTATATTGTTATAATTGTGTTTTTTTCTCATTAGTTATTGTTAATCCCTTATTGTGCCTAATTTATAAATTAGACCTTATAGGTATGTATGAATAAGAAAAAAGCACAGTATGTATAGGGATCAGCACTATCTGAGTTCCAGGCATCCACTGGGGTCTTGGAACACAGCCCCCGTGGGTAAGGAACCCTGCGGTGCTCACCAGCTGTGCCTGTGTGTTCTGATGTATCCCTGCTCACAAATCTAAACATTCTGCCAATCTGGTAGGTGTTAAATGGTATCGCATTATAGCTTAATTTCTATTTCCCTATTTACTTGCCAGGTTTTCATATTTATTGGCCATTTCTGTTTCCCATTATGATGTGAAATGCCTGTTCACATCTTTTGCCCATTGTCTGATTGGATCTAGGCCTTTTTCTTGCTGGTTTATGGGGGTCTTTCTATGTATTGCTAGATGAAATTCATTTGTTGTTTATATGGAGGATGAATATTGTCTCCCAATTTGTGATTTGACTTTCACTTTCTTTATGGTGACCTCTGGTGAACAAATGTTCTTAATTTATTTTTTACCTTTTAATGAAAATCTTAATACAGAAAAAAATGCAGAAAGAATAATACAATGAACATGCAAATACCCACCATGATAGCTAATTTTAGGAGTCAACTTGGCTGGGCCACAATGCCCAGCTGTTTGGTCAAATACCAGTCTGGATATTGCTGTGAAGGTATTTTTAATGTATGATTAACATTTAAATTAGTAAACTTTGAGTAAAGCAGGTTACCCTCCATGAGGTGAGTGGGCCTCATCCAATCAGGCCTTAAGGAAAAAGACCGAGGCTTCCTGGAGAAGAAATAATTTAGCCTTGAGACTGAAACGTACAAACTCTACCTGAGTTTCCAGCCTACTGGCCCACCCTACAAAATTCAAACCAGCTAGACCCACAATCACAGGGTCTAGCACCTTAAAATAAGTCTCTGTGTATGTGTATATATGGATATATATGTAATGCATACATATATTGTATATACTATGTTTGTGTATTATATTAGTTCTGTTCCTCTGGAAAACCCTAATACAGCCAGCACCTAGATTAAAACAACATAAGCATTTTCCCTTGTTTGCTTTCTCTCTCTCTCCACATATATATATATATATATATATATATATATATATATATATATGTGCACGCACACACACATATGTGATTAATGTAAATTACAAACACATGACCGTGGCACCTCAAGCATAAATCAATAGTTCAGAAAATTCAGCATTCATCTCCAAAAATAGAGGATATTTTCCAATGAAAGTACAATCCCACTATCACATCTAGCTAAGTTAAACAATCATTCCCTAATAGCATTGAAAACATAATCCATATTCAATTTTTATCAAGTCCCCCAAAACACATTTGTTGCTGGTTTGTTCCAGCCAAGATGGAGTCAAGTCCCATGCTTTGGGAATGTCTCTGTAGTCCAGTTTCTTCCCCATCCCCTGCCCATAATCTTTTCCCCAAGCCACTAACTTGTTTCAGGAGCATGGATCAGCGGCCAGACGATCCCAGACTCTAGGTCCCATTTCCCAAATGTGTCATTCTACCTGCTCCACTCTCCCCTGCAAATTCCTGTAACTAAAGCTCAGAGCTGAGGGCTTGACCATATGGGAGACTCCTCAGGGGATGCTGTTAGACTGTGTGCTCCTTAAAGCCCACATCGGAGGTAAATGATGTCTGCTTGTCCCTCATCAGTGAGGCAAAGGCCACCAGGGGGAATATCAGATATTTCCATTTGCTATGGTTTGAATGTTTGTGACCCCTCAAAATTCATGTTGAAACTTAATCCCCAATGCAGCAGTATTAGAAGGTGGGGCCTTTGGGAAGTCGTGAAGGCTCCACCCTTAAGAATTGGATTAACACCTGATGAGAGAGGCTTCACACAGCATTCACCCTTTTCCCCTTTCATCTCTTCTGCCATGTGAGGATACAGTCTTTGTCCCCTCTGGAAGATGTAGCAACAAGGTGCTATCTTGGAAACACAGCAAGCAGCCCTCACCAACACTGAGTGCTGGTGCCTTGAACTTGGACTTCCCAGCCTCTAGAGCTGTGAGAAAATAAACTTCTGTTATTTGTAAATTACCCAGTCTGTGGCTTTTTGTTATAGCAGCACAAACAGACTAAGACACGGTTGTAAAGTGATATCTTGTCTTTGCAACTAGCAACCAATCTGTGAGTGTTATGATGTAATTCAGGTCCCCAGCAAATATCTTCTTTTCTAGCTGGAGCATCTATTGATGGTCCTTGCCTTAATCACCCATCCCACTAGATGTTGCAAAGTACAAGTTTCTGATCATGCAGCATCTAAAATAGTCCCAGGATCCCCTTCCTGATAGTGATACCCATGTGCCACCCCTCCTCTAGAGCACTGGCCAGATCTAGTCACTTGATGACCTAACCTTTTTCAACACTCTATCTTGAGACAATTATAGTCAAACAAAAAGTTGCAAAGAAATGCGCTGAAGGCACCACATAGCCTTTGCTCCAACATTGACAATGCACCCAACTCTACTACGGTATCAACGCCAGGAGCCAACACTGATCCAGTCCAAGAGCTGACTCAGATTTCACCATTTTACTCATGAGTGTGGCACGAAGGCATCACCTCACACATGATTTGCTGATTACAAATGGGTAGATGTACCTTACAATGAGAAGATAGGGCAGTTAACACTTTAACACACTTAGTATTACCACATGTGGAACAACCTGTCATTAAGTGTCATATATGCCTCCTAATTTGATATAGGATGAATACACTATATCACCTGTGAATTCTTCTGGCCAAAAATGCTTAATCTGAATCTAATCCCACCTCTAGGCCAAACTTCCAGTTTACAGGAACTACAGGGAATAGAGGAACAAAATAAACGACACCACAGGAAACAATCGGACAAAATTCAGGATGTGGGACAACGTACAGAGCAAGTGGCTTAAATTAAAAGAGATGAAGGAGGCTATAACTAAACATGTGAAATTTGATTAGATGCTGTTTGGACAAAATTACAAAAACATTTTGGGGGATAAGTACGGAAATTGGAATATGGACTAGATATTAGCTTTCACCAGCTATGCACACACTCGTGTGTGTGTGTTTCTATGTGCTCACATCACGTGACTCATGCAGCAGATACATATCTTCATGTAATCACCACTACCATAAAAAATGAGAGCTTCTGCATCACCACAGGCTCACTCCTGAGACTATTTAGAGCCACATCCACCTGGCAACCCAGCAACCCACAACCCTGGCAACCCCTAGGCTGCTTGCCTGCCTACACTTGAGTCATCTCAAGAATGCTGTGTAATGACCATCATATAGCAAATGACCTTTTGAGCTTACTTACCTTTTGTCACTCAGCATAATTCCTTTGAGGTCCACCCACACTGGAGCAGGTATTAATAGTTCATTCTGATGGGTCAGTGCAGTGGCTCACGCCTATAATCCTGGCACTTTGGGAGGCCAAGAAGGGAGGATCACTGGACCCCAGGAGTTCAAGACAAGCCTGGGCAACAAAGCAGGACCCAGCCTCTCTTTAAAACAAAACAAAAAGGCTGGGAGAGGTGGCTCACACCTGTAATCCCAGCACTTTGGGAGGCTGAGGCGAGCAGATCATGAGGTCTAGAGATGGAGACCATCCTGGCCAACATGGTGAAACCCTATCTCTACCAAAAATACAAAAAATTAGCCAGGCATGGTGGTGCACTTCTGTAGTCCCAGCTACTCAGGAGGCTGAGGCAGAAGAAGCACTTGAACCTGGAAGACAGAGGCTGCAGTGAGTCGAGATTGTGCCACCGCGCTCCAGCCTGGCGACAGAGCAAGACTCCGTCTAAATAAATAAATAAATAAATAAATAAATAAAAGTTCATTATTTTTTAGAGCTGAGTAGTAGTCCATGGATGGACCACAGTGCGTTCGACAGTTTGCTTTTTAAGGGACACTTATTTCCAGTTTGAGGCTATTATAAATAAATCTGTTATGAATAGCCAAGTACAGTTTTTATAGGCGGACATAAATTTTTATTTATTTTGGGCAAATGCCCAAGAGTGCAATTGCTGGGCCGTGTGGCAGTTGCATGTTGAGATTTATTTATTTATTTAGTTAGTTTTTTATTATACTTTAAGTTCTAGGGTACATGTGCACAACGTGCAGGTTTGTTACATATGTATACATGTGCCACATTGGTGTGCTGCACCCATTAACTCGTCATTTACATTAGGTATATCTCCTGATGCTATCCCTTCCCCCTACCCCCACTCCATGACAGGCCCCAGTGGGTGATGTTCCCCACCCTGTGTCCAAGTGTTCTCATTGTTCAATTCCCACCTATGAGTGAGAATATGCGGTGTTTGGTTTTCTGTTCTTGTAATAGTTTGCTGAGAATGATGGTTTCCAGCTGTATCCATGTCCCAACTAAGGACATGAACTCATCCTTTTTTATGGCTGCATAGTATTCCATGGTATATATGTGCCATATTTTCTTAATCCAGTCTGTCAGTGATGGACATATGAGTTGGTTCCAAGTCTTTGCTATTATGAATAGTGCCACAATAAACATATGTGTGCATGTGTCTTTATAGCAGCATGATTTATAATCCTTTGAGTATATACCCAGTAATGGGATGGCTGGGTCAAATGGCATTTCTAGTTCTAGATCCTTGAGGAATCACCACACTGTCTTCTACAATGGTTGAACTAGTTTACAGTCCCACCAACAGGGTAAAAGTGTTCCTATTTCTCCACATCCTCTCCAGTATCTGTTGTTTCCTGGCTTTTTAATGCTCACCATTCTAACTGGTGTGAGATGGTATCTCATTGTGGTTTTGATTTGCATTTCTCTGATGGGTAGTGATGATGAGCATCTTTTCATGTGTCTGTTGGCTGCATAAATGTCTTCTTTTGAGAAGTGTCTGTTTATATCCTTTGCCCACTTTTTGATGGGGTTGTTTGTTTTTTTCTTGTAAATTTGTTTGAGTTCTTTGTAGGTTCTGGATATTAGCCCTTTGTCAGATGAGTAGATTGCAAAAATTTTCTCCCATTCTGTAGGTTGCCTGTTCACCCTGATGGTAGTTTCTTTTGCTGTGCAGAAGCTCTTTAGTTTAATTAGATCCCATTTGTCAATTTTGGCTTTTGTTGCCATTGCTTTTGGTGTTTTAGACATGAAGTCCTTGCCCATGCCTATGTCCTGAATAGTATTGCCTGGGTTTTCTTCTAGGGTTTTTATCATTTTAGGTCTAACATTTAACTCTCTAATCCATCTTGAATTAATTTTCGTATAAAGTGTAAGGAAGGGATCCAGTTTCAGCTTTCTACATATGGCTAGCCAGTTTTCCCAGCACCATTTATTAAATAGGGAATCCTTTCCCCATTTCTTGTTTTCGTCAGGCTTGTCAAAGATCAGATGGTTGTAGATGTGTGGTATTATTTATGAGGGCTCTGTTCTGTTCCATTGGTCTATATTTCTGTTTTGGTACCAGTACCATACTGTTTCGGTTACTGTAGCCTTGTAGTATAGTTTGAAGTCAGGTAGCGTGATGCCTCCAGCTTTGTTCTTTTGGCTTAGGATTGTCTTGGCAATGAGGGCTCTTTTTTGGTTCCACATGAACTTTAAAGTAGTTTTTTTCCAATTCTGTGAAGGAAGTCATTGGTAGCTTAATGGGGATGGCATTGAATCTATAAATTACCCTGGGCAGTATGGCCATTTTCATGATATTGATTCTTCCTATCCATGAGCATGGAATGTTCTTCCATTTGTTTGTGTCCTCTTTTATTTCATTGAGCAGTGGTTTGTAGTTCTCCTTGAAGAGGTCCTTCACATCCCTTGTAAGTTGGATTCCTAGGTATTTTATTCTCTTTGAAGCAATTGTGAATGGGAGTTCACTCATGATTTGGCTCTCTGTTTGTCTGTCATTGGTGTATAAGAATGCTTGTGATTTTTGCACATTGATTTTGTATCCTGAGACTTTGCTAAAGTTGCTTATCAGCTTAAGGAGATTTCGGGCAGAGACAATGGGATTTTCTAAATATACAATCATGTCATCTGCAAACAGGGACAATTTGACTTCCTCTTTTCCTAATTGAATACCCTTTATTTATTTCTTTCTCCTGCCTGATTGCCCTGGCCAGAACTTCCAACACTATGCTGAACACGAGCGGTGAAAGGGGGCATCCCTGTCTTGTGCCAGTTTTCAAAGGGAATGCTTCCAGTTTTTGCCCATTCAGTATGATATTGGCTGTGGGTTTGTCATAAACAGTTCTTATTATTTTGAGATACGTTCCATCAGTACCGAATTTATTGAGAGTTGTTAGCATGAAGGACTGTTGAATTTTGTCAAAGGCCTTTTCTGCATCTATTGAGATAATCATGTGGTTTTTGTCTTTGGTTCGGTTTATATGCAGGATTATGTTTATTGATTTGCGTATGTTGAACGAGCCTTATATCCCAGGGATGAAGCCCACTTGATCATGGTGGATAAGCTTTTGGATGTGCTGCTGGATTTGGTTTGCCAGTATTTTATTGAGGATTTTTGCATCGATGTTCATCAGGGATATTGGTCTAAAATTCTCTTTTTTTGTTGTGTCTCTGCCAGGCTTTGGTGTCAGGATGATGTTGGCCTCATAAAATGAGTTAGGGAGGATTCCCTCTTTTTCTATTGATTGGAATCGTTTCAGAAAGAATGGTGCCAGCTCCTCCTTGTACCTCTGGTAGAATTCGGCTGTGAGTCCATCTGGTCCTGGATTTTTTTTTTTTTGGCTGGTAGGCTATTAATTATTGCCTCAATTTCAGAGCCTGTTATTGGTCTATTCAGGGATTCAACTTCTTCCTGGTTTAGTGTTGAGAGAGTGTATGTGTCCAGGAATTTATCCATTTCTTCTAGGTTTTCTAGTTTATTTGCGTAGAGGTGTTTATAGTATTGTCTGATGGTAGTTTGTATTTCTGTGGGGTCGGTGGTGATATCCCCTTTATCATTTTATATTGTGTCTATTTGATTCTTCTCTCTTTTCTCCTTTATTAGTCTTGCTAGCGGTCTATCAGTTTTGTTGATCTTTTCAAAAACTAGCTCCTGGATTCATTGATTTTTCGCAGCTCCTTGCCAGCAATGGAACAAAACTTGACGGAGAATGACTTTGACGAGTTGAGAGAAGAAGGCTTCAGATGATCAAACTACTCTGAGCTGAAGGAGGAATTCGAACCCTTCGCAAAGAAGCTAAAAACCTTGAAAAAAGATTTGATGAATGGCTAACTAGAATAACCAATGTAGAGAAGTCCTTAAATGACCTGATAGAGCTGAAAACCATGGCATGAGAACTACGTGACAAATGAACAAGCTTCAGTAACCAATTTGATCAATTGGAAGAAAGGGTACCAGTGATTGAAGATCAAATGAATGAAATAAAGTGAGAAGAGAAGTTTAGAGAAAAAAGAGTTAAAAGAAACGAACAAAGCCTCCAGGAAATATGGGACTATGTGAAAAGACCAAATCTACATCTGATTGGTGTACCTGAAAGTGACGGGGAGAATGAAACCAAGTTGGAAAACACTCTGCAGGATATTATCCAGGAGAACTTCCCCAACCTAGCAAGGCAGACCAACATTCAAATTCAGGAAATACAGAGAACACCACAAAGATACGCCTCAAGAAGAGCAACTCCAAGACACATAATTGTCAGATTCACCAAAGTTGAAATGAAGGAAAAAATGTTAAGGGCAGCCAGAGAGAAAGGTCGGGTTACCCACAAAGGGAAGCCCATCAGACTAACAGTGGATCTCTCGGCAGAAACTCTACAAGCCAGAAGAGAGTGGGGGCCAATATTCAACATTCTTTCAACCCAGAATTTCATATCCAGCCAAACTAAGTTTTATAAGGGAAGGAGAAATAAAATCCTTTACAGACAAGCAAATGCTGAGAGATTTTGTCACCACCAGGCCTGCCTTACAAGAGCTCCTGAAGGAAGCACTAAACATGGAAAGGAACAACCGGTACCAGCCACTGCAAAAACATGCCAAAATGTAAAGACCATTGATGCTAGGAAGAAACTGCATCAACTAACGAGCAAAATAACCAGCTAATATCATAATGACAGGATCAAGTTCACACATAACAATATTAACCTTAAATGTAAATGGGCTATATGCTCCAATTAAAAGACACAGATTGGCAAATTGGATAAAGAGTCAAGACCCATCAGTGTGCTGTATTCAGAAGACCCATCTCACACGCAGAGACATACATAGGCTCAAAATAAAGGGAGGGAGGAAGATCTACCAAGCAAATGGAAAACAAAAAAAGGCAGGGTTTGCAATCCTAGTCTCTAATAAAACAGACTTTAAACCAACAAAGATCAAAAGAGACAAAGAAAGCCATTACATAATGGTAAAGGGATCAATTCAACAAGAAGAGCTAACTATTCTAAATATACATGCACCCAATACAGGAGCACCCAGATTCATAAAGCAAGTCTTTAGAGACTTATACAGAGACATAGACTCCCACACAATAATAATGGGAGACTTTAACACCCCACTGTCAACATTAAACAGATCAACGAGAGAGAACGTTAACAAGGATATTCAGGAATTGAACTCAGCTCTGCACCAAGCAGACCTAATAGACATCTACAGAACTCTCCACCCCAAATCAACAGAATATACATTCTTCTCAGCACCACATCGCACTTATTCCAAAATTGACCACATAGTTGGAAGTAAAGCACTCCTCAGCAAATGTAAAAGAACAGAAATTATAACAAACTGTCTCTCAGACCACAGGGCAATCAAACTAGAACTCAGGATTAAGAAACTCAATCAAAACCGTTCAACTACATGGAAACTGAACCACCTGCTCCTGAATGATTACTGGGTACATAACGAAATGAAGGCAAAAATAAAGATGTTCTTTGAAACCAATGAGAACAAAGACACGACATACCAGAATCTCTGGGACACATTTAAAGCAGCGTGTAGAGGGAAATTTATAGCACTAGATGCCCACAAGAGAAAGCAGGAAAGATCTAAAATTGACACCCTGACATCACAATGAAAAGAATTAGAGAAGCAAGAGCAAACACATTCAAAAGCTAGCAGAAGGCAAGAAATAACTAAGATCAGAGCAGAACTGAAGGAGACACAAAAAAAAACCTTCAAAAAAAGCATGTTGAGATTTATAACCAGCCCCTGGCTTTATATAATATTCTGTCACTGGCGTTTTAACCGCCTGCTCGATCCACGCCTAGGCCCCTTTCCCTTTACTAATATTGTTTCTGTTTTGTCGTGATCTGATTTGCGAGGCTTTGCTAATTTTATTAATCATTTCAAGGAAGCTTTTGGCTCTTGGACCTCTCTATTACACACTCCCCATTTTGTCAGTTCCCACTCTTACCTTTATTATTTCCTTCCTCCTGCATTATTGGGATAATTCCGTTGTATCTAATCCAACATGTTCACCGGGATGCTCAGCTCATTCACTTCCAGCCTCCATCTAATACATTTACCGAGTCCACATGTTTCCTCCCAACTCCACTTCACCACATCCCTCAAGTTTTTCGTGCAACTTTTTCAATATCATTCACCTCTACGTATTTTTAAATTTTCATCACAGTTTCTTCTTTGGCCTATTAGTTGTTTATTTTATTTTTGAAACAGGGTCTCACTCTGTCGCCCAGGCTGGAGTGCAATGTTGTGATCAAGGCTCACTGCATCCTTGACTTCCTGGGCTCAAGTGATCCTTCCACCTCAGCCTCCCAAGTACCTGGGACCACAGGTGCACATCACAACATCTGGATAATTTTTTGTATTTTTTTGTAGAGACAGGGCTTTCTTGTGTTGCCCAGGCTGGTCTCGAATTCCTGAGTTCAAACGATCCTCCTGCCTCGGCCTCCCAAAGTGCTGAGATTACAGGCATGAACCACCACACCTGGCCCCTTAGTTGTTTAGAATAAATGTTCAAACCACCTTGTTATCATGGGCCTCTGGCTTACTCGGGTGGGATGGGACACTGGTCTGAACGATTCTGAGCCGTGAGGTTGGTTGAAACCCTCGAGGCCCAGTGTTGAGGAGAGGCCTTGAGGGGCGCTGGATGGAGGGGGCCTGTGCCCACGTTCTACTCTCACCAGGGAGCCTGGACCAGCTCTCTGTCCGTGGCCTGAATTGACCGAATGACAATGACAGCCCCCTCCTCCCCACACATCCTGCTGCTGGGGTCAGCTGGGGGCACTCACCCCAGCAGGCCTGGGCCCGGCCCTGAGCACTGGAGCCAGGACCTGGTGCTATGGAAAGAGGCACACTCCTGCCTGCTGTCCTTATCTGTCCCTGACACTGCCCTTCCAGGCCTGGCTGGGCGGCCACAGGCTTCCCAGAGCATCCTCACAGCTCTTCCCTCATGCTCCCCACAGGAGGGCCCAGCAAAGTCCCCAGAGGCCACAGCCAGCCCCAGCCTAGGGGCTCAGTGCCCGTCCTCCTGTGGCCATGGGGCTGAGTGCACTGGCCGCTCAAGGCGTCCACTCTGAGTGAGCCCTGCCTAGATGGGCGTGCAGGCTCTGAGGAAGCCTGATGCCCTCCTTCCTCTGCTGGGGTCACTTCGTCATTATTCCCTGAACTGCAGGTCAACATCGCACGTGCTCTTTGTGTGTCTATTGCACATTTCACAGCGTTTCAAATGTAAGAAGCACCTGTGCAGGCCCAGCCATCCCTGCCACCAGCCTCCTCTGCTCTGAGCTGCTGCGCCCTGGTCTCGAGCTCCAGGAGGTCCCGGTCCCAACAGGTGTGGTGCAGCCACCGAGCTGAGTGCAAGCCTGAGCTTCTCCTAGGGCTGACTCGCCCTACCCAGTGCCCCAGTGCCGTCTGGTCCCGCCTATCATGCACGAAAACTGAGGCACAGCCATGGGAAGGAAAGAAGGCTGGTTGTGTGGGCTTCTCACTGTGATGTGGGCAGCAGTGGGCACCTGGCCAAAGGCAGACGCTCCCACTCAGGGCTCTTTGCACCATCCTGTGCCCACAGACCCCGGCTCTCCTCCCAACCTCCCCCAGAGTGTGCCTGGCAGTCTCTCCAGACCATGCCAGGGTGACCCATGAGGACAAGCCACTGGTCAGGTCTCAGACCCAGCCAGGGGGTTTCAGCTACTCAGGCACAGAAGCACTGAGGGGAGCCTGAGCCTTTTCAGTCTCCCAGCCACAGGGAACAGGGGACAATCATAGCAAGTGGGCCTCCCAGGCCCAGGGTCCCTGCTGCGCCTCAGAAAGTAGAAGCCAGGCAGCACCCCCCCGCATACCAGGCCTGAGTGTCTGGAGATAAGGCCCCAGCACATCCCCATCTGCCCAGCATAGCTGGTGGTGCCTGCCTCACCTTCGCACCAGGAAAGTGAGGGCTTAGCCTGTCCCAGCGGCTCCTCGGGGGCCTCCCTCCTGGACACCTCCAGACAGCTGTGACAATGGCAGGAACCTCCATTGTTGTCCAGCCCCTTTGTCCTAGGAGGAAACTGACAAGCAGAGGACTGGTGGGTTCCTTGGCAGGTCCAGAGACTCAGGGAGCTCCAGGGAGCTGCGCAGTCCCCTCCTCGCCTGAAACTGGGTGCAGTAAGGGAACCCTGTGCCATTTTGGGTTTTCACCTCCCCTGCCCTGGGGCTGATTCCCTTCCAGGCTGCAGTATCCAAACTCCCGAACAGCACAGGCGGAAGCGGGAGGGGCCAGGAGAATTTAGGCAGCTGCTGAAGAGCAGCCTTGGGCTGATTAGAAAGAGAGCTCAGGAAGTGCCAGCTGCCACCTCATCCTGCCTCAGCCCTGGAGCTGGGGGCTCCAGCAAGGCTCCTCAGTGGCCTGGCCTGGGGGGTCTCCTCAAGGACTGGGCCAGATCCCACACGTGTCACAGCCAGGAGTACCAGTTCGAGGGGCCACAGTTTGCCCCTCACCTGCCTGCTCAACCGTGCCCTCATCTACCCAACAGACAAACATCCACAAAGCCTGTCTGGGCCTGGAGGGTGGGGGGAGCAGCTCTGAGCCAGCAACACAGGCTGGCAGGGGAGGAAGAGGAAGGCTGGGCAATGCAGTGCCCAGAGGAGAGAAGGGCAAGAGTGGGAGCCATGGGGGGCTGGAGGGACACCCCGGTGCAATTCCAAGTTGAGACACAAAAAGCAAGGAGGAAGAGTATGTGTGGGCATGTGTGTGTGCCCCACAGTGTGTGTGCATGTGTGTGTTTGCCCGGGAGCGTGTGTGCATGCATGTTTGTGCCCGGGAGTGTGTGTGCATGCGTGTGTGTGCATATGTGTGTGTGCACACACATGTGTGTCTTGGGCAAGAGGGAAACTTCTAAGCAGAGGAGACGGAATGCCCAGTGTCCTGCAGGTGAGGACCACAGTGTGGGGAGCAACAAAGGCTGCAGGTGCAGGTTGCTGCTGTCACCCAGCTCAGGGATACAGACCCCAGGGCCAGAGGCCAGGGATCAGTCTGGGGCTTGCTGTGAGGGGGCGGGGCCTGCTGTGAAGGGACAGGGCCTGCTGTGAAGGGACAGGGCCTGCAGTGAGGGGACAGGGCCTGCGGTGAGGGGGCGGGGCCTGCTGTAAGGGGGCGGGACCTGCAGTGCGGGGATAGGGCCACTGTGAGGGGGCGGGGCCTGCTGTGAGGGGACAGGGCCACTGTGAGTGGATGGGGCCTGCGGTGAGGGGGCGGGGCCTGTGGTGAGGGGCGGGGCTTGCAGTGAGGGGCGGGGCCTGTGGTGAGGGGGCGGGGCATGCCGTGAGGGGATAGGGCCACTGTCAGGGGATGGGGCCTGTGGTGAGGGGACGGGGCCAGATGGTGCAAGGCAGTGCATGGCCCACCTCCTCTTCCCAGGTGTGCTCCTGCATGGCTGACCCAGGCAGGCAGGCGGGTGACACACAGCACATCTGGGCCCAGCCTGTCCCCAGCCCTCCCTTCCCTCACCACCTTGACCCCAGAGGCCACTCGTCCCCTCTAGCACAGCTCAAGGTGGAGGACGGCACCCAGCCCACACCAGACTGTGACACAAGGGGCCTAGTGTTGTATGATGCTTCATCTCTATGTCAGTGTGAGGGGGCGACTGGGTGCCCTGACTAAACATTGTTTCTGGGTGGGCCAATGAGGTGTTTCCCAATGAGACTGGCACCTGAGACCATGGGCCCCAGACGGAAGACACCCCTCCCAGTGTGGGGGCCTCATCCAGGGCACTCAGGACCTGAAGAGAACAAAAGGCAGGGAAGGGAGAAGTTCACTCCTCTTTCTGGCCTCACTGTTGAGCTGGGACATCGGTCTTCTCCTGCCCTCGGCATGAAATTTACACAGTCAGTGCTCCTGGTTTTCAGGCCTTCAAACTCCAGCTGAACTATACATCACTGGCTGCCCGGATCTCAGCTTGTAGAAGGCAGATTGTGGGACTCTTCGGCCTCCATGATCACAGGAGCCAATTCTTCACTTTATACACACACACACACACGAATACATATAAAAAAAATCTGTGTTAATTGGCTGTTTATGTTATCAGGAAGACTTCTAATCAACAGTAGGCTATTAGTAAAGTGTCGGGGGAGTCAAAAGTTATATGTGCACTTTCAACTGTGCAGGGGGTCAGCACCCCTAATCTGGAGAACCCAGACTAGTACAGATGTTGGTGCGAGGGGTGGTTCTTGTCAAGCACGTCTGTGTGAAGAAACCACCAAACAGTCTTTGTGTGAGCAATAAAGCTTTTAATTCACCTGGGTGCAGGTGGGCTGAGTCCAAAAAGAGAGTCAGCGAAGGGAGATGGGGAAGGGGTTGCTTTATAGGAGTTAGGTAGGTAATGGAAAATTACAGTAAAAGGTGGGTATCTATTGTTAGCAGGGGAGGGGGTTACAAGGTACATTGTAGGGTGATCATAAGATTTATTGTCCAGAAGAAGAATGTCACAAAGTCTATTGATCACCTAATGGGACAAGTCACATTGATAAAATGTTGTAATTTTGGTTAATCAGTTAAGGCAGGAACTGGCTGTTTTACTTCTTCGTGGTTTCTTGGCTGCTCCAGAATTCTTGGCTCCTGCAGGCCACCTGGATGTGTATGTGCAGGTCACAGAGGTTATAATGGCTGAGCTTCAGCTCAGAGACCTGACAGTTCTGGCAAAACAGAAAGTTAAGGATGAGTTTTCTGAGTTGGTTTCAGGGGTTCTCGAATGAGTGCTCCCAGTCTATTAGATTTTGAAAAGGCATGGATGGCTCTGTTTCAAGTAGTAAACCGTGCTGATAGACCATGATGTAAGCTGCATACAGAAATACACAAAACATTTGCATTGGATACTTTCAATCAGTCACTTTTAAGAAGCAAGGAGCTAAGTAATCCTGTATATAATACTTTGAAATGTTTTCTGAAAATTAAAGAATATAATATTGTTAGTTCACTTCTCTTAATGTCACTGGACAGAAGTGTTTCAAGAAAAGAACGAGTTCGGGGGTTAAAATTCCCAGCCCAGGCACCACATAGATGACCTAAGAGCTTCTGAGTATGTTCTGAGGGAGAGCCTTGTCTCCTGCAGCCAAGGCTGAGGTTGCTGAAAATCAAACACAGAACCTCATCCTATAACTGAGTGAATTACAACACAAGCTGAATTCTCAGCCTCACAGGGTGCCTACAGTTAAAGTGAAGACATTGGCTGGGAAACAATGGGATCCTGTGTGTTGGGGTGTGGATATGTGGAGAGACCCTATTGGAGCTGGGGACACTGAGCCCCTAAATTCTGATGAGTCTTCTTTGTCAATGAAAGTGTCCTCCCCACCTCAAGGGGTACTGGCCTTTCCACCTCCATCTGAGGGTATTAACCTGCACTGCCTGAGAAAACAGTCACAGCCTTAATCATAGGGTGATTACTCCTAAGGTAATCACCAAGTGAGACAGTGCTAATTCCCTGCCCCTTCCCTTTGCTTTGAGACTTGTAACTAGACTCATGGCCCAGCAGACGTCTGAAAGTGAAACACACAGTGTAACCCAGCAGGTAGTGAGCCACACTCCGTAGGAACTACTTGAGTTCTGTGATTTATACAGACAGACATCTGGGGACATGAGAGGGAATGGATACTGAGGGTGTGGGACAATGGGGTAAGAACATAAAGGTGGAGCAGGCTGAATATATTGACATGGGGCCACCAAGCAGAGAGTCTGAATTTAAGGCTGCAGCTGGGGGAGTTAGAAAGGTTAGAACTCTTTCTAACAGTGTGTTTGGTTGGTTGGTTGAAATATGAACCAAAAGGTGGCTAACAGTGAGTGACCTGAAAATACCAGACATGCCATGGTTGAACATAGAGGAGGGGATTCAAAAGCTTAGGGAGATTGGAACGCTACAGTGGATTTGTCATATAAGACCTACACACCCACTCTGGGAGGGTCCAGAAGGCAGACCTTTCATCAAAACTGTGAGAAACAGATTTGTAAGGGGAGCCCTGGCATTCCTGAAGAGTGCTACAATTGCTCTTCTCTGAAGGTCAGACCTTACCGTGGAAATAGTAGCCATTTAATTAGAAAACATAAATGCAATGGGAATAATTGATCCTGGAGTAGCAGGACCAAGTGATGGCATTCAGCCATCAAAGGCAAGGTAGGCATGGTTTCTGTAATGGACAGCAGAGGCAAAGCAACAATCAGAAAGGTCTGATTTGTGCGGACCTATAGCACTGGCTACTTAGTCATTAGTCATTGTGTTCCTGAAAGCTGTAAATCAAAAATAAAATTTTAAGCCCCCAAACCAACTGAATGGAGCCCTGTCTCGGCCAAGGAGATTTCCAAAGTAAACCTGAAAAATCTAGTTCAGGCCATGATTGGAAGGGTGGTCAGGCATATCTTGTTTTACCTCCTCCCTTTGGAATTCAGGCACAACCGAGCTGCATTAACATTAAAGCAGAGACCTTAAGACTGACAACCAGACTTTGTAGCAATAAGATAGTGAATTCCAGCCTGACTCTAGTACAGCATCACGTGACAGATAAAGAAGGAAATCAAAATATTTTACTCCAAAATAAGTTTTTTTTGCCATATTTTGAGATGGCCCTGCAACATTGACTTTTGTGGGGGGGGGGGTAGTTTGCATTTTTTTAAGGAGTCTCTATTAACATAATTAGATCTTTCCCCTTCCAGGCTTTCCCAGTTCTGAAGAGGGTAACTCAGAGTCTAGCACCTTTTAAAGGTCAAATTGGAAACATTTGCCATCTATTGTCTCTGAGGGCAGCCACCTATGAGACTTCATCTATATAATAAGAACCTTGGTCTTCACAACCCTTTGTCTTAACCCAGACACTCCTTTCTATTGATTCCAGGTCTTTAGATAATAACTTCTTTCAATCAATTGTCAATCAGAAAATCTCTGAATCTACCTATGACCTGGAAGCCCACACTCCCCACTTTGACTTGTCCAGACTTTCCAGACTGAACCAATAGAAACCTCACATGTACTGATCGATGTCTCCCTAAAATGTTTAAAACCAAGGCGCAACCCAGTCATGATGGACACATGTTCTCGGGACCTCTTGAGACTGTGCCTTCTGGTTCAGAATCAGCCTCTTTAAATATTTTACAGAGTTGGGCTCTTTTTTTTTCTTTTTTTTTTCAACAAAGTAAAATAGACAGGAAGCCTACTAAATTCTTATTGGATCTGTATAAGCATAAAACTTCCATGTTCAATGTGCAAAAGTCTAGCCCTGAATCATAAAAGCACAGAGTCAACAGTCCTTCAGTCAACTCACAGACTTGCGCCAGTTTACAGATCCAGACTCCTTAAATCAAGAGAAGGCTGGGTCTTCTCCAGGAAGGACCTTGGTCCACTACCAAAAATTTATACCGTTACTCTTTCTCCCAGCCTTCTCATAGTTTCCCAGAGTAACTATCCACTGGGGAAAATGAAACAATCAGATTGATTGAGGACTACTGGACACTGGCTCTGAACTGACACTGACACTAGAAGAGTGGAAATGTCACTGTGGACCTGCAGTCAGAGAAGGGGCTTGTGGGGGATGAGGTGATCGGCGGAGTTTCACCTCATTGTTGGCTCAGTGGATTCCCAAATCCACTATTGGTTATTTTGCAGGTTACAGAAAGCATAATTGGAATAGACGTACTGTCATGTGTCAATGATCGGCACATTCTGAGAAATGCATTGTTAGGAGATTTCGTCATTAGGGGATTTCATCATTGTGCAAACATCATAGGATGTACTTATACATGCCTAGATGGCAGAGACTACTGCCCCCACCAGGCTGTGGGGTCGAGCCCATTGATTGTAGGCTAAAAACCTGCACAGCATGTTATTGTACTGAATACCATAGGCCACTCTAACACATTGCTAATTAATTATGTATCTAAACACAGAAAAGTTACTGTAAAAATACAGTAGAAAGGATAAAAAATGGTACACCTGCATAGAGCACTTACCATGAATGGAGCTTGCAGGGCTGGAAGCTGCTCTGGGTGAGTCAAGGAGTAGGTAGTGAGTGACTGTAAAGGCCTAGGATGCTACTGTGCACTACTGTGGACTTCATAAATACTGTATACTTCGGCTACACTAAATTTATTAAAGTATTTCTTTTTTCAATACTAAATTCACCTTAGCTTACTGTAACTTTTTCACTTTATAAAGTTTTAACTTTTTAAAACTTTTTTACTCTTTTGTAATAACATATAGCTTAAAACACAAACACATCGTACAAGTGTACAAAAATATTTTCGTTCTTTATATTCATATTCTATAAGTTTTTTTCTACTTAATAACTTTTTTTTTTTTTACTTTTTAAACTTTTTTGTTAAAAACTAAGACACAAAGGCCGGGCTCAGTGCCTCACTTTGGGAGGCCGAGGCAGGCAGATCATGAGGTCAGGAGATTGAGACCATCCTGGCTAACACGGTGAAACCCAGTCTCTACTAAAAATACAAAAATTAACCAGGCGTGGTGGCGGGCACCTGTAGTGGTGGTGAGCGACTGTAGTCCCAGCTACTCGGGAGGCTGAGGCAGGAGAATGGTGTGAACCCAGGAGGCGGAGCTTGCAGTGAGTTGAGATTGCGCCATTGCACTCCAGCCTGGGCTACAGAGTGAGACTCCACCTCAAAAAAACAAAAAAAAAACAAAAAAAAACTAAGACACAAACACACACATCAGCCTCGGCCTACACAGGGTCAGAATCATTGGTTCACTGTCTTTCACTGTCACATCTTGACCAGTTTTGTGACTGGAAGGTCTTCATGGGCAGTGACATGCATGCAACTGTCATCTCCTGTGATAGCAATGCCTTCTTCTGGATACTTCCCTAAGAAACTGCCTGAAGTTGTTTTACATTTAACTTGTTTTATATGTAAGTAGAAGGAGTACACTCTAAAAAAAAGTATAGTAAATACATAAACGAGTAACATAGTTGTTTGTTATCATTGTCAAGTACTGTGGTGCTGTGCATAAATGTATGTGCTAGATTTTTATATGACTGGTAGCACAGCAGGTTTACTTACACCAGCATCGCCACATAACACAGGAGTAATTGATATGGTTTCCCCCATATCTCATCTTGAATTGTAGTTCCCAAAATCCCCATGTGTTCTGAAAGGGACCCAGTGGGAGGTGATTGAATCATGGAGGTGGTTACCTCCCTGCTGATAATGAGTGAGTTCTCATAAGATCTGACGGTTTTATAAGGTGTTTTTCCCCTTTTTGTTTGGCACTTCTCCTTGCTGCTGCCATGTGAAGAAGGACCTTTTGCTCCCCCTTCCACCATGATTGTAAGTTTCCTGAGGCCTCCCCAGCCATGCTGAGCTGTGAGTCAATTAAACCTCTTTCCTTCATAAATTACCCAGGCTCAGGTATGTCTTTACTAGCAATGTGAGAATGGACTAATACAAAATGCATTGTGCCACAACATCATTAGGTGATAGGAATTTTTCAGCTCCATTATAATCTTATGGGACCACCACCATACATGTACCCATTCTTGACCAAAGCATCCTCATGCTGTGCACAACTGTACTCTGCCACCAACTGAGTCCCCACATTGGTGTCCCGATGTGTGGGGTGAGGGCTACTATTGTGGGCCAAGTAGAAGCCATTAGAGCTGCCTCTACCTAGAAAAATAGTCAAAAGCGATACGATAATAGTCAGTCAAAAGCTGCATCTCCAGAGGAATTTCAGAAGTTAGTGCCACCATCAAATACCTGAAAGATGTAGGGCCAGTGATCCTCACTACAGCCCTATTCCACTCATCTATTTGGCCAGTAGGGAGGGCAGGTGGGTTTTGGAGAATGACAAGGGATTGTCCTAAGCTTGACTCCAGTTGCAGCTGCTGGGCCAAACTTGGTTCCATTGCTTGAGCAAATTAGCCCATTTCCTGCTACCTGGTGCGCAGTTATTGATCTGGCAAATGTGTCTTTCTCCACCCCCGTCCACAAGGCTCAGCAGAAGCCAGACCAGCAATGCACCCTCACCGTCCCACCTCAGGGGCCTCTCGCCTCTCTAGCCTGTGTCACAGGTAATTCTCAGGGGTCTGGATCACCCTTTCCTTCCCTAGTATGTCACACTGGCCCATTACACTGATGACATTATGCTAATTAGACGTAAGGCACAAGAAGTAGCAATTATTCTATACTTGTTGGAGTCAGAGGGTGGGAAATAAATCCAACTAAAATTCAGAACCTTCTACCTCGGTGAAATTTCTAGGAGTCCAGTGGTGTGGGGACTGCTCTAAAGTGATGCATAGATTGTTGCATCTGAACCCTCCCACAACCAAAGAGAACACCACCAAGTGAGCCTGTTTGATGTGAGGAAGACAGTTTCTTCCTCATTTAGGTGTCCAACTCTGGCCCATTTACTGAATGATTTGAAAAGCTGCTAGTTTTGAATGTGGCCCAGCAGCAGGTCCAGGCTCTGTGCAAGCTGCTCTGCCACGTGGGCCAGATGACCCAGCAGATCCAGTCTGAGGTGTCAGTGGCAGACAGGGACACTGTGTGCAGCCTTTGCCAAGCCCCAGTAGGTGACTCATAGCTCAGGCCCTTAGGATTTTGGAGCAAGGTCCTGTCATCATCCACAGATAACCACTCTCCTTTTGAGAAACAGGACTTAGACTGCGTGTTAGTCTGTTTGGCACTGCTGTAAAGATATTACCCGAGACTGGGTAATTTATAAAGGAAAGGGGGTTAATTGACTCACAGTTCTGCATGGCTGGGGAGGCCTCAGGAAACTTACAACCATGGCAGAAAGGCAAGCAGGCACGTTTTACATGGCGGTGAGTGGGAGAAGAATGAGCAAGAAAGGAACTACCAAACACTTATAAAGCCATCAGATCTTGTGAGAACTCACTTACTATCATGAGAACAGCAGGGAGGGAAAGAGCCCTCATGATCCAATCACCTCCCACCAGGTCTCTCCCTTAACGCCTGGGCATTACAATTCAAAATGAGATTTGAGTGGGGACACAAAGCCTAACCAAATCAGCCTGCGTCTAGGTCTTCATAGAAACTAAACACTTGACCAAGGGCCACCAAGTTACTACATGGCCTGAGCTGCCCATCATGATCTGGGGATTATCTGACCCACGTTGCTATAAAGTTGGGTGTGCGGCCGGGCGCGGTGGCTCACGCCTGTAATCCCAGCACTTTGGGAGGCCGAGGCGGGCGGATTGCGAGGTCAGGAGATGGAGACCATCCTGGCTAACACGGTGAAAACCCATCTCTACTAAAAATGCAAAAAATTAGCCACACGTGGTGGCGGGCGCCTATAGTCCCAGCGACTTGGGAGGCTGAGGCAGGAGAATGGCATGAACCGGGAGGCGGAGCTTGCAGTGAGCCAAGATCGCACCACTGCACTCCAGCCTGGGCGACTGAGCGAGACTCTGTCTCAAAAAAATAAAAATTAAAAAAAAAAATAAAAAAAAATAATAAAAATAAAAATAAATAAATAAATAAAGTTGGGCGTGCATAGCAGTGCTCCATTTGAATTAAAGTGATGTATGTGTGATCAGGCTCAAGCAGGTCCTGAAGGCACAAGTAAGTTAGCTGAAGAAGTGGCCCAAATGCCTGTGGCCCCCACTCCTGCTCCAGGTGCCTTCTCTCTCCCCACCTGCATCTGTTGCTGCATGGGGAGTTCCCTCTCATCAGCTGACACAGGAAGAGAAGACTCAGGCCATACTTACAGGTGGTCTGCTCCATAGGCAGGCGCTATCGGAAAATGGACAGCTGCAGCCCTACAGCCCCTGCGGCACAGGCCAAGGATGGAAAATTCCATTCCAAACACAAGAAATAGGAAGGAAAGGACTAACTGAGCGCAACCAAATCCAAAACCCAACAGGACAAAATTAAATCTTAAAGCTTAAGAATAATTTTCTTTGACTCTTTGTCCTACCTTCTGGACACACTGGGGCAGGTGGCCCCACTCCTACGGCTTTGTGTGCTTGTGGCTTTCCCAGGCTGGTGGCTCTACAGGTCTGGAGTGTCCTCTGCTCCCTTGGCACCACTAGGCATTGTCCTGTGGGGACTCTCCATGGCCCGACGCTATGGCAGTTCTCTGCCTAGGCCCCAGGCTCTCCATGACACCCAGTGGAATCCAGAAGCAGGCGCTTTTCCTCCACAGCTTGTGCACTCTGCGCATCTGCAGAGCTGGCACCGTGCTGACCCCATCGCGGTTTACTGCCTGCGCCTTCTGGGCAGGCAGCCCAAGGAACACCTGGACCCACGTGAGCCTCCACGGGGGTGGGCCAGGAGTGATGCACCAGCTTGCAGGGAGGAACAGAGATTGAGGCAAGGCTGGGCAGCACACCCCAAGGTCTCATAGAGGCCCTGGGCTCTTCCTTTGAAGCCATTCTGCCTTCAAGGCCTGGGCACTCTGAGCCTGTGATGGGCATGACAGCCTGGAAGGTCTCGGAAATGCCTTGGGGGTCATTCTCCCATTGTCTTGATGAGCAGCTTCTGGTTTCCTTCTACCCATTCTAATCTCCTTATCCAAATATGTTTGGCCACGCCCTTGCTATTCTCTCCTGAACACGCTTTCTTATTCTTGACATGGGCAGGCTGAGAGTTTTCAAGTCTTTAAGTTCTGTTTCCTTTCTATTATCAATGTCTTTAACTCATTTCTCTTTCCTCACCTTTTGCTATAAGCAGTCAACAGAAGCCATGCAGCGTCCAGAGTGCTTTGCTTAGAGATTTCTTCCAACAAATATTCTAGTTCATCGCTTCTAACTTCTGCCTCCCACAAAGCCCCAGGGCACGGACACAATTCAACCAGGTTCCCTGCCACTTCGTAAAAGGGCCGGCCCCCCTGCAGTTTCCAATAAGACAGTTCTCATGTTTGTCTAAGACCTCACGAGAATGGCTTTGACTGCATGGATCTCCACCAGCATTCTGATCACGACCACTGAGGTCATCGCTACCAACCCAGCGGCTCTCTCTACAGCCCTGCCCGCCTCGGCCTGCACGGGAGTCACCTTCGCACCACCTCCGTTCACAGAAATGTGCGCTTTTCCAGCATGCTCTTCAAAATGGTTCCAGCCTCTCCCATGACCCGGTTCCAGCTCTGCCACCACATTTTCAGGTGGTTGTTACAGCAACAGCCCCACTTCCTGGTACCAATGTCTGTCTTAGCCTGTGTGTGCTGCTCTAACAAAACACCCTAGAATAGGTCATTTGTAAATCGTAGGAATGGATGGCTCACAGTTCCGGAGGCTGGGAATCCTGCGCTGCAGGAGGTGTCTGGAGAGGACCTTCTTGCCGCGTCCTCACGTGGCAGAAAGTGAAAGTGCATACAGGCACCAAACTCATTCCTCATGCTTTTATAAGGCACTGATCCCGCCCATGAGGGTGGAGCCTTCCAAAGGCCCCACCTCTTACTACCGTTGCGTTGGGGACTAGGTTTCAACATGAATTTTGGAGGGACACAAATATTCAGACCACAGTAAGCCATGGCTAATGCACACAGAAAACTGAAGTTTCAGGATGTATTTGCTCTCATTCCTCTCTGTCAACTCAATGGCCGCTGTCAGAAGGCTCTCAGGCTTGAATGGGCCTTAATCCCATCTTTGTCTTCTGTTGATCGGTCCAACTCAGGCATTTTATTGGGCCTTTGTCTCCCAAAGCTTGTTAAAATCCTAACGCTTGGAGCAATTGGCTTTTCTGCCCTTGCAGTGCTCTGAATTTCTGGATCCATCTCTCTGTTCACTTTCATCTCTGCTTGTAAGCTGGGCCTTCTTTCTCAAGCTGGTCTCCGTCTCGTGTTACTGGACCTATCACAAAACTCACAATGTGGTGTTTTTCCACTTCGCCCCTTGGGCTCCTGGCTGAGCCTTCTTGTATTCCGCCTGCCAGGTCACCAGGAGTGATTTTAGCAAGTTTGCTGCTCCAGCACCACCAAGTCCCCATCACTCGGGCCCCCAATGCCTGCTCTCTTGGCAGCAGCTGGGTTTGGGGGTTCTGATTGCTACCACAACACAGCCTGGCCTATCCTGACTAATACAGAAGCAGGTGCTGTGAAGGAGGGTGCTGCCATAATGAGAAACGCAAATTAACACATATCTACACAGTCTCCGTGGCGCACAACAGTCAGTTTTTCCTGCTCATGTGTCTGGGTTCTGCTTGACTGATCTTGGCTGGGCACATTCCTATGACAGCAAGTCGTGGCTGGCCTCGGACACAGGAAGGGGCAAGAGACTGGGGTCACAGATACAATCTATCATAGGGGGGCAGATAACTCAATGTTTAAATTCATAGGTTGCTGGACCAAAGGTGTATTTAAGTAACTGTGCACTAGGAAAAGGCCAATGCCCAGGGCTGGGGGACTCTGGGACCAAGTTGACACTGACAGCTGGAGTCAAGGCACCATCATGGGCCCATTAGAGGAGGGCATATGGAGGCCAGCAAAGTGCAATCCTGGTCCAGATCTGGCTCACAATGAGTCAGCCCTCTGCATCCCCAGAACGCTGCATATTCCCCCAGACCCTAAATGTACACTCAGACAATCTTGGTAGTTGGCTGGATCCTCATGTAGGCTCATTGTCCTGTAGGGTAAAAACTATCATAGTGTTACTGAGTAGAAGCCTCCGAAACTGCCCACTGCCTTAGCCAAGGCAATACACCAAAAAGAAAATCTCATTGGTGGGGAATGGCAGAGATGTGGGCCCCTTTGGAAGACTTGAGGGTTGTAGGTGAGGTGATTCCCATCATCTCCCCCATTTCCCGGAGGATGCTAACAGACTACTGTCAACTTGTGATGGGAGATTTTATGTGTCCACTTTAGGTGTCCACTTCACTGGGCCATGGGGTGCCCAGATATTTGGTTAAACATTATTCTGGGTGTGTCTGCAAGGTGTTTCTGGATATGCTTAGCATGTGAATCTGTGGTCTGAGAAAAGCAGGTCACTCTCTCTGGTGAAGGTGGGCCTCATCCAATCAGTTGAAGGTCTGACTAAAACAAAAAGATTAAGTGAGATAAAATTCGCTCTCCCTACCCGTCTTAGTCTGTATTTGTTGCTATAAAGGAATATTGGAGACTGGGTAATTGCTAAAGAAAAGAGGTTTATTTGGCTCACAGTTCTGCAGGCTGTGCAAGAAACGTGACACCTGCATCTGCTGCTGATGAGGGCCTCAGGCTGCTTCCACTCATGGCAGGAGATCAAAGGGAGCCAGTGTGTGCAGAGATCACATGGTGAGAGGAAACAAGGGAACAGGGGACTGCCAGGCTGTTTTCAACAACCAGCTCTCAGGGGAACTCAGAGTGAGAACTCACTCACTACCATGAGGATGGCACCAAGCCATCCATGAGGGATCTGCCCTCACAACCCAAACACCCCCATTAGACACCACCTCCAGCACTGGGGACCAAATTTCAACATGGCTGATATCCCAGCTCAAAGAGATGCTTGTCTTTGAGCTGGGATATCAGTCTTCTGCCTTCACACTCAGACTGGAACTTACACCATCAGCTCTCCTGGGTCTCCAGCTTGCAAATGGCAGATGGGGATACTTTCCAACCTCCATAATCACAGGAGCCAACCTCCCCTAATAAGCCCCTGTGTATAGGTACAGCTAATCCCAAACTCCACCAAGCAGTAGCCCAATGATTGTTGCTGTGCCAGCTGTGCTGTATTGGCTGGAGCAGAGGGATACGGAATGGGGTACATGTTAAGCAGCCATTAGTGGGTGGATGAGTTCTATTCCATCCCTATTTTTAAAAAGCCCTGGACACATTTTGGGGGACATCATCATTCTGCCCACCACCCCGGGAGAGGAGGCACATGAATGAACCCATGGGTGTGGTCATGAGAGGTGAAGAGCTCAGTATCACGTGTTCATTCCCAACAGAGAGGATCCACCAGGGAGCCACTAAGCAACCAGTTAGACAGAATGGCCGTAGCCCTTGACTTCAGCCAGCCTCCATCCTGGCCACCTGAGTGCTGGCCCTCTGGGTGCATGCATGGAGTAGCTTTGGTGGTAGAAAGGGAGGCTGACCATGGAACCAGCAGCACAGCTCCACCCACCAAGGCTGGTCTAGCCACTGCTGCCACAAATGCCCAACTTGTCTGCAATGTGGGCCGCTGAGGAGCCCCCACTAGGCACTATCCATAGAGAAAGCTGACCAGGCAACAGAAGCATCCATCCCATTGAGGGCAGCAATTCAACTCCACTAGAATTGACACATAACCCAGGCTGACCCCTAGGACTTATTAAGTGTTGATCCACCAAACAAGGCCTGCATAGCAGTCCCTTGGACCAAGGGTCCCACTTTACAACACAGGGAGGAGGTGCAGCCATGGCACATGGCATGTGGGCATGGCATCTGCTGGTCCTATCACGGCCCATACCACTCAGACACAGCCAGCACCACAGAGCAGGGGAGCAGCCTTTTCAGAGTTCCATGAAGGCCCCAGCGTGGGGGTGATACTGTTCAAGGATGGGGTGTCACATTGTGGAACTCGGTAATCCCTCCAACTCAACAGCCACCATGGCGTGCCATGTCCCCAAGAGGCCTGGGAACCAAGGGGCAGAAGCAGCAGCGTCCCCCGTACCACCACTGCCAGCGACCTGCTGGGGGGTTTGTGCGTGTTGTTCCCTCCACTCCAGGCTGCCAGTCAGGGGTCGTGGTTTCCACAGGGGACCACTCCACCAGTGGACAGATGGGAGACCCACTGAACTTCAGGCTACAGCTGATGCCTTGTCGCTTTGGATTTTTTGTCCCTGGAGACCAACAGTCATGACAAGGAGCCCCCAAACAGGGAGGGAGGTGGGCTATGGCCATTAGGAGGCAGCAGAACTGCTACTCCACGAGGGAGCAGGGAAGGATAAATTTGGTGCCTGGTGATCCAAGTGGTGGGACTTGGGGGACTCGGTGTTGCCTCAACTGTTTTATTGGTGAGTGGACAAGTACAGCAGCTGTGGCCTGAGCAGGGATGGTGACCAGGGCCTCAGACCCCTCACTGAGGAGGGTCCCAGTTGGCCAACTGGGTAGGCCACAGAGACCAGCAGAGGTGCCCACTGACAGGGAGGGAAACAAGCGTGAGTCAGAGAAGAACGGGGCTCATGTCAGCCGTGGCCAAGACCAGCTGTGGGACAGGGGCTGCAGTTGGCTATTTCTCTAAACTTGTAAACCCAGGTATTAGTCAGCGTTCTCCAGAGAACCAGAACCACAGGATATATACACACAGACATGAGAGGATTTACGAGGGGAATTGGCTCACCTGATTATGCAGGCTGAGAAGTCTCACGACAGGCAGTCTGCAAGCTGGAGACCTAGAGAAGCTGGTGCGGGGCTCAGTCCAAGCCCAAAGGCCTCAGAACCAGGGGAACAGATTGTGTAACTCTCAGTCTGAGGCCAAAGGCCTGAAAACTGGTGGTGGTGGAGTAGCTACTGGTATGAGTCCCAAGGTGCAGTGGCTGGAGAACCCGGAGTTCCGATGCCCACAGACAGGAGAAGATGGGTTTCCTAGCTCTGGAGAGAAGGAGAATCTGTCATTCCCTGCCTTTTTTTTCTCTCTCTAGGCCCTCAACCTATTGGATGGTGCCCACCCACATCAGGTGAGGGTAGATCTTTCTTATTCAGTCCATGGATTCAAATGACAATCTCTTTCAAATCTACCCTCACAGATACCCAGAAATAATGCTTTGCAAGATGTGATGGCTAATTTTGGGTGTCAACTTGACTAGATTAAGTGATACCCAGATAGTTGGAAAAGCATTATTTCTGGGTGTGTCTGTAATATAGTTTGGATATTCACCCTCCATCCCCCACCCAAATCTTATGCTGAATTATAATCCTTCATGCTGGAGGTGGAGCCTGGTGGGAGGTGACTGGATCACAGGGGCAGATGCTACATGGCTTGGTGATGTCCTCGAGATGGTGAGTCACAAGATCTGGTTGTTTAAAAGTGTGTGGCACCTCCCCCCACCTCTCTCTTGCTCATGCTTTTGCCATGTGACATGCCTGCTCCCCCTTTGCTTTCTGCCATGATTGGAAGCTTCCAGAGGCCTCCCCAGAAGCAGTTGCTGCTATGCTTCCTATATAGCCTGCAGAAACATAAGCCAATTAAATCTCTTTTCTTATAAATTATCCAGTTGCAGGTTTTTCCCTATAGCAGTGCAATCACAGCCTAAGACAGTCTGTGACGGCGTTCTCAGAAGATATCGGCACTTGAATCAGTGGACTGAGTGTCTTAGTTCATTTGTGCTGCTATAAGAAAACACCTGAAACTGAGTAATTTATAAAGAAGAGAAACTTATTTTCTCACAGTTCTGGAGGCTGGGAAGTTCAAGATCGAGGTGGCAGCAAATACGTTGTCTGGTGAGGGACCCTATCTCTGCATCCAAGATGGTGCGTTGTGGCGGCCTCCTCCAGAGGGGACGAATGCTGGGGTCCTCGCATGGAGGATAGTGGAAGAGCAATACAGGGTGAACTGTCCCTGAAGCCTTTTTGACAGGGTATTCATTCATTCATGAGGACAGAGCCTGCATAGCTTAATCACTTCCCAAAAGCCCTGCCTCTTAATACCACCATGGGATTACGTTTTAACATGAATTTCTAGGGGATATGTTCAAATCATAGCATTCTACTCCTAGTCCCCCAAAATTTGTGATCTTATCACATTAAAAATATATACATTCCATCCCAGTAACTCCAAAAGTCTTAACTCATTCCAGCATCAACTTTAAAATAAAAGTCCAAAGTCTTATCTAAACATTGTCTACATCAGATATGAGTGAGACTCTAGGTAATATTCATCTTGAGGCAAATTGCTCTCCGGCTGTAAACCTACGAAATCAAACAAGTTACATGCTTCCAAAATATCATGGTAGGACAGACATAGGATGGGTATTTCCGTTCCAAAAGGGAGCACTAGGAATGAAAAAAGGGATAATAGATCCCAAGTAAATCCAACGTTGAACAAGGCAAGCAAAATCAAATCTTGAAACTTGAGCATCATCTCCTTTCACTCCACGTCCCACCTTTCAGACACCCTAGGGTGGGCGTTGGGCCCCCAAGTCTCCAGGTGGTCCTGCCCCCATGGCTTTGCTGGCTGTGGCTCCCAAGCATTGCAGTCCCATGCCTTTGGCTGTCCCAGGCTGGAGCTGCGCAGCGGTGTTTCTACTGGCCCGTGGTTGAGGCTCTACTGATCCCATGGCTGACCCCATGACTCTACTAGGCCATATCTCCATAGCACATGCTCTGTGTGTGCCTGCAGAGGATGCTGCCAAGGTTTATTGCTTGTGCCTCTGGAGGGGCAGCCTGAGCCACACCTGGGCCCATGTGAGCCATAGCTGAGGCAGCTGAGGAGTGCTACACTGGAACACAGGGAGCAGAGACTTGAGGCAGTACTAGGCATGGAGGCCCAAGGTCCTATAGGCACCCAGGGACCCTCCAGAGCCCGGGGTTCCTCCCTTGACTCCATTCTGCCCTCAAAGCCCTAGGACTCTGAGCCTGTGATGGCCACGGCAGTCTGGAAGATCTTTGAGATGCTGTCAGGGCCCTTCTTCCATTGTCTTAATGAATAGCACCTGACTTCCCTCTATCCCCACGAATCTTATCAAATGGTCACTGGGCCGCACCCTTGGTTTTCTCTCCTAAACACATGGCCAAGCTGAGACTCTTCCAAACCTTTAAGTTCTGCTTCTCTTTTGATTATAGATTCTCTCTTTAACTCATTTCTCTCTTCTTGCATTTCACTCTACGCAGTTAGGAGAAGCCATGCAGCCCCCTTCACGTTTTGCTTAGAAATTTTTTCCTCTAAGTATTCTAGTTCATCACTGTTAAATTCTGCCTCCCACAAAGCCCTCAGGCACAGACACAATTCAGCCTAGTTCTTTACCGCTTTGTAACAGGAACGGTCTTTCCTCCAGATTCCAATAAGATATTCCTTATTTTGATCTAAGACTTCATCTTTACTTTTCGTATTTCTACCAGCTTTGGGATCATGATCACTTAAACATTTCTTTCTTTCTTTTTTTTTTTTTTTTTAGACGGAGTCTCGCTCTGTCACCCAGGCTGGAGTGCAGTGGCACGATCTCGGCTCACTGCAAGCTCTGCCTTCCGGGTTCCCGCCATTCTCCTGTCTCAGCCTCCCCAGTAGCTGGGACTACTGGCACCCGCCACCACGCCCAGCTAATTTTTTGTATTTTTAGTAGAGACGGGGTTTCACCGTGTTAGCCAGGATGGTCTCAATCTCCTGACCTTGTGATCCGCCCACCTCGGCCTCCCAAAGTGCTGGGATTACAGGCGTGAGCCACTGCGAGCGACAGGCCCACTTAAACATTTCTAAGAAGACTGAGGCTCTCTCTACAGATCTCCTCTTCTTCTAAACCTGCACCAGAATTGCCTTTAATACTTTGTTCACAGCCGTTTAGGCTTTTTCTACCATGCACTCCGAAACACTTCCAACCTCAACCCGTTACCCAGTTCGAAATCTGCTTGCACATTTTCAGGTATTTATTACAGCAACACCCCACCTATGGGTAGCAAATTACAGCTCAGTCCCTTTGTGCGGCCATAACAAAATACCTGTAGTTTGGTCATTTCTACAACAAATTTATTATGTCACAGTACGGGAGGCTGGAAAAAGTGCAAGATCAGGACACTGGCAGTTTCGGTGTCTGGTGAGGGCCCCAGTCTCTTCTTCAAGATGAAGACTTGTCGCTGCCTCTCCTGAAGGGGACAAATGCTGTGTCATCACACGGTGGACAGTGGAAGAGCAATACAAGGTGAACTATCTCTGAAGCCTTTTTTATAAGAGCGTTAGTCCATTCATGAGGACTGAGCCTTCATGACTTAATCACGTCTCAAAAAACTCTACCTCTTAATACCACCACAGTGGGGATTAAGTTTAAATATAATGTTTGGAGGCCAGGCGCAGTGGCTCATGCCCATAATCCTGGCACTTTGGGAGGTTGAGACGGGCAGATCACTTGAGGTCAGGAGTTCAAGACCAGCCTGGCCAACATAGAGAAACTCTGTGTCTACAAAACACAAAAATTAGCTGAGCGTGGCAGTGCACACCTATGGTCCCAGCTACTCGGGAGGCTGAGGCAGCGCTTAAAGCCCGGAGGCGGAGGTTGCAGTGAGCCGAGATCGCACCACTGCACTCCAGCCTGGGCGACAGAGTGAGACTCTGTCTCAAAAAAAAAAAAAAAAACTTGGAGAAGGCAAATTCAAACCATGACAGTAGAGAAGGTCCATCCTCACCCAGCGTGAGTGGGCACTATCCAATCAGTCATGGGTCCAGATGAGGAAAAACGGTAGAAGAAAGGCGAACTCTCCCTCTCTCTTTGCCTCTCCACACGCTCTTTCTGGAGCTGGGACACCCATCTCTCTTGCCCTTGGATATCAGAACACCAGATTCTTCAGCCTTCGCACCTTGAGACTTGTACCAGTGGCCTCCAGGTCCTCAGGCCTTCAGCTGCAGACTGAGAGTTACCCGACTGGCTTTCCTGATTCTGAGGCCTTCACACTTACATTGCACCACACAGCTGGCTTCCCTGGTCCCCAGCTTACAGATGGCCTATTGTGGGAATTTTCAGCCTCCGTAATCATATGAGCTAGTTCCCATAATAAATCCCTTTTCATGTATCTACATATCCATACCTGTATCAATCCTATTTCTTTTCTTTTCTTTTTTTTTTTTTTTTTTGAGATGGAGTCTCGCTCTGTCCCCCATGCTGGAGTGCAGTGGCGTGATCTCGGTTCACTGTAACCTCTGCCTCCTGGAGAATCAAGCGATTCTCCTGCCTCAGCCTCCTGAGTAGCTGGGACTACAGGCACGTGCCACCATATCCAGCTAATTTTTGTATTTTTAGTAGAGATGGGGTTTCACCATGTTGTCCAGGATGGTCTCAAACTCTTGACCTCGTGATCCACCAGTCTCTGCCCCCCAAAGTGCTGGGATTACAGGTGTGAGCCACCACACCTGGCCTCAATCCTATTTCTCTCCTATCGGTTCTGTTTACCTGAAGAACCCTAACATAGGTTTTGGTATCAGGAGCGATTCTAGAGAAACAGAATCATAAGAATGAGTTTTCTGAATGTGTGTTGTGCTTTTTGGAACTGGCTTTCTAATATGACTTGACTTAAAAGTGCAAGGAACTCTACTTTCAATAGTACACAGAACACTGATGGTCCATGGTGTGAACAGTTTATGAAAATATGCAAATTTCTGCATTGTATACTCCTAGTAAACCACTTACAAGAGGTGAGGAGCTTAGTGACTCTGTATATGATATTTTCGAATGCTTGTGGAAAACCAAGGAATATAGTGATGTAGGCTGGTTACCAGTTGGTTGCTGGACAAAGTGATGAAATCAAAGGATGTGCTCAGTGATTCAAATTCCCAGTTCCAGCTCTGTATAAATAACCTGTGAGTGGCTGAGTGAACCCTGAAGGAGAATCTCCTTTCCTGTAGCCCTAGGGCCAAGACTGCTGAAAAGGAAACAGAGTCCTCATCATGAAACTGGATGAATTACAGAGCAAGTTGAACTCTCAGCCTTGCAGGTTGTCCACTGTTACAGTGAGGGCATTGACTGGGGAACAGGGGATCCTGTAAATTGGGATGGAGACATATGGGAGGACCCTGATGAAGCTGGGGACGGTGAGCCTCTAAGTTACGATGAGTCATTTTGTCAGCAGAAGCAGCCTCCCTGCACCCAGTGGCAGTGCTACACCCACCCCCAGTGCTACACCCACCCCCAGTGCTGCACCCACCCCCAGTGCTACACCCACCCCCAGTGCTGCACCCACCCCCAGTGCTGCACCCACCCCCAGTGCTACACCCACCCCCAGTGCTGCACCCACCCCCAGTGCTGCACCCACCCCCAGTGCTGCACCCACCCCCAGTGCTGCACCCACCCCCAGTGCTACACCCACCCCCAGTGCTACATCCACCCCCAGTGCTACACCCACCCCCAGTGTTGCACCCACCCCCAGAAGTACTGGCCTTGCCACCTCCTCTGAGGCATTAATCTGTGTTGCCTGAGGAAAGGGTAAGGACTTCCCCTAAGGCAGTTGCTGATTCTTCTCAGGAGCCTCCCCAACCCCTCCCTTTGCTTCAAGACCTATAACAAAACTCACAGCCCAGCAGCCCCTTGAAGGTGAGGCCCACGGTGTGACACAGGAGGAGACAGGCCACATCCCAGAAGAGCCACCTGACCTCTCTGACATATACAGACAGACACCCGGAGGCATGAGTGGGAACGGACACTGGGTGTGGGCACGGGGGGAGGAACGTGGAGGTGGAGGGGCCGGGTGTGCAGACGTGTCCACCAAGCAGAGGCTGCATTCCAGGCTGCAGCTCGGGGACTTGGAAAAGCTCTATCTGGTGGGTTAGTTGAAACATGGATCAAAGGATGCCTGCAGTGAGCCAGCTGGAGGTGCTTAAGCCCCCTTGGCTTAACATAGAAAAAGGGGTTCAAAGACTTAGAGAGACTGGAATGTGACAGTTAAAACTTCCTCACCCACCCTGGAAGGGCCCAGAACTCAGACCTTTCACAACAGGGTCCCCAGCCCCCCAGGCCAGGGACTGGTGCTGGTCCACGGCCTGTTGGGAACTGGGCCACGCAGCAGGAGGTGAGCGGTGGGCGAGTGAGCGAAGCTTCATCTGTGTTTATAGCCACTCCCCATCGCTCACATTACCACCTGAGCTCCGCCTCCTGTCTGATCAGCAGCAGCATTAGATTCTCATAGGAGCACAAACCCCACTGTGAACTGCACATATGAGGGATCGAGGTTGCACACTCCTTATGAGAATCTAATGCCTGATGATCTGTCACTGTCTCCCATTACCTCCACATGGGACTGTCTAGTTGAAGGAAATCAAGTTCAGGGCTCCCACTGATTCTACATGGTGGTGAGTTGTGTAATTATTTCCTTATATATTACAATGTAATAATAATACAGATAAGTGCACAATAAATGTAATGTGTTTGAATCATCCCCAAACCACCCTCCAACTCCGAGTCTGTGGAAAAATACTCTTCCATGAAACCAGTCCCTCGTGCCAAAAAGGCTGAGGACTGTGGTTTCACAACGCTGAGACATAGATTTGTGAGGGAGCCCAGTCTCCTTGCAGAGCTCTGCAATTGTTCTTCTCTGTAGGCCAGACTCACAGTAGGAACTGCAGTAATCAACTGCAAAACTTACATGCAACAGGAATAATTGGATCCTGGGGTAGCAGGGCCCAAGTGGGGGCACTCAAGCACCAAAGGCAAAGTGGGCGTGGTTACCATGACCGACAGCAGAGGCAAAGTAGCAGTCAGACCTGGGCCACAGGTCTGACCCATGTAGACCTATGGCGCTGGCTGCTTACCATGTTGTTCCTAGCAGTGAAACAGACCAGAAGCCTGCTCAATTCCTACTGGGTACAAGCAAAAAACTTCCAGATCAAGTGGACAGAACTCTAACTCCAACCATAAAAACCGAGAATCATGGCCTCAGTCATTCACAGACTTGAGTCAGTCTATGAATCCAGAAAGAATGAAAGAAAGTCTGGGTTCCCTTGAGGAAGGACCCCAGGACTGCCAAAAATGTATATACACTGTTAATTCTTCCCCTGGTCTTCTCCAAAGGGGTCTATGGCCTTCCATCTGGGTAACTGTGTATTGGAGAAAATAAAATAATGCAACATTTTGGGACAATTGGACACTGGCTCTGTCCTCACATTGATTCTAGGAGATGCTGGAGGGACGCTGTGGCCATCCAGTTAGGGAGGGGCTTAGGGAGCCAGGGGATCAATGGAGTTTTAGCTCAGGTCTGACTCCTGGGTCCAGTGGGTCCCCGGCCCATCCTGTGGTCATTTCCCCAGCTCCAGATGCGTAAGTGGAACAGACACACTCAGCAGCTGGCAGAGTCCCCACATGCGTCCCCTGACCTGGGCTGCTCTCGGGGGAAAGGCCAAGTGGAAGCCGTTAGAGAGGCCTCTACCTAGAACCGTCAGTCAAAAGCCATCCCACATCCCTGGAGGGACTGCAGACATCAGCGCCACCACCAAGCACTTGAGAGATGCAGGGGCAGTGATCCCCACCACAGCCCATTCCACTCGCCTGTTCGGCCCGTAGGGGAGACAGGTGGGTCCTGGAGAATGACGGGAGACTGTCCTAAGTTTGACTCCAACTGCAGCTGCTGAGCCAGACGTGTTTCCATTGCTTGAGCAAATTAGCACATCTCCTGCTACCTGGTGCGCAGCTACTGATCCGGCAAATGCGTTCTCCTCCACCCCCGTCCACAAGGCCCAGCAGAAGCCAGGCCAGCAACGCACCCTCTCCACCCCACCTCAGGGGCCTCTCACCTCTCCAGCCTGTGTCGGAGGTAATTCTCAGGGGTCTCGATCACCTCTTCCTTCCCCAGGATGTCACACTGGCCCATTACACTGATGACATCATGCTGATGGGACGTAAGGCACAAGAAGTAGCCACCATTCCAGACTTGTCGGTGTCAGAGGGTGGGGAATAAACCCAGCTGCAATTCAGAGCCTTCTACCTCAGGGAAACGTCCAGGGGTGTGGGGCCTGTTCTAAGGTAAAGGACAAGTCATTGCATCTGAATCCTCCTGCAACCAAAAGAGAAAAACAGCACTAAGCGGGCCTGTTTGACATGGGGTTGACATGTTCTTTCTCTTTTAGGTGTCCAACTCTGTCCATTTACTGAGTGATTTGAAAAGCTGCTAGTTTGAAGCATGGCCCAGAGCAAGAGAAGTCTGTGCAGTAGGTCCAGGTTCTGCGCATGCCGTTCTGCCACGTGGGCCACACGACCCAGCAGATCCAATGGTGCCTGGGGTGTCAGTGGCAGACAGAGACCCTGTGTGGAGCCTTTGCCAGGCCCCTGTAGGCACAGGCCTTTAGGATTTGGGAGCAAGGTCCTGTCATCATCCACAGATAACTCACTCTCCTTCTGAGAAACAGCTCTTGCCCTGCTTCTGGGCCTTTGTAGAAATTAAACATTTGGCAGTGTGAATCTATAATCCCAGCACTTTGGGAGGCTGAGGTGGGCGGGTCACCTGAGGTCAGGAGTTCAAGACCAACCTGGCCAACATGGTGAAACTCTGTCTCTACTAAAAATACAAAATTAGCCAGGCATGGTGGCGAGTGCCTGTAATCCCAGCTACTTAGGAGGCGGAGGCAGGAGAATCGGTTGAACCCGGGAGGCGAAGGTTGCAGTGAGCCAAGATGGTGCCGCTGCACTCCAGCCTGGGTGACAGAGGGAGACTCTGTCTCATAAAAAAAAAAAAGAAAGAAAGAAAGAGGCTGGGCATGGTGGCTTAAGCCTGTAATCCCAGCACTTAGGGAGGCCAAGGCGGGCGGATCACAAGGTCAGGAGATCGAGACCATCCTGGCTAACACGGTGAAACCCGTCTCTACTAAAAATACAAAAAATTAGCCGGGTGTGGTGGCGGGCGCCTGTAGTCCCAGCTGCTCGGGAGGCTGAGGCAGGAGACTGGCATAAACCAAGATTGCGCTGCTGCACTCCAGCCTGGGTGACAGAGCAAGACTCCATCTCAAAAAAAAAAAAAAAAAAAGAGAAAGAAGGAAGAAAGGAAGGAAGGAAGGAAGGAAGGAAGGAAGAGAAACTAAACTAGACAAGGGCCACCAGGTTACCACGTGACTTGAACTGCTCATCATGATCTGGGGACCATCTGACCCACGTAGCCATAAAGTCGTGTGTGCACAGCAGTGCTGCATCAGCCAGTGGAAGCGGGGGATAGGTGATCAGGCCCACGCAGGTCCTGAAGGCACAAGTAAGTTACGTGAAGTAGTGGCCCAAAGCCTGTTGGGCCACCCCACTGCTGCTCCCCTGCCTTCTCCCTCCCCGTCTGTACCTGTGGCTTCGTGGGGAGTTCCCTCTCATTAGTTGACAGAGGAAGAGAAAACTTAGGCCAGACTTACAAATGGTTCTGCTCAGTATGCAGACACTACCGGAAAGTGGACAGCTGCGGTCCTATAGCCCCTAGGGGACATCCCTCAAGGACAGTGGTGAAGAGGAGTCTTCCCCGTGGGTAGAACTTCCGGCATGCACCTGTCTGTGCTCCACTTAGAAGGAGCAGATGTGTGACGATATTTGATTCATGGCTGTTGCCATTGATTTAGGTGGATGGTCAGGTGCTTGAAAGGAACATGATTGGAAAATTGGTGACCGAGAAATGTATGGAAGAGATGTATAGACAGCCCTCTCTGAACAGGCAAATGACATCAAGATATCTGTGTCCCACGTGGATGCTCACCAAAGGGTGACCTTAGCAGAGGAGGACTTCAGTAATCAGGTGGACAGGATGACCTGCTCTATGGACACCAGTTAGGCTTTTCCCAGCCACCCCTCTCATCACCCAGTGAGCTCCTGAGCAAAGTGGCTGTGGTGGCAGGGATGGAGGTTGTGCATGGGCTCAGCAACATGGACTTCCACTCACCAAGGCCAAGCTGGGTACCACCAGCACTGTGTGCCCATCTGCCAGCAGCAGAGACCAACACTCAGCCTGACAGGCTCCATTCCCCAGAGTAATCAGCCTGGTGCCTGGGGGCAGGTGGATGACACTAGAGGCTCCCATCATGGGAGGGGCACTGAGGCTCCATTCCGTAGAGTGATCAGCCTGGTGCCTGGAGGCAGGTGGGTGACACTAGAGGCTCCCATCATGGGAGGGGCACTGAGGCTCCATTCCGTAGAGTGATCAGCCTGGTGCCTGGGGGCAGGTGGGTGACACTAGAGGCTCCCATCATGGGAGGGGCACTGAGGCTCCATTCCGTAGAGTGATCAGCCTGGTGCCTGGGGGCAGGTGGGTGACACTGGATGGCTCCCATCATGGGAGGGGCGCTGGTTTGTTCTTATTGGGATAGGGGCCTGCCATGGATATGCATTTGTCTTCCCTGCGCACGGTGTTTCTGTCGTCACTACCATCTGTGGGCTCAGAACGCCTCATCCACTGCCGTGCTGTCCACACAGCATTGCTTTGACCAATGAACTCACTTTGCAGCCAAAGAAGTGTGGCGGTGGGCTCATGCTCGGGGCATTCATGTGTCTTACCACATACTCCATCATCCTGAAGCAGCTGGCGTGATAGAATGGTGGAATGGGCTTTTGCAAACACGGCTCCAGCACCAGCTGGGTGGCGATGCCTTGGAGGGCTGGGGCAAGGTGCTGCTCCAGGAGGCTGTCTGTGCTCTGGATCAGTGTCCGATATGTGGAGCTGTCTCTCCCACAGTCAGGATTCACGGGTCCAGGAACCAAGGGGCAGAAGTGGGAGTGGCACCACCCACCGTCACCCCCAGTGACCCAGTAGCAGGGTTTTTGTTTCCTATTCCCATGACTTTACGCTCTGCTGGCCTAGGGGCCTTGGTTCCAAGGTGAGGAATGCTGCCACCAGGAGACACAACAATGACTCCATTGAACTGGAAGTTAAAGTGCCACCTGGGCACTTGGGGCTCCTCAAGCCTCAGAGTCAACAGGCCGATAAGGGAGTTTGGATGCTGGCTGGGGATTGAACCAGAGGACCCAGGGGACATTGGACTGCACTCCACACTGGAGACGTGGAGGAGTGTGTGGAATGCAGGAGGCCCCTTAGAGCTTCTCTAAGTGTAACCACACCCTGTGGTTAAGATCCCTGGAAACCACAGCAAGGCAAGTTTCCCTAGGAAACTACAGCAAGGCCCAGACCCTTAAGCACTGAAGCCTTGGGTCCCCCGGCCAGGTACAGAACCATTACCAGCTGAGGTGCTTGCTGAGGGCAAAGGGACTACAGAATGGACAGTGGTTATAAATACCAGGTACTCCTGTAGCTTGGCCAGTTGCAGAAACGAGGACTGCAACTGTCACGAATGTTTCCTCTCTATTTTGCTAAGAAAGCATTTGTGCGTATGCGTACATATATTCAGCAAATATCTGTTTTCTTTCCTCTCTTACTCCTTTATCATGTAGTGTAAGATCTGCTGACTTTGTCTCAGTATCAAGGTATTGTGAATTTTACATGACAGTGTTGAGGCCATGGGATATTGGGAGAGACTTCACCTCCTCTTCCAGGGAGGGAGTCAGTGCGTGTCTGGTTGTTTGCGGGATAGTTGTAACATGTTGGTTGGAACCATGACCTTGCTGCTGTCTATTTGGAGATGAAGTACAGTTTAAGGAGGCGTGTATGGGTTCCAAGCTGACAAGGAGTGAACTTGCGATTGTTCGTTTCAGCTGTCAACTTGACTGGATGAAGGGATACCCAGAGAGTACGAAAGCATTATCTCTGGGTGTGCCTGTGAGAGTGTTTCCAGGAGAGGCTGGCGTTTGAGTCCGTGGGCTGAGTAAGGAAGGTCTGTCCTCACCCAGCGTGGGAGGGCACCATCCAATCCACTGAGGGCCCAGGCAGAAGGGAAAGATGAATTGGTGCTCTCTTGCTCTCTCTTCCCCCGCCAGAGATGGGACACCCACCTCCTACTGCCCTTAGACATCAGAACTCCTGGTTCTCTGGCCTTTGGACCCTGGGACTTATACCAGTGGCCCCTCTGACTGCGAGTTACACTGTCGGCCTCCCTGGTTCTCAGATCTTCAGGCTTAAACTGAGCCACACTACCAGGCTCCCTGGGTCCCCTTGCACAGGGCAAATCATGGGACTTCTCAGTCTCCATAATCATGTGAGCCGATTCCCATAATAAACTCCCCTTTCTTCCATCCATCCATCCATCCATCCATCCATCCATCCATCCATCCACCCATCCAGCTACTCAGCTAGCTACCTATGTCTCTACTTATCTCTCTCTATGTCTACCTATATCTCTGTCTACATCTGTATATCTCTCTGATCTATCTCTATCTCTATGGTAATCTCGATCTATCTATCTGCCTGTCTGTCTGTCTGCCTGCCTGCCTGTCTGTCTCCCTGTTTGCCTGTCTGTCTGTCTGTCTGCCTGCCTGTCTGTCTGCCTATCTGTCTATCTGCCTGCCTGCCTGCCTGCTTGTCTGTCTGCCTGTCTGCCTGTCTATCTGCCTACCTGTCTATCTGCCTGTCTGTCTGTCTGTCTGCCTGTCTGTCTGTCTGCCTGTCTGTCTGTCTGTCTGCCTGTCTATCTGCCTACCTGTCTATCTGCCTGTCTGTCTGTCTGTCTGTCTGCCTGCCTGTCTGCCTGTCTGTCTGCCTGTCTGTCTGTCTGTCTGCCTGTCTATCTGCCTGTCTATCTGCCTGTCTGTCTGTCTATCTGCCTGTCTGCCTGTCTGTCTGTCTGCCTGTCTATCTGCCTGTCTGCCTGTCTATCTGCCTACCTGTCTATCTGCCTGTCTGTCTATCTGCCTGCCTGCCTGCCTGCTTGTCTGTCTGCCTGTCTGCCTGTCTATCTGCCTACCTGTCTATCTGCCTGTCTGTCTGTCTGTCTGCCTGTCTGTCTGTCTGCCTGTCTGTCTGTCTGCCTGTCTATCTGCCTACCTGTCTATCTGCCTGTCTGTCTGTCTGTCTGTCTGCCTGCCTGTCTGCCTGTCTGTCTGCCCGTCTGTCTGTCTGTCTGCCTGTCTATCTGCCTGTCTATCTGCCTGTCTGTCTGTCTATCTGCCTGTCTGCCTGTCTGTCTGTCTGCCTGTCTATCTGCCTGTCTGCCTGTCTATCTGCCTACCTGTCTATCTGCCTGTCTGTCTATCTGCCTGCCTGCCTGCCTGCTTGTCTGTCTGCCTGTCTGCCTGTCTATCTGCCTACCTGTCTATCTGCCTGTCTGTCTGTCTGTCTGCCTGTCTGTCTGTCTGCCTGTCTGTCTGTCTGTCTGCCTGTCTATCTGCCTACCTGTCTATCTGCCTGTCTGTCTGTCTGTCTGTCTGCCTGCCTGTCTGCCTGTCTGTCTGCCTGTCTGTCTGTCTGTCTGCCTGTCTATCTGCCTGTCTATCTGCCTGTCTGTCTGTCTATCTGCCTGTCTGCCTGTCTGTCTGTCTGCCTATCTGCCTACCTGTCTATCTGCCTGTCTGTCTATCTGCCTGTCTGTCTGTCTGTCTGCCTGTCTGTCTGTCTGTCTGCCTGTCTATCTGCCTACCTGTCTATCTGCCTGTCTGTCTGTCTGCCTGTCTGTCTGTCTGTCTGCCTGTCTGTCTGTCTGTCTGCCTGTCTATCTGCCTACCTGTCTATCTGCCTGTCTATCTGCCTGTCTGTCTGTCTATCTGCCTGTCTGCCTGTCTGTCTGTCTGCCTGTCTATCTGCCTACCTGTCTATCTGCCTGTCTGTCTATCTGCCTGTCTGTCTGTCTGTCTGCCTGTCTGTCTGTCTGTCTGCCTGTCTATCTGCCTGTCTGCCTGTCTGCCTGTCTGTCTGCCTGTCTATCTGCCTGTCTGTCTTGGTCTCTATGGATCTGTACTTATTCATCTATCTCACTCCGTTTTTCTGTCTCTGTATCTATCAATCTACATCATGGAGGACCATGGCAGGCGCTCACCGCTGTGCACTGCACCATCCCTCCCAGTGGGACCAGAGCACTGGTCCAGCCGGCTGCCCACAGCTCTCAGCTCTCTTCTCCCAAGGAAATGCCCTCAGCCAAAGTCAGGTCCCTCACCCATGGCTTCTCCCTGCCCTGGAAGCCACCTCAACCCAATGAATGGTCGATAGAGGAAGCAACAGGTCAGGTCCTTCACCTCAATTCATGGCCTCTCTAAAGGCCAATGCTCCAAAAGCACCCAAGGCATCATCAGAAACCATCTTTGCGAGTGCAACACAGCTCAGCTCCCCACACCTGCTCCTTCCCTCTCTCCCAGCCTTTGTCCCTAAGAGCACTCGCCACTTTACCCTTGACCTGCACGTCTGTCTGGCAGTGTCTCTCGGGGAACCAAACCTCAGCGGTTTGGAAACAACAAATTCCAAAGGTCGTGCCTGGGCCTGGAGCTCTGCTGACACGGAAGCCATGCCCACCTGGGACCTGAGGGCGTTTCTTGTCTCGCAGGCCTGATATTGAGTGGTGTGCACCTGCACATACATGTGGTTGTTAAAACACAGAACGGCTTCCATGCTGGTTGTTAAAACACAGAACGGCTTCCATGCTGGCTGAACAGCCCCGACCTTGAGCCTCCAGGTGTCCCCCAGAGGCCACCCAGTCCCTTCCCCCAGGATCCAAGCAGGGCACGACAGAGAGCTTCTGGAACGTCACTCGATGCCGTGGCCAACCCCATTCTGATGGGTCCGCACCATTCGGGGCTGCTTGTTAAGCATGACTAAAGTCACGCACCGTCGTCTGCCAGGACTGCCACAGCAAAACGCCACAGTCTGGCAGCCTTCACAGCAGACATTTATCTCCCCAGCCCTGGGGGCCCCAAGTCCAAGCCCAAGTTGTTGTTGGGGCTGGTTCCTTCGGGGGCTGCGAGGGAGCCTCTGCCCAGTCCCTGCAGCCTCTGCCCAGTCCCTGCAGCCTCTAGGGCTCCCCCGCAGCCTCTGCCCAGTCCCTGCAGCCTCTGTCCAGTCCCTGCAGCCTCTGCCCAGTCCCTGCAGCCTCTGTCCAGTCCCTCCAGCCTCTGTCCAGTCCCTGCAGCCTCTGCCCAGTCCCTGCAGCCTCTGTCCAGTCCCTGCAGCCTCTGTCCAGTCCCTCCAGCCTCTAGGGCCCCCCCGCAGCCTTGTGCTTCTTGGCTCATGGAGCATCACTCTAATCTCTGCCTTCACCTTCACACGGCGTCCTTCCTGTGTGTGCGTCTGCATCCAAATTTCCCTGTTCCTAAGGTCACCGGTCAGATCTGAGCAGGATCCTAATGGCTATAGCTTAGTTACATCTGCAGTGACCTTATTTCCAAATAAGGTCACATATGAGGCACTGAAGGTCAGGACTGCAACTTGCTTGTCTTCCTATCATGGAATCAGACCAGCAGGTGCGTCACATTCTGCCAGAGGGAGAGCGGGCAGACGCCCAAAGGGCTTGAAGCTCCGGGAAGAACTGCAGTTGCAGCTGCTTGGACAGGCGTGGGCGCTCAAACCCTCCCATGACAACCCTGGTTGGGGGCTCCATCCATAGCCCCTGATGGAGTGGGGTAAGGCCCTTCCTTCTGACCTACAGGACCTTGGAACCCTGGGCCACTGCAGAGGGACTCAGGGTCTGACCAGCAGCCTTTGACATGGCCAAGAGTGAAAGTGATGGGGACCCACGAGCCATCAGAGCTCTGTCTCCAGAGCCTGCACAGGGAGTGTAGGACAAGAAGCAAAGGAATCAGGAGCACGTCAAGGCAGACACCAGATTTGGAAGAACACCCCAGGGGAGGTGCTCCCAGGCGGGTGGGGCAGAGGGCAGTCTCCTCCTAGGCTTCCCTGGGTCCCGGCCCGGCCCAGCTGGGCGTCCCACCGTCTTTGGTGTGGTGTGCTCTCTGCCCGGGGCCCTGTGATGGGCGTCTTGCTTCTCTAAACCGCGAGGCCCTCACAGAATCCCCCAGCACGTCTGAAGCACCTGGAGGAGAAAAGATTTATTTCCTCATTTGTCGCCAGATTCATGGTTGAGGCTCTCATAACAAAAGACAGATTAACAAGAGAAAAGCAGACACATGTATTCAATATCAGTTTCATGTAGTATAGGAGCCTTCAGAAATGAGGACCCAGCACTTTGGGAGGCCAAGGCGAGTGGATCATTTGAAGTCGGGTGTTCCGAGACCAACCTGGCCAACATAGTGAGATCCCCATCTCTACTAAAAATACAAAATCAGCCAGGCATGGTGGCAGGCACCTGTAGTCCCAGCTACTGGGGAGGCTGAGGCAGGAGACTCTCTTGAATCCGGGAGGTGGAGGTTGCAGTGAGCCGAGATGCCTGGGTGACAGAAAAAAAAAAAAAAGAAAAGAAAAGAAGGCCGGGCGCGGTGGCTCACGCCTGTAATCCCAGCACTTTGGGAGGCCGAGGCGGGCGGATCACAAGGTCAGGAGATCGAGACCACGGTGAAACCCCGTCTCTACTAAAAATACAAAAAATTAGCCGGGCGCGGTGGCGGGCGCCTGTAGTCCCAGCTACTCAGGAGGCTGAGGCCGGAGAATGGCGTAAACCCAGGAGGCGGAGCTTGCAGTGAGCCGAGATCGCGCCACTGCACTCCAGCCTGGGCGACAAAGCGAGACTCCGTCTCAAAAAAAAAAAAAAGAAAAAAAGAATAGAAAAGAAAAGAAAAGAAAAAAGAAATGAGGACCCAAAGGAAGAGGGAAACCCGTGTATTTTAATGTGAAGTTTGATGGAGAGTCATGCAGAAGTGTGACTGGATTGGACAAAGTGGGCGTACTCGTCCGTTCTCGCACTGGTATAAAGAATACTTGAGACTGGGTAATTCATAAAGAAAGGAGGTTTAATTGGCTTGCCGTTCCCCAGGCTGTACAGAAAGCATGGTGCTGGCATCCACATGGCTTCTGGGGGCGGGCTCAGGAAACTTACAATCATGGCGGAAGGCAAAGGAAGAGCTGGCACTTCACATGGCCGGAGCAGGAGGAAGCCAGAGGAAGAGAGGGGAGGTGCCATATGCTTTTAAACAAGCAGGTCTCATGAGAACTCACTATCATAAGAACAGCACCGGGGGGAAATCCACCCCCAGGATCCAATACCCTCCCAGCAGGCCCCACCTCCAGCATTGGGGATTACAATTCCACATGAGATTTGGCAGGTACACAGATCCAAACCATATCAGGGTGTGGCCTGAGGGTGATAAACTGGGGGGACTTGGCAAGTCCTGCGGTCCTAGTCCATCATGTTCTGTTAGAACAGAAAACCACAGACTGGGTAACTTCTTGGCTCCTCGTCCTAGAGGCTGGGAGGTCCAAGATTGAGAGGCTGCCTCTGGCAGGGGCCTTTGTACTGCCTCATCCCACCACAGAAGGGCAGAGAGGGAGAGAGAACAGCCAGAAAGAAGGGAGCCAAACTCCTCCTTCTGTCAGAGCCTGCTCCCATAACAATGTTAGTACATTATGGGCAGAGAGATGGGGGACACATTCAGACCACAGCAGCCCCCTCAACCTCCACATACTGCACATTGAGGGGAGGGCCGGGGCACTGGAAGGAAACATCAGAGCCTGGAGAAGACCACCAGGCTCACCAGGGCTATGCCCTCACCCGGCACCCAGCACCAAGGGGCTCATGGGAAACAAGATGGGTCTCTCGGTGCATGAGTGTGGGGAACACACAGTCCACAGTGCATCCTGGGCTCATGATCTGAACCCCGGTCCTGGGCAGCCCTGGGGAGAGGCTCCAGGCTGAGATCAGCCACATCTGGGGGAGTAGACAGTGTCCCCAGTCTCGCCTTGTCCCATGGACTCTGACAGGGGTTGAAGAAGCAAGGAGGCTCCAAGGACCAGGGAGGGGGAGTCTGGCCGGCGATCTAGGAGCATCAAGGCGCCTGCTCCCTCTTGGCATGGCCCAGTCCTGTAGGTGGTCAGTTATGCAATGCCACTGCCTTCCTACCCACAAGGAGGGTGGGTGGACTCAGCGGTCAGGCCCAGGCTTCCTTCTTGGCTCAGGCGAGGAACACAGGGGGCTTTGGGCTTTGCTTATTCAATTAACAAATGAACTCCTGGTCTGTGCCAGGCCCCCATTTAAATGGTCCCTGGGATACAGCAGGGTACAGAATGGGCCCCAACCCTGGCCCCATGGCTGACCTTCTGGAGAGCCTGAGGAGTGAGGGGTGCCCTCCAGGCACAGCAGATGGGGCAGGCTCTGCATTCGGGGCACCAGCCGCTTTCCCATCACCCACCCACTCCACCCGAGCCCTTCTGGGTCAGCTGGGCTCCTGGCTCTGCCTGCCTGGAGTGCAAGACGCCAAGTTCCTTCCTGGACAGTGAGAGAACCACGCCAAAAAGAAATGAAAGGAAGGCAGACGGCGAGATGAGGGAGAGGGTGGGCACCCAGCCAGGGACTGCAGAGACGAGGAGGAGACACAGAGACCCACTGTCCCCAGCCACTGCCAGTGAGGCTGGCCCAGGGCCAGGAGCTCGGTGTCCCTGGCATGCATGTGGCCCCCCGCGCTCCCATGGCCAACAGGAGTGGGGCGGCCACCTCGTCTGCCACAAGCCCCTCCCACCTCCCATTCACTGGTCTCATTTTTAAGTTTTTCTCTCCCAGTTATTCAGGATTGATTTGGAGAGCAGAGCAATAACTGCACGTGGTTCTTCACTTTCCTTCACATAAGAACCAAACCATCATCCACCCCAAGCCTCTCTCTCCAGCCTGCCCCCGAAGTGAGCACGATCTCCCTCCTCTTCCACGGCTGTGCTGTTCCCAGGGGAGGCCCAGGCTTGGCCATCCGTTCATTCTTGGAGTCCTCAAGAGATTGTGAGCTCTGCAGTGGGGAGCAGCCGCTGTCAAAGACCCCGGAACTTCCTCCTTGCTGCGTCCACCAACCCCCACTGCCCGCTGGGCACTTCCAAGCTGAAGCAAGCTTGCTCGCTGAAAAAATCTTACCTTTGACCCAACTTCCCACTCCCAAGATACCCAATCTGGCCTCCCCTCTGGATACCCCTGTGGGTTTCCCTTTGCTGATGGGGTCCCCTCTCGAGCTGTGGTTCCCCTCTGCTGATGGGGTCGCCTCTCCAGGCGGGCTCCCCTCTGCTGATGGGGTCCCCTCTCCAGGTGGGGATCCCCTCTGCTGAGGGGGTCCCCTCTCCCGCTGGGGCTCCTCTCCAGTGACAGGGTCCCCTTTCCATCTGGGCCTCCCCTCTGCTGACAGGGTTCCCTCTCCAGGTGGGACTCCCCTCTGCTGATGGGGTCCCCTCTCCAGCTGTGGCTCCCCTCCACTGATGGGGTCCCCTCTCCAGCTGTGGCTACCCTCCGCTGATGGGGTCCCCTCTCCAGGGGGGCTCCCCTCTGCCGACGGGGTTCTCTGATGGGATCTCTACTCCAGGGGGGCTCCCTCCACCGATGAGCTCCCCTCACTGGGCTAGGTGACCTCCCTGCCCTATCTGTGTCTGCAGGTTGAGGCCAGGCAGGGCTGCCCAGTATCCGACAAGCTCCCCTTTCTTTCTTGGGCACTGCCCACTTATTCAGGTCTCAGCCAGGCAGCCCCTCCAGGGGGAACCTTCAGAGTCCCCTTCAGCAACACAGCTTCCTCTCTATGGCCCAGCTCATGCTGAAGTAAACAAGGCAATGTCATTAACAGCTGGTATCAGCTTGTACGGGGAACCAATGGCCCCAGAAGCCTCTGCGGAGGCCCAGGCTGTGAGGGTCAGGGGTCAGGAAGAGCCCTCAGGGGTCCCTCCTCACAGGGGATTGTGACAACACAGTGGGGCACAGAGGGGTCAGGGCTGGGTCCAGGACAAGGTGACCCTGGCCAAAAAAGGCCGGGCCTGGTGGGCACCAGCATGGAGGGAACACAGCCGATTGGAAAAGCAAGACTGGGTCCTCTTCTGTGCTTCCAGCCCCTTTAAACCTCATGCAGCTTGTAGGAAGGGGATCAGAGGCCTGTGGGCTTCCCACAGCTATGCTGCACCTGGGGACATGAAGCCCAGGGTAGCTCAGCCAGCTCTGGTCACGGCCGACAGACCCTCCCACCAGCCTCACCCACCCTTCCTCAGGGAACAGGGTCCTAACAAGCTGCTTCCTTATCCCTATGTTGAACAAAAACTCATGGGTTCAGACAAGAGTGAAGGTGACTCCGCCACCACCCATCCCACCTCCAGCAGGCAGCCGCCCCCAAAATTATTGATTTATTAAATCAATGTCAGGTGCCAGCCAGCCCCACCTGTCCCCAACCTGCAGGCACCGACAGGGGTCACTCAGTACAGGGAGAGGAGCCCATCAGTGAAGGGGGGCCCCCCTGGAGAGGGGACCCCATCAGCAGAGGGAAGCTCCAGCTGGAAACAGTAAATAGGCAGACTATTCACTGTCTTCCCCCTCAAGCCAGTCCCACAGAGTCACAGAGTCCAATGGCTACCAGACCTCCTGGGCCCACCCAGGAGGCCCCAACCCCACTCCAGCCAGCAGGACCATCTAGCCATGTCCCCTGGGCAAGGCCTCCCCCTGCTCAGCTCAGCCTGGATTTCCGGATTCCACTGCCTGCCAGGGATCCTGAGGAGGAGATAGTATCAGAGCTTCACCAGCCCTTCTCATACCCAGGAGTCCTCGTGATGATAACAGTGTGTGCACCAGGCTGTGCAGGTACTGGCCAGGATCCTCTGAGGGGACGAAATCTCCACAGTAGAGCACCTCTCTGATGTCCATCCTGGGCTTCCGTGGCCCTGCCTGGCCACTGCCTGCTGCTCTTGGTCCAGATCATGGACCCTCAGAGGCCAACCAGGCCTCAGCCTGTGCCTACAGCATCCCCTCTATCCACTGGGCTCCTGAATTGCTCCTTCCACCTGTCTCCCACCCAGAGCAGAACGAAGGGGAGGCCCCCAGAGCCCGGCAGCTCCCGGAGAGACTCCCGTCCCCACCCCACACGCCATCACCACAAACTGCCGGAGAGTTTAGCGGATCCCATGACTTGGGGTCTCCAAAGAGACCCCCGGGACATCTCATCAAGACTCCCCTGGGCACCACACGCTCAGGCTTCCCACCCCTGGCCTACCCCACGGGGTGTGCCCAGTCCCGCATCTCACCCCAAATCCACGCATGCATGAGCCTGAAAGCACCACACACCCTCTGGTGCTCAGCCCTCCCCTCCTCCTTGGGGTCCCCCCACACCCTCTGGTGCTCAGTCCTCCCTTCCTCCTTGGGGTCCCCCCACACCCTCTGGTGCTCAGTCCTCCCTTCCTCCCTGGGGTCCCCCCACACCCTCTGGTGCTCAGTCCTCCTTTCCTCCCTGGGGTCCCCTCCCCTCCCTGCCCCCAAGCCTTGCCTTCCCTTGCAAACCTCACAAGAGGATTGTTTACTCTCCTGAAAGCAGAGAGGGCCCTTTTCTTGGAACCTCTCGGCCATCTCTGCCTCCAGTCCCAGCTGTTGTCAGCCCTGGCCTGGCCCCAGCAGGAAGTGATCACTGCTCTCCCTGCTTCCCGTCCGGCCCCAAGGTCTGTTCTTGCCCTTCGGCCAGAGAGGTTTAAAAGCACAACTCAGGCCCCGCGTGCCCTGCCCCCCAGGGCTCCACACCTCTGAGCACCTGCGCAGTAACACGGAGGCTCCCAGCCCCGCCTCGCCCCACGGTCCCTTTCAACACTATTTGGCCTTGGGCCTTTGCTATTCCCGGGGCCTGGAAGGGCCCCCTCATCCCCCAAGTGTCAGACAAAGGCCTCAGAACAGTGTCCCTGCCCGGCGTGCTTGGTCTTGACTGCTAGGCCCCAAATCATTCCTTTTCCCATTGCCGCTTGGTTTCTCTGCAGCTCGGGTCACTACCCCAAATTCCTGAATTGAGTGACGTGTCTACCTATTTAATGTTTTCCCCGTCTAGACTGGGAGCCCTACAAAGGCAGGGCCCCCTGGGCAAGAACAGTGACGGCCAGGAGCCCCTGCAGAAGATAGCTATACGTGTGCCCCAGGCCCCAGATGGCACTCAGCCCTGCCTGTCAATGCTGGACATAGGGCAGTTTTTTTTGTGTGTGTGTGTGTTTTGTTTTTTTTTTTTTTTTTTTTTTTTTTGAGACGGAGTCTCGCTCAGTCACCCAGGCTGGAGTGCAGTGGTGCGATCTGGGACTGAAAGCTCCGCCTCCCGGGTTCACGCCATTCTCCTGCCTCAGCCTCCTGAGTAGCTGGGACTACAGGCACCACCACCACGCCTGGCTAATTTTTTGCATTTTTAGTAGAGATGGGGTTTCACCGTGTCAGCCAGGATGGTCTCGATCTCCTGACCTCGTGATCCGCCCGCCTCGGCCTCCCAAAGTGCTGGGGTTACAGGTGTGAGTCACCGCGCCCGGCCAATAGGGCAGTTTTTATCCCGGCTTTCTACACAAGGAGGAAAGACTAACCATACCGGCGGGCAGCGGCCAGATCACATATGTCAATAGAACTCTGACCCCTGAGAAGCCTGGAAGCCAAACCACACCTCTGTAGCAATCAGCCCAGAGGCTCAGGCCACGGCTAATGGCTGCCAGGTTCCCTATTTTTGCCCCCAACTCAAGACCAACTGGAGGAAGGCAAATATGCCCCTGATGAAGGGTGGCTGCCTCCAGCTTCCCCAGCCCACAGCCTCAGCCTCCCCAGCCTGCTGCCTCTAGCAGCACACATCTGAAGCCTTCTCTCTTGGTTGGTTTTGTTGGTATTTTGGAAAGTTTTTCTTTTTTTTTTTGAGACAGAGTCTCGCTCAGTCGCCCAGGCTGGAGTGCAGTGGTGCAATCTCGGCTTACTGCAAGCTCCGCCTCCCGGGTTCACGCCATTCTCCTGCCTCAGCCTCCCGAATAGCTGGGACTACAGGCGCCTGCCAACACGCTAAATTTTTTTTGTATTTTTAGTAGACACGGGGTTTCACTGTGTTAGCCAGGATGGTCTCCATCTCCCGACCTCATGATCCGCCTGTCTCGGCTTCCCAGCGTGCTGGGATTATAGGTGTGAGCCACTACGCCCGGCCTTTGGAAGGTCTTTTATACCTTTAATAAGATAAAATTCATATAGCATAAAACTTAGCAATTTAAACTGTAGACTTAGTGTGGTGTGACTTTAGAGTAGTCACAGAATCGTGCAACCATCACCACTGCCTAATTTTAGAACATTTTCAACATCCCAAAGACAGACCCCCATAGATACCTGTTAGCACCCACTCCCCATCGTGTCCGCAAAGCCCCAGGCAGCCACTTAGCAATCTACTTTCCATCTCTATTAATTTGCCCATTCTAACCACTTGAAAAAAAATGGAATCACAACAGTCTTTTGGGTCTGGCTTCTTTCCTTCAGCATCATATCCTCAAAGTTCATCCATGTTGTAGCTTGTATCAGTACTTTGTTTATTTTTATGGCTGAATAATATTCCACTGTATGGGTAGATCAATATTTTGTTTATTTATTTATTCGTTGATGAATATTTGAATTGTTCCCACTTTTTAGCTATTAAAACTAGTGCTGGCTGCGTGCAGTGGCTCATGCCTGTAATCCTAGCACTTTGGGAAGATGAGGCAGGTGGATCACTTGAGGCCAAGAGTTTGAGATCAGCCTGGCCAACATGGTGAAACCCCCTGTCTCTACTAAAAACACAAAAATTAGCCAGGCATGGTGGGGCATGCCTGTAATCTCAGCTACTTAGGAGGCTGAGGCAGAAGAATCTCTTGAATCCGGGGGGCGGAGGTTGCAGTGCACCACTGCACTCCAGCCTGGGCAACAGAGCAAGACTCTGTCTCAAAAAACAAAACAAGGCCGGGCGCGGTGGCTCAAGCCTGTAATCCCAGCACTTTGGGAGGCCGAGACGGGCGGATCACGAGGTCGGGAGATTGAGACCATCCTAGCTAACACGGTGAAACCCCGTCTCTACTAAAAAGTACAAAAAACTAGCTGGGCGAGGTGGCGGGCGCCTGTAGTCCCAGCTACTCGGGAGGCTGAGGCAGGAGAATGGCGTGAACCCGGGAGGCGGAGCTTGCAGTGAGCTGAGATCCGGCCACTGCACTCCAGCCTGGGCGACAGAGTGAGACTCCATCTCAAAAAAAAAAAAAAAAAAAAAAAAAACAACAAAACAAACCACTACTGCTATGAACGTATATGTGCATATTGTTATACAGACATATGCTTTCATTTCTCTTGGATACACACACACACACACACACACACATGTCTAGGAGTGCAATTGCTGGTTTTTATGGCAACTCTGTGTTTAGCACTTTGAGAAACGGCCAGTGTGTTTTCCAAAGTGGCTGCACTATTTTGCATTCCCACCAGCAATGAAGGAGGGTTCTAACTTCTCCACACCTCTGCCAACACTTGTTATTGTCTGTCTCTTTTATTTATAGCCGTGGTATCTCGCTGTGTTTTGATTTGCATTTCCCTGATGACTAATAATGGGGACATCTTTTCATGAACTTATCGGTCATGAGTACGTCTTCTTTGGAGCAAGGTCTATTGTAATCCTTTATCCATCATTAAAGGTAGGTGGTTTGTCTTTTTGTTGGTAAGTTATAAGAGTTCTTTACATGTTTAGATACTACTCCCTTATCAAATAGATGATTCACAAAGGTTTTCTCCCATTTCGTGGGTTGCCTTTCCACTTCCTTGATGGTGTCCTTTGATGCACAAAAGTTTTTAGCTTTGGCCAAGTCTAATTTCTCTATTTTTTCTTTTGTTGCCTGTGCTTTTGGTAGTGCATATTAAAAACCATTGTTTAACACAAGTTCACCAAGATTTATTCCTATGTCCTTTCCTAAGGATTTTATTTTTTATTTTCTTTTTCCTTTTTTTTTTTTTTTTTTTGAGATAAAGTCTCTGTCGCTGAAGCTGGAGTGCAGTGGTGCAATCTCGGCTCACTGCAACCTCTGCCTCCTGGGTTCAAGTGATTCTTCTGCCTCAGCCTCCCGAGTAGCTGCGATTACAGGCACCCGCCACCACCACGCCCAGTTAATTGTGTTTTTAGTAGACACGGGGTTTCACCATGTTGGCCAGGCTGGACTCAAACTCCTGATCTCAGGTGATCCGCTCGCCTCGGCCTCCCAAAGTGCTGGGATCACAGGTGTGAGCCACTGCGCCTGGCCTTCCTGAGGATTTTATAATTTTAGTGCTTACATTTAGGTCTATGATCCATTTTGAGTTAATTTTTGTGCACAGCATGAGGTCGGGGTCCAACTTCATTCTTTTGCACATGGATATCCAGTTGTCCCAGCACCATTTTCTGAAAAGACTATTTCTTCCCCCATTGAATTGTCTTGGCACCCTTGTCAAAAATCAACTGATGGCTGGTCTGAAGGCAGTGAGTTATCGCAATTGATTGTTCACAGTCACCTACAGATGGAACACCTCGTTCTACTCTTTCCCCCCTTCTCACTGCTGCACTTGAATTGTCTTTAAAAAAATCAGTTGACCATAAATGCAAGGATTTGTTTCTGGAGTCTCAACTTTACTGCATTGATCTGTATGCCTATCCTTATGCTAGTACCACACTGTCTTGATTACTGTAGCTTTGCAGTAAATTTGAATCAGGAAATGTGAGCCCTCCAATTTTGCTCTTCTCTTTCTAGATTGTTTTGGCTCTTCTAAAATACAAATACAAAACGCTTGTATTTCCTTATGAATTTCCTTATGAATTGGAGGACCAGCTTGTAAAAAGACAGGTGGGATTTTGATAGAGATTGTGAAGCTATAGATGAATTCGGGAGTTTTGCCATCTTAACAATATTATGTCTCCTGATCCATGACTGCAGGATATCTTTCCATTTAATTCAATATTCTTTGATTTCTTTCAAAAATATTTTGTATTTTTCAGTACACAAGTTTTACACTTCTTTTGCTAAAATTATTTCTAGGTATGTTCTTTTTGCCGATATTATAAATATTGTCTTCTTAATTTCGTTTTTGGATTGTTCATTGCTAGGGTATAGAAATAAAATTGATTTTTGTATATTGATCTTGTATCCTGCCACATTGCTATGCATGTTTATTAGTTTTAAAGTTTTTAGTGGATTTTCTATATATGATGTCATATAACCAGCAAATAGAAAGTTTTATGTCTTAGTCCCTTTGAGCTGCCACAACAGACTGCCATAAACCGAGTGACTTATAAACAACACAAATGTATTTCCCACAGTTCTGGAGACTGGGAAGTCCAAGATCAAGGCACCAGTAGGTTTGGTGTCTGGTCGGGGCCTACTTCTGGGTTCGCAGATAGCTGTCTTCTCACTGTGTCCGCCATAGTGAAAGGAAGGGGCCCAGGGTCTTTCTAAGGCTTCGTTTATAAGGACACTAATCCAATTTAGGAAGGCTCTGAACTCATAACCTAATCTCCCAAAGGCTTCACTTCCAAATGCCATCACCTGGGGAGTAAGAATTTCAACACTGGGGTGGGGCACAGATATTCAACATAGCATTTTACTTCTTCCTTTCTAATATGGGTGCCCTTAACATCTTTTTCTTACCTAATTGCCCTGCCAGAGCCTTCCGGACAGTGTTGAATGGTAGTGGGGAGTGTTCACCCCACGTTACTCCTGATCGCAGGGGAAGAGCTACCCGGCTTTCACCACTGAACACCACATTAGCTGGGGTATTTTTGTCAGTGCTCTTTATCAGGTGGAGGCAGGTCCTTTCCATTTCTAGTGAGTTCAATGCTTCTTTATGAGGGAAGAGTGTGAGCTTTTGTTTGGGTGCTTCCCCTGCGTCTGTTGAGATGATCGTATGGTTTCAGTCCCTTATTCTATTGATATGGCGTATTTATTACCTTGGTTGCTTTTTGGGTGTTGATAATATCCAAACACTTCTGCCACCCCTTTTAATAGAAAGTTGTACAACTCCCCAACCTGCCTGTGCGTGTCTGCCCAACACGAGTGCCAGTGGCCGACTCCCTGCTAGAGTGAGCACTGCACAAATAGCCTCTGCTTGTCCTCATTTGAGTGATCTTCACGTATTCCACGAGAAATCAAGGCACAGGGGTCTCATGAATGGCTCCGCCAACCGAAGGTGTACTCCACTGGGGCTGTGAGTCACCTCACACCAGGGGGAAAGGTCTCTGTTAAACATGGCTTCAAGGAGCCAGGGACCTGGTGCCTCCCACAGGCCAGGCCCTGCCCCCCAAGTGCAATGGGAATATATGCACATGTTACCTGTCCCAAAATGCTGGGAGATGGTACTTCTGCAGATGGGGAATCTGAGCGACCAGCCTGAAGTCACAGGGACAGGAAGACTCCTACACAAGCCCAGCCGGGCTACAAACGCCTGCCCTTCCTCAACATGCCGCCGGCTGTGCCCACATTGCTCCAGCAGCTCCACCTTCCCCAGGCATAAGCCTTCTCAGGGGCAAGCCTGGGCAGGGCAGGCCCAGGGAGTGGTGCGCCCATCCCAGGCCGGGCTGCTGGGCAAGCCCCTCCTCTTTCTCTCCCTCATCCTCTGACAGAGTCCACCTGGATATTTGTCCTGGAGCCAGGATGGAAGCTCCACCAGGCCCAGCCCACAACAGGAACCCTTTCAGATGCACTCCTGGGTGCCTACTGTCCCAGTATCACACAGACACAAGCCATGTCAGCCATGGGATCCCCAAGGTCCCCATGAGGTCACACCAGTGGGTCGCTGGGAAGGGCACTTCAGATGTGGTGCTCCCACAACCCAGGCCCTGCGAAGTGGTCCTCCTACCTCCTCGTAGCCAGTCCTCCCTGCGAGCCTGCAAGTGCCTGTGAACGTGAGTTCCACTCTGGAGCTGAGACAGGCTGCTGCCCCTGCAATCAGAAGCCAGGCCCATGAAGCCCTCCATCACCTCACTGCAGTCAGAATAAAATGCAGCCCTCCTCTGGCCTCCAGGTCCCAAGGCCAGCCCCCCTGCCTCCTAGGCTTGCACCTGCCCCTGACCTGTGTCAAGCCTCTTTCCCCTGGCTCTGTCCGCTCTGAGGCCCTTGCTTTGCTTGTGTTCCTCCAGCCTCACCGGTCTGCCTGGAGTGCTCCTCCCCGGCTCCGCCTGGCTGACTCCTTCTCAGGCATCAGGGCCTGGATCCATCATGGCTCTTCCAAGCCTCTGCACTTGGAGTGCCCCAGCCCCGTGGTTGAGAAGTGCCCCAACCCCGTGACCCTCTAGCAAGCATCCTAGGAATTCCCTCCCTCCCCAGCACTGATATGACCATCGTGCTGTGACACCTGTCATCTCCGCCAGAGCGGCAGGTCCTCAAGGAGAGGGGTCTGCTGCCTGGCTCCCACACCCAGGGCCTGGAACAGTGCCTGGCACACAGCAGGCACCCACTAAATATTTGATGCATGGCTGAAGAGGACAGGCATGCTGGCTGCTGGCCGGGCATGGCCTGCTTCTGAGGCTGGTGGTCAAGGACACAGTGTGCACGGATCTGCCCCTCCTCCCACTTCCTGAAAGTGGAGTCAATGTCTCCCTCCACCCAACTGCCCCTGCTGAGGACACAGCCCACACCTTTAGCGGGAAATGTCCCCATCACTGGGGACAGCAGGGAGCTGATGGGAGAGCAGGTGTCCAGGACATCCAGAGAAATGTTTCCTCACACTGGAACCCTTGTCTATTCCCTTCTAAACAAAAAGAATCCTCAAAGACTCTCAAGTGACCATATAGTGTCTTTTCTTATAATGTCACTTTGACAGGCACAAAATGTAAAACCAGGCATAAATTCGTGCTTGTAGTTCTTATGCAGGCATGAAGCCAAAACCAGTTTACAAACTAACCACCCAGAAAACTGGTAGAGCACAGATGATTACAATAGAGCTGTTCTGTCCAATGTGAGCGCTACTGGCCACCCAGGGCCATGTGAATTTTTTTTTTTTTTTTTTTTTTTTTTTTGAGACGGAGTCTGGCTCTGTCGCCCAGGCTGGAGTGCAGTGGTGCGATCTCGGCTCACTGCAAGCTCCGCCTCCCGGGTTCACGCCATTCTCCTGCCTCAGCCTCCCGAGTAGCTGGGACTACAGGCGCCCACAACTGCGCCCGGCTAATTTTTTTGTATTTTTAGTAGAGACGGGGTTTCACCGTGGTCTCGATCTCCTGACCTTGTGATCCGCCCGCCTCGGCCTCCCAAAGTGCTGGGATTACAGGCGTGAGCCACCGCGCCCGGCCGTGAATTTAAATTACAATGAAACGCAATGAAAAATTCGGTTCCTTGTGGCCACATTTCCAGTACCCAGTAGTCATTTGTGCCAGGGGTTATCCAGCTACAGAACATTCCCATCATTGCAGAAGGTTCTATCAGTTAGCACTGGATTGGACGACATTTGCTAAGACGAGCTAGCTAGAGCACGGTTCTCCGGACCTGGTTCCACATGGTTCCCAGGTAAGCTCCCGCCCACGACGCAGCCCTGTTGTCCATCAATTTTCTTGGAGAGGACATGGGAAACCTTTGTCGGTGTGTCATCTCCTGCGAAGGCCTTCACTCCTTCCTCTGGGCAGGAAGCACCCCTCACTCTGAATCATTAGCCCAAAGCAGTAAGTGCAGCGGGCCTGGCCCCACACCTACAGGAAGAGCCACAGCGTGAGGCTGGCATCCCTGGGGCACGACACAACCAGGATGTGGATGAAATAGATGCAATATCTGGAGGTTCTCTTATAGGTGGCTCTGGCCTCCTGGACACTTCACACTGGTCTGGGAGCTGCCCTCTCAGGGCCCAGTGACCTTTTCAGATGCAGACTCCTGCAGCATGGGTCAGCAATTCTTCCCTTCCATGGGACAGGGATTGGTTGCCTGTACTTGAGGCCAACACTGACTAGGGGGCCTCATGCCTGCCCCGTTCCAGCCCCGGAGAGCAATGTGAGCAAACCCTCCTGTCTCTGCAAAGCCAACCACTGTGGCATCACCTCCTTTAGGGAGCCCTCCCAGATTGTCCAAGGTGCTCACCTCCTTTGGGGAGCCCTCCCAGATTGTCCAAGGTGCTTGAGGGAGGGAGGAATAGGTTGTTCTCCCGGCACCGGGCCTGCACTCCTGGGTAGACGCTGCATGCCCGTCCTCAGGCGCGGCCCTGCTGCCACCCCCTCGGGGGCTCGGAGCGCGACAGCAGCTTAGGGACGCCTCCCGCGCCCAGCACGGTGCACCCGGGCCCTGAGGTCCTGGCCGAAACGCGCCAAGTTGGGGGTAGGTGCAGCGCCCCCATACCCCTCCGATGCGCGCCCTGGCGACGGGAGGCGGGGCCGGAGGCGGGGCGCGAGCTGGCCGGGGCGGGGCCTACGGGGGGCGGGACCGAGGCGTCCTATAAGTGGTGCTGAGCGCGGCGCGCGCCCGGCCACAGAGCGAGCGCGCAGCGGCGGAGATAGCGGCGACCCCACCGCGCATCCGGCCAGGCCTCCGGCGCCCCGCGCCCCCCGCGCCCCTGCGCCCCCGCGCCCCGTTCTTCGCACCGAGGCCCCTAGGCCCGCCAGGCCCCCTTGCCGGCTGCCCGCCAGGCCCCGCGCCGGCCCGCCCGCCTCCCAGGACCGGCCCGCGCCCCGCAGGCCGCCCGCCGCCCGCGTCGCCATGGGAGTGGAGGGGTGTACCAAGTGCATCAAGTACCTGCTCTTCGTCTTCAATTTCGTCTTCTGGGTAAGGGCTGGGCCGGGGGCCAGGGCGGGAGGGGACGGGCACACACCCCACCTCGGGCAGGTCCCGCGGCCGCGTGCTAGGCCCCGCGGGCGCAGCGCGGGCCGCGAAGTTGTGGGGCCACCTGTGGGCTCCAGGAGCGGGGTGGGGGGTCGCCCGGGGCCGCCGCGCCCCCCAACTTTGGGGCTGAGGGCTGCGAGCCGAGTTTCGGGGCCTCTGTGCGCGGGGGCCCAGCTCTGCGGCCGGGCCGGGGCTTCTGGGGGCCGCCGGGCAGTTCCCGCTAAGTGATAGTGATGGGTGCGGTGGGCGCGGGCCGGGACCCGAGTACCCGGCCGCCCCTCAGCTGAGGAGGGGCCTGCGCGGGTCCCTGGCCGCGGATTCCGGACTGCTGCTTCGCGGGGACGAAGGGGGGGCTCGCGGGCGGGACTCCTGGCGCCCCGCCCCCATGAGCTCATCAAGGGCCGCCGCCCCTGGATGGTGGGGCGGGGGCGCACACTTTGCCCGAGGTTGGGGGCGATCGCCTCACTCTCTCCCCAGCCCAGCTAACTCGCCAGTCTGCTGTCACCACCCGGGACCTTCCCGGGGGTCGCGCCTAAAAGGATGTCACCGCTGGGATGGCCCAAAAGCTGGGGTGCGCGCACCCTGGCTGTCCTGTCTGGGGGCCGATCTCCCTCTCCTCACCCAGACACGTTCCAGCCTAGGCCTCCTCCCAGAAGGGCTCTGGAGGCCTTGCAGGAGTGGGGTCCCGCGGTTCTGAGTTGGCACAAGGAAGAGAGTGGCACCAGGGGCCTGGAGTGGATGGCAGGGTCTGGGAGTGGGGCCGCTGCTTTGGAAAGAGGGGCCCCCACGCTGGGCATCTTTGGGTGCCAACGTGGGTGGAGGAGGGTCTCCTGCTGAGAATGGCTTTCTCCTGACCGCAGTCTTTGCTGCTGGGAAGTGACTGATGGGCTTTCGCCTTTTGTTTCCATTTCCTGTCAGTGTTGGAATTGGGGAGGGGGTGGAAATCCCTTCTTGGCCTGGAAGGACTGGAGTGGGTGTCCATGATGGTGACCTCCCCGCGGCCACGCCCCTGGGCAGACACCGCAAGCCCCTCCCCGTGTCCCCCCAGGCTGTCACCCCCTTCTCGTGGAAGACTCGGCTGATGTCCCAGTGGAGCGAGTGTTTCTCAAGTTGAGGCAGGGAGGGCAAACTTTTAAAATGGCCCCGGAGCCAGTGTGTGGGACCAGAGACATCTGTTTCCCATCTGGACTGTGAGGATCCCAGTGCGGATCTGGGGCAGGGAGATTGTTTGGACGGGGAAGGACAGAGGCTGAACTGAACTCTCAGCTGGGAGAGGAGTGGGGCGGTCACATCCCACCTTCCCCAAGACCGACTGTTCTGCACAGTCTGCTTGGGACACTGGTGGGAGTCACTGTAGCCTTTGGCTCTGCCCTGGCAGTGGGGGCAGCGAGGCCATCTGGGAGGGGCTTGCCCTCCCCAGGCACAGCCCTGGCACCTCGGCCGTTGCTTAGTGGTGGCCTGCTTCAGCCCAGGCATGTGGGAGAGGCACGGGACACAGGATGTCCCTCTGCCGGCCCCTGGAGCCCCATCCCCTGATGAGGAGAGTGTGGGCCTGGGGGCGGGGGCTGAAGGGGAGTCAGGGAAGGGGACTTCTCTGGAGGTGGATTTTTGCTCTCTGGACGATGCGTCACCGCTGGGTCACCGCTGGGTGAGTCCCTCCTGCCTGCCCAGGCTGAGAGGTGTCCCTGGCAGTCCCCCGGGAGTGTCGCCACGGCGGGCCTGGAAGTTTCCCAGGCAGCTGGGGTGGAGACCTGACGCATCCCAGGGATGCTTGTTATTAAGGCTCGAGGAAATGTCTCCAAGGCCTCACCACTCCTCTCCCCAGGGCCCGCTCCCCGCAAAGCATTGAGAACTGAGTCCGTTCACAGTCACTGTGGACCCACCCATCCACTGGGGCTCTGTTGTAGCCAGGAATGCCAGGCTGGGTGAGGTGAGGTTGGTGGGCACCACCCTGGTGGACCCCCCTCCACCGTGGTGTCGCAGGGTGTGTGGCTGAGAGCACAGTGCCATGGGCTTGGGCCTCCCTCAGTGGAGTCCCCACCACACTGCCCTGGTCCTGGGCCTTGGCCTCCCCCGTCTGCAGTGGGGGCCCTCAATGAGCCTGCCTCCTGGCGTTGTTGGTGGATTCACTGACATGCCTGAGTGTTGACAGGGGGCTTGGTACAGGAAGGGCTCAGGGTGTGGGGGTTGGCCAAGGGTCCAAAGGGACCCCTGCCTCAGAGAACCCAGCCCAGGCAGGCAGGATGTGCAGTGGGGAAGGGGCTGCAGGAACCCTGCAGGGCCCAGAGGGACTCAGTGCAGTCCCGTGGGCTCAGGGGAGGCTGGTGGGGAGGAGGTTGACAATGTGTGTCTGGATGGGGCGCTTGTTAAAAGTTCCATTTTAGAGAGGAAAAAGGCCTTGCCTGTGGGAGAAGGCAGCTGGGGTAGCCTGACCTCTTTCACAGAAAGGAGCCCCCCCACACACGCACAGGCACTCACACACACGAATGTGCACACACCCTCACTCCCACCTGCACACACACTCACACTCTTGCTGTCTCACTTCCCGAGCCAAGGTGCGAGGGGGAGGTCCGGGCAGCGTGCACCTGCGCCCTGACCGCTTTGGGGGCCAATGAGAACTGGTCTCCCTGGGTGCGGGGCTGGCCCAAGCAGGGAAGATATTGCAGACACCCTGGCCAAGCAGCATGGAAATCCTGTCCCTTGGGTGGGTCTGGGAGCCTCCATCAGAGGCGGCTGGCACCTGAGACCCACTGCTGCCAGGAGCAGGGCAAGAAAGCCTGTGTCCCGGGGCAGGGGCAGGGGACTGGCCCATGGGAGCCTTGCCTTCCTCTTCTGTGAAATGGATATAAGAGTCTTCTCCTCGGGGGCTGGCCAGGGAGCCCAGGAGAGGTGTCACCGGTCCCCGCAGGGAGAAGAGCTGTGTCTCCTGCCTGGGACTGGCTGCTCCCCCAACCGAATGCAGCTGGTGGCCACCTCCCAGTGGCAGGGCAGCCAAACCCGGCCGGGAAAGAGACTGATTAGAAGCCTCACTAACGGGTATTTCTCACTTCCAGACAGCGCATGACTGTCACTTGGCAGGTCTGTTGCCGTCCTTCCGGGAGAGGGGCTGCAACCCTGGCAGGCGCTGTGGGGGAGGGGGGCTAGGACATCCTGTGCCTGGTTTCACCAAGTGGGCGTGTGGACTTTCCCTGGCTCTCCCAGGCTGTCTGACTGCACAGCTTTGGGGAAACGGTCACTGGGGCAAGCAGGCTGAGAAGAGGAAGTCTGTGGTTTGTCCCTGCTACAGACTGGCCCCAGTGAGGCTGTCCAGAAGTGCAGGGCACAGAGCGAAAGCAAGGTGCAGGGCACAGAGCGAAAGCACAGAGTGTGGGCCTACTTTCCTGGTCGCCCCTCTGGCTGGCTGTGTCTCTACCGCGTGCTGACAAGTCACCCACCCTCCCTGAGTGCACCAGGGTGCGTGCCCGAAAGCCCTCCATTCTTTCCTGGGTTTGAGGGTCCTTCTCCTACACCCGCCCCAGCGCCCAGTTCAGCTCAACTTTCAGAAATCTGGTTCACCCCCAATCCCTATCTCATAACTGCTTCCAAGCCCAGACAGGGAGACAGACCCCAAACGATCCCCTATTTCTATACCTGAAATCCCACCACGGGAAGAGCTTTGCTCATAGAGTCAGTAAGGCTTAGAGTCCAGGCACCTGTGCGAGGGAGCAGGTGGTCACCCTCATGCCGGCCGCGGATTGGAGAGGACCCTGGGGATGGGGTAGGGCTGGGAGGAGCCAGGTACCCTGCCCCTTGCTTGGGCCCCACCTCCCTGTGATCCCGGCTGGGCGCACCGTGGGTGCTGGGTGGTCTTCCACCCCTGCAGGTGTCTGACTTGTTCCCAGCACCCCTTTGGGCAAGAAGAACCAGGCTTACCCAGAAATGGGCTTCAGTGATCTCCACTTCCGAGTCGTTCCCACCTGCCTGGTAGGACGCAGTGTCACCTGGTATGCTGGGCAGCCTTCCAGGAACCTCTGGACTTACTCAGTGTTCCCCAGCCCTGCACACACATTCTTTGTGTTTCTGGGCCCAAACTAAGCCCCCCAACCTGGGCTGCAGAGCAGGTGCTGAATCATGAGAGACCCTTGAGGGTCCTCCAGGTAGGCCCCCAGTGCTGGAGGAGTCCCCTCAGGCAGGGGCCATGCCCAAGGGCATGGAAGGTCAGCTGGATCTCGCTTTCGGGGCTGTAGGCATCCTGTGCTAGCCACCAATGCCATGGCCTTAGGATGGCCAGAAGGCAGCTGCCCCCCACTCCCCACACGAGGTGTTTGAGGGCTGCGGGCTCAAGGAGGTGCGGTAGGGCTGGGGGGCCAGGGGCGCAGAGCTTGTAAGTGCCTCTCTCCCGGATGCGGGTGCCCCAGCAGGGGAGCTTGGAGAGTCCAGGTGTGAGATGCCAAATGCCAGGGGCCTGAGAGGAGGTTGCGTCCAGCTTGGCCAGAGGCTGGTGGCTCACGCCCCCACCCCGCCTTGCCCTTCTGTCTGGAGCTGTGCCCTCCCACTACGTTTGGAAAGTGATTGCTTCCCTCTTCCTCAGCCCCTTGGGCTCCCAGTTATGGAAGTGGTGCAATTCGGAGAAGGTAAAGGATGGGAGGGAGAGGGCTGAGTGATGGGGACCCCGCAGGGCGCCCTGTGCTGTGTTACATGGAGCTCCAGGATCAGGGCAGGCGGGCAGCCTGGGGTCCTCACTTCTGTTCCCAGCCAGACCAGGCCCCTCACAGCCTGCCAGGAGCATGATATCCAGTGCGGTGTAGAACTAACCTCAAAGCTCAACCCCAGGTAACAGCGTAGGTAAAACACATGACAGGGCATGAGGCTCACCCCAGGACAGGTGAAGGATCCAGGCTGATGGGGGCCCAGAACAGTCCTGATCCTGGACCTCCTTTCTGAGTGGGACCCCAGGGGTTTCCGAGGGGCCACGGTTTGGGAAGCACAGACTCCAGCCCCCACCCCATCCTGGGCCCCTGGGAGCTCACCCTCTCACACAGTAGATGGGGCAGCCGCAGGCCACTGCTCCACCCCCCGGGACTCGGCCTGACCTTGGGGCTGCATGGAACAGTCTTTCCTTCTGTCCCCGAGAAGATGAAGGCAGCTCAAAGGAAGTAGTCCCCACTCTGCGCTGGGCAGGCTCCGAGCCTGGAGCCACCCACACCGCCCCAGGCTTGCCTGGTGATTATCAGGCCCACTGGGCAGTAAGGAAGCCACGGTTCCAGAGTGGTGGCTTGTGAGGAGCCCCAGCTGAGTGGGGTGCCTCTGGGGCGGGTGGCCACACCCAGGCGGGAGCAGGTACTGGCTCTTGACCAGGCTGTGTTGGGCAGCATCTCAGGTGCAGCTGGAGCCCCTGAGCTGCCCTGGGCCCCTCTACCTGCTCTCTGGTCCTCTGCCTGAGGCCACCCATCTCCCGCCTCCCGTCACCCTCCCTCGGGAGCACTGGCCCACCCAGACCTTTTTCTTTGAAGCACATGGCCCTGGGGTTGCCAGCCACCCCACAGCCCCTTGCCTGGCTCTTCCCCAGTGGGTCACTGGGACTGTGTTGACACACCCTTCCTACAGGGGCCAATGGGGTAGAGGAGCTTCCCAGAGCAGGGATAGGCTTAGAGTGGAGCAAGGGACTTCCTGGCTTCCCTGCCTTGGGAACAGCTGGCCCTGGAAGGGGCTTGGTCCTCGGGGCACCGGTGCCCACCACCCCCAATGCCTGGGAGACACCAGCATCCTCTGAGCCTGTGCCCATCCTCCTGGTCCTGAGGGAAATGACTCCTCACATCCCCCCAGCAGGCGGGGCCCGAAGGCCAGCATCCTCGCCTGACACCTATTTTTAGATGCTGAGACAGGCGGCTTCCTCGGGGCCAGGGGCCAGGGGCCCTGTGAGTGGAGCTTCCGCTTCCTGGCCTAGGAGAGGATTCCTGCTCCTCTTCCCTCCATGCTGCCTTCCCGGCCCTGGAGGCCACAATGGGGTCGGAGGGGCAGCTGCTCACCACCTAGGAGGGCCTGAGAGGGCCCCACATCACCCAGGGAGGAGTCTGGCCCTGTCCCCAACCTCCACACCCAGGCCTGGCACTGCCCCTTCTTGGTGGGCGGAGAGTGAGGGGTTGGCCTGCGGGGACCCAGGCTGGAGGGGCCGTTCACCTCTGGCCCCCAGCGTCCCTTCCTGGAAGCACCTTGGCGAACTGCTCCCCTCCTTCACCCAGTATCTCCAAGGAGACTTCTTCCCTTCCTTCCTACCTCAGGGCCTCACTGTCCTCCTGGAGAAGGTGTCTCAGGCCCCGGCACCTCCCAGTGGCTGAACCAAATGGGCCTTTCCTGGTGTGTTTCCTGCTTGTGCAGTCCCTGGGGTGGGTGAGCAGGCACAGAGCCCGCAGTATGGCCCTGCCTGGTGACCCCTCTCCCCAGGAGCATCAAGGGAGGGCCTGGGCTAGAGACACACAGATGCCTGGCCTCTGTGTAAAGGTGGGTGAGCTGATGTACCATCGTCCTCGTCCCCCACTGGGGTGCCTGGGCAGCACTTGGGGTGACCACTTGGCCCGTCTGGGTGGGAGTAAGGTATGGGTGCAGCGACCAGATCCCTGCCCCTTCCTACAGCTGTGGGGGTGTGTGTGCTGGCGTGGAGAGCTCCCACCTGAAGTTCTGACTCCCGGCTGTCTGGGGCCTGCGGGGGCAGCGGGCAGCTGGCATGGGTAGGGGAGCTGCCCTCGGCCTGCCTGGGCAGCGCCTGCTGCCTTTTGCTCCCTTTCAGCTGCTTCTTGGAAACAGCGGACAGGCTGGGCAGGAACCCAGTGTGCTTGGCAGCCCCCCCTTTTGAAGTCGATTCTGTTATTTATTAATTCCCAGGAAGGAGAAAGAAACAATCCTTCATAGAGTTACAAACACTGCTTTCAGTAGCCTTGCAAGGAGCCCTCCAGGAACCCCACAGGTTACCTGGGCTCCATCCTGAGGGCCACCCTCCATCCCCAACCCCCAGCAGCGCATCTTGTGGGGTGGGGTGTCTCGGGAGGTGGGGCGCCTTGGGAGGTGGGGCGTCTGGGGAGGTGGGGCGTCTCGGGAGGTGGAGTGTCGTCGGAGGTGGAGTGTCTCGGGAGGTGGGGCATCTGGGGAGGTGGAGTGTCTTGGGAAGTGGGACATCTCGGGAGGTGGGGCATCTGGGGAGGTGGGGCGCCTCGGGAGGTGGGGCATCTGGGGAGGTGGAGTGTCTTGGGAGGTGGGGCGCCTCGGGAGGTGGGGCGTCTGGGGAGGTGGGGCGTCTCGGGAGGTGGAGTGTCTTCGGAGGTGGGGCATCTGGGGAGGTGGAGTGTCTTGGGAGGTGGGGCATCTGGGGAGGTGGAGTGTCTCGGGAGGTGGGACATCTCGGGAGGTGGGGCATCTGGGGAGGTGGAGCGTCTTGGGAGGTGGGACATCTCGGGAGGTGGGGCATCTGGGGAGGTGGAGCGTCTCGGGAGGTGGGGCGTCTCGGGAGGTGGGGCATCTGGGGAGGTGGAGTGTCTTGGGAGGTGGGGCGTCTCGGGAGGTGGGGCATCTGGGGAGGTGGAGTGTCTTGGGAGGTGGGGAATCTCTGGGGCCGGGCCACTTGGGAGGCGGGACATCATGAGGGCAGGGCATCTCAGAAGCCGGGCACCTCCAGAGCCTGGAGTATCTTAGGAGGTGGGAGCTGGTGGCAGAGAGGCGTCCCACAGGCAAGCTTTGAGCAGGGAGGTGCCTGTATGTCTGTCTCTGTGGGGAGAGGGATGACAGGAGGTCCAGATTCCAGCGCTTATGACGCCTGTGTTGGAGGGCCGGGTGCTGCTGTGCAGGCTGAGTTGTGTGGGTGTCAGCTTCTGCACTTTTATTTCCTGGTTTGTAGACAAGGCAGAGAGAGGCTGAGATGGGCCTGAGGTCACCTAGGTGAAAGGCACTCGGCAGCCAGGGCCTTGGGCTGCCCTCTACCTCATCACCATGAAAGCGGGACTCTCTTTTAACTGACATCCGGGCTCCATAGTTACTCCAGTCCTAACTCTGATTGATCCTAAAACTGCACTTCTAAGGACACGGCTTTGGTGTTTCCCACGCTGCTGCTTGCCCCTGGGAAGCGTTGGCTCCGCCTCGGAAGAAGTTAGCACCAAGATGGCAGCCTGGGGCCTTTGGGGCCCAGAAGAAACACTGGCCCCCAGGAGTTCAGTCATCAGGGACTTGGGACGTGGGGGCTTTTCAAACAGCTTTATTTAGACGTGATTGACACACAGTAAATGCAGATGTTTAAAGGGAACAACTTGGTAACTTTTGACAGATTTATACCCCTGTGAAACCATCACCAACTCCCCAAGCGCCTCTGGGACCCTTGGGATCCCTGCTTCCTGCCCCTCCTCCCCGTCCCAGGGCAACCACAGGCCCTCGCTGTGGGTGCACACAGCATGCATTTCAACAAGTGAACTCAGAAGGCCCTCGTGCACCGTTGCTGTTCTGCCTCTTTGGTTCAGCACAATTACCCGGAGGCGCACCCGTGCTGTGGCGTGCCCGTCTCTGCATCCGTGCTGTGGCGTGCCCGTCGTCTCTGCACCCGTGCTGTGGCGTGCCCGTCGTCTCTGCACCCGTGCTGTGGCGTGCCCGTCGTCTCTGCACCCGTGCTGTGGCGTGCCCGTCGTCTCTGCACCCGTGCTGTGGCGTGCCCGTCGTCTCTGCACCCGTGCTGTGGCGTGCCCGTCGTCTGTTCCTTTTTATTGCTGAGCAGGGTTGCACCCACGTGTGCAAGGCCGCGATGACCCCCAGGTCCACCCGTTCACCGGTCAGTGGGCATGTGGGTTATTTCCGTTTGGGGCATTTACAAGAAACGTTGCTAGAACATTTGTGTACAAGTCTTGTGTGAACCTGAGTTCATCTCTCTTGGATAAATACCTAGGCGTGGAGCAGCTGGGTCATGTGAATGTGGGTTTCACCACTTAAGCAGCAGTTTTACATAACTGCCAAACTGTTATTCAAGGTGGCTGGACCGTTTTACAGCCCCCGTTGCGTGCGCCCCAGTCGCCTCGCCCAGCAGTACGTGCTGTGGTTGGTCGTTTTCATGGCAGCCAATCCTCCGGGTGTGCTCAGGCCGTGGCTGCGGCTTGACCTGGGTTTCCTGGTCCCTAGCGAGGTGGAGCATCTCTTCGTGTGCTTATTTGCTGTGTGCGTATCTTCTATGGGGAAGTGTCTGTTCCTGTCTTTTGCCCATCTTGTAAAGCTTGGGTTGTCGGTTTGCTTGCTTTTGAGTTTGGAAAGCTCTGCATACGTTCAGGGCACAGGTCCTTTACCAGGCCCTGCCCCGTGTCTTTCGGAGAGCAGGTGGCTTCTGCGTTCCTGACTCTGGGGAACTCTAGTCCTGCCACGTGGGGTCTGTTACGGGGCAGGGGCACCTCTGCCTTTCCCACCACGGGGCGTGGGGCTTTGGAGCTGCCATTGCCCTCCCTCGTAGGTGGCCCTAGGGGAGCCCCTCCGCCTCCATTTCCTCATCCAGAAACTGGGGGTGACCATCACCACCACTGTTGTCACCTAGCTCCAGCTCAGGGTCCCTGCTGAAGGCCGGAGAGCTCGGCGCGGCCCCCTGTGGGTCCATGCTAGGGCTGGGAAGACCAAGGCCCAGGTGAGGCCTCTGCCCAGTGCCTGGCACTCCTTCCTGCCCCATTTTTCCACCCAGGGTGGCTCCCGACTGTTTCTGGTAGCCTCGGGGACAATTGAGGTGGGCAGGCTGGCGTCACCCCCATTTCCCACTGTCCTACCCACCCCCTCCTGGCCCAGCTGTTCTGCCCTATTAAAAGTCACATGGGCCCTCGGGTCCTTCCTGGTGTTGACCCAGGCTCCTCCAGGCCCTGCAGGCCAGGACCAGCCTTCCCTGCAACCCTCAGCAGAGGCCTGGGGCCGGGGCTTGTCTGGGGGCAGCCTCCCCACACGGCCCTGGAGTCTGAAAAGAAGCCCCTTCCCAGAGCCCAGCAAGGAGCTGCAACGCGGCCTGGAGTCCCACCGTTAGCAGGTTTGGGGTTTAGGCTAAGCTTTGCTGTCACTACCTTTCTGTTAGGACGTTGTGCCCATTAGATGGGGTCATCCCCTCAGTGCCCAGGCTAGAGGAGAGGTGGTCCCTGCCCAGCCAGGGAGGGCGTGGGGTGGATCAGCCCCTATGGAGCAGCTTCCGAGCCAGGCACGGTTCCAGGATCAGCTCTGTTTCATAGAGGGGGACACTGAGGCACAGGGAGCCCAGGGACCCTTCCAGCGGCCCCGCAGCTCCTGTGGCGGAGTCAGGGTTTGTCGCCAGGTCTCTGTGGGGATGAGGCTCCCCCATCCACCTGCCCCACTCTGTCCTGGAACAGCTCTCAAAACGGTCTCCGGACCACAGTTTCAAAACAAAATAAGCGATGTTTTCAGAGGCCCTGGAGGAAGCCAGAGTTACCACGGCAACTCTCGGCCTCGCCACCTCCTCCCACCAGGCTGCAGATGGAGCCAGCTCAGGAGGGCAACAGGGTGAGGACAGCCAGGCTCTCTGGGGCCACCCCCCAGCCCCCACCCTTCTTGCCTCTCCTGCACTGTCCACGACCCTCCTTGTGCTCCCACGGGTGTGATGGGCCCAGAAGCACTAGGAGCTGTCTGCTCCTGCAGGATTCTGGAAGTCGGGGGCCCCTGGCCTCCCTCGGGCCTTGTCATGTGAGGGGCACACTTGGGGTCCCAGCTGCCAGATGGCTTCCAGTACTGCCCGCAGGTGCCCGTCGGGCCCTCGGTGATTCTAACACACCTTCCCCTCGGCAAGGAAGAGCTTCAGTCTGGGGCCTGGGCAGGGGAAGTAGGCTGCCATCCTCTCTAAACCAAAGTATGAAAATTGAGTTGAAACTCCCATAGGAGGGCAGGAGGTACAGCTCCTCAGAAGAAGGTCTGAGAAACCACAGCCCAGGTGGTTGTGTCGGGTGCGTGGAGAAGGTGCTCTGGCAGCCCCGCTACGGGGGACCACCAACAACCCCTTTGGGGTGAGAGCCCCACCAGGCTGGAGTGCAGCAGCATTGTGGTCACAGCTCACTGCAGCCTCCAACACCTGGGCCCACAGTCTGCCCACCTCAGCCTCCCAGGTGGCTGGGACCACAGGCATATGCCACCATGCCCAGCTAATTATTTTTACTTTTTGTAGAGATGGGGTCTTGATATGTTGCCCAGGCTGGTCTTAGACTCCTGGCCTCAAGCAGTCCTCCTACCTCGGCCTCCCAAAGCGCTGGGATTACAGGCGTGAGCTACCACACCTGGATAATTTTTTTCTCGGAGACAGAGCCTCGCTCTGAGACCCAGGCTGGAGTGCAGTGGCACAATCATAGCTCACTGCAGCCTCAATCTCCTGAGCTTAAGCGATCCTCCCATCTCAGCCTCCTAAGGTACTGGGATTACAGGCGCTTGCCACCACGCCCAGCCCCCTCTGGCCTTATTGTTTGCCAGGCCCAGCTTAGGTCCCAGAGGAGGGGAGGCAGGAGTGTGAGGGGAAGGGGGAAGAGGTATAGAGCCCCCAGCTCCTCCACCCAACCGAACCCTCACCGAGGCCCTAGACCGGCCTGCCTGGGGAGTCCTCAGGGCTTTCCTTGGGTGTGGGCCATGGTACTGGGGCCCGAAGCTCACACTCTGCTGGGCACAGTCCCCTGCCCACCCCCACCTTAGGGCCTTGCTTCCCTGGCAGGGCCGTTGGAGCAGGAGTGGGGCTGTCCAGGTGGTGGTCTTGGGTACAGCTCCCGGTTTCTCTTCTTTTTTTTTTTTTTAAGCTTTCGGTTTCTCTTCTGCAGTTGACCGGCAGCCCTGCATCTGTGGTGGGGTCGGCGCCTGGTTCTGGTGAGGCAAGGCCTCAGCTGCTGGGACAGGACCTGCCTGGCACCCAGCTGGTGGCAGAGCCAAGCATTCCGACTCAGCTCTGGGAACAGCTGCCTTCTGGGCTGACATTCTCCGCTGGGGAAGTTGTGCCCTCATCGCCCCGGGTGTCTCCTCACCTGGCTGATTTCATCTTGTGTCCCCCTGCCTCCTCCTCCAGGAAGCCCCCAGGGCCTGGCCCTTTGTGAGAGTGGCATGGAGGAGGAAGGCAGACTCACCCAGGCCAATGGGAGCTGGATGGTGGCCACACTTGTGGGGCCCTGACCCCACAGGCTTCTTTAGAACGCCCTGGCGTGGGTGGTCCCTGCCTGAGTGCTGCGCACGGCTGTCTGCCAGACTGGGTTTTAGGGGATTCTCGTACTGTCCTCCTGGGGCAGCAGGGGGTAAAGCCTGACCCACCCAGACTGTCCAGCAACAAGGGCCTCCTATTGTGGACCAGGGACCCTGGAACAGACTGTGTCCTAGAGATGCACTGTTCCCAGGCTGCTGGAGGGTTGTGGGGCCATGTTTCATGCCTGGGGCGGGAAGAAACCCCAGGAGGGGTCTGAAGGGGACCCAATCCCCATCCCATCTAGCAGGGAGGAGCATCTGCAAGAGGCGACCGACGAGTCCTGGAGTGGAGGAGGGTAGGGGCAGCAGGAGGCCGAGGGGTCCTGGAGTGCAGGAGGGTGGGGGGCAGCAGGAGACCAAGGGGTCCTGGAGTGGAGGAGGGTAGGGGCAGCAGGAGGCCAAGGGGTCCTGGATTGGTGGGTAGGGGCAGCAAGAGGCCGAGGGGTCCTGGAGTGGAGGGTAGGGGCAGCAGGACTCAGGGCCACTGGTCATTTATGGGGATCACATGGCCGCAGTGTGCCCTGCATGGTGCTAGGCACGAGGGACAGAAGAAAAGCCTGTGTTCCCTCCCACCACCAGAGGGCTGGGCACTGCCCCTAGGGAGAGAGGAGGAATTGGCGCGTGCGGAGGGGGGCCTAGGGCACGTGCCTGGCCTGGTCGGATGATCAGAGTGGGCTGAGCTGGGCCTGGTCTGGGACCCAGTCTCAAGGGTAGACCCCACCTGGCTAGAGTTGGTTGTGTGCACACAGGACGACCTGGCATTGAGGGCCTCTCCTCTCTGTGAGCCCCATCCCCGCCAGCCAGACTCCCAGCACAGCCCCCTTCCTGCCCCAGCTGCTGAGCGGCAGTGCTGGGCCGGCTTCTGTGCACCCCTTCCCCCAGCCCATCTTGGAAACCACAGCAGCTTCCTTCCTCCCGTTTCCCTTCCCAGGGCTGATGGCAGCAGGGATGTATCCCACAAACCCCGCAGGCCCTGGTGCCTACAGCTTGGCCCGGTAACATCAAATCCTACTCCCTCCTCCTGGCAGCAAAGATGGGGTGCCCCCACCCCAGAGTTTTCAGCACCCCCAGACAGAGGCAGTGCCCCAACGAGCTCAGAACTCTTGGGGTGGTGCCACATCCTTGCAGGAGGGTGTGGTGTTCCTGGGATGCTCAGGTCCTGGTATCACCTCTGGCCAGATGTGGAAAGTGAAACTACAGGGTGTCCAATTAAGCTTGAACTTCAGATAAACACTAGATTATTTTTTTGTATGTCCCATGCAATATTTGGGACACACTTATCCTAAAGAAGTATTCCGTTTTCATCTGAGAGGCAGATTGAACCGGCGTCCCGTATCTTCCTGGCAGTCCTGTGCTGGAGTCGCACTCCACAGGTGCAGGGCAGGGCCAGGCTCCAAGAAGATGGCGGCCAAAGCACCTGCCTCATGCTTCCTGACTCCCGGGGCTCCTCGGGGCATTGCGAAAACCAGGGCAGCAGAGCTGACACCTGGTCCCTGCTCGGGAGCCAGCGGGCGGCTCAGCAAGGCAGGAGGCTGCTCAGGCTGCGCATGTGGGGCAGGCGCAGTCCTCTTGGTACATGTGACACCGTTCCCGCTCTTTCCCAGCTGGCTGGAGGCGTGATCCTGGGTGTAGCCTTGTGGCTCCGCCATGACCCGCAGACCACCAACCTCCTGTATCTGGAGCTGGGAGACAAGCCTGCGCCCAACACCTTCTACGTAGGTGAGTGCACATGTGGCCGCAGACGCATTCAGGGAGGGCTTCCAGGAGGAGGCAGGGCCTAGCCTTTTGGGTGAGGACATGGAGGGTGAAAGGCAGTTAGGCATGGCATATCTGGGCAGGGAGGCGGCCCTGGAAAGGGCTCTGGGCACAAGGGTTGAAATGGAGGTGGGCCTGTGGCCTGCTGGCTCCTTTGGCGTGAGCCAGGGCAGGGGGTGGCAGCCAGGCCTGCGCAGGGACTGTGTCGAGAGCTTGCTTATTTTAAGTGTGGGGTTATTTCAGGGGAGGCTCCCGGGGAAGGGTGGGGCTGGATGCCTGGGCTGCACTGAGCCTGGGAGGGAGGGAGGGATGGAGCTCAAGGGATGGAATCCAGTGAGGGGTGGAGAGGGGGCAGGGCAGGGGTGGAGAGGGGGCAGGGGAGGGGTGGAGAGAGGGCAGGGGAGGGGTGGAGAGGGGGCAGGGCAGGGGTGGAGAGGGGGCAGGGCAGGGGTGGAGAGGGGGCAGGGGAGGGGTGGAGGGGGCAGGGGAGGGGTGGAGACACTCCAGAGGCTGGTGTGACTCAGCTGCCTCTGCAGGCAGCTGCACCTTGCGGCCTTATTAGACTGCGTGTGGGGGACTGAGCTGCCCTCCCCACCCCCAGGAGCAGAAGTGATGGAGGAGGAGGCGGGGAGGGGCAAGGCCCGGAGCAGGAAGAGGACCGTCTCACTGTGCAGAGCAGCACCCCTCCTCCTGGTGCCCCTGGCAGGGCTGGTGCTGGTGGGGCTCTGGGAGCATTTGTTGAGATGCTTCTGTCCTTTAGAGGAGGCCTCTGGGATGGCCCTGTTGCCCTCACAAGCTGAGGGGTGGGTGGGGTGGGCAGCCTGTGTGTCCCCAGTCTTCAGGGCTTCCTTCAGCCGGCAGGTGCCCCAGGCCTGGAGCTGTAGGGCCAGGCCCCCCACCAGTTACGGAGGCTGCTTGGCTTGGTTGCTGAACCAGGGCCCCAGGAGGCCCGAAATGGCCCCACACCTGCACCGTCCCGCCTCTGTGCAGTCACCCCAGGGCCAGGTGAGGGCCCTGGCCACACGGCGTGCCCGTTCCTTCTTCCCCATAGCCCGCTCATGGGTCAGATGGCTGGTGCTGGGGTCCAGACGGTGTCAACAGGGACAGTCCTTGTCCTCCCCAGAGACAGAAGCCTGTGGCCCACAGAGGGTTTCTGGGCCCAGCCGATTCTGGGGAGGGTCCCGTGACCCTGCCCATAGGTTCCTGGCCTCTCTCGGGGCATGGTGCCCTCACAGGTGTGTGTCAGGAGAATGGGAAAGGCTGCTTGTCCCGGGGGCTCGTGTGGAGACACCCCCTGCACGCAGCTGGGGCGCTCCTGCCCGCGTCCTCAGAAGCACTTGGCTTAGCTTTGCCCGTGTGCCTGGGCTGTGGGCAGCAAAGCCTGGCCAGCATCCTCCTATCTCCGAGGGTGCATCTCTCCTGGGGGGCCCCTCCCGGGCCTCTTCCTCCCCGCTCCCCAGATCATTAGGGCTATTTGGGGTCCAGAAGGTCCTCCCAGCCATCCTGGGCCTTGTCCTCCAGGGCCACCAGTCCAGCCAGTGACAACCACAGCATCCCTGGCCTAGAACGAGGCTGCCCCCAGCACATTCCTCGTACTCCTGTCCAGGGACAGGAGGGGCTGCCCCCAGCACATTCCTCGTACTCCTGTCCAGGGACAGGAGGGGCTGCCCCCTTCTCCAGGACCTGGGGCCGCTGGGTGTGAGGCAGCTGTTCCTGGAAGGCGTCACTCTCCAGGCACCCAGCGGCCGAGCCTTGTGGCTGCAGCAGCTCCTGCTGCTGGACCGGCGTCCCGCCCCGTGTGGCCGGAGAGGAGCTGAAGGGTCACTAAGCTTCGGGCTGGGGCAAGGACAGGGGACACCCCAGAGAGGTATGCCAGGCCTCCTTCCTGCGCCCCACTCTCGGCAGAAGCAGAGGTCACAGGCTGTGCTGAGGCCCCATGGGGCAGTGGTGCTGCCTTCACAGTGCCAGGGCAAGGCTGATGATGGAAGCCAGGGTCTGACCCGCATGGTGTCACTGTGGTCACATCAGAGCTCCAGCCCCAGAGCCGCCCACCCTCGGTCCTTGGCTGTGGTTTCCCTGGGCTGGAGGAGCCTGCTGTGGTGTTGGCCACACGACCACAGGACCCGTCACCTCTGACATGAGCTCTGCCTGGGTCCCCACTGGACGGAGACCGCTTGGATCTCCTCTGGCCGTCAAGTCCTTGCCCATCCCAAAACTGGCCTTCTGGAGCCTCTTGCTGTCCCCGATGCGGGCTGGGCCCTGCCGAGGGCTTTTTTTCCCAGCGCTGGGAACAGGGCGGGTTTGCTGGGCTCACTCCCCTCAGAGACGCTGCGGGTGCGGTGGGTTAGGCCTGAGGGCTTTGGAGAGGAGCCTGGGGTGGGGCTCGGGCCTGGCAGGGGGTCCGGCAGCCCTGGGCCTCCCACCTCCTGTCAGGACCAAAAAAGGCAATGCGCCCCTCCTGACCTGCACCCCTGAGTGAAGCCAACCTTGCAACCCAGGAGTGTCAGGGCCTGAGGGGAGGGAGACCTGGCTCCTGGGCGCTGTGCCCATAAGGAGGTGGCCTTGCAAGGCTTTGCTGGCAGAGGCCTCATCCGATCAGGCAGGAGGCTGGGTGGCCAAGCCCTAGATCTGGGTGTGTTCTCTGCCTGGCGGTGGGTCCTGCCCCAGGCACCTTCTCCCCTGGACTGGCTGGGCAGGGACAATGGGCCTGGCTGTGAGGAGGGGGCCTGGGCTGCCTTCTGCATTGCCGCAGCGACAGGGGACAGTCCCGCCTGCTGAGGGATAGGGGAATGGGCAGGCACTGAGAGACACTAACAGCTGTCCCGAGGGTACAGGGCCCTGTCTGGGTGGCCAGGCCCATGTCTCGGGCCCACAGTGTGCCCCCCACCCTTGGACGGCGCCTTCTCCCTCCCCAGGTGTGTGCTGCCCAGCCAGGGGCCGTGGGGGAGTTCGGGAGGGCTGGCCGACATGTCCTGGTCCAGCTGTCCCAGGTGGGGTGCTGGGCTTCAGCCCTCAGCCCAGGGCCTAGGAAGCCAACTTGATCCGCCCACACAGCAGCCAGGTTCAAACGCAGGTCCCATAACCGAAGTGCTGCTGTGCAGCCAAGATGGGGGGCAGGAGCCAGCAGGGCCCCCCGCCCTCTTCTCGCACCACACTGGGGAGGCAGCACTGGTTCCGGTTCCGGTTCCTGGGCTGCTCCCTCAACCCCAGCCTACAGCGGGGCCCACCCTGTGCCTTCTGATGCCACTCCCACCCCACGCCCAGTCCCAGAGGCTTTGGGAGTGGGTGCAGGTGGTGGGTGGTGGGTGGCAGGCTGTGGGCCACACCGTAGGTGTCATCCCTGCGAAGCACCTGTCACCAGCACTCAGAGCACTCACAAGGTGCACAGTCCCCACGTGGCCTCCTCAGTCTCCGTCCTGTGTCATGGGAGAGGTAGCTGAGGCACAGAGAACTCACCAGGCCGGGCTGGGATGTGGGGTCCCTCGCCGCTCATCCCTGGCCATCAGCAACCCCACATCTTCCCAGCTGGGCAGCCCGTGGTGGGGTCGGCACCCAGGACCCTCCGGGGTCTTGGGCTGTGACGAGTGTGCAGGCACCCACTGGTGTCTCTCTCCCCACAAGGCATCTACATCCTCATCGCTGTGGGCGCTGTGATGATGTTCGTCGGCTTCCTGGGCTGCTACGGGGCCATCCAGGAATCCCAGTGCTTGCTGGGGACGGTAAGGCAGGGAGGACTGGGGATTCATGTCCCGGGCTGCAGACGCCGGGGCCCGGGAGGGGCTGGGGGCTGCGTCTAGCCCTGAGGAGGGGCCAGAGCTGGTGCTCAGGGCGGAACCTAGAGTTCTGGGGGAGGTGGCTCCTGTGCCCTGGTTTTCCTGTTTGGTTTTTAAATTAAATCCCATCATGCTTGATCTCCATCGTGGCCAGTTCCTACGTGACCGCTTTTCTTTGTCAAAAAATAGCCACAAATATAACAGGGAACAAGCCTTAGCTCTGAGGCGAGCCTCAGTGTCCCGGGCACACCGCCCCCAGTGGGAAGCCCAGGCCTGGCTGTGCCATCCAGGGCCTGGCCAGTCCAGGAAGAAGGAGCCTGTGCCCGTTGTCTCCAGTGGGGGAAACTGAGGCACATCCCATGGCTCCCCCTTCCTGTGGGGAGCAGGAGCAAGGGCAGTCAGGGGTCATGCTGCTGCACACGCCTCCCTGGGGGCTGCAGACATCCTGGACCCACCAGCCTGTGACCCCAAACCTCGCGCCCCGCCCCATCCACCCCGTCCTGCGGAGCCTGGTGCTGCGTGGGGACATCGTGGGCTTTGACGGCTCCTTCCTGGACTGAGTCTTAGTCTCTGTGCCCCAGGGCTCCACACAAGCTGCTCACTCCTCGTCAGGTCGTGGGCTGGTGACTCCCACTAGCCCTTCACACACACACCGGCTGGGCACCTGGGTGTGTGTCCCAGGTCCCTTCCCACAGCCTGCCCTCTTTCCTCCCTCTGGCCACTGCCTGGCTCCAGTTCTTCACCTGTCTGGTCATCCTGTTTGCCTGTGAGGTGGCGGCTGGCATCTGGGGCTTTGTCAACAAGGACCAGGTGAGCCTGGGTGTGTGGGTGTGCCCCTCACCCGCCACACCTCCCCTGTCGCGGGTGGGGCGGGTGGGGGGGCACCCTCCTCCCCTGTTGCGGGTGGGGCGGGTAAGGGGGGCACCCTCCTCCCCTGTCGCGGGTGGGGCGGGTGGGGGGGCACCCTCCTCCCCTGTCGCGGGTGGGGCGGGTGGGGGGGGCACCCTCCTCCCCTGTTGTGGGTGGGGGGGGGCACCCTCCTCCCCTGTCGCGGGTGGGGCGGGTGAGGGGGGCACCCTCCTCTCCTGTCGCGGGTGGGGTGGGTGAGGGGGGCACCCTCCTCTCCTGTCGCGGGTGGGGTGGGTGAGGGGGGCACCCTCCTCCTGTCGTGGGTGGGGGTTGGGCTGACCCATGGTATGTGGGAGCTCTTTGGGCTCCTCCTGGGTCTCCCGTGCTAGGAGGATCTCCAGGGGCTTTATGGAGGAGGCAGCATTGGGGCTGAGCACAAGGCCAAGCTCCCGTGTCCCAACACCCCCTGGGCAGCTGAGAGTGCAGAGTCCTTGTTCTCTGGGGTCTGGCCTCGAAGCCACCCTGCCCAGGGAGAGCCTGGGAAAAGTGCGTCCGCCTGGGGCGGGGTGGGGTGGGGGCAAGGTGGGGGAGGCCCCCCCGTGCATGTGACCGCATCGCTTCCCCAGATCGCCAAGGATGTGAAGCAGTTCTATGACCAGGCCCTACAGCAGGCCGTGGTGGATGACGACGCCAACAACGCCAAGGCCGTGGTCAAGACCTTCCACGAGACGGTGCAGCCCGCGGGGGCGAGGGCGGGGAGCAGGGCTGCGGGAACCCGGCTGGGGAGTGTCTCATCCTGAACAAATCCTGCCTCCGCCCAGACCTCAGGAGCAGGAGGGGTGCCCTTGGGACCTCCAGGACCCCTGGGCTCAACCGGTCCTCGGGTGGGAACCTAGTGGGCCAGGCTGGCCCAGGGTGTGGAAAGCTCTGAGCAGCGCAGCTGAGGAGGAAGAAGGCCGGCCCCTGGATGCATTCTGCAGTGGGGAGCGCTGCGTACCCCTGGCCGCCTCCCCGTGGGTTCCCCAGAGCCGCCATCCCCCGGGCACGTCCAGGGCTGACCTCGCACCCCCGCTCTGTGCAGCTCGACTGCTGTGGCTCCAGCACGCTGGCCGCTCTGACCACCTCAGTGCTCAAGAACAATCTGTGTCCCTCGGGCAGCAACATCATCAGCAACCTCCTCAAGGTGTGCGAGGCCGCCGGGGCCACGCCTGATCCCCTCGCGCCGCCCAGCCCCTGGGTGGAGTCGGCAGGTCACACGGCAGCCCCACGGGGAGCGACCACGCTGGGTGGCGTGGCCCCTGCCAGGGCTGCCCTGCTGGGAGGGTAGGGGTGGGACTGCATCTGGCCCACGAGGAAGGCAGGCGCCCTGCGCTGCGCATGCCGGGTGAAGAAGGTGGAGGCTCTGGGGGGGCGGAACTCACCTGCACCCCCAGCTCCGCGTGTGCACTTGTGGGTGTGGATGCCCCTGACAGCCTGTGGCTGGCAGGGCCTGCAGGCCGTATAGTGCCCTGTGGAAGTTGCCTGCTGAGGCCTCAGTGGAAGTCGTCAGTGGGTGCACATCAGTGATGCTGTAGGGGTCTAGTGACACCAATGATCGTGATCTCAGGGGAAAAGGGCACAGTGTGTCCCAGGTATTTCGCGTTTATGTTAAAAAGGGTGGAAAATAGAAAGCTGACAGAGGCCGGGCCGCTGCACCCACCTGGTCCGAGGTGGGTGGGGGGTGGGGGCTGTTTCCAGGATTCCCCTCTGCACTTTCTGTGGTGACCGCGGATTACTGAGTGACAACAGGGAGCCGGGAGCTGAGGCCCGGTCCCTGACCACACGCGCCTGGCCACCCTGCAGAAGGACTGCCACCAGAAGATCGATGAGCTCTTCTCCGGGAAGCTGTACCTCATCGGCATTGCTGCCATCGTGGTCGCCGTGATCATGGTGAGTGGGCGGGGGCGGAGGGCCTGTTCTCTGGGCTGCCCCTTCCTCAGGGCCCTATGCTGACCGAGCGCCCCACCACCCTCCCGCAGATCTTCGAGATGATCCTGAGCATGGTGCTGTGCTGTGGCATCCGGAACAGCTCCGTGTACTGAGGCCCCGCAGCTCTGGCCGCAGGGACCTCTGCAGTGCCCCCGAAGTGACCCGGACACTTCTGAGGGGGCCATCACCGCCTGTGTATATAACGTTTCCGGTATTACTCTGCTATACGTAGCCTTTTTACTTTTGAGGTTTTGTTTTTGTTCTGAACTTTCCTGTTACCTTTTCAGGGCTGACGTCACATGTAGGTGGCGTGTGTGAGTGGAGACGGGCCTGGGCCTTGGGGACTGGAGGGCAGGGGTCCTTCTGCCCCTGGGGTCCCAGGGAGTTCTGCCTGCTCAGCCAGGCCTCTCCTGGGAGCCACTCGCCCAGAGACTCAGCTTGGCCAACCTGGGGGGCTGTGTCCACCCAGCCCGCCCGTCCTGTGGGCTGCACAGCTCACCTTGTTCCCTCCTGCCCCGGTTCGAGAGCCGAGTCTATGGGCACTCTCTGCCTTCATGCACCTGTCCTTTCTAACAGTCACCTCCAACTGTAATCACAACATCCTGAATCCGTCATTTAATAAAGAAGGAACGTCAGGCATGCTACCAGGCCTGTCCAGCCCCTCAGTGCCAGTGGCGTCTGAGACCTAGGGGTTGGCCAGAGGGCGGGGGAGTCCGGCATGGGTGGGGCTCGGCTCTGTGGACTGTGTGGGCTCCAGGGTGAGGGGGTGGGTTGGGATCCCTGGTGTTCACAAAAGGAGTCACTCTGTAAAATTTGCGGAGTTATTTATTCTGAGCCAAATAAGAGCACCTGTGGCCTCTGACACAGCCCCGGGAGGCCCTGAGAACTGGTGCCCAAGGTGGTCTGGCTACTTGAATTTATACATTTTAGGGACATAAGACATCGATCAATACATCTAAGATGTATGTTGGTTTAGTCAGAAAGGTAGGATGATTTGAAGGGGAGGGACTTTCAGGTCATAGGCGGATTAAAAGATGTTCTGATTAACAATTGGTTGAGTTTATCTAAAGACCTGAAATCAATAGAATGGACTGTCTGGGTTAAGAGAAGGAGTTGTGAAGACCAAGATTCTTCTTATGCAGATGAAGCCTCCGGATTGTAAATGTTTCTTATCAGACTTAAAAAGGTGCCAGAATCTTAGTTAATTATCTCCTGGATCAGGAAATAGACCCTGAAAGGGAGGGGGATTCTCTATTGAATGTAGATTTTCCCAAGAGACAGCTTTGCAGGGCCATTTCAAAATACATCAGAGAAATATATTTTGGGGTAAAATACTTTGATTTCTTTCAGGGCCTGCTGTCACGTTGGTATCTTATTGATACAGAGTCTGTTTTGTGAGTCTTAAGGTCTCTGTTTATTTTTAGGCAAGAGTTTCGCTCTTGTCGCCCAGGCTGGAGTGCAGTGGCGTGATCTCGGCTCACGGCAACCTCCACCTCCCGGGTTCAAGCGATTCTCCTGCCTCAGCCTCCCGAGTAGGTGGGACCACAGGAATGCACCACCACACCCAGCCAATTTTGTATTTTTAGTAGAGACAGGGTTGCACCATGTTGGCCAGGCTAGTCTCGAACTCCTGAACACGCGAACTCAGGTGATAGACCAAGTGCTGGGATTATAGGTGTGAGCCACCACACCGGCCTAAGGTGTCTGTTTTAATGTGAATGCTGGTCAGCAGTGCCTGAATTCCCACTGGAAGAGGGTATAATGAGGCACATTGGGCCACCCACGGTCATCATGGCCTGAACTAGCTTTTCAGGTTTACTTTAGAATGCGTTTGGCCAAGAGGTGTCCATTCGGTTGGTTGGGGTTGCTTAGAATTTTACTTTGGGTTTAAACCAGGGAGTAACTCCAGGTAGCAAGGGCCCTTTCTGGGAGGATTCTCTGTGTTCTCTTTTGGGAGAGGCCCTGTGTTGCCTGCAGTCACTTCCACCCTGCCCCTTGGGCACACGAGGAGCACACAGTGTCAGTAGGTTGGCAGGAGGGGTCGGGCAGCCAGGGAATGCAGTATGAGATGGGCTTGGGGTCGGGGCTGGGTGCGCTGCAGGACTCCTCCTCCTCCTAAGGGACGGCAAAGGATGGACACACTGCTCCCTCCTGAGCATTTGAGGGTCTCTGTCCTGCCCATCTATTTCCTGTAAGTGTTCCTTTGAAGAGCTGGCGGCTCAGGCCTGAGCCATGTCTCAAAGGGGCTGGAGGGGAAGAAAGACCTCGTCCTACTAGGGAGCCCACCCAGCCCCTCAGCGGGCGGTGGTTGGGGGGTGGACAGGCTCTGGGGCTAAGCAGCCCCTGCGCTCCCCGTCCTTGCCAATGGGCTTGGTCTAGACTCTCCTATCTTCCCCTACATCGTGGGGTGGGGCTTGCTCTGGGTCAGGCTGCTTTTCCCTAGTTGTGGGGCGGGAGATGCTGGCACATTTAACTGACCCCTGGAGGAAATGAGTGCCTGGGAATTCATGTCTAGGGCTCCCAGCAGCCTCTTTGCGGGCCAATTTGGAAACTGTCCCCAGCCCTGCATTTTAGGGGGTTACAGAGTCTCTCAGCAGGCCCTCCTCCCCTGCTGCTCCCAACTTCCAAGCCTGCACTGGTTGGGGTAACAGGATGGTTCAAGGAGCCCCCTCTCTACTTTCCACTGTGTTCCCTGTGGGGAGGGAAGAGCAGTTTAAGGAATAAGGTATCCCAAAGGCGCACAGCAGACCGGGGACCGAGGAGGGGGTCCTGCTTCCCCTCCTTTTCTCTAGGCTGAGCCACAGCAGGTCCTTGAATCCTATTTCCCAGCGGATGCCAGGACAGCAGGCCCTGGGGGAGTTCTCTCTCGAGCCTTTCAGAGGGACCAGAGGTCTAGCAGCCACGGGGAACTCAGATTCCTTGACTGTGTGGGGCATGAACTCTCCCAGCTGAGAAGGGGCACAAGGTGCCAACAGGGCCAGTGGCCAAGGGAGACGCGGCTTGTCGAAGGGAGAACCTGGGCCCTCGTCTTCCCTTTCAGGGCGGGCATCTGACCTGCCCCCTGGACAGGCTCCCAAGCACGGCGGAGGCCAAACCTTCCCGGCTGCCGCCCACCCAGCCACGCTGACTTGGAAGCTTGAGCATTCAGCGGCCTCCATCCTGCCCGGAAGGACCAGGGACCTGGCCCCAGCTTCCCCGCAGCGCCCTCGGGGGACGTCTCAGTGCCTCCCGGAGCCCGGACCAGTGCACCAGAGCTGAGGGCCCAGAGGTGTCAGGGTGGCCGGGCAATTGTGTGAGGACGACGCCCCACAAGTTTGCGGCCAGGGCCCAGTAAACCCCTAGGGGTGGGAAAGCATCGGCCCAACCAGCGGGTAAAGCCCCCTTCACCCGTGACCCAGCGGCCACGACCCCGCGTCCTCATCTCGGGCTGGGACCGCCTCTGCGTCTGGCCTGAGCGGGACCGTGGGATCCCGGGGAGCCCCGCCTCGCTGCATTGACGAAGCCCAGGAGGAGCGACAGTTACCGCTTCCGGTCATGACCGGAAGTGCTGGGAACGGCATTCGTTCTCCATACGAGATGATGCACTTCCTGCCTGGGGCGGCCGCTGTTCTCGCGGTTTCCGGCAGGTGGCGCTGGGACCACGGGAAGCCGGCCCGGTTGTCGGTTAGCCGTCGAGCATTCTGGGAATTGCAGGCCTGGCCCCTCCTCTTCCTGTTCTTCCTGGTCAATTCCGGTCTTGGTTCCCCAACAAATGCCGTCGTTTCCGGGGCCGCTTCCGAGCCGGACCCAAGGGCCGGGGCGTAGAGGGGCGGGCGCATGCGCACAGGGCTACACATCCCGACAGGCGTCGGGAGTGGAGGCCCAGTGCCTTGTGGGAGTTGTAGTTCTGCAGGTGCGGAAGCCGCGGCGCTCCGCCGGCAGAGCACTCGGTTTCCCAGAGGGCTGAGCGCGCCGCGCGGACGTGCGGCGCCGACCAAGATGGAGATTGCCGTGCATCCTTGAGCCGGTAGGTTTGTGCTGAGGGAGGACGGGCCACGGTGGCCGGCCGAGCCTCCGGAAGGTCACCGAGCGCAGCTTTAAATTGAGCTCGGAGGCCCCGCTGTGCTCGCCAACCCCCGTACCTTGCGACCGGGCCCTTGGCACCCACAGCATCCTCTTGAGGCCCGGACCCGGGCCTGTCCAGCCCGACTTCGCACCGAGAGCCAACTTGGCACTGAGAGTTCGTTCTTTCCCTGGCGGGGAGGTCTTGCTGGCACATAGAGTGGAGAAAGGCCGGGCTCTGCATTCATGTGGAGAAACAGACGGCTTCCTTCAGTCTCCAGACATGAAGGAGTCAACTCTGCCCTTCCACTCATTGCCGGATCTCGCCGAGAACCCCGAGAACGGACTCCCGGAGTCCCTGTCTTGCAGCCCGATCCCCGCTCCCCCTCGGAGTGCCCCGCTACCAGGCTGCTTCTGGCCGCGGCGGCGTTCTGCTGCAGAGGACGGGAGTGCGAATCTGGGAAGTAGGGGTCTGGTTGGAACTCCAGCTTCGTCTGCAACATACTGTGTGACTTGGGCAAATTATGGCCCCCGCCCCATTCCTGCCAGTTTTAAAACGGTCATCAGTGTGGGGGGTACTGGGTATCGCCTTTCCCTGGGGTGGCTTCTTCACTGAGGAGAGTCAGGCCTCAGAGGAATTGAGGTCCTTCCTGTGTTTGACCTGGTGGAGGGCACTGACAGTCCCTAATAGTACCCCTGACCCCATCCTTGTTGGGTGCACAAGACACAGGTCACCCTGGGCGGGCAAGGAGTGTTGGTAGCAGGAGAGGAGTCAGTGGATGGATGGCCGAGGACAGTGAAGAAGGGTGTGGATGGGCCGTCTTTTTTGCTTGGAAACGCAGCTCTGAGGCACCTAGTCACTCTACCACTAAATGGGTACAGGAGGCAGCATTTGTCTGCCCAGCTGGAAAGGCAAGGTATGTGCTGAGTGTTACAGGAGGAAGGTCACTGGAGGTCGCTCCAGGAGCTGCGGGGATTTGCTTCTGCCTAGCAGGGCTGCTCAAGGTGATGGTCGACACCCCACTTTCCTGAGAGCTTGACCCTCAGATGCCAGGGCCTTGGCTGCAGATTCCTTGGGAGCTCCCGGGGATCTTCCAGCAAATAGGAGCAAACCTTTTCCCCATGGATCAGGAAGGTGCCGGCTCTTTGTGGAGTACCAACTGCTCACCCTGCACAGCAAGCAGCTTATAAGTGGCCCTCCTGCCTGATCTCGGCCCTGGGTTTAAGCCCTGGGTGGCTGCTTACTACTAAAATCGCTTAGTAGCTCCAAGCTTGCCTGCAGAGGGTTGGCACGATTAAATGAGGTAACGAGTCAAAAGTCCCTACCCTGAGTCCTAGCCTGTCAGGGGCTCTGAAAACCCAGACTTAGGTCGGTCCTGCCTGGCACCTTAAGGGGTGACAATGTGCTGGCACTGGACACAACCTGTTTCACACATGTGTGCTCTGGTCTGAGGTTGGTCCTCTCCCCCACCCCACCCACCTGCAGTTGAGCAGCTGAACAGCGGCAATGCTGGGGCACTCCCAGGCCTGAGACGACCACGCCTGTGCCACTGAGGACCTTCAGCAGGGCTCCATTCACCTGGCCCACTTGGCTGTCCAGTCACACTCCAGTGTCAACCACTGGCACCCAGCAGCCAAGAGAGGTGAGAGGAGGGCTTGGAGGGGGAGGCGGGACTCCACCCTGTGTGGGACGGTTCTGTCAGTTGATTCTCTACTTGTCCAGGGGCAGTGGATCTGCAGGGGGAACTCATTCTCAATACTTTTCCTCCTGAGAGACAAACTTCCTGGGCCGTTTTGGTTTAGGTGTGGCGTGGCCCTGGGGACCCATGGCTGATGCAGGGACAGGTGAGCCGTCCCCCAGCGTGGAGGGCGAGCACGGGACGGAGTATGACACGCTGCCTTCCGACACAGTCTCCCTCAGCGACTCGGACTCTGACCTCAGCTTGCCCGGTGGTGCCGAAGTGGAAGCACTGTCCCCGCTGGGGCTGCCTGGGGAGGAGGATTCAGGTCCTGATGAACCACCCTCACCCCCGTCAGGCCTCCTCCCGGCCACGGTGCAGCCATTCCATCTGAGAGGCATGAGCTCCACCTTCTCCCAGCGCAGCCGTGACATCTTTGACTGCCTGGAGGGAGCGGCCAGGAGGGCTCCATCCTCTGTGGCCCACACAAGCATGAGTGACAATGGAGGCTTCAAGCAGCCCCTAGCGCCCTCAGGCCGGTCTCCAGTGGAAGGCCTGGGCGGGGCCCGTCGGAGCCCTGCCTCCCCAAGGGTGCCTCCGGTCCCTGACTACGTGGCACACCCCGAGCGCTGGACCAAGTACAGCCTAGAAGATGTGACCGAGGTCAGCGAGCAGAGCAATCAGGCCGCCGCCCTGGCCTTCCTGGGCTCCCAGAGCCTGGCTGCCCCCACTGACTGCGTGTCCTCCTTCAACCAGGACCCCTCCAGCTGTGGGGCGGGGAGGGTCGTCTTCACCAAACCAGTCCGAGGCGTCGAGGCCAGACACGAGAGGAAGAGGGTCCTGGGGAAGGTGGGAGAGCCGGGCAGGGGTGGCCTTGGGAACCCTGCCACAGACAGGGGCGAGGGCCCTGTGGAGCTGGCCCATCTGGCCGGGCCCGGGAGCCCAGAGGCCGAGGAGTGGGGCAGCCCCCATGGGGGCCTGCAGGAGGTGGAGGCACTGTCAGGGCCTGTCCACAGTGGGTCTGTGCCAGGTCTCCCGCCGGTGGAGACTGTTGGCTTCCATGGCAGCAGGAAGCGGAGTCGAGACCACTTCCGGAACAAGGGCAGCAGCCCTGAGGACCCAGGTGCTGAGGTCTGAGAGGGAGATGGCCCAGCCTGACCACACTGGCCACTGCCATCCTGCTGCCTTCCTAGTGGGGCTGGTCAAGGGGCAGCCTGGCCACTGCCCAGCTGGAGTGGGAGGAAGCCTGCAGGCTGCCTGTAGGTGGCACTGGAGGCCCTGGCTGCAGCTCTGGGTGGCGTCCTCCCGAGCAGAGACCTGCTGAGGCTCCTGGGGTGTGGGGTGTGGGCTGGAAGCACTGGCTTCCTGGTGGGGACAATAAAGGTTTTGGGTCTTTCTCAGACTTTGTGTATATTTGGGCCCTGCTTACTCAAAGGGGTCTGTCGGCAGCAAGAGGTCCCCACACCTGACAGTGCTGGACCACTCGAGGGTGGCTGACACCTGCATCCCTTAACAGCAGATCACCCAGGTGACAGCAAGAGTTGGTAACCCCAGGCCGCCTCTAGGGCTTGTGGCTCAGTGGCAGGTGTCCAGCGAGTACCCTCAATGGGCCTGAGTGGGTCCAGAATCTGCCCTCCCCCAACCAAAGCCCACAGGATGCCATCAGCCCCAGGCCTAGTGCGGACCACAGCTTGGGAGGCGACAGGGAGATGACAAAATGGGTCTGGACAGAGAAGGCTGGGGTGTGAGTGGGCAGTTGCAGGGCTTGGGCAGGTGTTTGACTGAGCCAGGGGTCCAGTTTTATCTGGGTGTTTTCCAGGCTCCACTGGAGATAAAGCAGCCACTGGCACCAACAGGGGCTGTGTCCTAGCGCCATAAACACCAGCGTGTGCTGTACTGGCCATTGGGTGTTGTGGGGACAGCTGACAGACGCCGTGGGTGCCCAGCCTTGTCTTCCAGGAGCCAATCACCTGAGCCCCAAAGGACCTTTTGGGTCTTAAGTGGCAGAAATTCTAACCAGTAGTGTTTCAAAAAAAGATGAGTCTCTTGTCAGGCAACACAAGTCAGGGCAGGGGTGGGTGCAGACCCCACAGCAGCTGCTCAGTCTGGATGGGGGTGCTCCCCCGTCGCACCGCAGGGCCAGCTTTTCTGCGGTGCACGCTGGTCAGTTTCCAAGTAGGGTTACGGTGGGGCACGCTTTCTGCCCGGGGAGTAGTGCCTGTCAGGGTAGACAGCCCCATGACACTGCGGTGCCCCCAGGGAGGCCGGGAGGGACAAGGAGCGGTTCCTTTGGGTGAGGGTCTGGTGAGGCACCAGGAGGGCCATTGTCTGCTGGGGGGTCTGCTGCCCCCTGGGGGTTCCGCTGGAGGTCGGCAAAGGTCAGTGCACAAGACCCAGGGTGGCCTGCTGAGGTGAGATGGCCCCACATATGGCAGGCCAAGCAGCTTAGGTGTCCGAGGAAGGCTGGCCATCCCCAGGTTGTTCCTGGCCATCTAAACCCCCTCTGTGGTCAGAGGCCACCAGCCGGCTTCCCCCGCCACAGTGTCGAGAGCCTGATGGGAAGGAAGGCCCCCCTGAGTGGTGGGAGCCAGCAGGGCAGGCCCAGGAAGGGGAGAGGTAGCTGGCTCAGAGGCAAGGGCCAGGATGCCATGACTCCCAGAGTGAGTCCCCACAGGCCAGCCTGGGGAAGATGGGGAGCCCAGAGACAACCAGGCCTCCTCCTGCACTCCTGGGACTAGGAAAGCAACTCCCGTGAGGCTGAGGGGCCCTTTTGCCCCCTGAGCAGGACAGCCCGGTAGGGCCTGTGCCAAGCAGAGCCTCTGGAGTCTGAGTGAACCACATTTGACCCTGGCCGAGGCCGGGGCTCCGTCAGAGGGTTCCCACACCGCCCTGAAGAACCATGTCTAGCCAAGGCCTGAGACTCCCAGGCCAGGCAGGGAAGGCAGAGTACACAGCACAGCCTACGGCCCCCACCTGCTCCCACCAGCTGCTGCAGGGTGGGTGCCCATGCCCACCCTCATCCCACGAACCCAAACAGGCTTACTGCAGGGGCTGCCGCCCTGGGCCAGCATGTCAGCCACAGAGGACACGAGCACCGAGCAATAGTTGATCTGGAGGAGGGAAACATGTCCGGGAAGCTCCAGGGCTCTCAGGACAGCAGGGGACAGGCAACCTCCCCATCTCCCCTCTCCTGCCAGGGCCCCGCTGCCCCGGGACTCCTCCCTCTGGGAGCTGCCACTCAAAGGCGGGGTGGGTGAGGCTCCCGTGAGGCATGTAGAGTGAAACGTGAGGGGTTGTGAATGTGACACCCTCATTTAAGGCTGTGGCCTCTCAAGTGGCAGGGTGGAGCAGGCACAGGTGGGACGGCCCCCTTCCCCAGGACCTTCCTCCACCCACTGGGGTGCTCCTGCCCTGGCTCTGGTCTGGCTCATTTCTGTGAACGACCGGGCAGGGCTGTGGGCAGGTCCCAGTGGCCCCACGCGGCCACCCGCCTCCCGTCAGGGAGAGGAGCTCCAGGGCTCGCTTGCCTGTGACTCCAGATGCTTGATGCGTTTTTCTTGCTCCCTCAGCCCCCCGAGGTACTTGGCAACGAAGTCCACTCTGCAGCAGGAGCAGGCGGGTAGCTGTGGATGGCCACGCAGCACTCCGCGTGTGGGGAGCCTCCCCATCCCCTCAGGCCTCCCTGTGTGCCCGAGTCTGGGTGCCCTGGCCCTTTCCCTTCCCCCCTCATGCCCAGATCTGGTGGCACCAGGACCCCTCAAAGTGCACCTGGCACAGGTACAGAGTGCTCTGTGCCTCCCTGGTAGGGCTGGGGTGCCGTCCCTGCCTGGGCACACCACCCAGCAAGACGGTACAGGGCAGGCAGTCGGGGACAGGCCCCTGCAGCCAGGGCTGGAGGGAAGCCGGGGTGGGGAGTCCCACTCCTGAGACCACAGCAGGGAGGGCGCCACGGTCACTGTGCACGCTTCCTTTTCGCCTGGCTGGGCATCCCAGCAGGGTCCCGCACAGGTCAGGCTGGAAAGTGAGGCCCTTGGGCTTGGCCAGGGCCCTGCCCCTACCCGTTCAGCTTCGGCTCCCCAGCTCAGATCCTCTGTCACTGACGCCAAGGGCACATCCCTGCTTAAAGGCAGCCGGACACCCACCAGTGATCAGGACAGGCCCCCGCACCTGTTGGCGGTTTTCCGCAGCACCTCCCCCTCACTGTCCCTCTTCCGCTTCTCCATCTTGCTCAGGAAGTTCTCCTTCTGCACTGTCTCCCAAGTGACGACCTTCTGGTCCAGGGGGTCCGGCAGGTCTCTCTCTGGGAAAGCGGGGCGGCAGTCAGCGTTACTAGAGCACATGGGCCTCAGTGGCAGAGCCCAGGCCTGGTCCCGGGGCGAGGTAGGCCTGGCAGGAGTGAGTGGGGCCCAGCCAGCGGATGGAGGGAGAGAACAGCCCTGTGCAGGGACGGCCAAGCTGCAGGGGGACGGGCTCAGCGGTGCCAGTCTGCACAGAGCCCAGCCGAGGACCCACGGGGCTGAGGAGGGGCCCAGGTCTCTCCAGACCCGCCTCCGGCGCACAGCCCCGCCCTGGGACCCACCGCCCCGGCCTCACCCAGGTGCTCCCGCTTGTGCTCGGCCTCCTTCTTGAAGACCCTGCGGAGGGCCAGGCTCAGGTGGCTGAGCAGGATGAAGGGCGGGGCCAGGGCGGGGCGCTCGTGGTACTCCACAATCAGGTTGTAGCGCTGGAACTTCCAGAACATGTCTGCGTTGCCCTGCACCACCTGGAACGTGTAGCTGCAGGGACACAGCCGAGCCGTCACCTGCCGGCTCCCCACGCCCACCTGGGGGACGCATCCCACCTGTGCCCTGATTGCTGTCGGGGAGCCCTTTTTGAAACCGAGGCCCAGCACTGCTTCTGCACTCTCCTTGGGTCTTCCCCTGTCCGCTCTGCTCTCCTGGACAAGCCCAGAGTTCTCGCCACAGCACCCGTCCCCCAAAGACCCAGGCCCTGCTTCCTGGGACCAGGAGGGCGGCCCACAGAGTTCGAGGTCTTGGGCAGGCAAAGCCCCGCAGTCCAGGCTGTGCCGCCTCCTATCTGCCCTGGGGCACCAAGCCCTGCTGCGGACCGCGAAGGAGGCGGTGTTGGGGAATGACCCTCTGCTCCCTCCGCTCCAGGGCGCTCTCCTCCGGGGGTTGGGTGGAGTCACCTGAACATGGCGATAAGCAGGTTCATGAGCAGCACGTTGGTGACCAACAGGAAGGTGACCAGCAGGAGGATGACCAGCCAGTTGGCGTAGAGGCTGGGGCAGGATGGCGAGTCCTCCAGCAGCAGTGGGTGGGTGGAGCAGTTCACACGGGCTTCTGGAAGGCAAGGGTGCCGTGGGGAACACCGTGGGGACCAGACCAGGGGCAGCCACAAGGGCGGCCTCAGGCAAACGCCCTGAGGTAGAGAGCTTAGTCTCAGTGTTGAACCCAGGGGACACAGGTGCTAGTTAGGTGACCCACTGTCCCAGTTCACCCAGGATGGCCTAGGTTTTAGCACCGAAACCCCCATCACAGCAAACCAGAACCAGATGGGTGGTGAGCCCCACCCTGGGCCCCCTCTGCCATGTCTGCTGGGCTTCCACCAGGGACTGGAGTCAGCCAGGGCCACAGGCCCTGGAGGTAGAGTCAAGACCCCCGGAGGGATGGAAGGTGGGGGACAGAGGGGTCACGGGACACAGGTTTCTGCCGGTTGTTGCGTGTGTTAAAACCTCCACCCCTCATCCCAAAAAAGCCTCTGCTGTTGAAGGTTTGGGGAAGCTGCTGAGGAAAGGGAGATGGGGTCCTGACTGCAGGACGTCTCAGAGCCGTTACAGCACTAACCCCTGTGATCATACTCCAAGCTGGGGAGTAATTCCGCCACCTTTCCAAAATGTATTGCGCCAGCAGGCTCCAGACAGGGCTCGCTGCAAGCCCTGAGGGCACCGATCCCACACTGGGCCACTCAAGTCAAGAACATTCTTCAGGCAGTGCACTCTGGGAGCTGGCAGGCTGAGCTCCCTCAGCCCTGGGCAGGGATACCCTGGAGGGGCAGCAGATCTCACTCCAGTCCCTTAAAACCAGAACCTCACACCGGCTTCTCCATTGCAGGGCTCAGCCTTAGACCCCCACCCCACCCCAGCCTGCAGGGCAGGAGGAGGGAGGAGGGAGCCACAGTGGGAGTCAGGGTGCTCAGGATCCCAGCCAGAGGCCAGAGCATGCCCCGGCCATCCGGGACCACATATCCCCTCCATATCCTAATGGGAGCTCCGCTCTCTCCTCCCTCCCCAGCCTGCATGCTGGGTTGTGTCTGTGTGAGCCTGTACATGTGTTTGGATGTGCCTGGCACACATGCTCATGTGTGAGTCTGTGTGAACACACTGGCACACACACAGGCACATTCAAGTGTGTCTTGGTGCCTGCCAGCTCCAGGTTGCCCTGTGGTGGGTTCTGGGGGTCTCCCTGTTCCCAGGTTCCTGCCTCTGTGCCTGGGTCCTGAGCTGGAGGGGTCCGTTCTCCTTCCTGGGGTGAATTCCTGCCTTGTTTCTCCCGAGTGAGTTATTGTGACACATTGGCCCGTGTGTGAGTTATTGAGTGTTTGTGTGTGCACTGGCAGCCAGTGAGCACCAGCCCTCCCCACGCTCCCACCCCAGGCCTGCCCCTCCTCTGCCCGCCCTGGCCACCTCCAGCCCATGAATCTGTTCCTGGGCAGACTGATGACCCCTCTTGTCCCCGCACGCTGGAGGAGCGGGCCAGGGCCAGCCTGGAGAGCCTGTTTGTGAAGCCGTAAATCTGTCTGATAAAAGCAGCTCTGAGGAATGAGACCCCCACACCCTCCCCGACTCTGTGATTTGGGAAGGCGCCACCAGGCCGGGCTGGAAATTAAATTGTCCCTGGGGCCTGGAGCCCCAGAGAACAAGCTCATCACCACAGCTCAACCCCAGCTCCAGCTTGGCACGAGTGCAGAGTGGGGCAGGGGGCTGTCCTGGGCTCTGAGGAGACCTGCAGGCTGTGCAGAAACTGTCTGAGCCTCAGTCTCCCTCTCAGCCCAGCGTGTGTGAGTGACTCTCTGCCCAGCAGCCCAGCGTGTGTGAGTGAGTGACTCTCTGCCCAGCATGTGTGAGTGACTCTCTGCCCAGCAGCAGAGGGGCTCACAGTGAGTGGCTGGGTTCAGCCTGAAGGGCCCAGACATTTGCTTGGCAGCTGAACTGACCCCAAGGAATTGCAGCTCAGAGAGGGGAAGTGACACATCTGAGACTCAGTGTGCGGCCGGGGCTGGCCCTGTTGTAGGCGTTTCAGCACAGGGTTCTGAGATCCCAGCAGCACCGCAGACCTCCCTGAGAGATCCCAGCAGCACCGCAGACCTCCCTGGGGCAGCACTCGGAGCAGGCTCCTCGGGAGTCTGTTTCCCGCCTTCTCCCATCGACAAGGAGGCCATGGCCAGGCCTGTCTCCCATACGGGTGTCTGGGACTGGCCCGCCAGAGAGGCAGCCACTCAAGAAAGGGGGGACCCCCAACCCTGCCCCGGCTGGAGGCGCCTGTCTAGAGCTCCTCCTGCCCCGAGGGGCCCTGCGGACAGGGCAGTGTTGGAGACCATATGGTGAGGGCGAGGTGGGGTCGCAGGCAGGCAGGGTCTGGTTAAACTAATGGCCTGGAAAATGAATGCCTGTGATGAGCAAACACCAAAATGTCAGGAGGGGCTGCGGGGGCTAAGAAAACAGCCCAAGGAAATGAGCCGCGCTGGGAGAGGCGATTTCCATCACGGCGTCGCCCACGCCTGTCCCGGAGGCCTGTGTTTGCTCCGGTCTGGCCATCATCCCATCAACAAATATTTATCGCAGATCCTGAGCGCCACTCCACAGAGGTCAGGGTCAGGCCTGGGCAGCACGTTGTGCCATGACTGCCCCATGCTGGGCAGCCCCAGCCGCCTGACACCGCCTGAACAATGTTTCCAGCACCTTCTCTGCTGGATCTCCAAGCATACGGCACCCCTCAAGGGCCCCAGGGGCTGGCTGGCTGCTGGCCCACCTTCCCAGAGGTGTGCGTCCCGTCCCAGGTCGGCTCCTCACTGAGTCCCAGCCATCCCAGGGGACTGCACAGGTCCCTGCCCCATCCCTGAGCTGCCCCATCCCTGAGCTTCCCACCAACCCATCAGCACAGAGGCCCCCATGGCCAAGCGGCTCTGTCCCCCCACCCCGCCCTCCCCACTGCACTGGCTTATGAAAAAGTTTCCAGAGCCTCCACCAGCCCCAGCCAGCTACAGGGGTCGGCCTGGGGACACCCACAGGCACGGACAGGCCACACACACACGTTGGGGTGGGTCCCCAGGAGCAGCCAGGGTGCCTTTAGGAGTGGCCGCATGGTGGAAGGACGGCATAAGGGCTCTGGTGGGTGGGTGGGTGACGGGGCACCTAGGTCAAGCAGGGCCCTGTGGGAGAAGGGCAGAGGCCAGGGGCCGTGAGGAGAGCCAGAGGGCCCAGACCCTGGATGATAGCTGGGACAGCCTTTGGGCGCACTCTGTGCCCTTAGTGACTGCCCATCCCTTCGCCCCCGATGGACCACCCCCAGAGCAAGACTTGCCGCTTGGCCTTCCCAAGCAGGAGGCCAGTCCTGGCTGCCTTGGGGTCTCCTTGTGTCCCCTTCCCAGCCCAAGGCCCCAGGTCGGGGCTTCGTGACTGGAGCTGCCTCTGCCTCGGGAACCAGGCCTGGCCCTTTGGGGTGTGGGGGGCCTGGGGACCAGGCCTCAGCCACTTTTCCCATCTCTGCCCCAGGCTGGGGTCTCCCTGGCCACAGCAGACCCCTCTGGAGAGACTCGTGCCCAGGGCTTGTGCACACAGGGCTCCACTTGCTCCCCGCCCCGCCCCTGCTGGCTGTGTGCAAACCATCGATCTCGTCCAGTGGGATCTGCCCGAAGATCTGCAGGTAAGGCCGGTAGAGCACCCGGCGGAAGATCCACTCCAGGCGGCCGTCATGGGGGTGCAGCAGCGCCTGGGTGGTGACGCCGTAGGCCACGAGCCACACGCTCAGAAAGAAGAGGAAGAAGAAGACGTCCTTCATCTCCACAGGGTGGGGCAGAAAGAGGGGCGTCAGTGGCCAGCCAGGGGCCCGGGCAGGGGCTGTCTGTCCCTCCAGGGCCAGGCCCGGGGCTCACCATGCGCTCCACCACGATGATCTTGGGGCCCAGCTGCTTGTGTATGGCAAAGATGTGGATCAGCCGCAGCGTGAACACCATGAAGTCCATGGCGAGGACTGTGCGGCCAGCCTCAAACGCCAAGGGCAGCATCCTGGAGGGTGGGAGGCTGATGCGGCTGCGGGGCCCAGAGAGGGGCAGAGGCTTCCCCAGGGGCACACAGCATGCTGGGTGTGGGCAGGGCCAGGGCCAGGCCAGGACTCCTGAGGCCCTGAGTGGCTTCATTTTTTGTTTATTTATTTTTAGCAGACAGGGTCTTGCTCTGTCACCCAGGCCGGAGTGCAGTGTCGTGATCACAGCTTGCTGCAGCCTCAAATTCCCTGGCTCAAGTGACCCACCCACCTCAGCCTCCTGAGTAGCTGGGACCACAGGTGCCACCACCACGCCCGACCTGAGTGGCTTCATCTGGCAGCCTGCCCACAAGCCCCCCTGGGCCCCACAGACCTGCAGGTGACACCCACGATGAACAGGAAGATGGCCACCATGTCACACTTGTTCCAGTTGTCCCCCACATACAGTGTGAACTTCTTCAGCAGGTGTGTGTCCTCATCTGTGAAGAAGCCCTGGGAGGGAGGCAGGCAGTCCACTGATAGCTGTCCAGGCCCCCTCGCTGGGGACAGCCCTACCTGGACAAGCTCAGATCTGTAAGGATCAGGGTTCAGTGGGCCATGGGGATCGGGGTTCCATCTATGACCAGGGCCCAGGCTACCAGTGGGACTGGGGGTCCACTGAAGCTATTCCAGGGCTGTCTGGGGACAGAAGCTGAGATCAGTCTTCACTTGGAGTCAGGGCTCTTTGTGCCCAGAGTCTAGGGATCAGTTTATTCAGTGTCTGGACTCAGTCTGTGATACAGGTCAGGGTTCAGACTCTGACGAAGGAGACCATGGTCATGCTCAGTCTGGGGCAGGGATGAAGGCTCAGTCTGGAGCAGGGCTCAGGGCTCGGTCTGGAGCAGGGCTCAGGGCTGGGTCCTTGACCAGGATCATGGCCACTGGTGACTGGGAAGGTGGGAGGCCCCATGCTGTTCTTGTTCTACAGATGGGTAGCCCCACCCCAAGAGGGCAGGACCCAGCTTAGGTTGCCCAACCTGAAGCTGCAGAGTGGAGGGGACCCAAGCTAGTGTGGCCACCTACCTGCCGGATTTCCTCCAGCACCAGTGTAAAGACCCAAAAGTAGAGAGTGACCTCGGGCCCCGAGGGTCCCTGGGGGGGCGGCCTGAAGTCCAACAGCAGGACATAGGTGAACAGGAAGAGGAAGGCGAAGTACATGACCACATTCCCCAGGAACACAGTCACGGGAGCGCCCCAGAACTTCCGCCAGCGTGTGAGCAGGAAGACAGCATGCGGGCCTCGGCCACCCTGAGCCCTCGGCGCCTCCACCATCTCCTCCACCCTGTGCCGCAGAGAAGGCCGCAGCGGTGAGGCTGGCGCCCAGCTGGGTGCCCCACCACAGTCCAGCCTCCCAGCCACCACCCGCCGGTCCCCTCCACTCTGCCCGGCCCTCTGCCTCGCACCGGCTGTGCAGGCCGCACAGCAGACTCTTCTCCGTGTCCAGGCTGTCCAGCTCCTGCAGGTCCTCCAGGCCTGTCCTCAGGGAGGCTTCCTCACTGCAAGCACAGGAGAGCTCAGGGCCTGCAGGAAGGACTCCCAGAGGCGCCTGCGTGGCTCCGGGCGCTCGGCCATCAAAGTGCCCACTGGGTGCAAGGACTGTGGGGAGTGGGACCTGCAGGGAGTCTGGACTTGGGGGCTACAGAGTCAGGCTACCACCAGCACCAGCGAGGCCCAGGACCTCCCTGTGGTTCCGGCACATGCACTGGTACCTGCCCCAGCCAGCAGGCAGCCCACAGGCCTGACCCACCTGAAGGTGATGAGGTTGGTATAGACGAGGGCGGGGCAGAAGAAGGCTCCTAGCAGCCGCAGAATGGGCGTGCCCGCAGCCATGTCCCCCCACCAGATCCTGGTCAGGAAGGCCTGAGGTGAAGGCAAAACTGTTGGCTCCACCTCTGCCCCTTCGCCCAGGCTATGCCCTGCCCCAGGAATGCCCAGGTGCCTGGCCCACGTGAGCTGAAGGGGTGCCCAGCCCAGCCTTCCCTCCCGGAGCCCCCGTCCTGGTGGGGGACGTGCTCCTCGGGATGCTCATCGCAGGGGTGTGGGTTGAGCTGCTGTGCCCTTCACTAGGGAAAAGATTGGGCTTGGTGGTTGGGAAGGACTGAGAGGAGGAAGTGGCACTTCCGCTGACCCCAGAGGCAGGAATGTGCCTGGTGGAGGAAGCCGGGGGGCACCTTCCAGGAACAGAAGCCCCACCCCGCTCCCCTGTGCTGGGGACGGGAGTGACAGGGCAGCCGCAGGCTGCGAAGTCAACTCAAGCTGGGCCCAGCTCGCCTGCCAGCCCTGCCCCCTGGCAGCTCTCCCCCAGGCCAGCTGGCACTCACCTGCACGCCATCGTGGGCAAAGAAGGCCTTGGCGTCCGCCTCGGTGGCCAGGTGCAGGCAGGTGGTCTTGCTCCAGCAGCGGTTCCGGCGCACCAGCAGGGCGAAGGCGAGGTCCTCACTGTTGCTGTAGCACTCAGAGAAGAGGTCTGCCCCCGGAGACCCTGGCCGCTAGGACAAGACACCGATGCCCGGCCCCCAACGCCCCTCCTCCATCCCCCGCCCAGACCTGGGGTCTGTGGCCGCACCCTGCATTCACCTCCCAGGGCCCAGCCAGGCCTTCTGCCCCCGCCTGGCCTGCTCTGGACCCTTCCTGACCCTTTGTCCTTCTCTGGCTCTTTCCCTCCCCCAGCAGGATGAGGGGGCCTCCGCCGCCCCGAATGTCCCTTGTCCCACGGCAGGGCCCAGTGCATGCCTGGGGCGTGAGGCTCTATCTTCCTCACCACGTGCCCAGCGGTCCCACACTCAGGGTCTGGGTCCGCCTCCACCCCAGGCAGAGCCGTCTGTCCTCTCCTACAGAGGAGGCCACTGAGGGTACCTGGAGCCCCACAGCGGTAACAGGCGGCCCTGGCGAGGCCCAGGACCCTTTGTCTGACCCTCTATCACATCCTCCCCCGACACGCGGGCCTGGCCCCGGCCGGTCACTCACCCAGGGCCAGCTGCTCGTACTTCGCCTCGCGCATGGCTCGGGCCGCCTCGGCCTCCGTCTCCAGGTGCGACATCTCTTTGAGGATTTTGCAGGCAGCCAGAGCGGCTGCCACACCTTCCTGGCCCTAGGAGACCCGGTCTCAGGAGGCTGTCCCTCCCCCGCCCCCACGCTGGGCCCACGGCCTCGGCTCACCATGGCCCAGAAGTAGGTGGCCATCTCGTGGCGGTTCTGCAGCACGGCCCACAGGAAGAGGTCCCGCCAGGGGTTCTCACTCTTCTGGTTCAGGTCCAGCAGCCACTTCTGGCCTGTGGGCTGCTTGGCCGGGCCCTTCTCCTGGAGGACATGGGCGTCGGCCTCCCACTGTGGCCCTTGTCTCACCCCCCGTTCCCTGGAGCCCCGCTCACCGCCTTCCTGCGGCCCCCCGGCCGGCCGGCCTGGTAGAATCCTCGGCAGGCGTCCTGCAGGAAGTCCTTGAGTACACGGGAGACCTCGTGAAGGGAGAAGGCAGGTGGCCCCGTCGGTGGCTCCCGGGCCTGCTGGGCACCCAGGCCGGCCAGCGTCAGCCGGGCCTCCTCCTGCTTCCGCTGCAGCAGGTCGAAGAGCAGGCTCTTGGGCGACACGGAGCGGTAAAGCTGCTGCAGCCGCCCATACGTCAGGAAGTCAGCCACGTCCGCGCCGTTGTCCACAAAGAGGCGCACAAACTCGGGCTTGTTGCTGACCAGGGCGTCCACCATCACCTCCTCCAGGTCACAGGACTTGGCGGCCATGGAAACCCAAGGGAAGCGGGGCAAGAGAGTGAGTGAGAGACAGGAGGAGGGGGGCCCAAGGAAGGAGAGAGCAGGGAGCACAGGGACCCCATCCCCAGGGCCAGGTCACGCAGACTCTTGCGCTCTCCTGCACCCCAGCCTGCCCCCTGAGTTGGGGCGGGCACAGAGGGGCCAGTCATGAGAAAATGCTGAGGGTGTCACGACCCCCTTGGGCTTTGGGGACAGCTGGCACCCAGCCGGCTCTGCCTGGGCCAGCGAGCGAGGCAGAGCCCCGGGCGGAACCGTGTGGCCTGGTCTTGCCCCAGACTTTAGGACAGTTGGGCAGAATGGGCTCAGCCAAGCAGCCCGCAGGGTGCAGAAGCAGGCAGCGTAGGCAGCTTGGGCAGTGCCGGGAGGGGGAGGGGGAGGGGGAGGGGGGGGAGGGGGAGGGGGAGGGGGAGGGGGAGGCGGGTGGGCCAGACTGGGAGGCACCTTCCACTCCACGTCCCCATTGAAGATCTCACTCTTGGCGATGTCCACGTGGTCCCAGGCCACGGCCAGCTTGAGCTCATCCAGATAGTCCTGAGGCTCCTGGCTGTGGCTCTTGCAGGCTGTGGGCAGAGCAGGCGGGCACTGGCGAGGGTGAAGCTGAGGGCCTGACAGAGCTGGGGCACAGGGTCCCTGAAGGTGGGCTGCCTAGAGACGCGGAAACGGGAACTTCATGGGACTTGAGGGGGCACATGTGCCACTTCTGAGCACCAGCAGGAGGCATAAGACTTCGTGCAAACCGCAGGAGAAGGCGCACTGCCCTGGTCTGTGTCAGCATGGCCCATCTGCTCCCATGTGAGGCACCTTCCTCGGCCGCAACGGGGGTACCCCAGCTAACACCTGGGCCTTGAGGCCACTTCCTGGATGTTGTCAGGGTAGCACGCTGGGCCATGTTTCCTCCACGGGCAAGGGCATTTGACCATGACTTGGTGAGGTCACCAGGGTCACTCGAGGGAGGCCTGCAGCACCTGGGCTGGGTGCATCTGCTGGAAACCGCCGTCCTCGCCAGCCTCAGCCTCCACAGTCGTAGACCCCATAAGACTACGGTACCTCTCTCAGGCCGCTGGGACCAAACTGAGACTCATGAGAAGGGGTGGGGGAGCTCCTAAACAGGGAGGTTCCTAAACAGGGGGGCTCCGTTGACCTCCTTGTCCTGGTGAGGTTGCTAAATCCCGAGCTACCCGCAGTCCAGACACCCTTCCCAGAGCAGCCCCTCACTCAAGGTGTCCCCAGACCCTGCTCAGCAGCGCCCCTCCCTGCTGGGGCTATGTCTGCCTGCCAGCAGCCAGCCCTTCAGCACGTGTTTGTCTCCAACAAAAAGCACATCAAATGCTGATCAAAATTTTCCATCGGCGGGTGAACGGATGCATCAGCCACAGTCTGTCCACAGGCTGGAACCTGACTCCGCCTTACAGAAGGAATGAAGCATGAAATGGTATACGCTGCAACACGGATGAACCGTGAAACCCTCCCGCTCCTGCAGGGAGCCATGGACACGAAACGCCCGTCGGCAAATCCATAGAGACAGGAAGCAGATTGATGGTTCCCAGGGGCTGGGGGAAAATGGGGAGTGAGTGCCAAGGGGTATGGGCTCCTTCTGGGGCGATGAAGGCTTCTGGAATTAGATAACAGTGATGGTTGCCCCACCTCGCGAATATACTAAAAACCACTGAATTGGCCAGTGTGGTGGCTCACGCCTGTAACCCCAGCACTTTGGGAGGTCCAGGCGGGCAGATCACGAGGTCAGGAGTTTGAGACCAGCCTGGCCAACATAGTGAAACCCCATCTCTACTAAAAATACAAAAAATTATCTGGGTGTGGTGGCGGGCACCTGTAATCCCAGCTACTTGGAAGGTTGAGGCAGGAGAATCGCTTGAACTCGGGAGGAGGAGGTTGCAGTGAGCCGAGATCGCAGCACTGCACTCCAGCCCGGGCGACGGTGCGAGACTCCATCTCAAAAAACCAAAAACCAAAACAAACAAAAAACAACCTCCCCCACTAAAAAAAACCCCACTGAGGCCGGGCGCGGTGGCTCAAGCCTGTAATCCCAGCACTTTGGGAGGCCGAGACGGGCGGATCACGAGGTCAGGAGATCGAGACCATCCTGGCTGACACTGTGAAACCCCGTCTCTACTAAAAACTACAAAAAACTAGCCGGGCGAGGTGGCGGGCGCCTGTAGTCCCAGCTACTCGGGAGGCTGAGGCAGGAGAATGGCGTGAACCCGGGAGGCGGAGCTTGCAGTGAGCTGAGATCCGGCCACTGCACTCCAGCCTGGGTGGCAGAGCGAGACTCCGTCTCAAAAAAAAAAAAAAAAAAAAAAACAAAACAAAACAAAAAAAACCCACTGAATTGAGAGCTTTAAGTATAGTTTTAAGCTGTGGTAAAAAAAACACATGTCATAAAACTTGCCAAATACAGAGAGATGCATGAATCACGTGTCATCTTTCCCGGGAAGGGACAGGCGGGCGAGCGTCCCAAACGGCCAGGCTGCCAAACCCCAGAGTGTCTCCGAGCATGAAGCCGCCTGATGGTTACTGCCGTGCCCACCCTGCCCGCCCTCACCTTTCACCAGCGCCTTCAGGATGACTGTGTCCAGCTCCTCGGAGCCCTCCTGCTCAAAGTCGTACACGGTGAGCAGCTGCTGGTGTGACGTGATGTTCTGCAGCTGGGCACCAGAACAGAGCCCCGATGGGGCCGCCTCAGCCAGGACAGGGGCAGGGGCAGGGGCAGGGGCAGGCTGTGGTCGACACCAGCGGAGGCACAGGCAGTGTCCCCAGGTGAGCCTTGCAGCCTGCGTGCCCACCACCCACTGGGCCCGGCCTGGGACCACCCGCAGACCAAGGGGCTGCCTGGGTCCCTCTGCTCCCTGTGGGCCTGAAGCGAGAGTGGGTGGGGGGCCCGGCAGTCTGAGGTGGGAGGAGTGGGCTGGAGGCTGCATCAGCAGGGGCTCTCCCAGAGGACCACTGCCACCCCGGGAGGAGGGTCGGGAGGACAGGGGTGGGGAATCGCATACCAGCTTGGTCCAGCGCACGATGTCCTCCCAAGAGAAATGCTCGCTGGGGAACTTCTCCTTAAACTGCTTCTCAGCCACCCTGGGCACCAGGAGGTGGGGCTGGTTCACCAGGGCAGCGAGCACATCGGCGATGCCCCCTGAGCCCGCCAGGATCAGCCACGGGGCAGCCTGCTCCACGGCCCTGGAGATCCTCTGAGACGGGGAGGGAGGGGAGAGTGGAGCCCAGATCATCCCGGCGACATCTGGCTGCAGGTGTCAGGGGGGCCCCCCATCCCTTCCAGCCCCATCCCAGGGGTGCCCAGAATCCACCAAACCCCTCCACAAGGCTTCAGCCAGCCAGGGGGCCTCAGCCAGGCCCCTACCTCCAAGGTGCTGGGATCTCCATTGACCAGCAAGCAGAGGACAGGGATCTCGATGCTGCCAGTGCCTGTGGACAGGGTACCCGTGAGGCCTGAGGACTCTCTGCCTGGGGTGACCACCCGGATCTCAGGCTCTCAGGCCACCACATTTTCTGGTCAAAGCTAGCTCTTCCGAATAAAGTGAGGGCTTCGTCTGGGCCATGTGGCACAGGCCGCTATTACAGCCCCTGCCATATGGGGGCCGAGGGCTCCAGTTCTAACCCCCACTGCCCAGCATGCGGACTTTGTGGCAAGAGCTGGCCTACGGCTGTTAAAATACAAAGTGACATGGAGGAAATGGAGTCCCCAGCCCTGCAGGTGCACCGCCACACCACACACACTCATGCCGAGCGTGGCAGAGGCAGCGTCTCGACCATCGAGGGAGCTCTGCTGGGCGGGCTGCTCCTGACCGCTCAGCAAACCAAAGAGGTAAGGAGGGAGTCTTCAGGTTTCTCCCCCAAACAGAAGCTGCAAATGAGACTTCTATATGTGAAGCCCCCAGAGAGTCCTGGACCTGCCCCCGTCTTCTGTGAGGGAGCAAATTGACTGGAGATGCCTTAGAATCACCCACAGGGAACTGAACTCCCAGGCGGGCCCCTGACTTTGAAAGGTGCCTCCTGATTGAATCTGGAGGATAAACCAGACCTGGCCAAACGGTGCCCAGGCCAGCAGGGCTTCTGCAGAGCAGAGCAGGGCCCTCTGCCTGTGTCCCCAGAGTTTGATGAGATTTTGTGTTTTCATTTCTAAAGAGTGCTCAGTTGGCCGGGCACAGTGGCTCATGCCTGTAATCTCAGCACTTTGGGAGGCCAAAGCAGGCGGATCACCTGAGGTCAGGAGTTCAAGTCCAGCCTGGCCAACATGGTGCAACCCCATCTCTACTAAAAAAAAAAAAAGCCAGGCATGGTGGCACATGCCTATGATCCCAGCTACCCAGGAGGCTGAGGCAGAAGAATTGCTGGAACCCGGTAGGTGGAGGCTGCAGTGAGCTAAGATTGCACCACTGCACTCCAGCCTGGGGGACTGAGTGAGATTCTACCAGAAAAAAAAAAAAAAAAAAAAAGGCTCAGTTGGCCTTGCCAAGAAATTACGGCAGCCTGAGGCCCTGACTCTCCACCCCACCCGGCACGGGCAGCCCGACGCCCTGACTCTCTGGGCCATCCGGAGAACAATTCCCGAAACTGCCCACCCAAAAACTGCCCACAAAAAACCATTTTTTGTTTCTAAATATTGTATATTGTTCATAGACGTTATAAATAATTATATGCTTTGTTTATGAATATTATTTACACACTAGCACTTTCTTAGTAAGTCCAGCTTTTGAAAGTGCGACTGGCCAGAGGTGCCCATTTCTCAGGTGACGCTGCCCTCTGGTGGCAGCGTACCTCATGCCTGGTGGCAGGAAGTAGCCCTCTTTCAACTCACACCCCAGAGCCTCTGACCACGGCAAGGCCCAGTGAAAACAGAACTGCACCGGCTCTGGTGGGAATGTCACTGCCCAGCCAGACCCACTCTATCCAGCTGTGCCTCCTGCACCGCCCTGCCCAGACAGCTCCTCCTCCCAGGCCCCCACGGCCCAGGTCTCCAGGTCTCGGTGCCCAGCCATGCTGGCTGCGTTCTGCCTGGGAAGCCCTCCTCCTTCTCCCTGGCGGTCACCCCCACCCTCCCATAGGCGGGTCCCTGGATCCCCACTGGGTCCCAAGGCAGTTGGCCGCCGGCGGCTTTCCTGGGTGGCTGGGGCGGGCCTCACCCCCGTAGCCTGTCCTCTGCTCCGAGATGTGCTTCTCCAGCCTGAGCCGCAGCTCCGTCAGCCCATCGCCCTTCCCCGGGGGGCCTGGCTCCACCAGGATGAAGTGGGAGAGGTTGCTGTCCAGCGAACAGAGAGGCCCCTGGCTGCTGCCGTCATCCTCGGGGTAGTGGACAGGAATATCCTCCTGTGCCCATTCAGGGAGACGAGGCTGAGCCCTCGGGAGGCAGCTTGGGCTGGGTCCCGCTGCGGGATCCTCCCTGCCAGGCCATACACACTACACTATGGGGCCCTGCACAAGGCTTCTGCCTGAGCCTTGGTTTCCCCACCCTTCAGACAAAAGGAGGGACCAACAGCTGGGGCCCGGGGACCCTCCTTCGACAGTCAGGGGCAGGGGCGGTGGGGAGCAGGTTCTTTTAGACAGAGCCATGGAGACAGCCGGGGCTGCCGGAAGCTCCTCCTTCCCGACTCTAGGGCTGGTGTCCAGACATCCACCAGGGGCAGCCTGGGCCTCCCTCGGCAGTGCCTTAGACAGACCCCAGCATGGGGGACGGAAGTTGCTTGTCCAGGCTTGGACAGGGCTTGGGGCCTGGGCCCACGTGGTATAGGAGGAGGCGAGGGACCTCGCCACGTTCTACACTGGCCGTTCCCTATGCGGTACTGCCACCTGCCGGCCGCGTGCTTGCTCTGTCCGATCCCTGCTCCTCCTCCAGCCCGAATCCTGTCCTCCCAGAGCTCTCTGCCCGCTGCCCAAACCCTTCTGAGCCCCTGCCTCCAGGCCCCCAGCAGTCGTGGTGCTGGGAGCTGGATGTGCACCTGGGCCTCCTCCAGAATGCGGCGGTGCAGGACGCGGTCCAGAGAGGCCATGCCGACGGCAACCACACGGGCCTTGGTGGATGTGCTGGCCAGCGAGTGGTCGCGCACGGCCTGCCCGATATGCCGGGCCAGGCCCACGTGGAGGGCACTGGTCAGGATCCAGGCTCCTGTGGGGACGGAGGAGGGGCTCACTGTGCCGCACTGCCCGGGTCTTTCCTAGTTGGCCCCACGCCCTAACACCTAGGCCCAATCAGCAGCCAGTTACCTGGGAGTCAGTGGTGGGTGCTGGGGAATACCTCAAGGCGGGGTGGGGAAGTCGAGGCCCAGAGAGGGCAAGACAGCCACCCAAGGCAGGGGACTGGGCAGCAGTGGGACTGGCTGGGCCCAGAACCTGTGAAGTGGCACCCCCACCCCACCTGGAGCACACATGCTGGGGCCCAGTCCTTCCACTGGGCTCCCTCCGGGACAAATCCGACACAGCTCTGTCCAGCTGCCTCTGCTGGGCCAGAATCCCAGGATGTTTTCCCAAACTTTTACAAAGCCCTCGGCCATGTCTGGCTGGAAGATCTCTTTGAGTTTGCCACAGTCATTTCTTTAGTGAGGGTCCCTGAAACCTCAGGCCCTTCTCCAGGGTGTTGCATAGGCCAAGCTACCTCAAAAAAGAGCCCAGTCATTGGACTCTGACCCCTACAGCTGGCTGGCCCGACTGCCTCCCCAGGGGGTCCCACCCTGTATACACCGGGGTGCTTTGGTCCCAGGTATGTGGGAGCAGGGACATCTCGTAGTGGAGGGGGCAGCTCTAAGGAAGGGCCAGGCCCAGCTCGGGGAGGCGCTGGTCCAGTACGTAGGCACTGCTGCACCTGTGGGTACTGCAGAGGACAGGTGGGCAGTTTCGGGAAATGTTCTCCTGATGGTCCAGAGAGTCAGGACCTCGGGCTGCTGTGTGGGGTGGGAGCGCTGCCCGTGCCGGGTGGGGTGGAGAGTCAGGGCCTCGGGCTGCCATGAGGGTGGGGGCTCACCTGTGCTCTGAGCCACCTTCACCAGCCCCTTGCGCAGTACGTCCCGCAGCCAGGACTTCATGGCGAAAGGCTGCTCCTCGCCCACAAGGGACACCACCAGGTTGGGGGCCGGCAGGTGCCACTCAGCAAGCAGCAGGTCAAAGAGCACAGACGGGGCCACTCCGCTCAGCACCCGTACAAACTGCAAGGCGGGGGCTGCAGCTCAGGGCTTTCGGGGCACGGGGCACGGGAACTGCTGGGCATTGGGGTGGGCTGGACACAGGAGGCACTGAGGAGGCGCTGAGCATTTGTGGGCTGGACATGGGGGGCACTCAGCACTGGGGACTTGTTGGGCATCAAGGGGGCTGGACACGAGGGGACACTGGGCACTGGGGAGGTTCTGGGCATCAAGGGGGCTGGACACAGGGGGCACTGGGGAGGTGCTGGTTCCTGGTGGCAGGTAGCAGGAGGAGAGTGGCCCCCAATACCCCTTTTGGGACAGAGCCAGTCCTCCTTTGACCTGCTGTGTGACCTGGAGAGTCCTGACCCCTCTCTGGGCTGGCGTCCTCCTCAGTGAGCTGAGGGCACTGGTCAGAGGTGGGGCCTTGGATGCGCTTAACCTTGCACCTCCAAATCTCTCGGGGGGACCTCAGGGGTCCCAGTTATCACAGGGAGGTAGGAGGCTGGCCAGAGCCACTCCTTCCAGCTCTGGAACTCTGCTTGTCTGGGGGGTCTGAATATGGCCCCCAGGGAGCAGACCCCAGGGGTGGGGAGGACCCTGGCACTCAGCTTCCAGGGAAGGAAATGGGGGCTCATGGGTTCCAGGTCAAGGCAGACATCGCCCGAGGCCTGGGGACTGCCCCTACCTTGCCTCGCTTCTTCCCAGACCCTCCAAAGTCGACCTCGCCCCTGTGCAAGCCTAGCCCCTGCCGGTCTTCAGCATCCCCGGGGCTTCCGGGACAGGGGCCTTGGACATCCTGCATGACAGCCTCTAGAGATGCAGGGATACCCCGGCCCTTGAGGGTTGGGAATGCCCATCCCCGCCTCCCTCCCCTCAGGGGGCGAGTGCTGCCTTCCCCTAGGAAGCCCCTCTCCAGCCAACATGCACAAGGAGACCTGGGGACTGCCCCAGGCATCTCTGCCCCAGGGACCTTCTCTCCAGCCGGGCCCTGCCCAGCGACCCCCTGCAGCTCTGTCTCTTGCTGTAGCACCGCCCCAACCAAGCTCCTTTCCAGGTGAAGGTGGGATGTGTGGGGCTCTGCCACTGCCTCCTGGTTCCTCTACTCACCCCACTCTGGGCACCTCAGGTCAGCCACACCTGCAGACGCTTCTCCAGAGGCCTTTTGTGGGGATGACCTGGAAACTCTGGAAGACTCAGCAGAGGCCTTGCAGCCCCCTGGCCACACAGCCCACTCACTCCCAGGACAGGGATGCAGAGCCCCTGGGTGCACCTGGGCAGAGATGAGAAGGTGAGGCAGGTGCCCTCAGCTCAGGTGCAGGAGGCAGTGTGGACAAGGGACCACCTTCCTTGCCCAGGAGCTCCAGGAGGCCCAGGACACACAGAGGGGAGGCCTCGCCCCGGCCCACACAGCATCAGCGGCAGAGCTCTTCCCTCAGCGCTCCCGCATCAAGGGAGAAGAGGCCTCATGCACCTCAGCCCTATTCCCTCAACCCTCATGGGGCTCACGTCTCCCAGCTGCCCAGTGAGGTCGGGCATCTCAGTCCCTCTCTATGTGGCAGGGATCCAAGGATCGGCGCTGTCCCCTCAGTGCCCTGCCTCCATCCCTGCCCACAGCCTCATCTCTCAGCTGCCCAGCCCCAGCCTGGCTGACCTCGGACTGGCTTGGCCCCACCTCCTTCCGATTGCTTGTCTGAAAACTCAGTATTGGAAGCTGGTGTCTGAGGACAAGCCCTGGCAGGCAGAGGGCACCTGCTCCGCTGTCTGCCTTCCTGGAACCATGCGCCGGGTCACAGGCCACCGGGCAGAGGTCTCCCTGGGCCCCCAGTCACACTACCCTGCCCAACCTGGGGCTACCTGGAAGCTCCTGATCCCACAGAACTGTCCCTTGGTTATCCTGTGCCCACCCTATGCCCAGGCGCTCTGGGCTGTGCCCACCACAGAAGGCCTTTTGTAAGAAGATAATGGACCGTTCTGTAAAACCTTTCATTTCCTAGAGAGGGGCCCACCTGTGACCTCAGGAAGGGACATAGGAGTTGAGGGGACCTTCAGGCACGAGAGGGAGTATGTCCTGGGACCCCTGGTGGGGGCCTGGCTTTGGGGCAGAGGCTAAGGCCAAGGCCCTCCCCATTAGGCCTCTGGAGCCAGCACAGTTACTGTGTCCCCAGACAGATATGTCCAAGCCCCAAACCCCAGTATGTGGGAATGCGACCTTTGGAAACAGGCCCGTTGCAGATGTGATTAAGATGTAAGTAAAGATGAGGCCATGTTGGAGCAGGGGGAACCCTGATTCCCAGGTTCTGATATAAAAAGGGGACGTTTGGACATAGAGACAGATGAGCAGGGAAAGACACAGGGGAGGTGGAGGCAGGGGTTGGGGGATGCAGCCACAGGCCAAGGGACACCTGGAGCCCCGAAGCTGGAAGAGGCAGGGAGGATCCCCCTCAAGAGCTTGGCCCTGCCGACACCTTGACTTAGGACTTAGCGCTGGTGGCCTCCAGAACCATGAGAAAATCAATTGCCGTTGTTTTAAGATGCCCAGCTCAGGCTGCTGTCACGGCTGCCCAGGGTCCCTGTGCGAGGCCCAAGTCAAGCCTGGCACGACTTCTGGTGACTGCCAGCCCCAGGCAGGACCCACTCACGGACCTCAGCCCCCTCCTCCGGCCAGGCCTGCGGAGGCGCCCTGATGCTGTCAGCACCACGTGGGCCTCAGCCGTCCCTGCAGGGTAATGCAAATCCTCCCGCACTTCCTGCCTGCAGAGCACGAACCAGCCGCAGACCGCAGAGAGGCAGTATTTGAATACGGCCTCCCGCGCTGGTGGAGACGCTTGGCGGTTTTCAGTGTTGGAAGCTCGTGTCTGTGGCCAGGCCCTAGGTGGGGGCTGGAGGCTGGGACAAGGCTTGGCATTGCTGTTGCATCCCAGGGCTGCTGAAACAAAGGGCCACACCTCGGGGGCTCAAAACAACAAACGATGATCTCATAGTTCTAGAGGCCAGACATCCCAAATCCAGGCATCGGCGGGGCCGTGCTCCCTCTGGAAGCTCTCGGGTGGGTCCCTCCCACCCCTTCCAGGTTCCCAAGGCGCCAGGTGTCCCTGGCTGTGGCCGCGTGGCTCCAGCCTCCGCCTTGGTTGGCGTGCGGTCCGCCTCGCCTGTCTGTCTCCTCTGCCATCACTGAGTGCCCAGGCCTGCCCTACCCCAGTGTGCAAGGACTCCACTTCCAAATGAGGTCACATTCTAAGCTTCGCAGTGGACAGTATGCCACCATTAGTGTCGCCCTGTCTGGGAGGACACCACTTAACACAGAACAGGCAGTGAGGTGCAGCCCTGGGCGTGGGTCCTCACCCTGGGCGGGAGTCTCACCCTGGGCGGGAGCCTCACCCTGGGTGGGGGTCCTCAGGCTGGCCTTCATTCCCACCAGGCCCTGCCACACCTGGTCACCCACTGGGGTCAATCCTGGCTACATCTGGACATGTGCCCTGCGGCTGGGGATGCATGGCCAGACTTGTCCCCAGCACAGGGTGTAGGGGTTGGGGTTTGGCCATGACCCTCAGCCTGGGGCACGAGGCTGGGCTGGACAGCACTGTTATCCTTACTTTCCCAATGACTCTTAGGCCGTAGATGGGGGACTCCCTCTTCTCTTCCCTTCATCCCCGGTGGGGAAGCTAATGGGGGCCTGGGCCTTGGGAGGGGTCCTACGGGGCTCCCTGACCCTTGAATTCCTCTCCAGTGAACCTCAGTTTTGCCTCTTGGAAGTTCTGGGATAGGACACCCATGAGCACCCTTCAGCCTGGAGCTCAGCAGCGCCTCCCCGACTCTATGCAAGCCCCCCGGGGGGAAGAGCAGCAGCCATTAGAGGTGGAAGCAGCCACAACCCAAGCTCTGGCCCTTCCCAGGGCCCACAGCACCCCTTTCCTCCCGAGGACGGGGCAGAACTAGGCGCCCGGCAGCTGAGGTCAGGGAAGCCCAGCAGCAGCGTCGGGCAGCCTCACCTTCCCGGTGGCCGCAACCACCCCTTGCCCCACACCCAGGCTTGGCGCCCCCTACACCCACCGGCCAGCCCAGGGGCTGAGGAGGCATTTGGGCAGGTGCTGGGCACCAGGCAAATGGGCCCAGAGGGAGGCAATGCAAACAGCAGGGATTTGCATGAGCAGGTGCCCAGGTCTTCCGCACCCCTCCCTGTGCATCCCAGGGTGGGGCAGGGAGCCGGGGACAGCCAGGGGCCTTCGTGACCCCATCCCAGAACTCCCAAGAGGCAACACTGAGGCAGCGCCCCGGGCAGTGAAGGTGCTGGGGCTGTCAGGGCAGTGGGGCACCTGTAGCCACAGTCATCCCCGAGACAGCCAGAGCCAAACATGGCTTCCCCCGCCTCCCAGGACCAGTGCAGGACAGGACTGGATGGCCAGGTCCTGGGTTCCCAGCCCCGCTCATCCCCACCAGGCTGTGTGACTTCGGGCGGGTCCCTCAGCCTCCCTGGGCCTGTCTCATTTGTGAGATTTGGGGGAACGGCGGGTCACACGGGGAAGGTGTCAGAATGGTTCCTGCACGCAGCAGGCAGGAAGTCAGATGTGTGTCCGTGTCCTCCCTATGAGGATGCCACATCTCCCTGGGCTGCAGTGGAGGACATGGCTCAGGGAAGTGGTGGCGAGAGGACACAGTAGTGACCTGGTGACCCCAGACCCCTCCCACAGCTCCACTCCCCTCACCCTCGGCTTCTGAGCCACACCTGCCTTTGCAGGCTGCCGGCCAGACACTGTGCCTGAAGTCTCAGATCCAGAGCCCGTGGGGCTGGCCCTCCTGCCCAGACCATCTTCCAGCACTGGGCAGCCCTTCCAGAATGCCCCACCTCGCCCACAGTGGGGCCGGCCCTCCACAGCCCAGGGAAGCGGGGATCCTCCCTGCTAAAGATAAGGAAACTGAGGCAAGAGGCAGGGTGTGGCCAAAGCCGCACTGTCCTGGTCCCCACTCCTCTCGTGCCCACCTGCCCTTCCCGCCCGGGAGGAGGGGTTACAATCCTGCCCCTTCTCCCCACCTGGGCTGGCAGCGGTGTGAGGGTCCCTACCTGCCTGCCTTCTCCCCAGTACCCTGACACGCGGCTGCTGGCCAAGGCGCAGGTGGAGCCGTCTGCCTACCTTGCAGGGTGTGCCCGTGGGCCCAGCTCTCAAGCCTCTCCTCCTCCTCTTCCCCGCCCACAACTTCTGGCCGGGGCAGCCAATGCCGGCCCCAGGGAGCTGGCCGTGAACGAACACAGGGCACCACCTGACCTGCTCGGCACGGCCGAGCCCACAGGCCTGCTGTTGTCAAAGCCACCCAGACACCAAGCGCTGGCCTTCCTCAGGTGTGACTGGCACCAAGGCCCTGGGGGCATCTCTAATGTGACTGGGAGAGGAGACCCTGTGTGGACGTGGCTTCTAGGCCACTTAGATTGCTGCTGTTGCCTCCTTTGGTGCTGTCTGGCGGGGTGGCCCGGGACTGAATGCAGCTGAAATCCACCCTGAAATGTGATTGGACAGGGCTCTTCAACCTCGGTTTCCACTCTGAAATGTGATTGGACAGGGCTCTTCAACCTCAGTTTCCACAGTAAGTAGGAACAGGAGCTGCCTCAAGAGCACACGTGTCATCTGGGGTGCTGGGCCCAGCTGTCCCATGGAGGACAGGGAGCCAGAGGGACTGCCTCCTCCCTCCTGTGGCCCTGCGAGGCCACGGGGCATCGGCCCCCATGGTGTCTCATCTGTACTGGAAAGGCTGCCCAGCCATGGGCCAGCTGTGAGTGATGTCCAGTCACCGGTCAGCACTGGGGATGCTCTGTGAGGACTGTCTCTGCATCTGGAGTCAGGACAGGGTGCCAGTGGGACAGAGCGTCCAGTCACCGGTCAGCACCGGGGATGCTCTGTGAGGACTGTCCCTGCATCTGGAGTCAGGACAGGGTGCCAGTGGGACAGAGTGTGCCTCTGGAGTCCCACAGTCCTGGGATTGGATCCTGCATAGCTGTTGAGCTACTTAGCCACTCTGGGCCTCAGTACCTTGGAGTGTCAAACAGGGACTCTAGTAGCCTGGCTTCTGGGAGGCTGCAGGTAACACATGAGGAGAACAGAGCCTGGGGGATACATCTGTGTGCCCCTTCACAAAAGAGACTCCAAGGACCCCCTGTCCGGGGCCCCCTCAAACCATAAACTCCAGGAATGGTGGGGGACAGTATCTGGGACTTGCTGTCTGGGACCCTGGTGGCCTCGCTAGTCTGGCCTTTCAGCCACCAGAGGGCGCCAAAGGACCACAGGCAGAATCTGAGGCAGTGGTGGTAATTGGTGGAGGTGATGATGGTGGTGGTGATGATGGTGGCAGTAGTCAGGGTGGTGGTGGTGATGGTGGTGGTGGTGGTGATGATGATATTGATGGTCATGATGGTGGTGGTGACAATGATCATGGGGACCGTGCTGATGGTGGTGTTTGTGATGATGGTGGCAGTGGTTGTGATGGTGGTGGTGATTGTGGTTGTGGTGATGATGGTGGTGTTATTGATGAGTGTGGTGGTGATGGTGGTGGTGGGCATGAGGGTAGTGGGGGCGGTGATGGCCTTACTGTTGATGAGGGTGGCGATGATAGGGATGGCGATGGTGGTGGGAATGATGACAAAGATGATGATGATAGTGGTGCAAATGGCAATGGTGGTGGTAGTGACTGTGGTGTTGTTGTTGATGGTATTAGTGCTGATAAAGGTGGTGATGATGATGTTGATGATGGTGGGTGGTGAAGGTGGTGGTGATGGTGGTGAACATTTTGGCAGTGGTGATGGTGGTGGTGGTGGTGGTGGTTATAATAGTTGTGATGGTGGTGGAGGTGGTGATGATAGTGATGGTCATGATGGTGGTGGTGGTGGTGATAATGACTGTGGTGGTGGTCCTAATGGTGGTGTTTGTGACGCTGGTGGAGGGGTGGTGAGGATGGTGTGGTGATGATGGCCATGGAGGTGATTATGGTGATGGTGAAATGGTGGCAGTGGAGTTGATGGTGGTGGTGAACATGGTGGTGTGGTGGTGGTGAACATGGTGGTGTGGTGGTGGTGGTGGTGGTGATAATTATGGTGGTGGTGATGGTGGTGTGTGGGATGATGGTGGAGGTGGTAGTGGTGGTGGTGATGACAGTGTGGAAGTGACAATGGTGTTCATGTTGGTTGCAATGGTGGCAGTGGTTGTGGTGATAATGACAATGATTATGATGATGGTGGTGGTGATGGTGGACATAATGGTGATGGTGGTAGTTGTGATGGTGGTGGTTTTGGTGATGGTGGTGTTTGTGGTGATGGTGATGATGCTGCTGGTGGTGGTGATGCTGCTGCTGGTGGTGCTGATGATGCTGCTGGTGATGGTGATGGTGGTATTACTGATAAGTGTGGTGGTGATGATGGTGATGATTGTGGTGGTGGTGATGATGGTGATGACAATGATTATGGTAATGGTGGTGATGGTGGTGGTGGAGGTAAAGATGGTGGTTGTGATGATGGTGTTCATGGTGGTGGTAATGCTGGTAGTGGTGGTGATTATGATGGTGGTGATTGTGGTGGTGATGATGGTTGTGGTGGTGATGGTGGTGGTGATGGTGGAAATGATGGTGGTGTTTGATAGTGGTGGTGGTTGTGATGGTTGTGTTCATGTTGGTAATGGTGATAATGGCGGTGGTGATGATTGTGATGGTCGTGATAATGATGGCAGTGGTGACAATGGTGGTGGTAGTGACAATGGTGGTGATGGTGGTGATACTGGTGATGATGGTGGGGGCGGTGGTGGTTTTGGTGGTGGTGATGATCATAGTGGTGGTGATTCTGGTGATGGTGATGGTGGTGGTGATGGTGCTGGTGGTGGCAATTATAGTTGTGATGATGGTAGTGGTGGTGGTGGTAATGATGATGTGGTGATGGTCGTGATGGTGCTGATGATGGTGGTGATGATAATGGCACTGATGGTGATGACGGAAGCAGTGGTAATGATAATTACGGTGTTAATGGTGATGGTGGTGATGATTGTGGGGATGGTGATGAGGGTGGCAGAGGGGGTGATGATGATGTTGGTAATGATGGTAATGTTGGTGTGATGATGATGGTGGTGATCGTGCTGGTGGTGGTAATGGTGGTGGTAATGATAGCAGTGGTGGTTTTGGTGGTGGTGATAGTAGTGATGATCATGGTGGTGGTGGTGACGATGATGGTGATAATTCTGATGGTGGTGGTGATGGTGGTCCTGGTGGAGGCGATGGTGGTGGTGATGATGATTGTGGTTGGGATAATGGTGGTGATAGTGGTGGTTATTGTAGTGGTAATGTTGATCATGGTGGTGGTAGTGATGGTGGTCATGATGTTGGTGGTGTTGGTATTGGTGTTGTTGGTGATGGTGATGGTGGTGGTAAAAACCATGGTGATGATGATGATGGTAGTCATGGTGGTGGTGATAGTGGTGACAGTGGAGGTGATGGTGGTGGTGATAATGATTGTGGTGGTGACGATGATGGTGGTGGTGGTAGTGTTGGTACTGGTGGTGGTGGTGGTGATGGTGATGTTAGTGGTGGTGATGATGGTTGTGGTGGTGGTGATGATGGTGGAGGTGGCAGTAATGGTGGTGGTGGTACCTCGTAGTGGTGGTGATGGTGATGATGATTGTGGGGACGGTGATGGGGGTAGTGGTGGCTATGATAGTGTTGGTTTTTATGGTGGTAGTGATGATCATGGTGGTGGTGACTATAGTCACTGGTGATGCTGGTGGTTGTGGTCATGGTGATGATGATAGTGGTGATGGTTGTGTCAGTGCTGCTGCTGATGGTGGTGGTGGTGATGATGAGGGTGATGATGGCAATGAGTATGATGATGGTGGTGGTGATGACAATGGTTGTGGTGTGTTGATGGTGGTGTTTATTGTGGTGGTGATGATAGTGTTAATGATTGTGGTGGTGGTGATGATGTTGGTGGTGGTGTTGGTGATGGCGTTGATGCTGGTGATGGTGGTGATGGTGATGATGATGGTGATGATTGTACTGGTGTTGATGATGGTGTGGTATGATGGTGGTGCTGATGGTCATGATGGTGGTGGGGGTGATGATCCTGGTGGTGGCGATGGTGGTTTTGATAATGTGATAATGTTGGAGATGGTGGTAGTGTCAATGGTAGTGATTGTGGTGGTGACAATGGTGATCATGGTGATGGTGATATCAGTGTGGGTGATGTGGTGGGGGGGATGGTTAAAATGTTGGTGATGGTGGTGGTGGTGGCAGTGATAGTTAGGATGATGGTGATGATGATGATGGCATGGGTGCTTGATATGGTTTGGCTCTGTGTCCCAATCTCACCTCGAATTGTAATCACTATAATCCTCATGTGTCAAAGGCGGGACCAGGTGGAGGTAATTAGATCATGAGGGTGGTTTCCTCCATGCTGTTCTCATGATAGCAAGTGAGTTCTCATGAGATCTGATGGTTTTATAAGCATCTGGCATTTCCCCTCACTCCATCTTGCTTCCATGTAAAGAAGGTGCCTCTAAGTCTATGGGGTTGGGGGGCACAGTCCTTCCTCTATCCTGGTCCTTCCCTCTACCTCTGTCTCCTGGAAACCAAAAAAAACCTGCAGAAGTTCTTCCCCAGCCACCCCAATGTTCCTTCCTGCCTACAACCTTCCATGGCTCCCTATTACCCTGACAATAAAACCCAAAGAAGCTTTGGAACCTTGGCTTCTGGTGCTCTGCCAGGAGCACTCTTCCTTGGAACTCCTGCTGGCTCCCTCTTGCCACTCAGACACTGGCAGAACCTGAAGTGGGTGCTGGCTTGCACTCACTCCATCCTGCTGCCCTGTGAAGAAGGTGCCTTGCTTCCCCTTCATCTCCGTCATGATTGTAAGTTTCCAGAGGCCTCCCCAGCCATATTGAACTGAGTCAATTAAACCTCTTCCCTCTATAAATTACTGTCTCAGGCAGTTCCAATACAATGGTGATGTTGGTGATGGTAGTGATGGTGGTGGCGGGGGTGGATGGTTGTGGTAATTACGGTGGTAGTAGTGATGGTGGTGGTAGTAATGATGATAGTGGTGGTGGTGATGTTGGTGGCAGTGAGGAGGGTAGTGGCGGTGATGGCGATGGTGTTGATGGTAGTGGTTGTAGCTTTGGTGGTGGTGATGGAGGTGGTGGTGATGATGGTGGTCATGCTTATGGTAGTGATGACAGTGATGATGCTGGTTGTGGTCATAGTGGTTGTGGTAGCAGGCCATGTTATAATGCTAGCAGCTTTGCTCTGGGTAGGAAAGCTCCAGGTACTCCCAAAGTAGGCACCTACGGGCTGCTCTGTAAGTGTCCCTTTGTCCCCTAGCATCACTGAAACCCTCATCCTGAGAAGAGAAGCAGATATCAGGTTCTTCAGTAAATGCAGGTTGGTGTTGAGCTCAGAAACCCATAACTTGGCTCTGGGCAAATGGGACTCAGACCAGGGACCTCACAAGCCCTCAGGCCTGAGACCCTAAAATCCTGGTTCTGAAGGTGAGAGGCCTATCTTGAGGGCCCTGGGCAAGGCAGAGGGTCCACTAGACCCTGAAAGTCCAGCCTGAGCTCACATCCACTCCTCTAGCCTGGATCGTTGTCCTACAGCAGGTTCTGTTAGTGTCTGTGGTATGTGAAGAATGAAGAGGTTCTCCCAGACCCTGTAAGCCTATGGGGTTGGGAGGCACAGTCCTTCCTCTATCCTGGTCCTGCCCTCCACCTCCATCTCCTGGACACCCAAAGGACTGCAGAAGTTCTTCCCCAGCCACCCCTGGTTCAGTACCAAGTCATGTCCTTCCCTGCCTACAACATTCCATGGCTCCCTATTACCTTGACAATAAAACCCAAAGAAGCCTTGGAGCTTTGGCTTCTTGTGCCCTGCCAGGAGCACACTTCCTTGGAACTCCTGCTGGCTCCCTCTTGCCACTCAGATCTCAGCTGTCGTGTCCTTCCTCAGAGACCCCTCACCCTAGACCACATCAGCACAGGGTGCTTCCTTCGGTCTCTTCCCATGTGACCTGGTGTTAGTTTTCAGTATGCCTCACCCTCTGAAATGTCTTTCATTTACTTTTTTGCTTGTCTGTGTCCCCTACATGAGACTAAGGCCTGGGCATTCCCTGCCACCTCCCTGGGGCCCAGAATACACAGGAACAGATCACAGACATGTTCTAAAGTGGTAAGTCAACGAATGAATGAGTGAATCAATCTCTGAGTGTCCAGGTGTGTCTCTGTGTGAGCACTGCCATCAAGGCAGAGACGGAGGTGTCTAGGGAAGGCTGCATTTTTGCAAGGAGTAACTTCCTGGCCCACACTCGTGCCCTGGATGGAAGGGCAGACACTGGGCCGGGGCTCCACTGTCTGCCCGCTCTAGCCACGGGCACTGCTGCCGGGGAGGAGGTGCTCAGGCGCTCACCTGCGTCCATGCATGCTGTCATGAGCGACATCCTAGCTGCCGACCGCAGCCTCTGCCTGCCCTCTACAGCAGTTTGCCTTCAGCGGCCTCCGTCTACTTTGCTACAGTTGGCCCTGGGCAGGCTTTACGTTGGAACTTCCTTTGTGGGAGAGGCCACGCTGTAGGGCAGGGCTCCAACAGGGCCCAGCCCCTGCCCCCACGGGGCCTCTATCCCTGGGACAGCAGATCCCCTTTGGACCCCCAGCAACCTGCCCGGCTGACTGCAGAGGCTCAGCTCTCTCCTGCTAAGCCCTGCCATGCGAGGCTGGGCCTACAGGCTCAGAAGCTGACCCCAGTGTCCAGGAGAGCATGAGCCGTCGCTGACCGGGGTCCTCCTCCTTGAGAGGAGGAGCTGCAGGCAGCCTCCACCCCGGGCACATTCTTGGGTGCCATGTGGCATTTTATTTACAGAAAGACTTGCAACCCACTTCTTCGGCGTCTTAGAGGAGAGAAACCACCACCCAGAGTAGGGCCCGCTGGCCCTGGGTCCCCATGCCAGTGTGGTGGGTCCCCCCGACCCAGCACCTCCCTCTGAACCACACGTGGTCCAGCCCCCGGTGAGAGGGAGGCAGCTGGAGCCCCTCCGACAGGAAAGCTGATGGTGCGGGCATCAGGTCTGACCCCTCAGGGGGGCAGCCTGAAGCCATGCCATGGGGCAGCAGGGCCATGGACAAGCTCTGCCAGTGGTGCCTGTGTCCAAGGCCTCTGGGCAGATCCTGAGTGCCCAGCAGTGCACACCGGGAGTCTGGGGACCAGTAGAGCCACACGTCCGTCCCCACTCCTTTAAGCTCCCTGGCCTGGGCAGTGCCTGCAGCTGGCCACCGCTGTCTTGGCACCATCCTTGCAGCTTCACCTTATGCCTGTCCTTCTACTCTGGGAGGACAACCTTGCCCCCATCACAAGATATGAACAGAGGTAGAGGTTGTAGGGGCCAGCGAGGCCCAGTGACCTGCCCATATCAATGCTGCCACGAGGCAAGGCCCATGCCCTCTCCCCTGCTGTTCTGTCCTGGAGCTTCCGCAGCTGCAGGAAGACGTCCCCTACCCCGCTCCCTGCAGAGGATGCTTGGCGGTCAGACGGCGGATCTGCAAAGGAAGGTGTACCCTTCTCAGTGTGCACAAGGGCTGCCAGGCCAACTCCACCATCGAGAGCAGATGCCGGCTGGGGAGAGGCCGAGCGCCACCTGGGCCCAGTGGCTGGGGTAGGGGGCTCCATGCACCGTCCCTGAGGGCTTGTCCATCTGGCGTGTGTGCACCTGTGAGTGTGCTGTGTGTGGAGTGGGCACTGGGCCGGTGGTCAAGGCTGCAGTAGGACTTTCAGTGATTCCAGCTCCTGTCTGGAAATGGGGATCATGAGAATTCCCTCCACTGAAGGGTACGTGAGGCCTGAGCGTGTGCCTGGAATGTCGCGAGGACCAGCGGGGCTGGGGCCTGGACACGGCCTGGGTAAGTGCGAGAAGCAAGGACCAGTGTGTGCCTATGTGTGTCACTGTGGGCACACGGTGTGTGTGTGCACATGTATGTGTGGACACCGTGGGCATTTCTGTGTGGATGTTGTGTGTGTGTGTGTGTAGCTGTACTGTGTGTGCGGACACCATGTGTGCCTGTGCGTATGTCTGTGTTACACTGTATGTGAGTGTATGTAGACACTGTGGCTGTGTGTGTAGATGCAGTGTGTGAGTTCATGTGTGTGCAGGTGCACTGTGTGTGTCTGTGTGGACGCTGTGTGTGAGTGTATGTAGACACTGTGTGGCTGTGTGTGTGTGGAGGCTGTGTGTGTAGATGTACCATGTGTCTGTGTGGACGGTGTGTGTGTTTGTGTGTGTAGTGCACCATGTGTAGTGCACCATGTGTGTCTGTGTGGACACTGTGAGTGCATGTGTGTGCATGGACACCGTGTTTGGTTGTGTGTGTGTCTGTGTGGATACTGTGTGATTGCATGTGTGTGGCTGCAGTGTGTGTGTGTAGTTGCACTGTGTGTGTGGACACTGCGTGTGTGTCTGTGCAAATGCTGTGTGTGTGTGGATGTGTGTGGGTACACCATGTGTGTCTGTGTGGATGCTGTGTGAGAGTGCGTGTGTGTGTGTAGGTGCACTGTGTGCAGACACTGTGTGTGTGTGTGTGTCTGGCTGTGTGTGTCTGTGTGGACACTGTGTGAGTGCATGTGTGTATAGCTGCACTGTGTGAGTGTGTGTATGTATGCTGTGTGTCTGTGAGAATGCTGTCTATGAGTGTGTGTGAGTGTATGTGTAGGTACGCTGTGTCTGTGTGGATGCTGTGTGTGAAAGTGTGTGTGTGTGTAGGTACACTGTGTGTGTGGACACTGTGTGTGTCTATGTGGACAGTGTGCGAGTGCATGTGTGTGTAGCTGCACCATGTGTGTGTCTGTGTGGACACTGTGTGTGGGTGTCTGTGGTGTGCAGGTGCTGGGAGGCAGGCTCTGCAGGTGCAGCTGGAGCTCCAAAGTGTGAGCATTGGGCCAGGAGGACCACAGCCCGGCTGATCCAGGGGAGAGAAGTCGTTTCTGAGATTCTGGAAAGGACAGCCATTGGTAAGCACCCCACAGCCACTCATCCGTGAACTCAACCATCCGATCACCCATCAGTTCATGCAGTCATTGGATACAGATTTACTGTTATTCATTTATCCACTTGTTTTTGTAGAGATGGAGTCTCACTATGCTGCCCAGACTGGTCTCAAACACTTGGACTGGAGCAATACTCCCACCTCAGCCTCCCAAAGCACTGGATTACAGGCATGACCCACCACAGCTGGCCTGGGGAGAGATTTATTGAGCAACTTCTATGTGCCAGGCACTGTGTCAGAGGGAGACACAGACCATAAACAAGGGGATAAGTGAGGAAGAAGGAAAATCAATCAATGATTAAAATGGCTATGGAGAAAAATAAAGCAGGGGAGGCCCAGTGGCTGCGAGATTTTATTTTTAAACGGGCTGGTCGAGGAAGAATTAATGGAGAAGGTTCCATTTGTGCAAATAACTGGAGGAAGGGCGGCCCATCTACTGGCCTATCCACCCAACCACTCACCCACCCACTCATCTACACATCCACCAGCACACATGCACCTCCTCACCCATCACCACCCACCCAACCATCCAGCCTTGCACCGGCCTGCCCACCCGTCATTCACCCATGCACCCATTTATCCATCCCTCCGTCCGCCCATCTGTCCATTTGTCCATTCGTCCACCCACCCACCTGTCTGTCCATTCATCCATCTATCCGCCGTCTGTCCATCTGTCCATCCATCCATCCATCCACCCACCCATCTGTCTGTCCATTCATCCATCTATCTGTCTGTCCATCTGTCCGTCCATCCGTCCGTCCATCCATCCATCCATCCACCAATCTGTCTATCCATGCATCCATCTGTCTGTTCATCCATCTGTCCGTGTGCATCTGTCCATCTGTCCACCCACCCATCAATCCATCCATCCATCCATCTATCTATCTTCACCCACCTGTTCACTCCTCTCTCCAGTCACCCACTCACCACTTACTAACTCCTCCCCAGTGCCTGGTCTCTCCAGGATGGTGAGTCAGTCTCTGGTCTCAGGATGCCCACATGCTGGGGCACAGGCAGCTCTTTTGCAGGTAGCCATGGGGGATTGGCCAGAGCACCCCAAGAGCATGGGTAGTTCTCATGGTTTCTCCCCAGCCAGCGTATCTCACAGAAGAGGTTACCATCCTTGAGGCCAGGAGCCTCACCTGCCGCTCCCCTGGCCTCCCCGACAGGCTGGAAATTCAGCAGGTGCCCAATAAATCCTGGCAGGCTGGCTGAGTCATCACACCTCCTCCTCTCCTACTCATCACCCATTCAGCTTCTGGCCCCATTGCCCAAACCCTGTTAGCCTTTGGGTGACCCGCTCAGCTGCCACCTCAAGTCCACTCTCGGCTTGGGGCCAGCTCTGGGCTCCGGCCTGTGATGGGCCATGGTGGGCTTCAGAGGGTGAGCCCCTGACGCCATTGTACCAGTCTGGCAGCATCTGCAAGACAGATGAGTGCCCTGGTCAGGAGTGGCCCACCATGGCCTGGAAGGATGTAGGGACATGCTGCCCACCCCCTGTCACACATCCTGGACAGGCCTGCCTGGGCCCAGGGAAGGGCTGTGTGTGGAGGTGGCAGGCTGCTGCCCTGGGCAGGGGCCCCGCCAGGGTTGGGGAGGCCTCAGACCCAACACTCCCACTGGGGGTGGTAAACTTGGTGGCCAGTGACGGGAGGGTCAACAGAGGGCCCTGTACTGCTGGCGGAAGCCAACCTCCCCCACAAGGCGATGCCGACAACTCCAAGAATGGATGCTGCTCCAGGAGGAGTCTCCAGAGGTGATTTCTGCAGACGGACTGGGCCTAGGTGGGAATCTGGGAGCTTCCCCAGAACAACAGGGAGCACGAGACCAGCTCAGAAAGTCTGCAGTGACATCAGATGATCTAACCCCAGACCAAAGCAAACACAGTCAGAAGCACCCTGCTCGCCCACCTGGGCGCCGGGCCAAGACCCTGGGTCCTGGGCTGGGAGGAGTGAGTGTGGGTGTGTGACTTGCAGGGAGGGCCCGGCCACCAGCCATGGGCCCAAAGGGTGTAGCTCCCCACCTCTTTACTCTGCCCCACTTTTCCCAGCCTGCCGGATCCTGCTGCTTTAAGTCTGCCTTTCTTAGGAGAAGGGATGGGGGATCCCCAGGTCCTTCATGGTGACAAAAAGGCTTATTCACACATGCACGCCTACACATACTTGCACACGTGTGGGCAGACACACATACAGCCTCAGTCTTCCCTGGCTGGTTCCCAGCTTGGCATCTTGGAAGAGGAAGAGGTAGGGTACACCCAAGCTGTGAATTGGCGGACAGGCCATGGCACACCCATCTCCTACATCTCCTGGTTTCACAGGTGAGAAAGTTGCCTTGGTAGGGAGCCCTGGCTTCAGTGTGCATGTGGACCTGATCCTGGGGTGGGGGGTGCCTTTCTCTGTGAAGGCGTGTCTGTCCTGCACCACTGTGAGATTCACGAAGGTAAGGCCTCTAGTGCGATGTGCGGGGCACAGTCAATGCCAGTGCTCACTGCTGAGTGACCATTCAACGTAGCCTGAAATCAGGAAGGACCAGGTCAAGGGAGAACTGAAGGACCTTGGGCAAGTTCTGGCTCTGTCCTGCTGTGGTGCCCAAACTTGGGGACCCTCAGGGTCTTCTGCACAGGAGAGAGGGGAGTACACTCAAATGCAGATTCCTGGGGCCCACCCAGCCCCACTGCATCGGGTCTGCATTGGAAGCTGTTTACAGAGTCCCCAGGCAACTGCCCTGGGGTCCCTTCCCAGACCTGCTGGTAGGAGCGGATCTGAGCTGACCAGTCTTTATGAGCATGCGGGGGCAGGTAGTTAGGGAATAGGTGAGGTAACAATGAACCAGGAGTTGCCTGTGGGGCTAGGATCAAGAACAGGGGCTTGCTGATGAATGTAAATGTAAAAATCCTCAACAAATAATAGCAAACCGAATCCAGAAGCACATCAAAAAATTAGTTCACCACAGTCAAGTAGGCTTCATTCCTGGGATGCAAGGTTGTTTCAATGTATGCAAATCAATAAATGTCGTTTGTCACATAAACAGAACGAAAAACCATATGGTCCTCTCAATAGATTCAGAAAAAGCCTTTGATAAAATCCAAACGTCCCTCCATGATAAAAACCTGCGACAAACTAGGCATCAAAGGAACATACCTCAAAATAATAAGAGCCATCTATGACAAACCCATAGCCAACATCATACTGAATGGGCAAAAGCTGGAAGCATTTCCCTTCAGAATAGGAATAAGACAAGGATGTCCACTCTCATCACACACAAAAAATTACCTAGGAATACATCTAACCCAGGAGATGACACATCTCCACAAGGAGAAACACTCCTGAAAGAAATTGGCTGGACGCAGTGGCTCACACCTGTAATCCTAGCATTTAGGGAGGCTGAGGTGAGCGGATCACTTGAGTCCAGGAGTTCGAGACCAGCCTGGCCAATATGGCGAAAACCCCATCTCTACAAAAAAACCCACAAAAATTAGCCAGGCACGGTGGCACATGCCTGTAGTCCTAGCTGCTAGGGTGGTTAAGGTGGGAGGATCACCTGAGCTTGGGAGGTTGAGGCTGCAGTGAACCATGATTGTGCCACTGCACTCCAGCCTGGGTGACAGAGCGAGACCCTGTCTTAAAAAAAATTATAGATCACACAAATGGAAACACATTCCATGCTCATGGATAGGAAGAATCAGCATCATTAAATCACATTATCCAAAGCAATCTACAGATTAAACGCTATTCCTATTGAATTACCAATGTCATTTTTCACAGAATTAGAAAAACTGCTCTAAAATCTATATGGAACCAAAAAAGAGCCAGAATAGACAAGGCAATCCTAAGCAAAAAGAACAAAGCCAGAGGCATCACATTACCTGATTTCAAACTAATGTTTAAGGCTACTGTAACCAAACCAGCATAGTACTGGTACAAAAACAGACACATAGACCAATGGAACAGAACAGAGAGCCCAGAAATAAAGCCACACACCTACAGTAATCTGATCTTCAACAAAGTCAACAAAAATAGGAAATGGAGAAAAGACTCCATATTCAATAAATGGTGCTGAGATAGCTGGCTTGCAATATGCAGAATAATGAAACTGGACCCCCAATTTTCACCATATGCACAAATTAACACAAGATAGACTGAAGATTTAAATGTAAGACCTCAAACTATAAGACTACTAAGAGAAAACATCATAAATACCATTCTGGACATCAGCACTGGGAAAGAATTTATGACTGATTTCTCAAAAGCCATTGCCACAAAAATATAAATTGACAAGTGGGACCTAATTAAGCTAAAGAGCTTCTGCACATCAAAAGAAACTATCAATGGAGTACACAGACAACCTACAGAATGGGAGAAAATATTTGCCTGTATGCATCTGACAAAGGTCTAATATCCAGAATCTATAAGGAACTCAAACAATTCAACAAGAAAAAAATAACCCCATAAAAATTGCTCAAAGGAGATGAACAGATGCTTCTCAAAGGAAGACATCCATGTGGCCAACAAACATATAAAAAATGCTCAACATCACTAATCATTAGAGAAATGCAAATCAAAACCATACTGAGATCCCATCTCACACCAGTAAGAGTGGCCTTTGTTAAAATGTCAAGAAACAATACATGCTGGCAAGGGTGAGCAGAACAGGGAACGCTTATACACTGTGGGTGGGAATGTAAATTAGTCCAGCCACTGTGGAAAGCAGTTTGGAGATTTCCCAAAGGACTCAAAACAGAACTTCCATTTGACCCAGCAATTCCATTAATTACTGGATACATATACAAAAGAAAAATCATTCAACCAAAGAGACACCTGCACTTCCATGTACATTGCGGCACTATTCACAATAGCAAAGACCTGGAATTAACCCAAGGTGCCCATTAGCGGTAGGCTGGGTAAAGAAAATGTGGTATGTATACACCATGGAATACTATGCAGCCATAAAAAAGCATAAAATCATGTCATTTACAGCAACATGGGTCCAGCTGGACGCCATTATTCTAAGCAAATTAACTCAGGAACAGAAAACCAAATACCACATTTTCTCACTTATAAGTGGGAAAGTGGGAACTAAATGATGGATGCTCATGGACAAAGAGATGACAACAATAGACACTGGGAACTAGTAGATGGTTGCGGGGGAAGGGTTGAAAAACTATTGGCTACCATTGTCACTATCTGGGTGATGGGATCATCCATACCCCGGACCTCGGCGTTATGCAATATACCTACGTAACAAACCTGCACACATACCCTCTTGAATCTAAAAAAGAGCAACAGGTCCTTTAATGAGGCAATGCCTTACAGATGTGGGGCATCATATCCATAGGAGACATTCTCCAACCAGAAGGATCCTCTGAAGAGACACATCAGCTTGAGGAATACAGGGCGGTGGCTCTGTCCAGCCAGCCTCCACCATCTCCTAGCTGCCCATCCATTCTGCATTGAGTGCCTACTGCATGCAGAGTCCTCCAACAGCAAATACCTGCCAGATTCGCTGAGGGGCCTGCTCCAGGGTCTCTGTGGAGACGACCCCAGGGCCCTTGCTGACCATCCTCCACATTCTGCAACCCCATCCTGTGCCCCCTTCATTTTCTTTGTCTCACCACTACCTGGTGGTCTTGCACACAGCTCTGTGGCCTGCGCCTAGAACAGTGCCTGGCACTCAGCTGGTGCTCTACGAGGATCTGGGGGAACGAATGAATGAATGAAGGAATAATGAATAGGTAGGAAGATGACCTGAAAGAGGATGTTGGCCAGGAAGCCTTTGGTGGGCTGGCTGTTCTAGCAGCCCATCCCTGGCCCACAGATGCTGATCTCATAGCAGCCACACACCCTTCCTTTGGTCAGCCTCAGTTTCCCCATTCCTCATGCATTCTTGGTGACCTCTGAGGCTCCTCCCACTGCGGGCGAGGGGAGCCTAGTGAACTGAGGGATGTCGGCAAACAGCCCTGGAAGGTTGGTGTGAGGTAGGTTGAGAGCTGTGTTCCAGAAGGTTCTGAGGCTCTGGGACAGCCTGAGGGCCTGAGAGGTTGGGGGAGGGTTGCCTCCCTGTTCAAGCTGGCTGGATAGGTCTGTCAGCCTTTGCATACAGGACAGCCAGGGCTGGACATGTGCACCCACCAGAATGATAGAGGAGGGGCTTTCCTCAGTGGAGGGACCCCAGGGGTCCTGCTCCCTCAGCTGATAGGGGCCCTCCTCACCTCCTTGCTCACACAGAGTGGCCACTGGGCTCAGTCAGGCCCCACTTGTATTTCCTGTTCTACCAGGCCACCTACCCTTACTCCCCCACCCTCAGCCCTTACTCCCTCACCTGAGTCCATACCCAGCCCAGCCCAGCCCCACCTTACCTCACCTGTGCACCTGGCCTTACTCCCTCCTCTCAGTTCCCCACCCATCCCCCTTCAGTTCCTTGGAGTTTGCAGGGAGCATGAAGATAATCCCTTGTCCAGCCTCTCTCCTGCCTCAGTGTCCCTAAGCCAATGGGACCCCATAATCCCAGAGCAGCAGGCTGTGGCACAGCTCAGGGCCCAGGAGACAGCCCTGGGGTCCTCCAAGAAGCCTGCCCAGTGAGTTATTAGATTTTTTTTTTTTTTTTTAGATGGAGTTTCGCTCTTGTCACCCAGGCTGGAGTGCAGTGGTGCGATCTCGGCTCACTGCAGCCTCCACTTCCTGGGTCCAAGTGATTCTCCTGCCTCAGCCTCCTGAGCAGCTGGGATTATAGGCATGTGCCACCACACCTGGCTAATTTTGTATTTTCAGTAGAGATGGAATTTCACCATGTTGACCAGGCTGGTCTCAAACTCCTGACCTCAAGCAGTCAGCCTGCCTTGGCCTCCCAAAGTGCTGGGATTACAGGTGTGAGCCACTGTGCCAGGCCTAGAATTTTTAAAATATGGAGGCTTGACCTGCTTGACCACTCTGCCTTTTCACTTGTCTTCAGAATAGTCAAGCAACCTGCAGAAGACCAAATAGGATTTTTCAGTATTATTATGAATGCATGGGCTTTTCAGCTATTTGATGTGTTTTAATCCATGACTCTTTTTGATGCTCAAATTGTCCCATTGTTGATCAGCCCATTCTCCAACTTGATAATGAACAATAGTAGAATATACCTTTTTCCTAAGATAAAATAGCTGAGGAGTCTATGCTAACATAGTCCATTCAAATTTAAGGATTGGTTTGTACCTCTTTGATTTTTTAAATCTACATCTTTTTTATACTGAAAATCTTGGTTTCAAAGGAATTTAGCATCATTGTTTCTTTGATATATATATACATACACACACATATATAAATATAAATATATAAACGTATATATACATATATACACACACACAAACAGTTCTTTGGGATCTTTTGGTTCTTTGAGTATTAGTAATCATATTGATCATGGCACTCCATCGTGTGGCTGTACCATGGCACAGCTGAACCAATTGAAAGACAGTGTGATTGTCTCTAGACTTTTGCTAACATAAAAAATGCTGTGTTGACTATCATTATATATATGTACTTTTCTATTTTTCCTACATATCTTTGGGTTATTTCCTAGAAGTGGGGTTTCTGTATCAAATGATACATTTAGTAATATCACTAGGTCCCTTTCTACCAGTGATGAGGAGTGCACCTGCTGCCTCTCCCACAGAGTTGCCATCAAAGGTCTGGATTTTTGCCAATCTGATAAGCAACCAGTGGTATCAGAGTGTACTTTTAATTTGCATTTTTCTTGTTATAAATGAGGTTGAACATTTTTTCCTAAGTGCAAAGGTCATGAACCCCATTTCCTATGAACTGCTCATGTCTTCTGCTCCCTTTTCCATAGGACTGTCTGGCAGGTTCCTCACCTCAGTTTTGGATGTTCTTTATGTATTAGTGATATTAATCCTTTGTGATAGAAACTGCAAATACTTTTCCCATTTGGCCATTTGTCTCCTTTACTTTGCTAATGGTGCTTTTATTTTGATTTTTCTTATTTTATCTATTGCTTTTGGATTTCAAGTCATAGTTGGAAATGTTTTCCCAGTTCACAGGTTCTTGAGGAATTGACCTGTACATTCTTGTACAATTTGCATGGCTTCATCTCACCTTTTACACTTAAGCTTCTGATTCATTTGAGATTTATTCTTGTGTGTGATGAGATGGACCCAAGCTATCCTTTTTCTTTCTTTCTTTATGACTGTCCAGTTGTCCAAACACTGCTTATTCAAAGCTCACCTTCCTCCCGCTGAGGTGGGAGGGGAAGACAGAGACTACATGCAGGCAGTACTTGCTGAATGCGTGCTGTGTGCCCTGCAGAGCTGACTGACTGCCCCCATCTTCTGGCCCGCTGCCCTTTTGTACAATATGCTTCCCAGGAAGGTATCCTCTCCTCTGCATCCCCTGCGTTATCATAGTGCCCAGCACAAGCTGGGAAGCTGGGACCCCACTCCATCCACTCTTGCTGCAAATACAGACTGTGCACCCAGGTGTCAAGGGCCTGGGCTGGACTCTCTCCATGATAAAAGAGCAGACTTTTGGCAGTGGGGTGGTGGATACGTCAAATTGGCCCAGGGTGCTCAGCGATGACCTGGAAGTGTCGCATGAGTTATGGGTCACCTGGCCGGGCTGAGAGTCACCGCTGAGCTTCACCTTCAGTTCTTGCCTCGAGTCTGTGTGCAACATCCTGAAAAAAGCTGGTCTTTTCTGTTGGCTGCCCCCCACCACCACCCCAAGCCTGAGATGTGCTGAGACCCAAATGCCAGCAGCGGGCGGGAGGCAGTGCAGAGTCCTGTGAAAATCTTCCGATGTGACCAACCCACCCCCACCCAGGGGAATCCACAGGGCGCAGCGGCAGCGCGGTCCGGAGGGTAGAGAGGACAAGGCGCCCATTCTCCAAGACCCTAGGGTGGCGCAAGCGCCTCTCCCTTGACCTGCCCAGGCAGCCCCGCCCGTTATGCCCAGCAGTCGAGCCAGGTGCAGACCCAGGCTGTGCCGCCCCGCTCCCCAGCAGCACCCGCACAGCTCCCACTGGGGGGTACATCACAGTTCGTGGTTCCATCTCACCCTCCTGGTCCAAGGGCCCTGGTGGGAAGCGACCCGAGAGTATTCCCCGCCCACAGCTCGCGCGCCTGGGCACCCGGGGGCGCTCACAGTGATCGCGGGGCCAGCACACCCTCACCCAGTACATCCCTTTCCTCCCACCACCCCCAACTCCGGAGCGGCTCAGAGGAGGGACAATAGATGCCGGCACCCTACCCCGCCCCTCCTGCCCTGGCTGTGCAGTTCTTGGTGGTGGTATCGGCCTGGCCTTACCCCTTCCTCCCTGGCTCAGCTGGGGTCCTCCTCCGGGCCAGACAGAGCAGGCGGGCATCAGAAGTGGGGGCCAAGCAGGTGGGTGAGGGCAGGGCAGGTGCAAGCAGAGGAGATGCAGAAGGGGCGGGGCTAAGCAGGTGGGCGGGGAGAGTCGGAACCAAGCGGGGGGGTAAATGCACATAGGGGCGGGGTAAAACAGGTGGGCGAGGAAGGGGCGGGGCCAAGCGGGGTAGTTGCAGACAGGAGCGGGGCTAACTAAGCAGGTGGGCGTGGGCGGGGCGTGGGCGGGGCGTGGGCGGGGGCGGGGACAGGCCAAGTCAGGGTTGAGGCGGGGGCAGGGCCAAGCCGGTCCTTGAGGGAGAGGGCGGGCCAAGCCGGTGGGCGCGGGTAGGGACGAAATGAGCGCGCCGGGCTGGCGGGGGCGGGGCGTGCAGGCGGGGGCGGGGCCCGCCGCTCCATGAGACCGGTCCTCGGCCACTGCCCCCTCCGGCCCCGCCCCGAGCGCCCGGGCTGCGCCGGCAGCGGCCCCCCGCGGCGGGGCTGGCAGCAGTGGCTGCCCGCACTGTGCCTGGGCGCTCGCCTTCGCTGCAGCTCCGGGTGCCGCCTCCCGGGCCGGCCCGCCGCGGGCTCTCCTTGTTATGGCCGCGGCCTCCTCCCCGCCCAGGGCCGAGAGGAAGCGCTGGGGTTGGGGCCGCCTGCCAGGCGCTCGGCGGGGCAGCGCGGGCCTGGCCAAGAAGTGCCCCTTCTCGCTGGAGCTGGCGGAGGGCGGCCCGGCGGGCGGCGCGCTCTACGCGCCCATCGCGCCCGGCGCCCCAGGTCCCGCGCCCCCTGCGTCCCCGGCCGCGCCCGCAGCGCCCCCAGTTGCCTCCGACCTTGGCCCGCGGCCGCGGGTGAACCTAGATCCGCGCGTCTCCATCTACAGCACGCGCCGCCCGCTGTTGGCGCGCACCCACGTCCAGGGCCGCGTCTACAACTTCCTCGAGCGTCCCACCGGCTGGAAATGCTTCGTCTACCACTTCGCCGTGTGAGTATCGCCACCGGCGACGGCCGGCACGAAGGTGCTTCCTGAGAGCTTGTGTGGGGGAGCTCTGTCCCAGCGCCACCTGCCCCGTAGGGGCTGCGACCCTGGAGCAGAGGAGGGAAGAAGTGGGGAAACGCAGAAACACAAACTGCACTCCCCCTTGAAGTTCAGGGGCGCTGCTGTGTCTGGGGGTGCGCAGCTGCTCGCAGGCCCGGCATGGGGAGGGAGCCGGCTGGGGAGGGGACCACCTGGAGCCCAGAATTTGGCTCCACACCTCCGGGGAGGGTCGGTCCAGGTGTGATTCTTTCTGGGAAGAGAAGCCTGCTGGGGAGCGCACCTTTGGGTTCAGTAAGAGAACTCCTCAAGGTCGGCTGAGACTCGAGGCTCAGGAGCCCCCAAGAGAGAAGGCGCCTGATGTCCAGCTGGTGCCACATCTCAGACCTCTCTGAGGCCCAGTTGTACTCTGGGGCAGGGGGCTGTCCAGGAGAGGAAGGTGACGGTAGCAGTGCTCCCTGAGGGCTCAGCGTGCCATGGGGCGTCCCCACCGGCCTCATATTAACCGAACCAAGCTCATGAAAACCTGGCTTGATGCAGAGTGGAGAGGCACGTCTGCAGCTCTCACTCAGAGGCAGCTGTGCTCCCGCAGACGGTAGCGCTGGTAGCAGAGGCTCCTGGCCCTCCCTGTTACCAGGTGGTTCCAATTCCCGGTACAGCGTGCCTGAGCAGGGCTGGGCACTGGATTTCTCGGGGATGGGCCCGGGAAGTCACCTCCGGAAAGGTCCAGGCTGCTCTCCTCGGTGCCTGCCTGGGGCCCTCCCCCGCCGCCCCAGTGGCCCTACTTCCTGGCTGCCCAGCCAGCGGCCTTTTGGTGTGGTGCCAGCCTCTGGCCTGGGAGCCTCTACCCAGCCATCCCATGGCTGATGGCCGTGGGGCTCACCTGAGGGCTGAAGGGTGGTCTCCCTGAGCATCCTCAGGTGGAAGCATCTCCTCTGCCTTGGGCAGGCTCAGTAGAGAACTGGCTGGAGGGCATCCAGGGGCCTGTCCATGCCTGCTGGCAGCTGCCACCAGCAGGAGCCAGGCCCCAGCCAGCTTCAAGCATGGTCTCAGGTGAGAGGGTGGGGTAGAGGTCGCAGGGCTACTGCCTTCCTTGCTGAGAGGTGGCCTTCCACATCAGGAAGGGGAAGTCTCAACCACCTCTATCCTCAAAGATGTGGTTGGGGTGTTATCTTGGAGACTTTTCCCCACCCCCGGCTCCCAAGCCCCTGTCTCCTGACATGTCAGCGGGTGCCTGGGCCACAGCCGCTGCTGGTCTGTGAGAGGAACTGGCTCTGCTCATGGCTGCAGCAGCGGGGGCTTGGCTTGTGGTTTGGGAGATGTTTGTGTGCAGTGACCCAGGGGAACCCACCCAAGTCTGATGCCACTGTGCAAATGTCCAGCAGATGCCAGATTCACAGGTGCTGTGTGCTGTTGGCCACCTGCCTCCTGGACCCCAGACTCTCTGAGATGTCCAGGGGTGGGAAGACCCCCTCAGCCAGAGGCCAAGACAAAGCGCCTGCAGACCCCCTCAGTTCTCACTTGTATTCAGGTTTGTGGACATGTGCCTCTGGGCTCACTGCAGCCACCCGTGCGGAGGAAGAGGGCCCGCCGCGCCCCAGAGGAAGTCTCTGCTTGCACTTGTGTTTTCTTCCTGATTTGGATTGTTTAGGTCTCGGAAGTTTGCTCAGCAGAGTCTACCTTTACCCAGCCTCCGTAGAGCTGGCAAGGCAGCGGTGGCTTCTGGGGACAGGGGCAGGAGGGCTTCTGTGAGGGGGTGGCCAGGAAAGGGATGCTTCTGTGAAGTGGCCAGACCCGGGGCTGGTCCTTTCCAGCTCTGGGCCCTGTCCCTGTAAGATGTGTGCCTGGCCCTGGGAAGTTGTCATGAACAGCCCCTTCCCAGGTACCTCCATGCGGGGTGGGACTGGAGGTGGACCCTGGCTGGGCAGGACATGTGACTTGGTGGGGGCCTGGGAGATGCACTCCCACCCTCAGTGCTCTAGGAGGTTGGCAGGACCAGTCTCTCAAGGGGAGACCTGGTCATAGAGCCAGGATGGCAGAGTAGCTGGAGGCTACCTACAGCCTCACAAAATCAGGTCCAGCCCTGTGCCAGTCCAGCCCTTGTGTTGCTGTAAGAAGTCTTGGCAATGGTGGCAGAGACAAGGCCCTGTCCTTAGGTGGATTGTGAAGTGAGAAGTATTGTGGTTTTTGACCTGAAGACGACAAGCCTGGCCTTGAAGAGCCAGGGGGGTTGAGGCAGGAGCCGGTGTTCCGCTGACCCTACAGGGCTAGGCAAACTCTCCTGTGCGTGGCTGGGAAAGCCAGTCAGGATATCCTGTCCCCTCCTTGGGGAACCCCCGCCCCCAGGAGAGCAGCTCTTCCTGTGTTCCCTTTGGCCTCCCTGGGCTGGCCGGGGTGGACACAGCGCTGGGCCTCGACCCTTGCCCGCTTAGGCTTCCTACCCCCAATACCCCCAGTTATCTGTGGCTGCTTGCGCCCCCACTGGGGGCAGCTCCCATCTTAGCTGAGGGGATGGGGATCCATACAGCCCTGCTGCACCCAGAGGTCCTAGCTCCCTTGCTGTGAGCCTTCGTCGGGGGTGTGGACATCCAGCTGGCATCTATTCTGGTTGCTGAGACGCTTGGAGATCCTGGTTGTGGTCAAGGAGAGGGATTTGAGGGGGGACCTGGAGTGCATGGGGACAGCCCTCGTAGGCTCTCAAACCCAAGCCTGGCTCAGCAACCGCTGTTCCCCCTTCCCACAGCCTTGCCTTTCCCTGTTTCCCAAGAACTTTCCAGGGGTGTTGGCAGAACCCTCATGGATGCATGTTAATCAACAATGGAGCCAGAGGCAGGTCCTGGAGGTGGATTGGGCCGATCTGGTTGCCTCCCCAAAAGACAAAGCCATGCAGAGGCCAGCTCTCAGGGTGTAGCACCCAACTTTGTGGACCTCAGTGCCCTCCTGTCTCCAGGCTCTGGCACTGGAGTCCGAGGCAGCTGCTGGACAGTTGTTCTGTAGCTGGGCAGGGAGGCCAGAGGCTGAAGCAGGTGCTGCAGCTGGGCACAGAGGAGGACGGAGCTCTTTGGGCCATCAGGTCTCTTTCCATCTTCTTTAAGACCCCTCCACCCACTCCTCAGCCCTAGATTCCCAGTAAAACTGGGAATGTCTTTTGGGGCTTTTCCCAGTGCCACCTTCTGTGGGGCCTGAGTCTTTGGTCTCATCCTCTGGCTGTCTGGGATCACCTCACCTCCATTACAGACTCAGCCCAGTGTTTCTGGATCCACTCTTGCCAACATGCTGAGTGCCTAACTGTGGCTTCACTCTAGTTGGGGGGAACGCATCCCTTACCCCTGGCCATCAGCTGGGGAGGGGGTAGTCCAGGTGGCACAAGAGCCTGGAGTCTGGGAGAAAGGGCCTCCCCAGCCTGTGTGGGGACAGGGGGTCAGGAGCATGGTAGGGACTTGGGTCCTTGGAGGTGGCTCGGGCAGTGCCTGGTGGGTGTGGAGCAGGTGGCAGGGTTTTGTGTCTGCGCATGGCCCCATGGTTGGGCCGCCTTGGCCAGGGTCCAGGGCCTTCTGAGTCTGCGTCTTGTCCTCTGTGGCAGAGGCTACTGGTGCTGGCGCCCTCAGTGCAGGGTGCCTCAGTTGGAGGGAACATTCGTCTGTGTCTGGCACTGAAGCCACAGCTCCCTGTGGGCATGGTACTCGCAGCTTGAGCCTACAACCCTGGGGTGCTGGAGGCAGGGGGGTCCCTTTTGACTTGGCAGTTGCGAGGTCCTGGAACCTTTGCACATAATGTGCTGGCTGCGATGTGTCACGGGACCAGGTCTGAGGGAGGGGCTTTGCAGGGACACTCCTGGGTGCCGATGGGATGAAATTCCGCTGGGTGTGAGGGCCTGGGGTGCAGTTGGGCCGTCCAGTGCGAGGTCAGGTGGTTGGAGCCAGGGAGCTGGCATGTCAGCTGCTGCTATGAGTTCTGCCACGTGCCGTCCTGGCATGTGGCACGTCCTGCAGAGGACAGGAAGGGTGAACAGCTCCGAACCCACCCTATGTGTGCTCCAGAGCTGGAAACAGGCTGTGTGGAGCTGAGCGCCTTTGGGGGCAGCTGAGATGGGCAGGAGCACCGTGCCCACCGCGGGTATCAGAGTGACAGGGATTGGCAGGCAATTCCACTCGGGTGGCTGATGCCGCTGTTTTTAAAGGTGTTGGGTGCCGAGAATTCTGCTCCTGCTGCCGGGCTGGTTTCAAGTCTGCTCCTTCTACGCTCGACGCCCTTGCCAGGGTGATCCAGAGTTGCTCAGATGAGCAAGCGTCCTCGAGTCCCAGGGGTGCTGTTAACAGGGCTGTTGACTGACGCAGCAGGTCCAGGGAGCTCATGCCTTCCAGCGATGGGAATGCCACCGGTCCCTGTAGCCAAGGTGCAGACACACGCGTCCTGGTCCTGAGCCCCTGCTCGGCCCTGGGCAGGGCCCCCAGTCCCTTGCATTCCACCTGCCTTGTCTGGGAGGTGGACGAGCCCTCCCTAGCCCTGACATTCCAAACTGGCTTTTGACCCCTGCGATATGTCACTGTGATTCAAGACTCTGTCCACGGGCAAGAACAACAAGGCTGGGACAATCTCATCTCAGGCACCTGTGGGAGGAGACAGGTCCCAAGGCCGGTGATGTCAGGAGAACATTCTAGGCCTAGGAGGAGCTGGGAGAGCAGACGCTCAAGGCGAGATGCTGGTGTGTGGCCAGTGTCAGGAGAGCATGGTGTTGGCCTGGGGAGATGCCGCAGAGAAGCTTCCAGAAGCCCAACATCTGCTGCTGGGGGGGAGAATGAGGCAATGAATGTCACCATCCTGGGCCACTTTGACCCAGACCCCAAGGATTTGGTTACAGAGGGGAGGGCGGCAGGGTCTGGCTTCACGCTCAGGAGGTGCCTTGGGGCTGGCCAGTATGGGATTGCTGTCACCACGGGTCACTGCAGCCCCTGGGTGCTCCTACACCATGCTCTGCTTGTGCCTGGGGTCCCTGCAGGCACATCGGTGAGAACGTCCTGGCCTCCAAACCCCTTCCTGGTGGGTGGCTGTCTCTTTCCAGCACCTCCTCGGAGCACCATGAGAAACCCCAGACCTCATGGATGCAAAATTATGGTGGTTGATGAAGGGAGGCGGCTGGTGTCTGTGGTACCGGCTGGGTGACCACAGGGATGCCGCGTGACCCTAGTCCAGGGGGCCGGTTTTACATGAGGCATCTGACCATGTGAGGGGGTGTGGCTTCCGCTGCCCGGCCCAGCCCCCTTCTGGGAGCCGCATGTGGGTGGGTGCTGGCTGGGCAGGGTCTTCTCTCTGGGGAGCAGGCCCTGGCTGGGGGTGGGGAAGATCCATGATGGGACCCAGGTGTCTTCCCACTTCTCAACCATCTCCTGGGAAGTTCTAATATTTGATTCAGGGTGTGGGGTCTGTCTGAGCAGGCGTGGTGCTTCCAGAAGGATCCAGGTTAAGGGTGGTGTGTCCAAGGGGGTGCCTGAGCCCTTCTGCAGAAACACCATTCCCCACAGAGCAGCGGTCCTCAACCTTTTTAGTACAAGAGACCTGTTTTATGGAAGAAAGATTTTTCCACCGGGACAGTGGTGATCTTGGGATGAAACGGCTCCATCTCAGATCATCAGGTATTAGATTCTCATAAGAAGCACGCAACCTAGATCCCTGGCATGCGCAGTTCACAATACGGTTTGTGCTCCTGTGAGAATCTAATGCCAGGGCTGATCCAACAGGAGGCAGAGCTCAGGTGGTCATGCTCATTCACCTGACACTCACTCACTGCCGTACATCCTGCTCCCTAACAGGCCACGGACCCGGGGTTGGGGAACCTTGTCTTAGAGGACTGAGGCTCGGGGCCGTGGGATCGGCACTGTCGTTGCCCTTGGAGGGCTCTGAGCACCGGAAGGACCTGACTGTGGTCCCAGGCACTGTGTGGGATGGACCAGCAGAAAGGATCCCAGGAGGGTGGTGGCTCCGTCATCGGCACGGGACTGTCGGGATGAGCCGCCTGGAGTCTGTTGGCATCTTCCTGGCCATCTCTGGCAGGAACTTCTCTTGATTGAAGAGCCGGGCTGGGGAGCTGACCGCAGGACATGCCCCTGCCCACTCTGGGACCTGGGACCTGGGGCCTGGGGCCTGGGCTCTGCTCCCCATTTCGCTCATCCACGCACAGACGGGGGCATTTGGGTTGCCTTACAGATGAGACAGCCAGGCCTGGCCACTTTGCTCATGCCACACCCAGGAAACCCTTAGCATGCCCAGAAGTCCTTAGGACGCTGTGGTCTCGAGTGAGGTGACGCACTATTCCTGGCCCCCACTCCCACCTAGCACTTGCCACGAGGAAGCACCCTGAGGACTGTCCCCTTTGAGAGGCGGCTCCCAAAGCCTTGCTCTGTGCCTGCGTCCTGGTAGCGGGTGAACTCTGGCCGCCCTTACCCAGAGGGTGCAGGTTCCCTGGGGGTGGTTGCTCTTGGCTTCCCCTCCATATCTGCTAAGGTGCACGCCTTTCTCTGCTGCCTTCCCAAATCACACTCTGGGGCACACTGAAAGGGTGCTCTGAGTAGCTCTCCCCAGCTCCTGGCTGAACTTGCTCCAGGCAGAGACTTGAAGAGATTCAGAAAGCAGGAACCACAGGCAGAGCAGCTGGACAGGGACCCCCACCCCTGCACTCCCTTCAGCCCTGGAACGCTCCTCTGCATGGAGACAGCCCAGCTGCACTGGGACCCCTCACCCCACCCTGGGGCCAGGGGCTGCCTCCTTGACTTCCACTCAGAGCAGCCTGAGCAGCTCAGAGGAGGGAGCAGAAGGATCTCTGACTGAGAGGGGCAGACCCCTCCCAGAGGCAGCCCTACAGAGGGGAGCAGCTGGAGACAGGGGGCAGGAACCTCCTCTGGCTGTGTCTGAGCAGCCCCAGGAGCCATGCGCTTCAAGCGTTTGATCTTGGCGGGCCCTGGGCTTGGCATTCTATTCCATGACGTCTCCAGCTGTTCTCTTGTGAAGAGTCACGTCTCTGCTCTTGGCTAGGATGGCTCAAATATTATAAAACATACAGCTTTGCTAATTAAAACAGCATGACACTGCCTTATAGGCAGGCAGATCACCAATGGAACAGCTTTTCAAAACCACATGTAACTCCATTGTATATGAATTTTAGTAAAAGACAGAGGCAGCATCTCCAACCAGTGGGGAACAGATGGGCAGCTTCATGCGTGCTGCGGTGTGGGTGGGTGGCCACGTGGAAAGTGATCAGACTGTACCCACTTGTCACATCACACACCAGGGTAGACTTCCAGGGGGGCAGAAAACCACTTGGGTACCGAAAGAAAGCGCCTGGAATTCTTTCACCTGAGAGTGAAGAAACTTTTCTGTGACTTGAAAGCTAGATGTGTGGAGGAGGAGATTTATGTGTTTGACCACATAAGAAAGAAGCAACCTTGGCCGGGCATGGTGTCTCACGCCTGTAATCCTAGCACTTGGGGAGGCCGAGGCGGGCGGATCACCTTAGGTCAGGAGTTCAAGACCAGCCTGACCAACGTGGTGAAACCTGTCTCTGCTAAAAATACAAAATTAGCTGGGTGTGGTGGCACATGCCTGTAATCCCAGCTACTTGGGAGGCTGAGGCAGGAGAATCGCTTGAACCTGGGAGGCGGAGGTTGTGGTGGGCCGAGATTGCGTCATTGCATTCTAGCCTGGGTAACAAGAGCAAAACTCCATCTCGGGGGGAAGGAAAAAAAAAAAAAAGCAAACTTAACGGGAAACAACCAATGCCAGGCTGGGGGAATGTGCTGTTTGATGAAGGGTTAATCTCTTTACTATAGAAAGAGTTTCTGAAAACAGAAGAAAACCCACAGCCAGCAGGAGATATGAACACCACTCACAGTTCAGCAACCCACAGGGGGCCCTTGAACATGTGAGAAGGTGCCACCTACACTCCTGGCGAGAGGGGTGCCGAGGAAATGTCACTGAGGTCCCGTCGGGCTGGCAGAAATCCTTTGGCATTTGCTAGCAGGCATGCAAGAGGGTAGACTCTGTGAGGAGGGGATTTGGCAACATCTAGCAAAACTGTCTGCACTGACCTCTGACCCAGCAATCCCCCACCCCGGAACCTACCTGAAGGCACCGGCACCGGCACCGGCAAAGGCAGGAAAAGCCACGTGTGAAGGGCTGCTTGCGAAAGTACTGTTTGGAAAACTGCAAATGCCCATTGTAGGAGACTGGTTGAATCAGAGATGTGTGGAATATTATGCAGCTGTAAAAAAGGAATGCGTAGATCTCTCTTATTATGGAGTGATTATCAGGATTTATTTATTTTTTTAGACAGGATCTTGCTGTGTTGGCCAGGGTGGTCTTGAACTCTTGGCCTCAAGCAATCCTCCCACCTCAGCCTCCCAAAGTGCTGAGATTACAGGTATAAGCCACCACACCCAGCATATCAGGGTACTTTTTAAGTGAAAAAGCACAGTGAATAAAAATATAGCAGCTATTCTTCGTCTGATAAAGGGGAAGATGCAAGTCTAGATGTATATTAAAAACAAAAGCAATGGAAGCCTCCAAATCTTAAAAGTTTACCTCAAAAGGAGGGGGGTATGGAATCAAGATGTCTTTGAACGTACCTTGTTTTATAGATTTCACTTTGGAGCCATGTAAATAGTTTGCATAATTTTTAAAAAGCTGTTCCTAATTGCTTAGTGAAAAATCCCTAAATAAATCTTAACCGGAAAAAACAGTCCCTCAAAACTGAAATGAAACAAATGAGCCTAAAAATGTGTGCTGAGTTAGTGGCTTAACCACCCAGAAGGACTGATTTCAGGTGACATATTTCTAGCGGGTTACTGCTGAAGGCAAATAGAGCTGCCTGCAGTGACCACATCATTGTTGTGATACTATTTGTTTTATTATTCTAAGAGTGCTGCAGGGGAATTGCAGGTTAAGATAAGTAATTGTGTTGGTGTCACCAAGAATGGAGGTTTTACAAGATATGATTCACATAGAAACAGAATTAAAAACAACCGTATGATCATCTCAATAGATGTAGAAAAAAGTTTTTGATAAAATGCATCATCCCTTCATTTAAAAATCCTCAACAAAAATAGGTATCAAAGGAACATATCTCAAAATAATGAGAGCCATCTATGACAAACCCATGGTAAATATGATACTGAATGGGTAGAAGCTAGACGCATTCCCCTTTAAGAATAGGAACAAGACAAGGATGCCCACTTTCACCACTCCTATTCGAAATAATACTGGAGGTCCTAGCCAGAAAAATCAGGCAAGAGAAGGAAAAGGGGATCCAAATAGGAAAATAGGACCTCAAACCTTCTCCCTTCACCGATGATGGTAAGATTCTATACCTAGAAAACCCTAAAGAGTCTGCCAAAAGTCTCCTGGAACTGTAAGTGAAGTCTCAGGATACAAAATCCATGTGCAAAAATACGCATTCTTTTTTTTTTTTTTTTTGAAACGGAGTCTCATTTTGTCACCCAGGCCGAGTGCAGTGGCGCAATCTCAGCTCACTGCAAGCTCCGCCTCCCAGGTTCACACCATTCTCCTGCTTCAGCCTCTTGCGTAGCTGGGACTACAGGTGCCTGCCACCATGCCCGGCTAATTTTTTGTATTTTTTAGTAGAGAAGGGGTTTCACTGTGTTAGCCAGAATGGTCTCAATCTCCTGACCTCGTGATCCACTTGCCTCGGCCTCCCAAAGTGCTGGGATTACAGGCATGAGCCACCGCGCCCGGCCAATCAGCAGCATTCTTATACACCAATGACGTTCAAGCTGAGAGCCAAATCAAGAATGCAATTCCATTTATAATAGACACAAAAAGATTAAAATACCCAGGGATACATCTAACCAAGGAGGTGAAAGATCTCTACACAAGAGTTACAAAACACTGCTGAAAGGAATCATAGATGACAGAAATGGAAAAACATTCCATGCTGATGGGTTGGAAGAATCAATATTGTTAAAATGGCCATATGGCCCAAAGCAATCTACAGATTCAATGCTATTCCTATCAAACTACCAATGTCATTTTTCGTAGAATTAGAAAAAACTATTCTAACATTCATGTAGAACCAAAAAGGCCAAATAGCAAAAGAGAAACTAAGCCAGAGGCATCACGTTACCTGACTTCAAACTATACTTCAAGGCTACAGTAACCAAAGCAGCATGGTATTGGTACAAAAACAGACACACAGACCAATGGAACAGAATAGAGAACTCAGAAATAAAGCCACACACCTACAGCCATCTGATCTTCAATAAAATCAACAAAAATATGCCATGGGGAAAAGGTTCATATTCAATAAATGGCTCAGGGATAACTGGCTCCCTGTATGCATAGGAATGAAGTCAGATTCCTATCTATCACCATATACAAAAATTAAAAACAGATTAGATGTGGCCAGGCACGGTGGCTCATGCCTGTAATCCCAGTACTTTGGCAGGCCAAGGTGGGTGGATCATGGGGTCAGGAGTTTGAGACCAGCTTGGCCAAGATGGGGAAACCTTGTCTCTACTAAAAATACAAAAATTAGCTGGGTGTAATGGTAAGTCCCTGTAGTCCCAGCTACTTGGGAGGCTGAGGCAGGAGATTGCACCACTGTACTCCAGCCTGGGTGACAAGAGCAAAACTCTATCTCAAAATAATAATAATAGTAATAATAAAGATTAGATATAAACATTAGACTACAAACTGAAAAAATCGTGGAAGAAAACCTAATACCCTTTTCAATATTGGCCTTGGCAAATAATATATAGCTAAGTTCCTCGAAAGCAATTGCAACAAAACTAAAAATTCACAAGCAGGACCTAACTAAAGAGCTTCTGCACAGCAAGAGAGACTGTCAAGGGAATAAACAGACAACCTACAGAACGGGAGAAAATATTCGCAAACTTTGAACTGACAAAGGCCTATCTGGTGTCTACAAGGAATTAACAAATCAACAAGCAAAGAAACAACCCCATTAAAAAGTGGGCAATGGCTGGGCACGGTCTCAGCACTTTGGGAGGCCAAGGTGGGCGGATCACGAGGTCAGGAGATCGAGACCATCCTGGCTAACGTGGTGAAACCCCGTCTCTACTAAAAAAAATACAAAAAAATTAGCTGGGTGTGGTGGCGCCTGTAGTCCCAGCTACTCGGGAGGCTGAGGCAGGAGAATAGCGTGAACCCGGGAGGCGGAGCTTGCAGTGAGCCGAGATTGCGTCACTGCACTCCAGCCTGGGTGACAGAGCAAGACTCCGTCTCAAAAAAAAAAAAAAGTGGGCAAAAGATATGGTAGACATTTCTTAAAAAGAAGACATACAAGCAGTCAAACACCTGAAAAAATGCTCATCACGGATCATCAGAGAAATGCAAATCAAGGTCAGAGTGAGATACCGTCTCACGCCAGTCAGAATGGCCTTTGTTTAAAAAGTCTAAAAACAACAGATGCTGGAGAGACAGCAGAGAAAGGGGAACACTTACATCCTGTTGATGGGAATGTAAATGAGTCCAGCCACCATGGAAAGCAGTTTGGAGATACCCCAGAGAACCAAGAGTTGAACTACCGTTCGATCCAGCAGTCTCATGTGCTGAATTTATACCCTAAGAAAAATTAGTCGTTCTACCAAAAAGACATATGCACCTGTACATTCATGGCGAAAGACATAGAATCAACCCTGGTGCCTGTCAATGGTAGATCGAATAAAGAAAATGTGGTATAGATACACCATGGAATACTATGCAGACATGAAAATCATGTCCTTTGCAGCAACATGGATGCAGCTGGAGGTCATTATCCTAAGGGAATTAATGCAAATTCCCTTTACTGCATGGTCCACTGAAAACCAAATACTGCATGGTCTCACTGATTATAAGTGAGGGCTAAACATCGAATACATGTGGACATAAAGATGAGAACAAGAGACACTGGGAAATACAAGAGTGGGGAGGGAGGAAGGGGAGCAAGGTTTGAAAAGTTACCTGTGGGTGCTGTGCTCACTACATGGGAGGCAGGATCCGTTTATACTCTAAACCTCAACATTATGCAATATACCTTTGTAACAAACCTGCACTTGTACCTCCTGAACCTGTTAAAAAAGTTGAAAAAAAAATAGTGGACACTTTTGGCATGGGAGAAAAAACAAAAAAAAACCAGATGTAAGTTAGAAGAGGTTAAGCAAAAATCCTCCATCCCTCCATTTGAATGAGGACTACCAGTATGCATCCATGATGACATTTACTTAAATATCTCTGTTTACTGGAAAGGCCCAGGACCAAGGACCACTCAGTAGCTAAGAGCATCTCTAGACCCCAGACTGTGGCCTCTAGGTACCATTTCCCCCTGAAAGAAACCAGGGCCCCTGGCGGGTTCCAGGTTGTGGCGGGAGATGTGCAAGCTAAGCCTGGAGTATTCATCACAGCAGAAGGCAGGGAAGTTATCAAAGGCCCTCTAGGGCCATGTCAGTGGGACTTGAAGGTGTCCCTGTCTTCCCCCTTCTCCCCAGGCTGAAGATGCAGTGGGTAAGCCTCACTGAAAATAACAGAGGAAGTGGATGAGCTACATCGATGGGGTTCAGATCCCAAGTTCATCCTGATACTAAGGGGCAAAACCAGCGGACTTTGATTTGCATTTCTCTGATGATCTGTGGAGGTCGACAGGGAGACCACTCATGATGTTGAATCCTGGCAGGGTAAATGGAGAGAATCTGACACGTGTCCCTGCCGTGATTCCCCTGTGAACTGTAACTTGGGGAAACCCAGCAGCTCATGAAGTTGCCTCTTTCTTCAAGACTCTGGCAGATGCCTGAAGCAGCAGTGCTGCTAAAGTCCTGCCAGACTCCAGCTCCTGGTGAGGTCAGGGATTCCGCATGGAGCGTCACAGCTGCCAACCTCTCCAAAGCAGTGAAGGCCTTTGGATGGGGCACAGAAAGTGCTCCCATCCACAATGCTTCCTTGCCTGGATGGACGGATGGATGGATGGATGGATGGATGGATGGATGGATGGATGGATGGATAGATCGATCTCACCAAACCTCGTGCTCTAAGTACAAGTTTACTGGAAATACTCGGGCCAGAGGAACACGCTGAATGACACTACAGGAGGCCGCTTGCGAAATCCCAGTGGTGGGGGATGCTCCATAGGACACATGACCTGATTTCCTCAGTAAGTCAATGACCAAGAAATAATGGGAAGGCAAGGAGGAAAGAACCACCTATCCACCAGTTGTGACATCGGCCTTAGTTAGGTCCTCACTAAATAAATGGCAACAAATATTGTATTAAATTACTTCTGGTTTGCTGACATGTTCCATTTGTGCCCATGCCCCACCTGCCAGGGTGCGTTTCTGATCCACGTGCCCATTTGGGAGGGTTTGGGGCTGTTGGGATGCTTTTGTGAGTGGCTTCCTTCCTTCCCAAGCACAGGGGCTTAATGGCGCTCTGAAGCAGACAGACCACAGTCTGCACCCAGCTCCCAGCTGGCCATGTTACCTCAACCGTAAAACGAGGAGAGGCAGACTTCTCTGGGACGCGGTGGTGGGGACACTGGTCTGTCTCCTCTGGACGCCCCGTGGTGCCTGGTGGTGTGAGGTTAGGATGTGGGGTGTGGTGTCCAGGGGCTGTGTGGCCTGCCTGGAGCTGGGCAGAGACAAAGCACGTATGTGACACTCCCTGACTTTAGGCCATAACAGGGGCGGGGGAGCGGTGGGGCAATCAGGGTTCCTGGAGGAGAACCCCATGTAGTTCCTCATTGCAGGGCTTAGTGGGAACAGGTGAAGGCTTACCTGTCTCAGGTAATGAGGAGCTGTGGGAGCCTGAGACAGTCTGGTTCCTTTAAGGGTATGTAGGGGTCACTGCCAGTCTGTAGCTCCCTCCGTGCAGGGCAGACTGTGGCACTGTGGTGACTGGCAGTACTGACTTCCTCTAAGCCAACCAGGCAGGGACCAGTCAGCTTGTTCTTCTGTCCACAGTGGAGGGCAGCCCTGGGGGTGAACAGCTGACCGTGAGGGCGTGGTCGCTCCCCCCAGACCACCCTGGAGGCCCCCTCAGCCCTCCTGCCTACAAAGAGTTCCCCCTATGTGGCGAGAGGCCTGGGCCTCAGAGGTAGATGATTGGAGTCTGTGAAATCAGGGCAGGGGTTCACTTCTGCTTAAAACCCACTCTCCTTCCCTGCGGAGACACCTGCGGCCAAAACCCGCGGCTGGGTCAGAGGACTGGTTTAGTAAGAATTGTTTTTTTTTAAAATTTTATTTTATGTGGTTACCTGCTAGCCAGAAAAGGTGTGTGGTTTTGCAGTCTTTCAGACAAATGAATAGCAGTTGACGTGAACAACTGTTTCTCCTCTAGGCTCCAGAGCCCCACCCCAGTGCAGATGTGGAAGCTCAGTTCCTCCAAAACCCAGACGGGCCTCGGTGTCCTGACTGCCACCCCCAGGGCGCCCCTCACTCAAGTCCTTGCTCGTAGCGCCCGTGGGCAGCAGAGGTCTCCAGAGACACAATAGGGCCCAGACCCCTACCAGCCTGTGGCCCAGCTGGGGGCAGGACTCCGGGGCAGGGCGAGTCCCTGAGTGACCTGATTCTCTGTAGGCAGGCCGGGCAGGGTGGCTGCGGGTCAGTGGAGCCTTTGCTGCTGGCCTGTATTTCTCTGGCTGGACAGATACTGTGCTCATATCCCTGGTCTTTCAGGGGGCTCTGTGGCTGGTGGAGGGCAGCAGTGCCCCAAGGGAGGAGCAGGTGCCCAAGCCCCCAGGCGGCCCTGTGGGTACAGGTACTTGTCTACTCCGTGCATCAGTCCTGCTTCCCAACTCAAGGCTCTGGCCTCCACAGGCCTCCTCCCTTCCTCCCTCCCTTTTTTCCTGTGGCTCTGAGGCCTACTGGAGAAAGGCTGTGTCCATGTGTCTGGAAGGGCTCTCAGGTACAGGGACTGTCAGCCCAGCTATAAGGGGACCTTGGACCATAAGTTTGCATGGGCCCCTTTGCCAAAGCCCTGTGCCCACTGCCGGGGAATGCTGGGGACTCGCTCTGGTGGGGTGGTGGGGCTGGGTGGGAGCAGCTCCCCATCCAGGTGGCTGTGGCCGGGGCTGTCTCTGGATGCTCCGAGGCCCTTATGAGAGGGAGGTAGGTGTGTCTCCACAGTGGGGGACCAGATCTCTCTGGTGCCAAAGACTGCTTCAAGCCTTTGGAGGAGCACTTCGCCCCAGGCTGGGGTGTGACTGCTTCTGGTTTAGCGTCGCTGCCTGTGCAGGTGGCCCTCTTGTCAGTCTTGTCTGCTGCCTGGGGGTGTGGCCTCTTGTGGAGGGCCCGTGTTCTGGGTGGTACCGCTACAGGACCTGGGCTTCCAGGGGTGTCCGGGAGTCAGATGGGCCTCCCTCTCCTGGCCTCCACTGGGTGCAGCGGTGGCGATCTGTGAGCCAGTGGCCGTGGCTGGGGGCAGCCTGGAGTGGGTGAGAGGCCCTGGGCAGCCACCTTGCGTCTCTGAGTTTGTCCTCATGTGTCAGGTGTGATTAAGTGTGTGGGACTCAGTCTGTGTGTGCAGGGCTGTTTGAAGGCCTGCAGGGCTGTCTGATGCCCCCCATCTCTTCCGCCTCAGAGGGCATGGCATCTCAGGCCGCCTCGCAGCAGATTTGCGGGCTGGTTGCTGTCGTTCCTGAAATAGCCTCTGAAGCTCTGTCCGGGAAGGGAACCTTGAGTGTGGAGGAGATAAGGCCGCTGACTGGGTAAGCTGGCCAGGGGCGGGGGGTGGCCCCTTTTCCCTTCCTCCCCTCCAGCTTCCATGGCCTGGCGCTGTGAGAGTCCCGGGAAGGCCCTGTCTTTGCGCCTGCACACATGTGTGTCTGGAGTGCGGGAGGGCGCTGGTGCTGGGCCTAGATTTACTCAGCCCAGATCATGGCTGCTTTTATTTACGTGGCCCCTGCTCTCACCCACAACTCCAGGCTTCTGGCTCTCAGGAATTTGAGGCCTGTGGCCGCTGTGGACCCTGGGAAACAGCCTATGCTGCCTGAGACAGTGCGGGGCCTGTCATGGAATAGGTACCCTGGGGGTGGACAGGTAGGCAGAGGGAGAGATGGGCAGGTGGATGGGGGGATGGATTGTGGTGAGTTATGGGTGGCGGGTAGATGGGTGGACAGCTGGATAGATCAAGTAGTGGGTGGGTGGAGAGAGAAAGGGGTAGGTGGACGGAGGGATGGGCAGGGAGAGAAATGGATGGGGCATGCTGGTTCCAGCACCCATTGGGTGCAGCTGTCTGCCGTCTTCTCTCCTGGGGGAAGGTCTGGAGAGGGCCTCTCCATGCGTGTGGTCTCGGCCAGCCTAGCCCCAGTACACTTGGGATGCATTGCTGCTCCTTCCGCCATCCCAGCAGCTGTCCAGGGATGAGACCCAGCCCCACTGTGTCTTTCTGGGATTCACAAGTGACTCCGAGCCCTTCCCTGGGCTGAGGGGCGTCGCTGTGGGTGTATATCACGGAGAGCCCCTGGGAGCCTGGCTGGAGCCTTCTGGTGGTTTGGGCTCCAGATCGGTGGGTGCTGGGTGGGTCTTCATGGCTGTTCCTGGGGCTGCCAGGCCTGCAAGGTAGACAGGACTCTGCACTCGAGTGTGGCTGTGGATAAGGGCAGCGTGGCCATCAGAGGCAGTGTCTAAGGCCGCCCCATCTCCCCCTCTATCTCTCTCTGACTTGCCTCCTCTCTCTGACGGGCCTGCTCCTGAGCCTGACACCTGCCTGGGGGCTCCCAGTGAAGGTTGCTGGTTTCTAGAATGCACCATCTCTTCCTGGCATGACGGGAACCACCTGTGATGTTGCCACCACCTGACTGTAAGTTGTCATGATCCCCCCATGTGCCCCCTGTAAGACCCCCACCTGTTACTGAGTGGCAGGGACGTGCTCCCACACCCCCATGTGCCATCCTGCAGGCAATTTCTGCTGACCTCTGTGTGCCCTGGGGCCTGCTCTCCTAGTAGGGGGTGACCCTGTCTGTGACTTAGACGGCTTAGAGTGCTAGGACTGAGGTGAGGGGCCAGTGGAGTGAAGGGGAGCGTGGGCACTGCTGGCAAGAACCACAGGCAAAGGGTGCTGGGGGCAGGGAAGGCCTGGAGTTTTGAGGAGCAGAAAGGAGACCCTCCCTGGACTGGTGAGTCAGGGCCCAGCCCAGAGTGACAGGGACCGAACCTGGGTCCATGTGCCGTGCCCAGTCTGGGGTTCAGGTTTCTTCCCAGTGAGCCGAGCAGACAGGGAGGGTCTTGGGTGAGGGCTGCAGGCTCTTGGTGGAAGAGTCTCGGGTGAGGCCCCTGAGCTGGTAGGTGGGGCAGCAGCGGCAGGGGGCCCAGGGAAGTGGGGCCAGTCGGGGGTCCTCGGGGGTCTTTCAGGGATATATCTGCTGTCAGGGTGTGGGGAGTCGGGGGCGGGGTGGATCCCGGGTTGTGCTTGGTTAGAGTGGGGAACCGGACTCCCTGTCCCTGGCGCAGCCTCTGCCGGCTGTGACCTTGGGGGACCACTGACCTTACTGTGTGCCTGGTGAGCCTAATCCCTACCTGCCAGTGGGTGAAACAGTAGGCAGGAATACAGAAGGCCTTTCAGAAGTTCTCGCTGACCTGCAAGGTAGAGGCTGTTTTCTGCTAAGGATAAATTTGCCCCCTCTATCTCCCAGATCAGCGGCTGCTCGAGGAGCCCGGTGCAGCTCCACGGAGGTGCAGCAACCACAGGGCAAGTGGTGGAATGTTCTGGTTGTCCTTGGTGCAGGGGGCGGGCGGGGCTGGGGGCTCTGTAGCCTTCCTGGCCTCGGTCCCCTGGGCAGGCTCCACCTCCCTTTTATCGTGCCCCTTTGGCAGGCTGCCTGCCACCTCAAAGTCACGCCGCCCTGGGCGTCCTGCCGCTTCCGGGGACTGGGGCTGGGGCTGGGGCTGGGGCAGCGGTAGCCGTGTTTATGGGTGTACTCCTTGTGCTCGGCCCTTCACTGAGTTCAACACACAGGGGCTTAGGGAGGTCTGTGGGTGCCCAGGCCAAGATGTGAACCCTGAGTTTGTGCAACTTGAGTTTCAGAGCGGTGACCTCTGCTGCTCACAAGACATTGCCCTGTGAGGGGGTCAGCCCTGAAGCCGGATGGCCCGGCCCCTGGCTACCACGTGGTGACTCCCTGTAGTTGCTCATGTAGACACCCCTGTGGGGGCACTTGCTTGGCCGATGGATCAGAGGGAAGGTTCTCCCCAGGGTGTGAGGGAGCTCTGAGGGCTCCGTGCCCAGCAGGCTTGCTGTTGGGAGTTGGGTCTGGTTTGATAACCGTGGACCGGGGTGACAGGCCCTGACTCTGCAAAGCAGGACTGTGGAAAATGGACACTGATGCTGCCAGGTGGATCCAGGCAGGGCCAAGATGTTTGCAGGACCCAAGGGACAATTAGAACGACTGGGCCTGACTGGCACAGGGATGTGGAATACGGTGCTTGCCATCAGCAGATACAAGCTGTATGCGGTGGGCTGAGGGTGCTCCCTGGGCCAGAACACACGGATGTGCAGATGTGGAATGGCCCAGACAGCAGATACCAAGCCTTCATCGTGGTCACCCCTGGGTGTGGGCTGTGGGTTTTAATCTTTTCATTTTTGCTCATCTGAATTTTCTAATTAAAAATCTATTGCTTTTTAAAAATTATAAAAGATCATTTAAATTAAAATATGTAAGTGAGGAGAGGCCGGTAAGAACGTTCTGGAGCCCCTGGAGTGTCTTCTGGCATCTCAGGGCTGAGAGCTCTGAATTGAGTGTGATTTGACCTAGGAGGGTGCCGGGGTGGGGGCAGGTGCACTGTGGCCCTGGGTCCACATGGTGCCAGGGTTCCATGGGCTTCTGGCCCCTGGCTGCTGCCCCTCTATTGGGCCCTGCACAGGGCATGAGTCCCATGTCCTATCCTTGGGGAGGCCTGGGGGACGGGAGTGGGTGGGATGGGCAGTGCCTCTGTTTGGCAGATTCCAGCTTCTCTCAGGGGCCAGGATTGCACGGTCCGTGTTGGACTCTGGGATGCTGGTGGGAAGAACAGTCTGGGTGAGGAGGAAACGGTGGCCCTGCTGACCCCTCTTAGGTGGGCTGGGGCTGAGGCGGATCCCACCTGTGGGGCGCTGCCTAGAGATGGAAGGAGCCGGAGTCCACAGGGCACTTCTCTTCCTTTTTCCTGTATGTTAAGGTAGTTCAAAGGCCTCCTGCCTAAGGAAGTAAGACAGCAATCTCTGTGGTCCTGGGCACCAGCTCTGGGTGCCGATGGGCCGGTCCAGCGCGGGGAGCTGCCTCGGCAGCCCCTGTGGGTGCAGGCCATGGGCTCCTGTTTCCTTTCCCCCATCTGTAAAATGGGTAACGGCAGCTCCTTCAGGGACTGTTAGTCATGTGCTTAGACCACGCCTAGAAAATGCAGTCCCTCCAGCGCTCCTAACCTTTCACGGGCCACAGGCCCCTTCCCAGAAGTTTTTTTATTTTTTATTTTTTGAAGCAGGGTCTCTGTTGCCCAGGTTAGAGTGTAGTGGCACAGTCATAACTCACTGCAGCGTGACCTCCTGGGCTCAAGCTGACACTGTGACCCCTCGTCCAAGGGACCAGCCTGGGAGGCTGGTCTCTAGTCCAGGTGTGAGGCTCTGAGGCCCTGGCTGCAGCTGGAAGCTCTTGGGCAGTGCTCTGTGCCCATAGCAGACTGCCTCCATCAAGCCAGGTGGCCTTAGATGCTCCTCCAAGGCCCAGCCAGTCGGGATCTGAGTTGGGAGGAACCGTGGCCCCCACCAGGGCTGAGATTCCTCTGAGCTCATCATCCGTCTTGGTTGGGTGGAGGCCTGAGAGGGCGGACACTTGCCTAGGGTCACACAGCTGGTGCTAGCAGAGCTCTCTGTCCGGCCCCTGCCCCATGCTGGCCCCTCTCGCACCTTGCTCACACTAGGTGCCTTGTACCAGTGCCTGCTTGGCGGTGGAATCAGAGAGGGGAGGGGTGGGCGCGGAGCTCTGCCTCCTACTAGCATGCTTCCCGGAGCTTCCTGGGGGAAGGTTTTTAGAGGAGTGGCTTTGTCTGGTGTCCCTCTGGGTAGAGCCTGTGTTCTGGGCAGGCTGGGAACAATGAATGGTACAGATCCATTGCTCCCCTCAGGCCTCGGTGGGTGCCAGTTGTGCCTCCTGGAAGGTCATTTGGAGCCTGGTCGGCAGGCAGGAGCTGAGTGCTGCCAGGCGGATCTGGATGTGGTTGGTTCCTGGCTGCACCTGCCAGGCTCATGACCCGACTTGTCCTTTCCTGAGGGAGCTTGGTGATGGCTCAGGCCGACTCCCAGGGGCCTGCCCTTCAGGGCCTGCATGAGTGTCTTGGACTGGCTGTGGGGGCATTGCTTCTTCCTGTGCTAGCCAGGACCTGCCCATCCACCCAGGGGGCTCAGGGACGTTTTTGTTTTCCTGAGGCTCTGCCTAGGGAGTGTTGCTGAGGAAGCTGGAGCAGCGACCTTTGTTGTTGGGGGAGGAGATGCAGGTAGGCTGTGGCCCAGCTACCCCATTTTGTAGCTGGGGAAACTGAGGCCCAGAGTGGAGAAGGGATCTCCAAAGGGGAGGTGATCCCTTTTCAGGCTGAGCCCCTGCCTGACGGGTGCGTGCTGTGGGGAGAAGTCCTGGGGTTCCCCTCCCCAGGCTGGGGTTTGTCCCCTATTTTGCAGGAGGAGTGGGTCTCCCAGAAGAGAGTGAGTTTTGGGGGAACATAGTGCTGGGGGTCCCCTCCTGGGCCTGGGGCTATGGTTCTTAGCGGGGCAAGGGGCTGGCCCCTGTTGCTGGCCATGGCAGCCACAGCCTTCTGACCCTTGCTGGCCTGTCGTGGAGTGGGGTTCAAGATGCTATCACAGACATCTGCCCAGCCTCGGGGGCTTCTGTGTGGTGCCAGCCTTGCCCGGGGGCACAGCCCTTAGCAGGCCAGAAGTCCTCAGGAGAGCTGCTGCCAGGCCGCTGCCTGGGGCCAGGCTACGGATATGCTGGCCAGCCTTGTCCAGGGGGCCTCCTGCCCGGGGGGCAGAGGGAGACGGCCTTCCTGTCCTAATGAGAACAGGGCTGGGCTCCATGCCTGGCAGTTCCTTAGCCTCTCTTGGCCTCAGTCATCCTATCTGGAAACAAGGATCATAATAGTTTTGGTTTATAGAGAGTGAGGGCCCGACCCCTGCCCTCTTCCTCTGTGGTCTCCTCTGCCCACTCCCAGAACACCGGGCCTCCTGCTCTGAGGGCCAGCCCTGGGTTGCAGCAGTGAACATGACCTGGCCACAGTCCAGGGGCTTTGGGGTGGGTTTGTGGGCAGCTGGGCTACAGGGGGCTGTGGGAGTCCGAGGGAGTGCCTTCCAGGGGAGACCCGACAGATGGGGGTACTCCAGGCAGGGGCAGGAGGTGATCTGGAAGTCAGGGAGCAAGCTGTGGCTGGAGAGCCAGGCAGGGTTGGTCAGCAGGACCGAGGGCCTGGGCCTCCCTGGGGTGAGGGCCAGGGTGCCTCTGCAGGGGTGGAAGTGGGCTGTGAGGGGGTCTGGGTTTATCTCCCCATTGCACAGGGCTCCATGGGGTGGGCTGAGCCATGGGTGCTCTTCGTGGCACCTTGGTGTCCAGCAGGGAGGCAGGGCCCAGGAGGAGGGCATGACTGGCTTTGACAGCGTCGGTCTCTACCCTTTTGGTCCTCACAGAGGAGGCTGCTCCGTCTTCCGTGGAGCAGCCAGGGAGGACGTGGGGGACTGGTCCCCTGGCTCGATGTAGGCTTCCGCAGAGGATATCGTGTGGCCGGGGGCTCAGCTGAGAAGCCACCAGGAGACAGATACGGGCTCAGGAAGTGGCTTTGTATCTCTGCTGAGAACCACAATCCGAGTCACAAGGGACCACTGAGATCACGTCAGGGTGTAGGCGGGGCAAGGCTGGGAGCTGGGGTTTGGCAAAGGCCCTGGGGTGCTCCTGTGCTGGACAGGCTGCTGTCTACCACCGGGCCTGGCCCGGTGAGGTGAGAGACACCTGCCCCCCACATCAATGCCTGGGCACACGGGCCCAGCGCACACAGCCAGAAGGCGTGCGTCTTGCAGTGGGGGCTGCGGGAACCCCTTTGCTCCCCGATCCCTCCCCTGCAGACCCAGGCAAGGTAGATTCAAGGTGTGGGGCAGGGTAGGGGCTGGACACTGCCAGATGGCACGGGCCACCCGCACTGGGGCTGCTGTGACCTCTGAGTCCAGGTGCTGCCTTCCATGTGGTTAGGGACAGGGCAGGGAGGCTGATGGGCTGGCCCAGCGTGGGGACCTGCCCAGTGGCCCTGTGGGTGCAGGCCATGTGCCTCGGCATTTCCTTTACCCCATTTGTAAAATAGGGATAACAGCAGCTCCTGCAGGGGCTGTTAGCCACGTGCTTAGACTGCACCCTGAAAATGCACTGTCTCTCCTGGGCTCCTAACCTTTCACAGGCCACAGGCCCATTCCCAGAAGTTTATTTATTTATTTTTTTATTTTTTGAGACAGGGTCTACCTCTGTCACTTAGGTTAGAGTGCAGTAGTGTAATCTTGGTTCACTGCAGCCTCGACATTCCTGGCTCAAGAGATCCTCCCGCTTCAGCCTCCTGAGTAGCTGGGACGACAGACGCGCACCACCACGCCCGGCTAATTTTTGTATTTTTTTGCAGAGATGGGGTCTCGCTATATTGCCCAGGCTGGTGTCAACCTCCTGGGCTCAAGCGATCTGCCTGCCTCAGCCTCCCTAGGTGCTGGGATTACAGGCATGCACGTTTTTTCTAAGTAGCTTTACGGAGGCGTGCTTGGCATGTGGTAAATTGCCCCAGTTTAAAGCAGACAGTTCCATGAATCCTGACATTTGGAGACCTGTGAAACCAGCATCAGAGTGGGCACACCCATCACCCTCACAGTGTCCCCCTGTCCCCACGGCCAGGCCACCGCTGCCTACCATCAGGCATGCTGGATGGGCTTGTGCCTTGTGGAACTTTATTTGGATGGACTTTCGCAGCCAGTGCTGGTTTCGTCTGGCTTCTTTTACTCAGCGTCATGATTTTGAGCTGTGTGTCTGTTGTGTGTGTCAGCCTGTTGTTTGGGTAGAGGCTACTTTGCTGTTCCATGCACCTGTTGATGGACATGTGGGCTGTATCCTGTTTGGGCTCTCACAAATGATGCTGCTAGGAATAGTTGGAGTCTTTGTGCGAGCAAATGCTTTTGCTTCTCTTGTGCAAGCAAATGGTTTAACTTCTCCACAGCCGGCTGGGAAGTGAAACGGCTGTGTCATGGAATGGGTGTGGGTTTAACTTTCTAGGACACTGACAACTCTTTTTCTAAAGCAACAATCCCCTTTTGCAGTCCAGCAGCCCTGTGACAGCTCTAGTTCCTCTGTCTCCTCGTCAACACTTGATGTGGTTGGTCTTTAATTTTAGCCAACCTAACGGATGTGTCGGGGCCCTCCCTGGCCTTCCTGGTGACTCGCTGTGTGGGGCATCTTTTCAGCTGCTTAGTTGTCCACATATCTTCTTTGGTGAAGTGTCTGTCCAATTGCTTGTTAAGAAAACTTGGTTGTTTTGTATTGAATTCAATAGTTTTTTTTTTTTTTTTTTCCTGAGACGGAGTCTCGCTCTGTCGCCCAGGCTGGAGTGCAGTGGCACGATCTTGGCTCACTGTGACCTCCGCCTCCCAGGTTCAAGCGATTCTCCTGCCTCAGCCTCCTGAGTAGTTGGGACTACAGGCACCTGCCACCACACCCGGCTAATATTAGTATTTTTGGTAGAGACAGGGTTTCACCACTTTGGCCAGGCCGGTCTCTAACTCTTGACCTCGTGATCCTCCCGCCTCGGCCTCCCAAAGTGCTGGGATTACAGGCATGAGCCACCGCTCCCGGCCAAGATGTTACATGTTTCTATATTCTGGACCAAGTCCTCTATCAGATACCTGCTCTGTGAAGGCTTCCCTCGTCCCTTGCTAGTCCTTCTGTTCTTTTAAACAATTTTTTTAGAGCTGTGTTCTTACTCTGTCACCCAGGTTGAAGTGTGTGGTGCTATGATAGCTCACTGCAGCTCCAACTCCTGGGCTCAAGCCATCCTCTCGTCTCAGCCTCCTAAGTAGCTGGGACCACAGGCGCATGCCACCACGCCTGGCTGGTTTTTAAATTTTTTGTAGAGCTGGGGTCTCGCTATGTTGTTGACAATCAAAATGAGTACTTGAAGCATACTCCTCAAATCATCGAGGTTTATTGCGCCGGCTTGAGGGCACGCCCAGGAAAATCTCGAGTCACAGAAGCATCTGTGGCTGCTTTTTCCAAAGAGGTGCTTAGGAGGTTTCATTCATATTTATATGTTTTCTTGAAGAGGGGAGGGACATCAAGTGAGACAAATGATTATATACTGACGAGACTGTAGTTAGTAGCCAGTAAATCTACGTTTTATAGAAGACGCACATTGGAGGAAAGAGGGAGCGTGGAAGCGAACATCTCAGGGAGGCGGAAGAACATCTTGTTATCTCATCTTGTCTTTGTTCTGTGCCTGGAAAGGAAGACAAGCGGTCATCTTATGAAAAGGCTGGTTTCTGTTCACCCTTTAGGAAGAAAACCCGATGACTGTTATCAAGGGAGGGGGTGTGATGATACGTATCCGACCGCACGTCCATCATGGCCCTGAACTCAGCTTCCAGGGTTTCTCTGGGGTTCCCTCGGCCAGGTGGGGATCCATTCAGTTAGGTGAGGAAGTGCTTAGAATTTTATTTTTATTTCTCATTGCCCAGACTGGTCTGAAAATCCTGATCTCAATCCATTCTCCCACCTCGGCCTCCCATTCTCTTAATAGTGCTGTCTTAGAGAACAAACGTTTTGACTTTGATGAAGTCCAGTTTATCAGTTTGTTCCCTTATGGATTGTGTTTTTTGGTGCCGTCTCAGAAATCTTTGCCTAAACCAAGGACACAGATTTTCTGTTTTCTCATAGGAATTTTGTAGTGTCAGGTTTCACACGGAGGTGGCTATTCCTTTTGAGTTAATGTCTGACCAGCTGAGAGGTGTCGGTGGAGGCTCCCTTTCTGCCTGTGGGTTCCAGCACATTTGCTGGGATGGCCCTCCTCCCTCCACAGCAGAGCTCTGCCCACCCTCACCACCCTGTATGAACCCATCTCATCGAAATCTTCCAACGGCTGGGGAACAAGGGCTGACTCGGCTGCAATCATCCTGCAGCCAGACTCAGCGACCTAGGACTCTGAACCTCCAAATGGTGTGGTTTCAGGCTCCCCAACCTTTCAGACCCCACTTCTGTGTTGCTCTGCAAGTGGGGATCGGCAGGGCTATACCCCAAATGCTGCTTGCTTCTCCCGCGTTCCTCCCTCTCCCCATCTGCTTTCGACTGCACCCCCAACCCTGACCCAGGTGTCCTCTGCACTGGTCAGCAATGCCACAGCCTCTGACACTCCAGGGCACTAAACTGTCAAGAGACCCAGGGAACCTGCAAGATCCATCTCACCCCACACACCACCGGGTCCCCAGGGCTTGGAGGACGCTGATGGTCCAGCTCTGGGTCCTAAGCATGGCAGCATCACAGCCTCACATGCACATTTGTGTGTGTGTGCATGTGTGTGGGTGTGTGTTCACCTGTGTGTATAGGAGTGTATGAGTGTGTGCACGTACGCATGGATGTGTGTACACATGTGTATGGGTGTGTGCATGTGTTTGCACGTGTGTGTGCATGTGTGTGTATGTGTGCATGTGTATGGGCATGTGCAATGTGTATGAGTGTGTGCGTGTGTATGGGTGTGTGTGCACCTATGTGTGTATGTTTATGGGCGTGTGTGTACCCATGTGTGTATAGGTGTGTTTGTGTGTGTGTGCACCTATGTATAGGTGTGTATGTTTATGGGTGTGTGTGTGTATGTGCACCTATGTGTGTATATGTGTGTATGTGCATGTCTGTATAGGTGTGTTTATGAGTGTGTGTGCACCTATGTGTGTATAGTTGTGTATGTGTGTATGTGCATGTCTGTGTGTGTGTGTGCATGTCTGTGTGTGTGTTCATGTCTGTATGACTGTGTACGTGTGCATGTCTGTGTGTGTGTGTTCATGTCTGTATGATTGTGTGTATGTGCAAGTCTGTGTGTGTGTGTTCATGTCTGTATGGGTGAGTACCTATGTCTGTATGGGGGTGTGTGTATGTGCATGTCTGTGTCTGTGGGTGTGTGTGTTTTCATGTCTGTGTGTGTGTTCATGTCTGGGTGTCTGTGTGTGTTCATGTTGGTATGGGTGCATGTGTGTGTTCATGTCTGTATGGGTGTCTGTGCGTGTGTGTGTTCATGTCTGTATGGGTGTCTGTCGTGTGTGTGTTCATGTCTGTATGGGTGTCTGTGCGTGTGTGTGTTCATGTCTGTATGGGTGTCTGTGCGTGTGTGTGTTCATGTCTGTATGGGTGTCTGTGTGTGTGTGTGTTCATGTCTGTATGGGTGTCTGTGTGTGTGTGTTCATGTCTGTATGGCTGTGTGTGTTCATGTCTGTATGGGTGCGTGTGTGTGTGTGTGTATGCATGTGTGCATGTCCCTCACGGCAGAGCTGGAAAGAACTGGAGAGGCCGAGGCTGGTCCCTTCATCTCAGAGTGAATGAAGCACCTCTACCCAGAGAAGGAGGGTCATGGCCTGGGCTACTTTGTGGGCTTGAGTCCTGGTCTCTGTCACTGACAAGAGCAAGGCAGAGTGGCTGGGAGGGGTGTCATACGGGGCCTTCTGAGTTGCTGGCTGTGTGCGATATGAGTGGGAGGTCTGTGGGAGAGGGAGCTGGCCAGGGACTTGAGCTCCCTGCCTGCTGCGACCTCAGTCAGCCCCTGCCCCTTGTCAGTCTCAGTCTCCTTCCCTGTCTGGGAGTACCCAGTAGAGCTGCCCAGCCCTGCCACCCCAGCTTGTCTGAGGAACAGGTGCAACCATGCTGTGGGTGGAGCCAGGTGTGATTTTGTCCTCAGGGGCATGGGGGTGACTCCATGGCTCTGAGCCAAGTCACAACTCTGGGGCCCTTCCTGATACTCCAGGGCCCCCAGCACCCCAGCACCGAGATGGGCATGAGCAGAGGGGCTCGTGGTGATGGGGTGGCGTGGCTGGGAGAAGCCTGCACATGAAGCCCTCTATCATTGGAGGAGACCGTCCCATGTCCCCCCAAATCATGCCCCTGAATGGGGAGCACCTTCTGGGCAGAGTGGCGCACAGGGTCCCACCCGTCTCAAGTGTCCCATCCCCGGTTTGTCCCTGGGCAGTTCCCTTCCATGGGAATAGCTCCCCTGTGCTGGAACCTGCAGGAGCTGCTGCCTGTGGCTGAGGCGAGGCCAGGTCAGGCCAAGGAGAGCAGGCGAGAGACCAGGGTCTGGCAGGGAGGGAGCTCCATTAATTCTGATGTCCTTTATTGCTGTTCCTATATTTGTATAATAAATGGAAGAAAATAGTGGTTGGGGCCTTGCTGGGGACTCAGGGAGGGTTGGGGACCTCCAGGGCTTCCATTAGCTCTGGGGCACGTGGTGCAGTGAGTCCTGCCTGGAGTCCCATCCAGCAAGAGGCAGGAGAGCTGGTTTCTGGAGATGTGAGGGGCTGGGCCCTCCCAGGTGAGCGGGGTGGAGAAGGAAAGGGTCTGTGCTGGGAAATTCGAGGGGCAAGGCCATTTCCCGTCCTGGTCCGTCGTTGAGTCCCCTGCCGTGGGACAGCCCTCAGCACGGCACGGACGCTCAGCTGTGTCATGTGGCCTGTAGAGCGAGGGTGTGTGGTCGGCATCATCCCAGGGAGCTCTGGAGGGACTGGGCCTCGGTGGGCATGGCCCGGGGCTGCCAGCCAAGAGCCTTCCTCCATTGCATTGAGAGCCAGGGCAGGTCCTGGAGATGGCAGCCTGCAGATTGAAACCCCCGACGGCTGGGGGAGGCACTTCTCTGCAGCGGCAGGGCCATGGGGCCCGCTGGCCAGGGTGGCCGTTGCTCAGTGGCACCAGCTGGGCAGACAGCCACATGCACTCACCCCTCGCTCTTCACAGACGGGAGCCTGGGAGAGCCCTGCCTCCAGGAATGGACGTTCTCCTTCACCAAACCCGCAAAATAGGCCTGATGCCAGGAACGGGGCACTGCAAGGCCCTCGGGAGGGAGGTAAGCGGGCAGCCGGGCCAACCTGCTGCTTGGGGAAGGGCTGTGGCTGGCCCCAGCCTCCTACCAGCTGCTGGCCCAGTGGTCTCTCCACACATCACCCAGTGTGGAGTGGTTTTTTGTCCTTCCTTCGAAACAGGCTTTCCTCACTGAGGGGCTCACCGTGGGGCTGTGCTGGGGACACTGGATGTATACAGGGTCTGTTAAGAAGGGTTGGGGGTGGTCAGGGTCTCGGGGACCACTCTGCTGTGCTCAGGTCTCCTGGTGGTGACCAGTGGTGACTCTTGTGGCACCTGGGCCACAGCTGCTTTGTTCACCTCCTAGGAGGGAAGAGGGCAAGGGTGAGCCTAGGGCAGACACCAGGGCAGCGAGGCTCACGCAGGTCTCTCTGCCTCTTCTTGCGCCCAGGCTACAGTGGACACCCGAGCGCTATGGCAAGTCCTGAGTCTGCAGCTGAGCAGAACGGCAGCCGCCAGATGATGGGCCCTAAGTGGCTGCGGATAGCAGGCACCATTAAATGCAGAGACCATCTGAGGCTGCAGGCTCAGCACAGGTGGCTTTGGTGCCCTTAGGGAGGGGCAGCGGTGGAGCCCAGGTCTCTGAAACATTTATGACTTCATACATCAGCTGGAGGCTCTTTCACCGCCCAGACAAAAGGCCCTTGCGTCAGAGTGTTCCATGTGGGGCGGGAGCTTGGGTTGAGAGCTTGGGCCCATGCTCCCAGGGAGAGGCCCAGACCTGGGGCAGCCACACCTGCTGGGAATGCCGCTGGTGGGACTAGGTTAAGGCGAGGAGGAGGGTGTCCATGGCCAGGTGGATTATGGCAGATTGTGATGGCATGGTGGTCCTCACGGCGGGGGACTTGCCCATGGCAACTTCATCACAGCCCCACACTGGCCCCTTTTACAGATGGGAAGACTGAGGCATGGGGTGCATTGCTAGTGAGGGGCAGAGCCAGATGGGAACCCAGGTGTCGACTTCAGAGCTGACCTTTGTGCATTTTTGTGTTGTTTGTAGTGTGATAAAATACACGTAACGTAAAATTGACCTTTTTAACCCATGTTTCGTGGTCTTCGGTTTACTCGAAACGCTATGCATCCGCCACTTCTTTCTTCTAATTCCTGAATGTTTCCATCATCCCCGAAAGGAAATCAGAAGCCACTCCTTTCCCCCTGCCCCCAGCTCTTGACAACCACAAGCTCACTTTCTACCTCTGGATTTACCTCTTCTGGACATTTCATGTGCCTGAAATCATGGCAAACGTGGCCCTGTGTGTCTGGCTTCCTTCACCGAGCATCCTGTCCTCACTGTCCACCGTGTTACAACACACAAGGGAATTCCCTTCCTTTCTGAGCTGAGTAGTGGTCTGTCGTGTGGGTGGACTATGTGCAGTTGTCCCGCCTTTGGCTGTTGTGGCTAGAGGTGCCTTCCTAACAGCCTAATACTTAGAATGGATTTAAAAACAAATTCAAATATGTGGTGTTTATGAAAATCAACAAATTAAGTATGATGCCATCAAAATGAAAAGCTGGCTAAAGATTTTCAAGTACACACACCTAAAGATAGCAGAAGTTTCATTCAGCCTTAATCCAAAGAATTAGGGCAAGGAGGGCAATTCTAAATGGCTGAAGACATAGTCAGCTGTGAAGCTGTAACTTTCATGAAGACAATGACATGGTTTGACTGTGTCCCTGCCCAAATCTCATCTTGAATTCCCGTGTGTTGTGGGAGGGACCTGGTGGGAGGTAATTGAATCATGGGGACAAGTCTTGCCTGCACTGTTCTTGTGATAGTGAATACATCTCACAAGATCTGATGGTTTTAAACAGAGCCATTCCCCTACACAAGCTCTCTCATGTTTTGCCTGCCACCATCCACGTAAGATGGGACTTGGTCCTCCTTGCCTTCCACCGTGATTGTGAGGCTTCCCCAGCCACATGGAACTGTAAGTCCAATTAAACCTCTTTCTTTTGTAAATTGCTCAGTCTTGGGTATGTCTTTATCAGCAGTGTGAAAATGGACTAATACAGACAATAAAGTAAAAACTATTTAAAATGCAAAAGAAAATATACATTTAAATCTCCTCATCCAGTCTTTGGTAGATCAAGAAAACAAAAATAATCTGAATTATTAATATAGTTAAATCAATAGATAAACTTTGTAATTTTAAAGCAAAAGGTGTACCTTTTACAGTATTTCTGGGACACTCACAAACATTGATCATATACTAGACTGCAAAAACTTTAAGACATTCTAAAATTAAGAACCTGTGCTAGATATCTCTGATTTCAACATATGTTTAAAACTTATATTATTAATTACAAGTTTAATTAATGGAAGTCTAAAAGAAGAAAAATCTACTTAGAAGTAAAAACATCAACAATAGATGTTTTGATTAATAGATCAAAATAGATGTTTTGTGTAATAGATATGAACGTTAAAGGAGTATGTATGCGTATCTGTACACTGAGGCAAATTTATAGCTACAGGCATTTTCATTTTTTGAAAAAGGTAAATATGTAAGTTAAAAAGTTCACAGTTAGAAAAGCAAATATAAATAAGAGATAAGAACAGAAAATAATAGGAAACAGGAAAACAGACTTGAGAGTTCTTTTCAGGAGGTGATTCTTGGTTCTTTGAGGAAAAAAATATATTTCAATCATGGAAAAATCCAAAATATATAACTAAATTTAGACATGAGAAGGCTCTTCAGCAACCAATTTAGAAAAGTTTTGTTTGTTTTTTTGAGACAGAGTCTCACTCTGTCACCCAGGCTGGAGTGCAGTGGTGTAATCTTGGCTTACTGCAACATCTACCTCCTGGGTTAAAGCACTGCTCCCCTTCTCAGCCTCCCAAGTTGCTGGGTTTACAGGCACTGGCCACCACCCCTGGCTAACTTTTTGTATTTTTAGTAGAGACAAGGGTTTCATTATGTTGACCAGGCTGGTCTCGAACTCCTGACCATGAGTGATCCACCCACCTCGGCCTCCCAAATGCTGGGATTACAGGCATGAGTCACTGCACCCAGCCAAGTTTTTAATGTGACAGTACTTTGTAAAATTGTACTCCAACGAATTTGAAAAATGTTGTGAGATGGCTTATTCTTTGGGAAAAGATGTTAAGTCAAAATTAGGAAGAAGTGGAGACAATCTCAGTATGTGTGAGATGAATCTGAACCATCATCAGAACGCCCACAGCTGACGTCGAACGCATTGGCAGGTGAGATAGGTGGAGACGTGGCACGTGGTGAAAGTGCTTGGCAAAGTGTTCATGGCAGGATGGAGACACTGTATGGGAATTCACTGGACACTGTTTTCATCCTGTATGTGTGAAAAATTTTTAATATGGGATCAAAGGTAGGAAATGCTCCTTACAAAGTCATCAAAAAGTTTTTTTCTGGAAAAGCCTCTCACTGCTGAAGTAAGATGCCGTCTGCTACTGAGAGATCCAGTCATGTTAGTGGCTCAATGGGCAGGGTGCCCAGATTGGCTGTGAACAAAGTGATCTCTCTGCTGCCTTGCTAGCAGAGAGAAAAGAAAAATACAGACCACTGATATGTACACAGAGAGAGATGAAAATCCTCATTATGATGGCAGACTAAACTCATAGTGTGTTAAAAATGACCACACATGTAGGCCAGGCACAGTAGCTTATGCCTGTAATCCCAGCACTTTGGGAGGTTAAGGTGGGAGGATCGCCTGAGCTCAGGAGACCAGCCTGGGTGACATAGTGAGACCCCAGCTGTTTTTGTTAAAAAAAAAAAAAGACCACACATACACACATGCACACACAACAGTGGTAATGAATTATAACTCATGAAATGAAAAAGGAATCTATGCATCCATGGTGACACACCCATGTATATACACAAGTAAATAAGTGAAGAAAGGAAGCCAGTTCTCGCATTGGAATCAACGGGGCTGGAAGGCCATCAAGGAAACCCCGTGGCAGGGGCAGGTGTTCAAAGAGCCGGTGGTTGTAGTCTCAGTGTCTCCCACCACTACTTACTAGTTACAAAGGAAAAAGAGTCACTTTCCAAGGGCAAAGCTGGTGACACCACCCGAGCCAAGTGATCCAAGTTAGCATCGCCAGGAACGGGACAGGCCGGCTTCACCACCTTCTGGATGGACAGCCTTGGTAGCAGAACTCCTGCCAAAGACACAGCTGTCCAGGGTCAAATCATCCGGAGACATAGGGCAAACCCACATGGAGGGAGACACACAGTGTCCTGAATACTTCAAAAATGCCAGGGCCAAAAAACATAAAAGGCTAAATAAAGTACTGTTCAGGGCGAAGGGGAAGGAAGAAATGTGATCCCTAAGTGGGAGTCTATGATTCCACTATGTTATGTATTAGTCCATTTTCACATTACTGATAAAGACATACCTGACACTGGATAATTTATAAAGGGAAGAAGTTTAATTAACTCACAGTTCCACATGTCTGGGGATGCCTCACAATCACGGCAGAAGATGAGGGAAGAGCAAAGGGACATCTTACATGGTGACAGGCAGAGAAAGAAAACTGAGCACAAAGGATTTCCCCTTATAAAACCATCAGATCTCATGAGACGTATTCATTACCATGAGAACAGTATGGAGGAAACCGGCCCCATGATTCAATTATCTCCCACGAGGTCCCTCCCACAACACGTCAGAACTATGGGAGCTACAATTCAAGATGATATTTGGGTGGGGACACAGCCAAACCATATCATTCCACCCCTGGGCCCCTCACAAATCTCATGTCCTCACGTTTCAGAGCCAATCGTGCCTTCCCAACAGTGCCCCAAAGTCTTAACTCATTTCAGCATTAACTCAAAAACCTGCAGTCCAAAGTCTCATCTGAGATAAGGCAAGACCTTTCCACTTATGAGCCTGTAAAATCAAAAGCAAGTTAGTTAATTCCTAGACACAATTAGGGTACAGGCCGTGGATAAATACACCCATTTGAAATGGGAGAAATTGGCCAAAACAAAGGGGCTAAAGGCCTCATGCAAGTTTGAAATCCAGTGGGGCAGTTAAATCTTAATGCTCCAAAATGATCTCCATTGACTCCATGTCTCACATCCAGGTCATGCTGATGCAAGAGGTGGGTTCCCATAGTCTTGAGCGGCTCTGCCTCTCTGGCTTTGCAGGGTACAGCCTCCCTCCTGGCTGCTTTCACAGACTGGCATTGAGTGTCTGCAGCTTTTCCAGGCACATGGTGCAAGATGTTGATGGATCTATTATTCTGGGATCTGGAGGACCGTGGCCTTCTTCTCACAGCTCCACTAGGCAGTGCCCCAGTGGGGACTTTGCATGGGGGCTCTGACCCCACTTTTCCCTTCTTCACTGCCCTAGCAGAGGTTCTTCATGAGGACCCCCACCCGTGCAGCACACTTCTGCCTGGATATCCAGGCATTTCCATACATCTCTGAAATCCAGGCAGAGCTTTCCAAACCTCAATTCTTGACTTCTGTGCACCCACAGGCTCAATACCACATGGAAGCTACCAAGACTTGGGGCTTGCACCCTCTGAAGCCGCAGCCCAAGCTGTACCTTGACACCTTTTAGCTATGGCTAGAATGGCTGGGACACAGAGCACCAAGTCCCTAGGCTGCACACAGCAGGGAGGCCCTGGGCCCAGTCCAGGAAGCCATTTTATCCTCCTAGGCCTCTGGGCCGGGGATAGGAGAGGCTGCCACTAACGTCTCTGACATGCCCTGGAGACATTTTCCCCATTGTCTTAGTGATTAACATTTGGCTTCTCGTTACATATGCAAATTTCTGCAGCCAGCTTGAATTTTTCCTCAGAAAATAGGTTTTAATTTTCTATCACATTGTCAGACTGCACATTTTCTGAACTTTTATGCTCTGTTTCCCTTTTAAAACTGAATGCTTTTAACAACACCCAAGTCACCTCTTGAATGCTTTGCAGCTTAGAAATTTCTTCCACCAAATACCCTAAATCATCTCCCTCAAGTTCAAAGTTCCACAAATCTCTAGGGCAGTGGCAAAATGCTGACAGTCTCTTTGCTAAAACATAGCAAGAGTCATCTTTAATCCAGTTCCTAAAAAGTTTCTCATCTCTATCTGAGACCACCTCAGCCTGGATTTCATTGTCCATATCATTATCAGCATTTTGGTCAAGCCATTCAACAAGTTTCTAGGAAGTTCCAGATTCTCCCACATTTTCTTGTCTTCTTCTGAGCCCTCCAAACTGTCCAACCTCTGCCTCTTACCCAGTTCTAAAGTTGCTTCCACATTTTTGGGTATCTTTACAGCCGCACCCCACTCCCAGTACCAATTTACTGTATTAGTCCATTTTCATGCTGCTGATAAAGGCATACCTGAGACTGGATAATTTATAAAGGGAAGAGGTTTAATTGACTCCCAGTTCCACAGGGCTGGGGAGGTCTCACAATCATGGCAGAAGACGAAGAAAGAGCAAAGGCACATCTTACATGGCAGCTGGCAAAGAGAGAATGAAAACTGAGTGCAAGGGGATCCCCCTTATAAAACCATCAGATCTCATGAGACTTAATTTACTACCACGAGAACAGTATGGGAGAAACTGTCCCCATGATTCAATTATCTCCCACCGGGTCCCTCCCGCAACATGTGGAAATTATGGGAGCTACAGTTCCAGATGAGATTTGGATGGAGACACAGCCAAACCATATCAGAGTTGAATCCTGGCTGGGAAGAGAAGGCTGCAATAGCCAGCGTTGGGGCAGCTGATGACATGAGGGTGTGAGGTAGAGAACTGTAGTGTGCAATAGAGACCTTTAGTGTGCATGTCAGCGTTCTTTCCCAATTTCGACAACAGTACCACATGGTTACAGAAGAGAACACCGTTATTCCTAAGAAATCCATGAGGAGGCATTTAGCAGAAAACAGGCATGGTGTCTCCAAGGGCTCAGAAACATTCAGCTGAAAGAGGAAAGGCTGGAGAGGGATAGGACGGAGCAGGACGAGGACAGTGTCGAAACTGCAGTCAAGTCTCAGCCAAGCACATTTGGGAGTTCCTCCTGCTATTCTTGCAACTTCTCTTTAAGTTTGAAATGAAATCATATAAATCGAAAGTTAGAAGAGAATTACCACATCACATTGGATTTCACTCATAGCCACAAGAATGGGTGGTGGTCTTTTCTGCAGTGTACTGATGTGATGTGTGATGTCACTAGTTCTCATCCAAAGCAGGTGACAATTCCAGTCACTGCTGGGAGGGTTAGGGTTATCTCCTCACCAGACGTGAGAAAATGTTTTTAGTAGATCAGTTTTTCTGATTGTAAAGTCCAGAAATGTTAATCAGAGAACGTGTGGAAATTTTAAAGAAGAAAAGGAAAATGACTCATCATACCAAAAACCAGAGATGCCAGCTTTTAGTTTCCTGCTAGTCTCTTTTTCTCAGCATGTGTGTGTGTGTGCATGTGTGCAGGCACATATTTCTTCTTGGTCATTGTGTGTGTGTTAAGGGCGTGTGCACACACAGTGCAGTCAGGAGTGAGTTGCAGGTCTATAGCTAGGCTGCTCCCCTGAGGCTGTGTGGCCGTCAGCCAGGCGTCCCCAACCCCCAGGCCACGGAGCACTACCAGTCCATGGCCTCTTAGGAACCAGGCTGGACAGCAGGAGGTGAGCGGTGGGTGAGCAAATGAAGCTTCATCTGTATTTACAGTCACTCCCCATCGCTTGCATTACCGCGTGAGCTCCACTTCCTGTCAGATCAATGGTGGCATTAGATTCTCATAGGGGTGTGAACCCTGTTGCAAACTGCATGTGAGGGCTCTAGGTTGACTGCTGTTTATGAGAATCTAATGCCTGATGATCTGTCACTGTCTCCCATCACCCCAAGATGGGACTGTCTAGTTGCAGGAAAACAAGCTCAGGGCTCCCACTGATTCTACATGATGGTAAGTTGTATAATTATTTAATTCTATATTGTAATGTATTAACAGTAGAAATAAAGTGCCCAATACAAGTAATGTGCTTGAATCATCCCAGAACCACCCCCACCACTGGTCTGTGGAAAAACTGTTTTCCATGAAACCAGTCCCTGGTTCCAAAAAGGTTGGGGACCACGACCATAGGCTGTTTGCTTTACTAATTTGTGCCTCAGTTTCTTCATCTCTGAAATGGGAACGACGGGATCCCTCACCACATATGGTGGTTTGAGGATTGAATGAACTCATTGTCCAGCACTCTTAGCTTCTTGCCAGCTCAGGAAGTGCTGAGCAGGGTAACTCCTATCACTGTGTGTGTGTGTGTGTGTACTTGCCTATGCGTGTCTGTGCAAATACTTGGTAAAATTGGGAGGGTACTAGACAACTCATTTGTATCTTCTTACCTCTTGACACATGGCAGACGTGTCTCATATTTGTTCTTCCTCCAAATGTGAGCTTTCAATGACTGCCTGGCATTTCCCCTGTGTTATTGAATGTAACCAACTCTCTATTGACGGCTGGGTTATTTCCTAATTGACTACTGTAAATAACATTGTGATGCAAATCCTTGTACACTCATTTTTGCCTGGAACTCAAGATTATTTCCTTGGGTCACATTTTCAGGAGAAGACTGACAGGATCAAAGGGTTCCTGCATTTTTATGGCTCTGACACCTTTGGCCAAATCACCTTCCGGGACTGTTTTCCTAATTTAGCTTCTACTGTGTTGCTGGGCTTCACTGACTCCCCCCGCCACCCCCTACCCCCCACTGCACCACAAAGCTGGGTATTATCTTAAAAACACTGCAATTTTGATGAAGCAAAAATAGAATATCCTTCCTCTTTCTTAGTGAGGGGAGTGTGTTTATATTTGTTGACTTCTTTGTATTTTAGCCACCCATTCACTGGCCCACCTGCCCCTCGTGCACCTGCAGCAGTGAGACTGTCATCTAGGTTGCTGGGGAAGCTGGGAGTGAGTGGAGCAGGAGGGTCACCCTCCAGGAAGTGATACGTAAGACAGTGGAAAGAGTCATGGACTGGCATGGCGTGGTATTATATGGCGCGTGTCTCTCAGCAGTAAGACCCTGAGAAGGAGCCAGGCAGGGGGGAATGGGAGGGTGAAGGAGTGCCTTTTGTGGAGGGGAGTCGGACACAGCCTCCTGGGCCAGATGGGATTTCAGCAGAGACCTGATGGAACTGAGGGAGTGGGCAGTGTGTGCTTCTGCATGAAGATCACCCAGGCAGAGGGCACGGCACATGCAAAGGTCCTGCGGTGGGAACGTGCTTGGTGCATGTGAGGAATGGTGTGGGGAAAGTGCTGGAGATAGGACAGGAGGGCCATGAGGGTTAAGATCCCAAGAGCAATGTGGGGAGAATGGGGGCGGAGGGTGGGGTTGTGAGTGATGAGGAACAATATCAGTCCTCTCTTGGCTTCTGTACTTTAAAAAAATCATTTTGTTTTGAAGTAATTTTAGACCTACAGAAAAGTTCCACGACAGTACTGAGAGTTCCTGTAGACGCCTGGTATTAACATCTTAATAACGGGGTATATGGATCAAAACCGACACCTGATGTGTTACTGTGAACTCAACTGCAGACCTGATTCAAATCCTGCGTTTTTCTAGCGTCCGGTTTCTGTTCTGTGATCCCCACATTGCTTTCAGCTGCCAGGTCTCCTTTCGTGTCCTGCAGCCTGTGCCAGCTCCTCAGTCTCTCTTTGTCTTTCGTGACCTTGATGTTTGAGATAAGTACTGGGCCGCTCTTTTGTAGAACGCCCCTCAGTTTGGATTCTCTGATATGCTCTCATGATTAGATCAAGATTGTGCATTTTTGGCAGGAACACCGCAGGGGTGTTCTTGGGTCCTGAGGAGTCCCTGTGGCAGGGCTGTGTGAGGTTAGCATGACTTAGGGCGGGTTCATTTGACCTTGACTGCTCAGGTAGGAGTGTGTCAGCCGGGCTTCTCAGCTGCAAAATGACCATTTTCCGCTTCCTAATTAGTAAATACCTTGAGGAAGCTGCACCGAGACATTGCAGATGCCTTTTGTCTCCTGAGATTTTGCCCCGCTGATTTTAGTACCCATCAGCGGGTCTTGCTTGTGACAGGCAAAGTCTCTGGTGCTTGCCAAATGGGGATTTATTTCCCGCTTTCTTTCTATGTTTGTTAATTTGGATTCTTCTCCAGGAAGAGCTGTCCCCTTTGCTTTGGTTATGTATCCAGTGGCTTATTTATATCAACATGGTTTCATAGATACTTCTTTTGTGTTATGGGCTATAAGCCAATGCTATCATTATTTATTTTCCTCTCTCTCTCCGGGGGGGGGGGGGGAGAGAGAGAGAGAGAGAGAGAGAGAGAGAGAGAGAGAGAGAGAGAGAGAGAGATTTACTCTTGTTGCACAGACTGGAGTGCAGTGGCGTGATCTTGGCTCACTGCAACCTCTGACTCTGGGGTTCAAGTGATTCTCCTGCCTCAGCCTCCTGAGTAGCTGGGATTACAAGCATGTACCACTACACCCAGCTAATATTTTGTATTTTTAGTGGAGACTGGGTTTCATCATGTTGGCCAGGCTGGTCTTGAACTCCTAACCTCAGATGATCCACCCACCTCAGCATCCCAAAGTGCAGGGATTACAGGCATGAACCACCACTCCCGGCCTCATTATTTATTTTCATTGCTCAAACTGTGCTGGCTCTGGCCCCAGAAACACCTTCCAGCCAGCTTCCATGCCCCTTTGGTGTGCCCTGTCTTTTCTTGGACACTGACTTCCCAGCACCCCAAGACGCTGTGGGTTCAGCTTGTATTTCTTTATCTCAGTCCTGAAATCAGCCACTTCTCCGAGGAGCCGGGGTTCCTTGCATTGGAGAGTGGTCTTTAGACACCCAGGCCTGGGTGTGTGGTGTGCTCATCGCCACTGTGGAGCTGCTGCTCTGGCCCACTCAGCTGACGGAGCTGGGGAATATGTGTATGGCACCCCCACGTCTATGTTTCTGTGTTCATCTGCAGATATATTCATACATACCTGGGCTCATACTGTCTCCAACTCCAGTTCTGCCCCAGTGGGGCCAGTTCTCTCTGTTGTAACATCTTTCTTCGATAGTGAGAAACCTGGCTCTCACACCTTCACCTGCTTGTCCGACCCCAGCTGCAAGGGAACTGACTCCACACTTGCTGATGCGTGCCCCCATGAGAAACGACCGACCACCCAGAGCCCGGGGTCTGTGCATGGCGTCTGTGCACGGCACGTCTTGTCTTCAGCCTCACCGCGTCCCATCAGTGCTTTTCCCCACAGTGACTTCAGGTATTTCTTTACTTCTCTACTCCCTTCAGTGTGATTATGTCATTCATCTGTGATATGTTTAGATTCATCTGTTAGGTTGGTATTCCTTTTTGGGTGTTCCCCGATTCTGATTTGTTTTAGTTACTTATCTGGGGGTCTGTGTGAAGGGAATGTAAAGCTGCTATGACTCCCGGAGTCAGACCTGCAGGAAGAGGTGTCCTCAGAGGAGAGCTAGGCGCCCACCCTGCCAGGCCCTCCCTTCCCCCTCCATCCTCCACCCCCAACCCTGGACAAAACCAGCTCTTCAGCCTTTTATGTCTCTCTTGCAGGCCTCTCACATAGATGAGAAAACACACGTGTGTTTTCCCGTATCCCCTCTTTCTTACAAAAAGGGAAGCACACTATTGATACTCCTTTGTAAATCTTTGATTGTGGTAAGATACATGTAATGCAAAATTTACCATTTTAACTATTTTTAAGCACACAGTTCAGTGGCATTAAGTGCAATGATTTTGTTATGCAACCATCACCACCATCCATTTCTAGAATTTCCTCATCCTCCCAAACTGAAACTCTGTCCCCATTAAACACCAACTCCCCCATTCTCTCTTCCCCAGCCCCTGGCACCTACCATTTACCTTTTGTCCCCATGGATTTGATTACTCCGGGAACCTCATGTAAGTGGAATCATTGAGTACTCTGTTTGTCTTTTGTGACTGGCTTATTTCACTCAGCGAAATGTCCTCAAGGTTCACTCATGCCGTAGCATGTGTCAGAATTTCCTTCCTTTTCCTTTTCAAAGCTGAATAATATTCCATTGTATGGATAGACCACATTTTGCTTATCCATTCATCTTTTGATGAACACTTGGGTTGCCTCCATGTTTTAGCTATTGTGAATAATGCTGATATGAATATGGGTGTACAACTATCTTTTCAATGCCCTGCTTTCAATTCTTTTGGGTATATACCTAGAAGTGGAATTTCTGGATTATATGGTAATTATATTTTTAATTTTTTGAGGAAGCACTATGCCGTTTTCCACAGTGGCTACCACATCCTCACCAACACTTATAATTTCTGGGATTTTTTAATAGTAGCCATTCTAGTGGGTGTGAAGTGGTATCTCATTATAGTTTTGATTTGCATTTTGTTAGTTTTGATTTGCATTTTCTTTCGATTAGTGATGTTGAGTATCTTTTCATGTTCTTATTAGCCATTTGTGTGTCTTCTTTGGAGAATATCTCCTCAGCTCTTTTGCCCACTTCATTAAATTGAGAGGTTTGTTTTTGTTGTTGAGTTTTAGCACTTCTCTGTATATTCTGGATATTAATCCCTTATCAGATATAGGATGCGTAAATATTTTCTCTCATTCTGTGGGTTGTCTTTTTACTCTGTTGATAGTGTCTTTAGGTGTACAAAAATTTTTAATGTTCATGAAGTCCAAGTTGTCTATTTTTTGTTTTGTTGCCTGTGCCTTTGCTGTTTGTGTTAGTTCATTTAGCATTGCTATAAAGGAATACCAGAGGCTGGTAATTTATAAAGAAAAGAGGTTTAATTGGCTCATGGTTCTGCAGGCTGTACAAGAAACATGGTGTCAGCATCTGCTTCTGGTGAGAGCCTCAGGAAGCTTCCAATCATGGCAGAAGGTGAAGCAGGAGTAGGTATCTCATATGATGAGACAGGGAGTGAGAGAGAGGAGGTTTCAGTCTCCTTTTAACAACCAGATCTTGCATGAACTCATTACCTAATCATGGGGAATCTGCCCCCGTGACCCAAATGGCACCCACCAGGCCCCACCTCCAACACTGGGTATCACATTTCAATGTGAGAGTTGGAGGGGACAAGCATCTAAACTCTATTAATGTCATATCCAAGAAATCATAGCCAAATACAATGTCATGAAGCTTTTACCCTATGTTTTATTCTAAGATTTTTATAGTTTTAGGTTGCACATTTAGATATTTGATCCATTTTGAGTTTTTGTATATGGTATGAAGTAAGAGTCCAGCTTTCCTCTTGTATGTGGACTTCCAGTTTTCCCAGCACCGTTTATTGAAAAGACAGTCCTTTTCTCATTGACTAGTCTTGGAACCCTAGTCAAAAATCACTTGACCATTTATGCTGGGGTTTATTTCTGGGCTCTTTCATGTTCCATTGGTTTATATGTTGGTCTTTTTGCCTGTACCACACTGTCTTGATTACTGTAAGTTTATAGTAAAGTTTCAAAATCAGAAAGTGTTAGGCTTCCAGCTTTGCTTTTCTTTTTCAATATTGTTTTTGGCTATTTGGAATTCCTTGAGATTTCCGTATGAATTTTAGGATGGGTTTTTCTATTTTTGCAAAAAATGTCATTAGGATTTTGAGAGGGATTGCGTTGAATCTATAAATCACTTTGGTTAGTGTTGATATCTCGACATTGTCTTCTAATCCATGAACATGGGATATGTTTCCATTTATTTGCATCTTTTAAGTTTCTTTCAGTAATGTTTTATGAGTTTTGCTGCACAAGTCTTTTACCTCCTTGGTTAAGTTAATTCCTATGTATTCTATTTGATGCTATTATAAATTGAATTGTTTTTCTTAATTTCATTTTTGTATTGTTCATTGTTAGTATATAGAAATGCAACTGATTTTGCCTGACTTTAGATTCTGTAACTTTGCTGAATTCATTTATTAGCTCTAATAAGTTTTTGTGGAATCTTTGGGGTTTTCTACATATAAGATTATGTCATCTGTGAATAGAAATAGTTTTACTTCTTCTTTTTCCATTCTGCATGCCTTTTATTTCTTTTAATGTTTTTCTTGCCAAATTGCCCTGGCTAGAATTTTCAGTACTATGTTGAATAGAAATGATGAAAGTGGTCACCCTGGGCTTATTCCTGACCTTAGAGGGAAAAATTTCAGTCTCATCATTATCATGTTAGCTGTGGATTTTTCACATATGGTTTTTATTATGTTAAGGTAGTTTCCTTCTATTCCTAGTTTGTTGAGAGTTTTTCATAAGGATGTTGAATTTTGTCAAATGCTTTTTTGTATCAGTTGAGATCATGTGATCATGTGAGTGTTATTCCTTCATTCTGTTAATATGCTCTATTACATGGATTTATTTTTGTATGTTGAACCATCCTTGCATTCCAGGAATAAATCTCACATGGTCATGATGTGTAATACTTTAAATATGTTTCTGAACTCAGTTTGCTAGTATTTTGTTGAGAATTTTGTATCAGTTTTCATAAGGAATATTGATCTGTAGTTTTCTTGTAGTCTTTGTCTGACTTTAGTACCAGAGTAATGCTTTCCTCATAGAATGAGTTAGAGATGTTTCCCCTCCTCTTTAATTTTTTGGGGGAAGTTTGAGAAGGATTGGAGTTTATTCTTTAAATATTTGGTAGGATTCACTGGGGAAGCCATCAGGTCCAGGTTTTCTTTGTTGAGAGTTTTTTGATTACTGATTCAATCTCCTCACTAGTCATAGTTCCATGCAGATTTTCTATTTCTTTGTGATTTCGTCTTGGTAGGTTTTGTGTGTCTCAGGATTTGTCCATTTCATCTAGGTTATCCAATTTGTTGATACACAATTGGTCACAATACTCTCTTATAATCCTTTTTATTTCTGTAGAATTGATAGTCATGTCCCTATTTTCACTTCTGATTTTAGTAGTTTTCTCTCTTTTTTACTTAGTCCATCTAGCTAAAGGTTTGTCAATTTTTAAAATCTTTTCAGAGAAGCAACTTTGATTTCATTGATTTTTCTCTATTGTTTTTCTATTCTCTATTTTGTTGATCTCTGCTGTGGTATTCTTTCTTCTGCTAGCTTTGGGTTTAGTTCTTTTGCTAGTTCCTTAAGCAGTAAAGTTAGGTTATTTATTGGAGATCTTTCTTGTTTATTAATGTAGCAATTTTTAGGGAGGGGGTGGAGCAAGATGACCAAATAGAAGCCTCCAATTGCCCTTCCCAACACTAAATTTGATAACTACGCAAAAAAGCACCTTCATAAGAACCAAAAATCAGATAAGCAATCACAGTACCTACTTTTAACTTTATATTGCTGGAAGAGGCACTGAAGAGGACAAGAGAGACAGCATTGAATCACAAACAGCACTGCTGTCCCATCCCCCAGCTATGTGGCATGGAGAGAGAATCTGAGAGCCTGGGGGAGGGAAAGTGCAGTGCTTTGGGACTTTCCATTGAGCTCTGATTCCCTGTTGCCCGCAGAAAGCAGAACCAGGCTAAATTCAGCCCACACCCAGCACAGAGGGAGAATTTAAACCAGCCCTAGCCAGAGGGGAATCCCATATCCTAGAGGTCAGAAACTGAGTTCCAGAAAACCTTGCCACCATGGGCTAAATTACTCTGGGGTTCTAAATAAACTTGTAAGGCAGTCTAGGCCACAATAACTGCAATTCTTAGGCAAGTCCTATTGCTGTAATGGGCTCAGAGCCAGTGGATGTGGGGGGCACACAACCTAGTGAGACACCAGCCAGGGTGGCTAACCCCAGGCAGCACAGCTCACAGAAACAAAAGTGACTC